>NW_021940724.1:2244021-2852443 GCF_001715985.3 Manacus vitellinus
TGTTGGCCTTGGGTGATTGGAACAACTCTGTTCCAGGCAAGTCCAGCCTTGGACCAGGTTGTTGTATGAAAGAAGGACAGGTGGAAGTGGTGCCTGTTTGCTGCACCCCTCTCAGGGCTTAAGAGTGTCAGAGATGGGGTTTGCCCAGGACATTTCATGGGAGACCTTCTCAGCTCCCGTGGCTTCGTCCTGTGCGGTAGGATTACAGCACAGCAGTGTGATGCTGGGGGGTTGTGGACAGGTGGATCTGGAGCAGGAAACTGGCCTGGGAACCTGGGAGAGGAGACAGAATAAGGAAAGAGAACCCCAGAAATGTGGGTGCCAAGGGGTTTTGGAGAAGACACTGGTAAATTCCCCCATTCTTCTGGACCACACCAGCTCTGTATGGACTTCATTGCTGCCAACAGGCAAATAAATATGACCACACCTATAGCAAGGAGACCTAAGATGTCCTTCACTCCCCTGCAGAAGACACAAGGCCACATTCAGGCTCTGGTGAAGAACCTCAAATAGTGTTTCCCTAAAGGTCAATGCACAATTACAGGTGCAGAACATGACACCAGCCAGACCTTTTTACACCAGTAAAAGATGTTTTCTTTGAGATGACCCAAATGAGGTGTCCAGAAATTTTAGGACCTGTAAGAGTTAACTTTGAACAGGCTGGGATGGTTCTTTGAATACCATTGTGATCATTTTGCCCTAGATGCTGATCTCTAAAATGTAAAGTATGCAATAAAATAAGGAAAAGGGAGGCAAGGCAAGGCAAAGGGAAAGGCTGCTGGGATTTTGGAAATCAGGGGAAATGCTGCTTTCAAAAAGTGGTCCTTTCCTATTTTCTGGAACAATTAGAACTGACTATAACACCTACTCCTGTTACCAGCAGGAGAGAAAAAGACATTTCATGAGGCAGATGATTTTGCATTTAATTGCTCACACACTGTTAACTTACACATCCACCCTTCCTGTCTGCGTCAGAGTCCATTATACTGGGTTGATACTGCAAGTATACAGAAGAGATTCTTCCACCCCAAGTGAAGGTGAGCTGTAGATAATTAAAACCCTATGTATTCCCATCCCAGGCTTCAGCTTTCAACTCCACCGGCTGCTGATGCTGTTGCTAAAGTTTGCACAGGAATGTGATGCTTGGAGGCCCATCGTATCCACCTGCAGTTAGGCTGAGTGCAAGCTTTGGGCATTGTAGTGGCATATCCCCAGCTGGGTTGCAGTCCCATGGTCTCTCCCCCATTCCCTGCCCCTTTGGATATTGCTTCCCCTGCCACAGATAAGATTCCATCCCTGGAGGTGTTCAAGGCCAGGTTGGATGAGGCTCTGAGTAACCTGTCCTAGTGGAAGGTGCCCCTGCCCAAGGCAACAGGGTGGATGGAACTAGGTGGTCTTAAGGTCCCTTCCAACCCAAACCATCGTAGGATTCTACAATCTGGGGGACAGAGCCTGTTACAAGAGGATCACTTTGCCTACAGGGAAATTTTGCAGATGTGTAAATATTTAGGCTCAGGATCAGTTTCCATATATCATGCACCAAACACTGCATCAGGCCACTTAGCTCCAGTTTGGCAGAAAAAGGTTCCAGTCTGTTTCCTCCTCCCGAAAAACATTTGACTTTGCAACAACAAGGTCTCAGATCAGGAAAAATCCTTGACAAGACAAGGCAAGAATTCCAGCCTGTGCTGCAAAGGGAAAATCAACACAAGCCCTTTCTAAAGGAGCATTAACCCATCTTGTCACTCTGGTAACAGCTCCACACCTGCTTGCCACATCCTGTCCCAAAATTTTCCTTCACTGCCCTTCATGTGTAACCTTCCTTGCTGGAATTTAAGCTTACTTCTTGTTGTGGGATCACAGAATTTCAGAATGGCTTAGATAGAAAAGGATCTTTAAAGGCCATCTAGTCCAAAACCCCTACAATGAGCAGGGATGTCTTCTACCATATCCTATCCACCAGGGATATGGAGAACAGTTTTTCCACTTCTTTCCACTTCTTTTTTTCACAGTTGCTTTTTTTAATTTTCATATATGAAAGCAACAGCACTGTGGTCTGAGAGGCAGCTGCCATATTAATTAGCCAGACACAGCATAATTACCCAGCTGACACAGAGCTTCCACTGAAACACACACTGACTGCTCTGTATTGTTATTGTCATTTAACTTGACTTGTACAACTAATCAGGCATCGCCTTCTACAACAGATGAGGCCACTCCAGTGGGTGTAGGTATCTGGAAACCAAAAGCCCTTAAAGTTGCATCTTTCTGGTGGAAAATATCACCACAAGCCCGTTGTGTTTTCTTTCCTGTATTTGAAAACCACCCACATTTTCAGTAAAAAAAAAAAAAAAAAAAAAAAAAAAAAAAAGCAAACTGATTGAGTGTTTTGCCTGGGCAATGGGCCTTTCTGAAGAGTTTAATTCTCAAAATATTTGATCTCTGTTGTTTGTTTTTTTAAGGATAGTTGTTTGCAATTTATTGTCAAAGGAGGTGTGGGGGAAAACTAAAAGGGAACATATTTAATAACTGCTGCAAAAGAAAATATAATATTCCTCTTTGTCTTTGCTTTGAACTCACTGAAACTCAATTAATGAGTCAATGCATTTGAAAAATAAAGAAGAAAATATAGCAGGGGATGTTATTTTCAGTTTTTCGGTATTTTTGTTTCCCCCCCCAAATGTTTCCATTTCTGCCCAAAGTGTGCACTGCACGTTACCACAAGGTTTACATTTCAATCTCTTATACTAGTCATGAAAAAAAGGGCTTAGAAAGGAGCAGAGAGGTCACTTTATCCTGTCTACCATACAGTGAGTCCTCCCCCCGCCCTGAACCACCCATTCCCATGAGATGTCTGTCCAGCTGGTTGTCACACATTTCCAGCCTGGGAGTTCCCTGGGCTCCCCCAGAAGAGGACAGGAAATGCAGTGAGCAAATCAAACCGCTTGTAAAATGCTGTGTGATGCTGCACATCCCCCAGGCTTCACCAGGAAACCTTGAGTAACCATGGGAGAATCTTTCTACAGGGTACCACCTGATTTTACTTCCTTGGAACTACTTGACTGGAGATATGTGTTGCCCCTTTCAAGCTATAAAGAGAAATAAATCAACTGTGATGTTGGTCCTGTTGCTGGTGGTGTTGCAGTAATTTAAAAAGTTGTTAGTCTCATACTAAGGATCAACCAAACAGACAGTGCTAAATGTGTTCCCAGTCCACAGAGTTTGCTCAGCTGTGATTTTATAACATTTCAGAGCTTTTCCTCAATCCGTGTTCAGTCATTTTGGGCTCAATGCTAAGGTTTGTCAGCAGCATTCAAAAGAATCAATTTAAGCAGATGTATAAAATGCATTTTAGGGCACAGGCTGAGGGAGGCAAAGCCACTGCCTGCCCTCACCTGCTGGTTCCCACACTCTGCCTGTCTCCTGCTTGTCTCCTGCCTCCCCATTCCAGGTTATGCTCTCTCACTTTGCTGACTCAACCGATCACCTCATTGTGCTCTCAGCCAGAGCAACAAAACAGGCTGGATTTAAGAAAAACCAGCAAAGCAAAACTGAAAAAGGAAAAAAAAAAAAACCCCAACCAACAAAACCCAAACGAAAAAAGGGGTTACCCTTTGCCTGTAACAGGCATCATTTCCACAGTAAATGGACCCGTGAAGGGTTGAGTAATCAGAGTGGTGGTGGGGAAGAGGTCAGGTAGATGGTGGGAGGGGTAGGAGTGGGTGAAAACTTCCCTATAGGTAAAAGATTCATGGTGTGTGACCACACACTCTAGCTGACCCTGCAGGAAAGGTGTGTGCTGCTTTGAACCTGATAGGAAAATACCAAGTCGCTTGTGATTAAAAGCTCTTCTCCTGTCCTGCACAACAGTACCCTGTTGCCTGTGTGAAAGCAATACCTCTTCACTGGCTTCTGCACAGAGACACCATCTCTAGTAATTCTCCCTGAAATGGGGATCATGGAAAGCCAGCTCCAAGCTTGTAGTGTTTCTCTTCCTGAATATCAGCTGTGGACAAACTATCTGGTTTGGAGGCTGCAGGACCACTGGCACACACAGTCTGCCATTCCAAGCTCCTCTGATAACATTAAAAATTGCACAGGGAAATCTGAAGCAAAGTCAACAGTCAAAAGTCAGCTTAAAAATCACAGAACAGTTGATGTTGGAAGGGGCCTCTGGAAGTCTTTGCTCAAGCAGGCCCACACAGACCTGATTACCCAGGACCATGTCCAATACATTTTGAATGCCTTCAAGGATGGAGAGCCCACAACTTCTTTGAGCAAGCAAATGACATTGGGCTCTTTCTGTTATGTATTTATATATCCCCTGTATTTACTGTTTTGCCAGTTAAAAGACATTTTAGTTTAAACTCATTTGGGATTAGCAGAAGTCATTGAGGTCACAGACGTCAAGAGATCAGCAAGATTTCAAGTATGCTAACATTTCTCTTTTAACCCTCATTGGTATATAGCACAGAAATTTGTACCCCTTTAGAGGGTACTCTAAAGGCAAGATGACTGGGAGGCTGATTTTTTTTTTTTTTTCAGTTTTGGATCTGGATGTCTGAGTTTTGAGCCTTGCTGCTGAGAACTCACACCATGGTCTCCTCCCACGACTGAGGTCTGTGCCAATATTTAAACTGAAACCTGAAATAAGCACCATTGATGGAAGATGCTGATGAAGCTTGTTGAGGTAGGACAGATGTTCTCCTTGGAGACACCGTCACTTCCTTCAAAGTGATAGGTGGCAAGGGCTCTTACATTTGATCTGGTGATCGTGTGCTCACAACAGGTTTAAAACCTTCTCTCAGGAATCTAATAATGTTTTTCATATATATTATTATCTGTACCGTTTCAACAGACCCGTAGTTAAAATAGTTTACCAGAAAGAGCAACAAGACACCACGATGCTAACAAAAATTTGGATCTCAAATGACTGCCATCTCTGTAATGGTGAGGAGCTGAGAGGTTTTGCCTGATGACTTTGGTTCTGAGTTATACACTGCAGTAAGTCAAAGCAGTTTATCACACTGCAAAAGTGCTGAGTGTCCAGTACAGAAACTTCTTGTGCTGGGTCCTGAAAGGGGCCAACTCCTAAGAGCAAATGGACAGTCTGGATGGGGAAAGCCCAACAGAACAGGTTGTTTGAGGCAAGACCAAAAGTTTTCATATCTACTATTAATATCTTCTAGTTTTTAATGTATTCATCCTTACTGTGCACTAAAAAGGAACAGCCTTCCCTCTTTTATAGGCAAGGGATTGGAGCCTAGAGACACAGAGGGGCAATGTCTGGCTCTTGGGTAACCAGCTGCACATCCCACATTATGAGTCCCCAGACACCTTGTTTCAAGGGGTCTTTTGCACTTGGATATGTCTAGAAGGCATGTGGTGAAAACTGACAGGTCAGACCTGGCAGGGGAGAAGATGGAGACTTGTCCCATCATGTTTCCTGAGGTATGGCAAGAGTTAATCACAGAATCATGGAATCCTAGAATCATGGAATGGTTTGGTCTAGGAGGGACCTTAAATATCATCTAGTTCCAACCCCCTGCCATGGGCAGGGACACCTTCCGCTATCCCAGCTTGCTCCAAGCCTCGTCCAACCTGGCCTGGAACAATTCCAGGGATGGGGCATCCACAGCTTCTCTCTAGGCAACCTGTTCCAGTGCCTCACCACCCTCTGCATAAAGAATGATGGAAGCCGCTCCAGGTGGCGAAGACTTAGGCAAAGGAAGATCTGATTTATCCTGTGAAAAACTGCAGGAACTGTAGTAGGAGCTGGTAGATGCACACACAGCCACTGGTGAAGAGGTAAGCACCACACAGACTCCTTCACCAAATTGATATCAGAAGCTCATTAGAGGTCTTCACGACCACAGTAGTGCTTTTTCCAAGAAAGACTTTGAAAGAAGTCTTCAGTGGTGTAGGAAATGGGGCTGTGAAACTGAGAGAGTTTGGAAAGTGTGCTGGGCTGAGCCTGCTGACCTTGACTCAGCCCACTCTGCCTCCCTCCCAACCCAACACAGGGATGCTGAGCAGCCTCTTGCTCCACTTCTATCCTGCTACTCCACTGTGTGCTGAGGCACCTCCTCAGTGCTGCAAAATGAGAACTGATCTACTCCTGTGCTTGGTTTGCCAGAGCCACTCCCTATCTGGGACCACCCATCCCAACCCCAGCTGTTTCTGTATGTTTTTCCTCTCCTCTGTAACCTCCTCATGAGCAGGTGTGAGACAAAGATGTCCTGTGAAGATCATTATTTTTTTTCTCTGATTTCTCTCTTTGTTTCTCAGCCGAGCTCGCCTCCTAATTCTTGTGAACTGGCCAATTCACAAGAAACAAGGACGCCGGCAGACAGTGTCGTTTCCCAGTGAAATTTTGCTAGTAATTCGTTGTTCAGTTGGGTGCTGAGGCGTGTGAGCTCCTAAATTTCCCAGAAATCGTTCTCTGCTGCAGAATTAACGTAAACTGGGGTGAGCAGAGGCTGGTGATGGTAACATTTCAAACCTGACCTCCGTGTGGTAAATATTTTGGGTGAGGAGTGGGTTTGCTGCCTTGCTTTCTTTTAGTGGTTAAGGGGAAAGGTCAAAGCACTTTCTTGTCAGCCCTATGAAAGTCTGATGTGAGCGCATTTACCATCAGGGCTGGCTGATGGAAACACACCAGGGTCTGGGTAAGGGAACCATTGTCACATCACTGTCACACATTTTAACTGATTCTGTGATTCTGTGTTAATTGATTCTGTGATTCTACGTTAATTGATTCTGTGATTCTATGTTAATTGATTCTGTGGTTCTGCATTAATTGATTCTGTGTTGACAAGGTGGTGTTCAGTCGTAGGTTGGACTCAATGATCTCAGAGGTCTTTTCCACCCTAATTGATTCTGGGATTCTGTCATTCTGTGATCCCTTCTATTGTGACCATAACATTCTCAAAATTATGATTTTCCACAGTAACCGCTGTTCCTTGCAAGACTCTGGGTGTTCAGGATACTTTTCCCATCAATAACATCTGCTCTGAGACACCCAGCAAGAAACAGGATGGACTCAATTTTCAGCAACTTGGAAAAGAACAAAATAAAATGGTGTCAAATGGTCGACTTTCCTGTGAAAACCAAGTACCCCCAAGCCACCTCTGGCAGCCAGGAGAGCTGATCCTCAGAGCCAGATGATCCAGAGGTCTCAGCTAGGATCAGGAGGAGGTACTTGGAGCAATGTCCTGAGCAAATGGAACTTTAGGAAGATATCTGAAGGTAAGATAAGCAACAACCCTCTCTTACTGACACTGGTAACAGTCAACTGGTTAAAACCCACTTAGGTACCCAACTGTGGGAGGCATCAGTAGCAGGATTAGAAATGGGATTTCAGCAAAGCAAGAAATAAAAGGGAGAACTCCTGGTATTTCATGGCTGTGGCTTGGCTGTGTGCTCACTGTTCACTACTATTTTCCTGTGAATGGCTGAAGGCCACTCCATCAACCCCTTAGAAGCATAACTCTAACTTGATGTGACCCTCATGTTCTCTGTGGTCAAGGAGTATGGCAGGGTTGTCAGAAGAATCAAAAACTCCACACTCAGGAGACCAGAGGAGAAAAAAGGGAAAGAAATTAAGGACAGGTTGGTGCTGTAGGTGACCTTCAGTGACCTGTCTAAACCATGAAGTGTGGGAAGAGGAGAGGGTTTTGAGGGAGGGACAGGAAGGGCTCATGCACAACACGGTGATGATTTGGGGCAGCACACAGAGGGGACACTTGCCGTGGGGAGGTGTGAACACAGAGGATGTTGCCTCACAGGGCTTGGTTTTGGGGATACCAGTGCTACTCCCTCACAGTATTTCCATACAGTACGGAAATACCTGAGCTCAGCTGAGACAAGCTCTTGTAGCTATTTCAGGGAGCTGCTCTGTGACAGCAGAGATGTGGGGGAGGAAAGGCTGAAGTCAGTAACTGTGCATTAGATCACAGTCTTTGTATATTGTACTTGTCACTACAGCAACGAAAATGCAACCGTGGGATAACCTAACAACTGGCTTCAAGTCTTCTGGATGCCTGGCATGAAATAAATCCTGGGCTGCTTCACTGAAAGTTGGACTCGATGATCTTAGAGGTCTTTTCCAGCCTTAATGATTCTCTGTTCTTCAGTGCTTTTGTTGTGTGTCGGTAACAAATGAAAGCCATGGTGCTATTTCATGATCTAGTCACATCTGTTTGGAGAAGGTCAGGCTCTGAAGGGTGAAAAGACTCCAGAGTATCCTTTCCCAAAGTTTATCTCCTAGCTGTGCTGCGGGAACCTCACACATTTACCCCAAACGCCCAGTCCTGAAGGGTTCATTTATTATTAAAAGCAGGTCATCACAGTGTCAGCTCAGGCTATTTTGTCTCTGGTGGATTTGAACGATTTACTTTCCAGACAATGACAAACACAATTGTATATGAATCATTTTTTTGCCTCCAGCTTTGTCTGATTCCTAGAGAGAGCTCTTAGAGAGGATTAGATGGCTGGAAGCCTGCTCAGCATTGCTGCTAACGAGAGGAGAAACAAAAGATGCAGAGGAAAAGCAAAACTAAAATTTATTTTCTACCTTCTGATCCCAAGTGGTTGATCCTATGATTTCCTTAAGAATATGTAAGAAAAACCTCAAGTCTGCCCTGAAATTAAATGCCTTTATTATAGAGGGTCCCACACACAGGAGGCGAGTTGCACTTGAGGGTTTAAGTGGGACTTCAGTGATAAGAAGGCTTTGTATTTTATCTTTCTGTACAGCCTTGCAGATTTGGATTTAATCTGGGTGTTGTGTAAGGCATCAAGGTGCTGTAGCACTCAGTGCCTCAGCAGTAACAATTGAAACCAACAGTTCTTTTCATTGGTGCCTCTGTTTTGCACTCAAATGCTCTTGTAATTTCTGAGCACTCTTCCATGCACAGTGGCATTAGTCAAAAGTCCTTTTCCAGGTGAGGGAATTCAGGGCTCCGTTTAGCAGGAGCAGAAGGGGCTTAAATCTCTTTAAGTCCCAGAGTGCTGAAGAACCAGAGGAATCGGAATCATGCAGCGACAAAAATGAATTTGAAAGGTCACCGCACATAACCAAGAAAGTCAGGTCCTACCAACCAGCCCTGGGAATCACAGGGGCTTGTTTAATATTCATTGTGGGCTTTCCCTAAAAGTCAGCGAACGTTTAAAAATGTCACTGCACAAACTCTTAATTCGTGTTATTTCTTAGGCCATTGCATGTTCAGGAACAGGGAATCAGCTCCATATTGCAATTGGAAGGTCATGAGGTACACAGGGCCCTGACTTTTGTAATGTCAGTACACTTAGCACTGAGTATGAAGACTGTGCATCTGGGTTTATAATTCCATTCTAGTAATGTCCCTCTCTTCCCCCAGTTCTTTTTGATTTGAATCTTTAAGCTCTTTGGGACAGCAATTGGTCACTTCTACAGGTGTGGAAATGTTGTAGCATGATAGCTTTTCACCATGGTCTGTACCAAGGTTCTAGTGAGATATGAATGTTAAATAACAACTGTGGTGCTAAGGCACTACATATACCCTTCAGGAGTTATGTCTTTGGCTTTTGAAATTCATGTAGAATTTCACTTCCATGATGAACTGCCAGTCTAACTCAGATCCAACTTGTCAAGAAGGTGAAGTCAGGAAAAGTTCATTGACTTGTTGTGCTTATTTAAACCACAGCAGGCACATCTCCAATCATTTCAGAAGTCTGGATCGATAAGAATACTTGCACAAGCTTAGCTTCAGTGTCAGTGAAAGGGGTTATTTCTTTTGAGTTTGGGGACAGAAGGAATGTGCTGGAACCAAAAGTTACATGGGCTGGCCTGTGTTTGATATTTACTGAGAGTGTAACATAAGATGCAGGCTAAGAGCTCAATTTGGGAGCAAAAAACATATTTTTAAGAGCCAGAAAACTAAGTAGTGAAACCATTGTGCATTAATCTAGAGGCATACAAATAACCAAACCCAAGATATTTATGCATACAAATCCATATTCATGCGCAGAATCATTTAGTTTGGAAAAATACTTTTAGATCATTGAGTCCAACTGTTAACCTAACACTGCCAAGTCCTATCCACGTGTACTCTGCAGAAATGTTTAGATGCAGGTCTGTAGCAAAGGCATAATCTACATAGGATATCAGAAGATCCTTTATCTGTACACCTCCAGACACCCAGGGTACCACCACAGGTTTCTACATTTGAAATCAAGGCATGGGCCTTGTCACCTGCAGCAGCAGGGGAAGCAGGAGGTGACAGCAGCTTAAAGATATAAAAAGAGAGGCCCAGATGACAAAGGAGAACTGCAGTAACAGAACAGTCTTGTGTTCCATCTGCCCATGTGAGTATTTATGCATGTGAATATTTGTATTCTCCACCAGTCTCACTATCAGTTCTGCAAATGTTCTTAATGCTTTTGTCCAGCTATTGGAAGCGAGGTAACAATGCTGTGTAACACCAAGGACATAACTGAGCCAGGGAAGCTGTTCCGGGCTGTTATTCCTGTGCAACCATGTGAAAGAAGCGAGGAAGTGGATGGACTGACTCTCCATGCTTGGACCTTTAATCCTTGCTCCAGTGCCTCAGCATCGTGTCTGAGTCTCCACCAGTCCCTCAGCTGATGCAGAAAAATTGCAGACATGGGCACACAGATGTGCTGATAGAGATGGTGTAGGAGATATTTCAGAAGATCAGCATCATGGAGAGATAATCTAGATGTGGAGCAGGAGGTTGAGAGAAGTGACTCAATCTGTAGTGGCACAGCTGTTTTCTTGCTGCTTAAACAATTGATGTAATTCTGCTTTTGCTGTTCCTGCTGAGGACTAAGGGGCAGTGGAGGAGGTGGCTGCTGCTGTCTGACCTGCCCAAGTGTCCCCAGACACAGAATCATAGAATGGTTTGGGAGGGAAGGGACCTTAAACTCCATCTAGTTCCAACCCCCTGCCATGGGCAAGGACAACTTCCACTAGACCAGATTGCTCCAAATCCCATCCAACCTAGCCTTGGACACTTCCAGGGTTGGAGCATACACAGTTTCTCAGGGCAATCTGTGCCAGTGTCTCACCACTCTCATAGTAAAAAATTTCTTCCTAATATCTAATCTAGATCTACCCTCTTTCAGTTTAAAGCCATTGTCCTTTTCTTTCTATCACTATAAGCCCTTGTAAAAAGTCCCTCTCCAGCTTTTTTCCACACCTTATTCTCCAGGTTTTTTGTAATAGAGACAGAACTATCTCTCTAGCTGTCCAAGTAGAGGGCTGTCACCTACCCATATGTTTCACATAAGGAATCACACTTATGCTACCAGGCCATTCAGCAGCCAGAGCTGGGTTTTGACTTTCCTCCTGCAGCGTAAACTTTTGAGGCATCGCTTTTATTATTGCACAGGTCTGTTTGTCTGCTTTTCACCAGGCTGCTCTGCTGAGCCCATTAACAAGAGTTTGTACCCCTCGTTTAAACAACTTACAATGTCCCTGTTACCCTTTGGTTTTGTGTTTGTGTAATGCTCTGCAGGGTAAAGGGAGAAAGGGGAAGTGATCACTTGTGACCGAACACTGGGCACTATAATAAGCAGAAGATGATGATACATGTGAGGCTGAAAGGGAGGCAGGAAGTGCTCATTTGGAGATGAGTAGGTTTGATTCTAATTCATGTGACCATGTTGGCATGGGTTCATGCAGTGGCATCCTAGTGAGCACACTGAGGGCCACAGGAGACAGGGATGGATAACCAGGATATCTCCATCCAACCTGCCAGAGATGCATTCATCAGTCAGCTTTCCAAAGCAGCTCAGTGATCAAACTGCAGACCACAGGAAAACCAAAGGGATCATTTTCATATGCGTGTGTGTGTGACTTTCGCTTTGAATCCTTCTGCCTCAATGGGACACAGAGAGAACAGAGGAGCCACTGCTCAACCCAGGAGGCAGATGAAGTGAAAAGTCAAGGTCATCTTCTGCTAGACCAGTTTGCTCAGGGCCCCATCCAACCAGCCATAATCTGGGACACTCTTGCTTCTTTCTGGTAGGTGCCTCAGAGTTTATAATAATTCAGGCAACATCCTTGACATTAGTCAGAACTAGTTATCATGCAGGGAGTTTCAGTTTCACCGTGATCGCTTTATCTTAATACAAATCTGAACCCTCTGCACATCCTCAGACACATCTCAGTACACAAAAATACCTTACCACCTAATCATGTTTTTCTCTGATATTTTTTCACTGACAGGTTGTTGGTTTACTGCTTCCTAGGGTAGAAGAACAGTGATTTGGGTTTGGTCTTTGTTGTCACGGATTTGAGTGTCAACATAGTCATCGGGGTCACAGGGGCATGTGAACAGTCCCAGGAACAGCTCCAAAGAGGAATCTCAGACATCCTAAAGGAGTTTTTTCACAGTGTGTATCACTAACTGGGAAATTGGCAGGTGCTGAAGACGGATCTGCAAACCCACAAGTTTCCCAGAAGTAGATTGGATCTAGAAATATTCCTAAGGTCACAGCACTAGTAACCTGGGCTTGGTCACTCCCAGGAGCAGGTTAACCTGGTATTCAAAAGAAATCATCCCCGAACTCTTTCTGCTGGATATAGTAGCATATGAACAGTGCAGAAGGAAATTCCTGCTACAGATGAAGTTAGGCTCCAGTATGGAGTGACATCCCAAAAGGTGCATAGGTGAAGCTCAGGTATTCAGATTTCATCACTGATGGAAAATTCATTGGAAGATTCTTCATCAAACCCTTGTTATAAACTCCTCAGAGTCCCACTCCCTGAAAACTTTGAGCAAATGAGCTGTCTCTTCTCTGGCCGTGGAAAAGCCAACATTTCCAATGTCAGTTTGTTATTGGAGTTTGTGGGCAGTTTATTTTTATTCACTCAGATGAGAAAAAAATAACTGAAAAAAGCTATTGATTTGCAAAGTAATCCTTTCTGTCAATACAAGCCAAGCAGGTTTCGACTTCAAACAACTTATAGAGGTTTGAAAGCCTCATTTCAAGTATCATGTCACAATCCTGACTCCATGCTGCAAGTTGTTTAATTAGCTACATTAATCCACTAATTGCTGGCAAAATGTTTAGTAATGATGTCTAACTGGGGCATTGCAAGGGAATTTTGTTGTTTAATTAGGAGATAATTGATAGTAGTGCAGGGAGTACCAGGTTATAAAAGGCTTCTGCACATCAACTGGGCTTGTGCTGAGCTCAATACAATAGCTTTTAAGTGGCCTCTTCAAATTAATTGCCATTATTATGGTATATAGATTAAAGAGTGGCCATTATTCACAAAAAAAATTAAAATTGAGCATTTCTTTAGATGTACCTAATTAGATGTAGGTATAATGAAATGTATGTGGAAGGAATGGAGAGGTGGTGAATTAATCAGCTCACATGGAATTAACTATAGTGATGGCACTGACTGAGGAATCAGCTCCATGAGGGACTTTGGACATGGGACTCTGGAGGCTGCTTTATCTTTCTACTGCTGTTAATGCAGCTGTGATTTAGGAACCCAAATACTCATGTGGATGTGGGCTGTGGAATCCTGGTTGTGTGTTCGCTGAGATGGTGATCGGCCTGTCAAAGTCAAGGTCATCTTTCAGCCATTTCCACCATGAAAAAAATTTTGGGTGAGCTATGCCCTTCCAAAGTCCGTGGTTGTCCCTTCGTGGACTTTGAGAAAAGGCCAGTTGTCGATTCCTCAAGACCCTGGAGATTTGGGAAAGGAAGGAACATCCTGTTGGGCAGAGCCACGGCATTTGGCTGTCAATGGGAAAAATATTTGTTCCGGGGCTTTGCTGAGCACAAGGAGCTCAAGTGATGCCATCTTTTCCTACCATCATTCAGTGTCTTGGCTTCACTTCTGCTCCATGACCTGATAGAGCTGGTCAGCTGCAGCTTCCCTACAGTTTGCAAGAACTGTATGTAAGAATATATAAGAATATATAACTGTAAGAATATATAACTGTAAGGATATATGGGAGTTGAACTGGTGTTACGTGAGCTTGGCATCAAGGGAAAGCAAGTATTTTAAGCAATAACTCAAATCATTGTCATGGCCTTTTGGAGGCTTCTAATGATTCTACAGTTTTGCTAAACATGAAAGCTTGTCGACATTCATTGCCTTGGTTTGACTCGAATGGGTTGGATTTTTCTCCTCTAACTTTAGTTACCCTCCTGTGAGGAGGCTCCTGAGGCTTCATGGTTGTCACTGGAGATCCAGTCAATAGTCAGTGGAATTTAAAGTGCAATTTAATTGACTGAATGTGGACATTTACTTCAGAATGGGATAAACTGCATGAACATCATTGATTGCCTTGTTGACACATGCAATCGAGCTTAATTCCCCTACCATACAATTTATTTCACCACCTCATTCTCCTTACCACTAGAAAGATGATTTTTCATTAACATGAAATCCAAATCCATCACGATAAACCCCTGACTTCTTATCATGTGATGCAGATCTAGGAAAACCATGAATGCCATTGAGACAACAGGCAAGAGATGATTGTCCATGGTCTTTCCTAGCCAAAATTATCACCAAATTATAGGAAAGAAATAGGCTCAAACAAACATGCAGATGAAGTTCTCGATGCAGAGTGCAAGACCTGTAATTAAACTGTGAAACCTCTCACTGGAGGATGCTGTGACCACTGAAAGCTTAGGCAGGTTCACAAAGCACTTAGACAAACACACAGATAAAAAATCCATTGAGGGTTTTTAAATTCCAGTATACCCTCTCTCATGTAGGAAGTCCTGGAAATACAAGTTTCCTGGAGGCTGAAAGTATCAAAGGAAACGGTGTGTTTAAGCTACTAAAATTTTCCTTAGTTCATTTGCACTGAATTTGTCTTGTCTTACCAGTAAAATGCTCCAGCTCAGTCTGCTTTCCCTTATAGAGGATGTTTTCTTGGCCTCTGAGGTCTTTCTTGCCATCTTTTCCTATTCCATACCTCTCTGGTCCAAGCTGGACCTCATCTTCCATGGGTACCAAGCCAACACCACATACAACAGATTTACCTCACCTTCTGGGTTGTTTTTTTTTCCAGTCTGTGCTGTCACCTCCACACCCCATAGTGCTGTTTCCTTCGGGTATAAATATCTCCTGTGAACAGATGCAGGCTGGTGTAAATCTGTGGTATGCAAATCTATGCAGTGTAAGAGCATCTGCTCCTCCAGCTGATGGGGGAGGAAAGAGAGGGATTTGGAGCCCTGTGAACTTTCCAGGTAAATCCATTCCTGTGAAGATGTGGATGTCCACCTCTTGTCCTCACCATATATCACCCCACCTCTGGTGTACTGGGGCAGAAATGTCTGTTACATGGTGAAAGGCCCAGTGGGTGGTTAAAGTACATCTGCAATTAATTCTTGCAGCTGATAGAGACTTGATGTATGAACTCCCTCTCCTGATCACTGAATTTGTCTGATACCTGAGCCTCCACACCTGACTTGCCTGCTGGGCTCATCAGAGACCCTGGAACCTCTGTGTTAGTCTTATTTCTGTTTTTTCTTCTGATGTTTTATTCAGCAATATCCCAAGCCTGGAGCTCTTGACAGCTCATGAGGTGTAAGATCTAAATCCAGATTCAAATTTTTAGGCTCAGGGCCATTTTCTAGCTATGAGGCAGATGTTATTTGCAGATATCATCTTATTTAAAAGTGGTATGATCCCCTGAATTACCATAGGTGTAATGAGGAACATTTATTTCAGGACACTATCTAATAATTCCCAGCTACATTTTATAGCAGATATTATGTTCCAACAAAAAGTCTCCATAGAAGCATTGCCTTCCTCTGCTTCTGAAATCCTTTAGTGGGTGGAATCTGATTATAAAGAAAAAATATGTAAAATATGCAAAGGTTAAAGCAGACAGTTGTTTTGAGGTATTTTCAGATCTGAACATCTTGATCTTTGTGATAATTTGTATTCAGACATGCTATGTTTGCTAAAGGAAATCTTAAAATAAAAGTTAGTAAAATACTTTACTTTAGGGATTCACTGGCTGGCTGTGAAGTGCCAGACTGCTCTTTAACTTTTCTCAGCATTTACAGGCTTATCACTTACTGGATTACACTTAAATGTCACTTTTTTTCTGGCAGAAAATGGAGATGATTTCGTAGCAGGGGCCTGGACTTCGAGGGTGCCAGACTGTTGCTCTGTTGTAGGTGTCTGGTGCAATTTTAGATGTGCCTGAGTGTCATGCTCAGCTTCCAGCCAGACATCCAGAAAGGCCCAGGTCCTCCACAGCCAGTCTTACCTGAAGGTCTCAGGTACCCTGGGCATCTCAGATGGCCTCAGGCATCTAAGTTTAGGTCAGTGAAACAAGCCCTGCCTCTTTCTCCTGAGAATTCAATTTATTAATGATTGCTTTAGGAGCATTCCATTGAAATACAGAAATAAAGAAGGCAATTAAAACATGATCCATATTCTTCACTGAAATGATCATCTGCAGGTGTTTCCTCACACTTTTTGGTTCTAGCCTGCAGTACCCTGTCATCACTAGTTTTCAGTGTTGACAGTCTTGGAAGGGAATGATACAAATTCCCTCACACAAAGGCTCCCTGATGCTCATTGAATATGGCTTGGGTTTATGTGTCCCTCACACCTTCCAATCTTAAACCTGCAGTTAGAAATAAGATTGTTTTTTTCAGGTATAAACCAAAATCCTGCAGCACAATTTTCCTGGAAGGCAGAAAATTCATTGACCAAATCTCTGACATCCAAACAAAACTCTTAACCATGTCTGGTGAAGATAAGATCCTGTCTTCTTTTGTGTTTTTGCCATGATCTTTAATGATTAACCTCCTACCACATTCTAGTCAAGTACACTGGCTTCCTCCTCTCCACAAAAATCAACTGGCCTCCCTCCCCTTCAAGGAAATGAATATTTGATGTCGTTGGGGGAATTGTTTTAGGCAGGGCAAACTGTGGGCTGTCCAGATGCTGCCAGAATACACAAGAACTGCTGGAAGGGGTTTTTGAGGCTCCTTCTCTGTAACCACCCCCTGCACCCCTGTCCTACTAAAGCAGAGATAGCAACTGTACAGCTTAAGTTGCTGCACAGCAGGATGGTGGGGGGGATAAAGCACCCAGCTCAGGGAATCTGTTAAAGGGTCTTCTTCCCTTCAGCAGCACAGAGCAAGATCCCTGTCTCAGTTTCCCCCTTTCCCACAGAAGGACAGTGCATAGCTGGGGTGGGTTACTTCAGAGCTGCGAATTTGCTGCAGGGGACTGGTTTGTTTCATCCACTTGTAGGGCCAAGCAGCAGCACAGAGGTTTCACCTTTGTGGATTCTCCGAGGTCTAATAAGGGTTGTGTTTGCAACTACAACCTTTGCAGGTGGGGATGGCTCTCCATCTTCTACTGTCTGTGTCTTTCTGTGAAACATGAAATGCTCAGAGCCCTCAGTCTGATCTTCAAACTGACCCAAAGATATGGAGCAAGGGATACACACAGGATATGGCTCCACAGGCCCTATTATTATGTGGAATGAGTGTGGGATGTGGCTCCAAGCACATGCTCCAGAGGAATTATTGCCCTGTAAGTCTGGGACACAGAAAATACATTCCTCAGCCATGTCCAACGCGGAAATAAATCCCAGAGGTTCCTCTGCAGGCCAGAAAAAATCAGATGAAACTGAGAAATGAAATTTAATTATTATAATGAATAGTTTCCATTGCTGCAGGATTACAGGTCCCCTTCTGGGAGTGAGAAAAAAAATAGCTGCACGAGTCTGTTGATCTGTCTTGAGGAAGCAAAATGTTTGCATGGACAAAATGTGGTGCATGTAGAAGTGTCTGGAAACACAGCAGAATAAACTTGAAAAAAGAGCAGTGGCTTGGAAGAAGGAACTGGGAGTCAACTTCATCATCTCAAGGGAGTTGTCAGACCGCAGGTAGGGAATTAAAAGGCATTTTCTGCTGCTGTAGACTGTCCTTACCTGGGCTTCCACGTAGGTTGTTTCTTGACCACAATCAAGTCTCTTCCAGACAACAGCTGATGTTGTTGCTGTGTGGAAAATCACCTGGAAATGTTTATTAATATCTAATCAAAACAGGCATTAATTGCCTGTCTTGGGATGGTTTCTGGCTGTGTCCACACTACATTGCACTTGGCCCTGGCTCTTCTCCGTGACATGTCTTATGTTCCCATAGTCCTGAAACAGGTTTGACACCTGTACTGTCTTTATTTTCTCCATATCTTCATAATCCTGTTTTCAGGCCAAGGCTGTAACAATAAGTCTGCAGTGGAGCCTGATGGAGCTGTGCTTTATAGTGGGAACCTGTCAGCAAATGTTTTATACCTTGGGATGTGGCACGAGGATGTATTGGTGGGTGTGAAGCCCACAAGCAGCAGCCCATCCCTTGAGCTTATTCCCTGCCCCTCCTTCATTTTACAGCAAAGCCAGGAGACTGGCTCAGGGAGCGCTCCTTGCAGGCTGTTGGTTTGATGTCAAACAAGGGAAAACCATCTAGGAGAGGGACAGAAGTGTGATAGACCTTTCTTGTACTCCCTCAGCCACCTCTTCAGCCTGGAAGTAAGTCCAAGGTTATTTAATTGTTCCTCCTCGGGCTGCTCTTCAACACCTCTTTATCATCTTTGTCATCTTTCTCTGCACGTTCCTTGAGCTGTAAAGCAAACTCTCCCTTTCATGTTTTTTTACAAGTGAGTAAACACAAGACCTGAAAGACATATTTACAGAGAAATCCTCCTCAATGTATTATTCATTTGACTTTTTAATAGGAGTGTTTCTGTAGCCCTGACGCCCTGAGGATTTCAGTAACACAAGGTTTGTAGAGAGAGGTAATGTTTTTATTAGAGCAAGGGTAGATTTGGAGAGGAAAAAAATACCAAGATTTGGACACAATTCATGGTTTTGGCTGGGATAGAGTTACTATTTTCATAGTAGGTTGTACAGGACTGTATTTTGGATTTTGGATGAGTTGATAAGACACTGATGGCTTAGTTGGTCCTGAGCAGTGCTTGCACTAAATCAGGACTTTTCAGCTTCTCATACTGCCTTGCTGGTGTAGAGGGGGGCACAAGGAGTTGGGAGCAGACACAGCCAGGACAGTAGACCCAAAGTGGCCAAAGGGATATTCCAGACCATACAGCATCATGATGAACAATAAAGTGGCAATTGTATTGTGCATCACCTCTTTTGTAGTTTATTATTATTATAATTATTATATTTGATTTTATTTTAATTTCCTTTTATGCCTTATTAAACTGCCTTTATCTTAACCATTAATTTTATCCATTTTTGGATTCTCTCCCACATCCCTCTGACTGTGAGTGAGTGAGGAGCTCTGTGCTGTGCAGCTGCCTGCTGGGTTAAACCACAGCGACATAGAAGCCCAACTTAAAAGTCTTTTGGAGAAAGGCTTTTGTAAGTAGTATCTTTAGTATTTTTTTTAGTATTTCTAGTATTTTTGTAAGTAGTATCTTTATTCCAGTTGCTATCTGGAGTTATACAGGATTTGACATTTTTCCCCATCATTGCTTTTTCCTTTTTTTTTTTTTTAGAGGAAAAGAACACAACTGAGATGCTCAATGCAAAGGTTAAAAGATGTGCAGTGCTGTTGGCTGCCAGGCTAATTAACCTCCAGTCTTGTCAATACAAGCTGCTGGGAAGATGTATGTCTTTCATTGACAGAGTGATATATTTTGGGTTGCCATTATCCTATTTTCATGGACTTACTCTGCCAAAGAAATTACCTGCACCAAAATAAGTGTCCATTTGAAAATTTATACTGATTTTACTCTGTTGGTTCCACTTTGCACCTTCAACAGTATCACAGTGGTGTCTTCATGCTGACTCACTTTAGGCCTGTGCATCTGTGTTATTAAGCATTAAGGAGTGATGACATAAATGCATGTCATACTCCAAGCATGTCATGTTGGAAGATAAGCAAATAGAATTACCTGTATTTTGAAATACAATATATAAAGATCCACAGTATATGAATCTGATTAAAGTGCATATTCCTTGATAATAAGTTTCCACTTTGGGGTTTTTTTGATGTTTGGCATGAATTTATATCATACTTGACCCTATACCAAAACAACTGTCCCAGTTTAACAGATTTTTCCTTACAAGAGCAACAATTTAATCATTTGAGACATTTTACACCACACTTACATATGCTTTGGGCTTTCAAATATATTATTTTTGAAGTGAGAAATTGTGGAAAGGTTCAAGGCCAGGCTGGATGGGGTTTGGAGCCACCTGGTCTAGTGGAAGGTGTCTCTGCCCATGGCAGGGAGTTGGAACTGGATGATCCTTAAGGTTCCTTCCAACCCCCTGCCATCCTGTGGTTCTAATTATAAACCTTTCAGAAATTAAAAATTCCATTTGGTTTTACCACCCTCCCCCACAGCTTTCACTACAGAGGTTGTTGAATAGATGATATCAGTACAAAGGGCTGAGTTCACAGGATCAGGACCAGCCTTGCCACTCATTCCGCCAACTCTGCTCCAGGGATGAGAATATTTGGTGGAAACAGAGCAACAGGAAGGAAGAGATGGCAAGATCTGAACCACAACACAACACCCAGCTGGATGATCTGTGCCTCTTCCAGGGCAGCTGCAGCAAATCAATCTTGGTGGCTGCAAACCCCTTGGGCCTTCTGTGAGTTCCTGAATCATCCTGAGATATTAAATTAAACAGAACAAAACAAGGGGACAGGAACTGAGAGGAAACCAAAGTATTAGGGAAATTGTTTCAACCAAAGCTCAGTTTGTGGCTTGAACAGTAAAAATACAGCCAGGCTGGATTCAATGGACAAATCCCACCGAGCATAGACTCCATGAGAAGGGAAAAGCTGCTGTTTCAATGCAGATTGGGAAAGCTGTATTTAAAGGCTGGACCACCTGATGGTCAACTTCTCTTTGACTGCAATGAGTGCCAGGTGGGCTCCAAGGTTTTTTTAGCAGATGATAGCAACAATTAGTCTGTAGGGAACATGATCGTGGCAAAATATAGGAGCCATTGAGGATGTTTAGGTTAGGAGAAGTGAGCAGCAAAGGAAGATGTACCAACAGCTTTCAAATAAGCCAGGAGTTGCAAAGGAAGAGGTGTCCATGCTCATGGCAGAGGGGCTGGAACTAGCTGATCTTTAAGGTCCCTTCCAACCCCAACCATCCTATGATTCTATATCTTCTCTGATTCTGCTGAGGTCGAGACATTTTGGCCTAAAGTTCTGGTTGCATTGAATATCTGGGTGCACTTTCTAACCCCTCTCTGAAGCACTGCTTTTAAAGAAAGATTTTCCCAATGTCTTCCTGGGCTGACCTTGCCTTGGACCGTGTAGGGTGTCCCAAGAAGATCAGGTTGGTCCAGTTTGGCAGATGGCTGTGCTTAGACTGGTAGTTTTTACTGATAATTTGGACTGACGGCTTGCTTTAGCAATAATAACAACACTAACAACAATAACCATAACAACAATAACAAAACCAATAGTACTTTAGCAAGAATATTTACACAAAAATATCTGTAAAGCCTGTGACTGAGAAATTATATTGAACTTCTTCTTTTGTATTATTAGTTGAAATAGCTTTTTAATTCTATGACTGCATTAGAATAGTTTTCATGAGGAAGAGATGGGAACTTCAGTATTTTTTTATCCTTTCCAAATAAATTTTATTATAAAATGTTATAAATTAAATGAAATTTTATTTGACAAACATTTATTGAGAAGTACTGGGTAGGACTAATCTTGCCTTGTAATAGAGGGATGGAGTGGATAACCCATTAGGCTCCTAGCAACTCCCTCTCTTGTAAAGGTTCCTCCTCTTTCCAGCATTCTGGATATTGTATTTCTAATGAGAATCATCTGCCTTTTGGGACTGTTAAAAATGAAATTAAAGACCTGCGAATATTTTGGTTTATGTTCCTGAGTAGTGATTTCCTGTGTCTGCTGTGCAATGTATCTGATCAGAAATCAGGTGGAAGGGCTTCATCTGGCCAGCCCCAGCTCTCCCATCTCCTTGGCTTGAGTAAGGATGATCAGAGAAAGACTAATTTCATTTTGTTGTAAATAAGCTGAATTTTACTTTGTAGTCACACAGATGAAGGCCATAGTTTGGCCCAGTTTGCTTTTTGTTTAGTCAATATTTGCCACAGAATATTCCTATATTTAAGGTTAGGATGAGGTGACTACACTTGATTGCTGGTACACCACTGATGATTTAAGGGGTGTGCTGCCTCCCTGCCTGTCAGTCAATGCCAGCGAGCAAGGAGTGAGAGAGGAGATTTTAGTTACATTCCTTATGGCACCTGCCATAGGGATCAAGCTTAACATATGTATCAGATGAAAATACAAATAATGTTTCAGTGCTAGTCTAGACAGGATGGCTGATCCCCCAAACCTAGTAATTTGCAGGTTAGATTTGGAATTGCCCCTGTTTGTTCTCATCCCTGGGCATTTTGTCAAGTTTTACTTCACCTTCTGACTTCTATCCAGCATCACTTGTTCAGATTTCAAGAACCCTCTGGACACAATCCTGTACCACGTGCTCTGGGATGACCCTGCTTGGGCGGGGAGGTTGGACCAGATGACCCACTGTGGTCCCTTCCAACCTGCCCCATTCTGTGATTCTGTGACATTCATCCCAGCAGTCACCTCCCTGGAAGCACCAACTGCCAGACATATGTGTCACTACATTTTCAAAAGATCTATGAATTTTTCCCACCAGTTAAGCCTGACTCGCAATTCTGGATGTTCTTAGGCCTCATTCCAGCTGCTCTTTCCACTTTTGTTTTGCCAATAGTATGAGTTGGTCCATATGCCAACTGTGATGAGGAACTGAGGACACAGTGAAAGATGACAGACCCGTCATGACACCAATAAAGCCAACACAATCTGAGTGCTGGAAAGGTCTTTGCAGGTGTACAACAAAGGTTTGTGCGACATCTGTCCTCCCTGAGACACCCTTATGCCCACACAGTGGGCATATCTCACCCACATGAGAAAGGCCTTGAGTGATGCTGGGAAGGAGGAAGGTGACACTGGTAATTTTGGGGATTGATAGTGTACCTTGTAACAGCACAGTGCTGAGTGAGCTGAGCTCTGGATATCTGCTGGCAGCTTGGGCTGGATCCAAACTGGATAAATCAGACCTGGGCTTATACAGAAACCATGTAGATATGGCTCCCAGATCCTGCAGGATGTGGGACTGATAAGTCCTTAAAACTGACCTTGCGGGCAACCAGCCAAATGCAAATAAATTGCTTTAATTTATTTGTTTTTTCATGCCTCGGGTCATAGGATTAGGTCAATGTTGCTTGTATTTCCTGTCATGCAAAACACAATCAAGATGAAAACCAACCTCAAATCACTCACTCTTGTGAGGAGCCTTTAAGAAACACATTTTCCATGAGAGAATCAAGGGTTATGGATGCTACAAAGGAAGAAGGAAGCCTGACTTTCAAAAGAATAGAGTTTTTACAGCAACCTCAAGTTACATCATATGAACTTAAAAAAAAAATTGTGCTCCCAGCTGAAAAGCCTGGGAATAAATGAAACTAAAACAAACCTCTTCAGCTTCATGCACAGAGGAATATTATTCTTTTCTCTGTTGCTATACTTTCATGTTGGTGTAACTCCAAATAATTCATTCGTGTTACTTCTGTTTGTGCCAGATTTGGTGAGAACAGATTCAGACCCAAGCACTGTTTTAATGATTGACTCATCTTTTCCATTACAGAGAGAAAAACAGTGAATAGAGTTTTTATGGCTAAATCTGGATTTCGAACTGCATAAATTAAATATGTATATATACACGTTTCTATCTATATACATGTGCACGTACACGTCTGTATGCATGTATATGTATGTGTGCTTCCTTTTGAATTTCTCTAAAACACATTGGACCCTGGGTTTTTTTGACAGACTCTTGAAATGCACCACTTAAAGAGAATTTATGTTCGAGGTAGATCTGAAATGTGAAATTTAGAAGATTGTTTGACAACGTGACAGGCCAAAATAAAACAAATGATGCAATCTCTAAAATTGACTGGATAATGGCACATTCTGGTAACCTATTACTCATGTATGTTTTTGTATAAATGTGTATATTCTTCTTTTTTTCTTTTTCTTTTTTTTTTTTTTTAATGCAATAATTCAAGGAAAGGCTGTTTTCCAACACATATCTACAGATATATGAGGATCAATTCAGACTTCAACTATTTGAACATATAAATCAGGCCTGGAGCCCATGAACAGCCCATAATGTTAAAAAAGGTAGAAAGATATTTCTGTGAATGAATGTTGCCAATATTTATGTGTCCATAATCCTACTGGAATAAAATTGCTCAGGTGTTTGCAGGATGGAGCTATTAATTAAATAAGAAGTAATATGGGGTAATGTATAACACACTACCTTGTTGTCTTACCGTTGGAGTATCACTTTCTCTCTCTCTTTGATAGTAACTGCTTAAAAGGGAAGAAGTAGTGCCTTATTATAAATTCTTACTTTGTAAAAAAGGCAATGTCATTGAAGGCAATTATTACCCTAAAATACCAAAGGGCATCTCCTGTGATGTGCATTCACTGGCTCTAATGGCAGTAATGTGTTTGAACACCAGTGAGAGGGAATTAGGGCAGACATTGGGGATGTTTCATCAGCTGTGACCAAGATGGTCTGACCAGGTTGCTTCAGGTTTGTTGGAGATGCTCCATTGCTTGAGGTTTGAAGAATGAGTCAGGTGAACTTGCATGTGTACAAAAACTTGTGGGAGATTCAAATGAGGAGTTGAATTTGGGCATAGGACAAGGAGTAATGGCTTCAAACTGACAGGGGAGAGATTTATATTAGATAGTAGGAAGAAATTCTTCCCTGTGGGGGTGGTGAGGCCCTGGCACAGCTTGCCCAGAGAAACTGTGTCTGCCCCAAACCTGGAAATGTTCAAGGACAACTTGGATGGGGCTTGGAGCAACCTGGGATAGTGGAAGGTGTCCCTTCCCATGGCAGGGGGGTTGGAACTAGAGGATCTTTAAGGTCCCTTCCAGCTCAAACTATTCTATGATTCTATGCTATAGAGAACTGAAACAGGTAGGGTTGATCCCACTCGGGGACAGATGATGGAGGAGATGGTGTCTTGAGATCCTGTTTTACTGTGATTCTATGACTTACACCACCTATGAGTTCAGATTTATATTTTTCTGTAAACATTTGTGTGCAGCACCAATAAGAGCATTTACTCTAGATGAGAAACACAGCGAATTTCAGTGGGCAACATAAGGTTTCAACCCACATCACATTTAATGGAAATTATGTATCTGAGTTACAGACCAAACAACAACAAAGAAAACAAGAGGTGTTAACAGGCTGTACATTTGCACCTTGTAGCAAAAAAGTTCTAGTTACAGTTAGCTTAATAAAATTTTGCTGTTAGCCTGTGAGCAGTTAATCCTGAGTTCAAAATCCTAAGACCAGCTTTTCTGAAGTTAAATGGGAAAACAGAGCATTGTGTGAAAAATCTATTGCAGTATGCAAATGACTCATTTGCTTTCTGAACTTTGTAAAGTTTCTCTCCTGATGATATGAGAGAGTTTCTCTTTTTTGGATCTTAATATTATGAGTGATGCTCTGTTTCAGAAAGATGGACACTGAAGAGGAAGTAGCAGCATTAAATGGACATGGTCACCAGCACTGAGGTCACTCTTAAATTGTCATTGACACAAGTGGACCATGAAATGTCAGAGACACCTGGAGTCAAACTAATTCTTGCTGCACATGCCTGGAGAGCCAGAGTTCAAATCCTGGATGTCAAGGCGAAAAGAAGGAACTCAAGCAGACCTTTTAGGATTTCCAGAATTACTTTGGAGCTGCCGATGGGGTTGTGCCCACATGGAAAGTGTATAATAGGGTCAGACCTCAAAAAAACCTGAGTGTCATCCACTGAAGGTGAGGCTTGCTTAAAATTCTTTGCTGAGCACCCAAAAATGAAGCTTCTCAAATAGTGGCAGCTTATCAGATTCTTGGGCAACGTGCTGGAGAAGAATCCTTGTGAAGATTAATTCTGTGGGGAATGAGGAACTGGGAGATGCCTGAAGGAAAGAAACTCTTCTCAGCCTTGCAAACTTTTTAGAGCTTTTCTGGCCTTGATTTATTGGCTGTCGAGGTTGTCAGGCAGTTTAAACATTATTCCAGCAGCAATCTCATGTACATGTGTATTGAACACGGTAACAGGAGTCAGGTCATGCATCTCATTTCACGAAACAGTAACAAGCCAATCAATACCCCAAGTGAGTTTAACACGTTTTTCCCAACAATGGAAGCTTTTATCCTGGAATCAATATTCTTTGCATACTGGGATGAACATGGAGATGTAGCTGCATCACATTTACTGAAAACCACCAGGTATGAGCAAGACACCCCAGGTGCCTCTAAATAAAGGGAACAAAGAATCTGGAATTTGGAAATCTCAGGTTTGGCAAGCTCCCATGAACTGCAAAACATGGAAACACAAGCAGTTAATCAGAAGCAGCTAATGCATGGTAACAGGGTAGTGCACAGTAATTCTCATGTGTGAAAGTTCCACGACGAGAAATAATTGAAACTCAGACCCTGAAGAAAGTGAGGTCTTGGCAAACACCCCTTGGGAGCGATTAATGAACATTTAATGGTGTAAGGAGTAAACTAAAGTAATGAAAAGAAGTCATATATTGCCTGGAAGATGAGCCTGGATATAAACACTAAACGAAGTGCATCTGGAGGGAGACAGAAGAGCCACTGGTTCATTTTGTATCACCATGTTAAGCATGTCACGGAAACGAAAACATTTCTGAGAGCAGCTGGCTGTAAAACACTTCATGCTTTTAATGTTTTTCAGTTAACTCAGGCAGAGGAAGTTAACTGAGAAAACATGCAGCAGGGATGGAAGGAGTACTGCACTCCACACCAAGACACGTGAGAGTGATCCCTTAAAACAGCTATTACCGAAAGAAGCTGAAAACATAAAAGACTTTATGACTGACTTAAGATTGAAGAGAAATTCTTGCTTTGTGGGAGGGTAGATCCCTTGATAGAGTTCAGAATGAGAAGGTAATCAGGAACTAAAACATCAGAAAGAGAAGGTATTGGCAGATTAAGAATTAACCCCTGACAATGTGGTTAAGATGCATTAAGGAAAAACTGGGAGACAGTTCCCTCAGAGCACAGCAAGAACTGTGACACCTGCACATGACATCACGAAGGCCCACACACAGCTGAGGATGTAGTAAGGGCCTTCCAGTGCCATCAACACCAGTGGCAATTGATGTTTCCATCCATAGCTGCAGGTTTGGGTTTTCTGTGGGGCCAGGTACTGCCCAGAAGCACCACATGTAAGTTTAGCACAGGGTTTATGTGGATGGTTATGTTACTTCAAGACTGCAACACATGCCTACACAAAACCTCTGGAACAGTAATATTGGATTTGGTGACCACCTGTGAAAAATAAGCATGTTGGTAAATCCCCTGGTTCTTGAGGCATTATCCAAATGTCTCTACAGACATGATCAGACAACTGGAGTGTCAGCCTGCAAGGAATCTGACCAACATGGGATTCAAGACTTCACAAAACTTTTCAAAACTTGGGCAGCTTAATTATTAGAGTCCTATGCAGAGTTAATACAGATAAGATGCCCATAAACACTTTCAAGAAGGTGCATAAGAACAAGACTTCAAGTCAAACCAGTAGTAGGTCAGAGCAAGGCTTGTTGTTCATAGACTTTCTGTAGTTGTGGCTTTACATTCAGTACCTCTTTATGGATTTTCCTTCTACCAGTTTATCTGGTTGCTTTTTGCATACCAGACACCTTCTAATATTCACCATATCCCATGAGGAGAATCACATGCACTGGCCTCCTGCAATACAAGTATTTACCAATATCACCAGCACCAACAGTGTAGTTATTGCACAGGGGACCTGGAAGACCAGTGTCTCCAGAATCTCGCTGAACTGCTCTATCAAACCTCAATAATTTATGACTATTTCTCATAATTTCAAGTTCTGCTTTCTATTAGTGTTGACTATTGTTATTCTCGTCACTCTTCTATTTGGTATTATGGACATAGGGATGTAGGAAAAGAATATGTGCAGAACTGTGTTTCTAAGAAGTTTTGTTATGAACCTGGTGGATCCAGCAGTACAGGTGCAGCCAGGACCTGCTTTGGGTCAACTTTGCTAGATTATTTATCTTCGAGTCACTCCTGAACCAATGTCTGGAAGGAATTTTCAGACCCATATTGCCTCTGTTCCCTTCCAATTGCTGCAGATAAACCACGTACCTTTTGCACCATAACCTGGTTTCCAAAGTCATGGCCTTTGCCAAAGCATCCCAGTCCAGCTGTGACCCTCTGAAGCATCTCCTCATCACATGGCTCATGGTGATGGTGCAGCAGCAAAGAGCAGGGCTCTGCATCACACAGAATGAAACCACAACCAACACCAGCCCTCCCTTCACCCAAGCAAGGAGGATACACTGCTGGTGGTGAAGGGGGCTACTCCCCTGCCTGCACTCTGTGAGAACTGAGGTTTGGGTGCAGAAGGGCTTTTGTCTCCCAGCTGCCCGTCCAGCAGCAAAGAAAAGGAGTTCAAGTTGAGTTAAGGAGCGGACGGAGCCAGGGCAGTCACAAACTTCTGGGCTCAGTAGACAAAATTAATAAAATAAAAATATAGGAGGGGAGTGAGAGAGGATTTCAGTGGATGAGGGTGTTGAGAGGTGTTTTCTGGAGATCAACAAAGCAGCTCAGAGAAAGTCTACTTAAATCAGGTTGAAATGTTTTGTTCCTCCCCAGGTTCAGCGGTTTCTTTATTTCCCCTGTATTTAACCATCTGTCTGTTAGTGTTCACAGTTAACTCCACTTCTCAGGGGAAGCAGGCTGCTCAAAGTCCCAATGTTTCATTTTGGAAAACCAGAAATACATCATCTTAACACTTCCACTCCTCTTTTTTTGAGGGGTGAGTTTCTCTATTGAATTCTACACA
This sequence comes from Manacus vitellinus, assembly GCF_001715985.3. Lineage (NCBI taxonomy): Eukaryota > Metazoa > Chordata > Aves > Passeriformes > Pipridae > Manacus > Manacus vitellinus. The sequence continues at coordinate 2,273,001 of NW_021940724.1, forward strand.
GCTTGCTCCATACTTTTGGCCAGCCCATTTTTTCCTTTCGTTATTTTCCTCACACACCCCCACTCATCAACCAGAGCCCATCTCCATGTCATTTGCTAACCCACCCCACCAGTCTCAGTCACCACTTCTTGTCCTACTCGTCATTAAGCTGAACAAGTATCCCCTGGCTTGGAGACTGAAAAGCTCTGGAGGGACCTGGCCCAGGGACCAAGAGTCAATGTCCCTCCTGAGATGGTGATCTGTCATTTCTACTCCCCAAGACCCCCTTGGGAACATGATTCCCAGAGCCAAGTGAAATATCTGATATCTTTGAGAGAGGAGCATGCAAGAGCTGTTTGTGTGGTATGACCATGGCTGATTTGGGCATGAAGTCTTTGAATCACAGACTTTTCCACAGGGTTTAAATCCTCTGACCAGGCCTTTGCGAGGTTGGTTCAGCTTTAACTTCCTCATAAACAAGCACCATAATGTTTGATTTTCCTTCTAGGAAAAGCAGAAGTTCATGAATCACAAAGGGCCTTGGTTATGAGAGCAGCTCTGTCTAACCTTTCACTCTGCCGCCTCGGAACAGCCCTTTGATGCCTATTTCCTGTGGCAAGTGAAAAACAAAAGAAAAGAATAGATGTATGGGAACACCTTTTTATTGTTTTTCTTTTACCCTGTTTTTGATGATTCAGTAGCACCTGTCACACTGTGTTACCTTTCCCTGGGATGAAGGCATGAGGGGAGAGATGGAAACCAGTAGATAGGTCCCCACTGTGGATTCACTGGGGCTTGGGGCTGCTGCATCTGGGCAAACTGCAGAGTCCCATGGATCAAGGCCCCAAGACTTAACTGGGAGTGTCTGAGACACCACAAACGAGCTGCTCCTGAGGTTTCTGCTTGAGTTTATTTTCCTGTTGCTCAGGTAACTCTGAAGGTGAATGAGTGAGGGGAGGTGAGGGAAGAGTGAGAAACTCTCCAGCCTGTGCCTCCCCACAGAGCCCAAGAGGAAGGAGATATTGTCTCTGTGGTTAGAAAACCAGACGTGTGTCAAACGCTTGCATTCGAGTTTTCGGTAGAAAAAATTGTCACACGAGATGTGTCGTAGCTTGTGGCAAAGCTTTATCTGCTGGGCCCACCGAGGGTTGGTTTGAGGTGGAAAAACCTAACACCCAAATGCATCTATTTGCCTCCTGCAGAAGGACACTTGCAAACTTTTCCATCTTGGGGTCTTCAGGGGTGTCTCCTCCCTGACGTGTGGCCCACAGCTCTGAAGGAGCAAGACAGGCAGCAGCAGCAAAGCAGCTCCCTGAAAATCAGACTTTCTGTCTGTGCTTTTAAGAAAAAGGAGTGTATGGTCTTCCTTTTTTTTTTTTTTTTTTTAAATGTGTGAAATTCAAGCCCTTGATGAACCAGAGTGTGATAAATAAACAAGGTCTGGCATACAATCACTTTACATCATGGGGAAGAAGCACATGGGCACACCCTTTCTGTAATTATTTCAGCACACAGACTAGAAGAACACCCTTCCCATCACGGTCCCTGACTGCCAGCTCTGTGTAGACCTGTTCACCATCCCAAATCTTAACTTCTTTGTGCTGTTCTAGCATGTGAGGATTTGGTCTGACTTTATGTGTCTGTCTTGGTTTAGACACAAGACAGGCCATACCAATGAGCCTGGGGACAGAGAAGGTGTCCTGACCTTTTTAGCTCATTACTACAGGTACAGGACTGTGGGTTCAGTTCAGTTTTGGGCCCCTCACTACAAGAAAGACATTGAAGGACTGGAGTGAGCCCGGAGGAGGGAAGGGAGCTGGGGAAGGTTCTGGAGAACAAGTCTGATGAGGAGCAGCTGAGGGAGCTGGGGGGCCTCAGCCTGGAAAAAAGGAGGGTCCTTCTCACTCCCTACAACTCCCTGACATGAGGGGGGAGCCAGGGCTGGGTCGCACTCTGCTCCCAGGGAACAAGTGACAGGACAAGAGTCAATGGCCTCAAGTTGTACTAGCAGAGGTTTAGGTTTAGATTGGATATTCATAAAAATTTTTTCATTGAAAAAGTGGTCAAGCTCTAGAACAGGCTGCACAAGGAAACGGTGGAATTGCCATTTCTGAAGGAATTCAAAAGCTATGTAGATGTGGTACTTGGGTACAATGGTTTAGTGGTGAACACAGTGGTGTTGGGTTAGCAGTTGGACTCGATCTTAGACGGCTTTTCCAACCTTAATGATTCTTTGATTCTATGTCATCTTGGCTTTTCAGGGTCTCTTTTAGGCCATTCCCTATACTTGGTTCCCTTGTTGGGACCCTACGCGACTCAGGACACCGCAAAAAGGACAATTCCAATCCTCTTAGTTTTCTTTAGGCAGCAAATGGTGACAGCTGGTTGAGGTCCTTGATATGCAGACAAGGTTTACTCCTAAATATGTCAATGAAAATAAAATTAGCGCTTTTAAAAAAATTATTTTGACCCAACTTACAGTTGGGTGTCTGAAACAAAAGATGCAGGAGAGAGACCGCAATTTTTGAGGTGGGCACAGACCATCATGTTTTGCCTCAGCAGATGGTTCCTTCACAGGAAGCTGCCTCAAGTTTTTTTCTGTAGCTGAACAGATCATGAAAACCCTCAGTGCTGTCACCTCACTCATCCACACCAGTGGAAAGAAAAGTTAAAGGAACCATTTCCTTTAACCCTTTGGGGCCCTGAAAATCTTTTTACCAAGCTGTGGTTGTCACAATGTCATGGTGCAGCTTGGGCTGCAAGGCTGAGCAGTGATGGTTGGAGAATGTTAGTACTTGTTTTTTTCACTTTTCTTCTATCAGGGAACTAATTTAAGTTGTTCTTTAGTAACAGCTGCTCTAATAGAAAGTTTTATAAATTTAATTGAATGACCACAACAGCTCAGAGCATAGGACCAGACCTGGCAATTTCTTCCCACAGGTCAATAACCCGTGTTTATAGGGAAGGAGGTGGATCACCATGTAGAGATTTCCAGGCTCAGGCCAGCCTGGATGTGTGCAGCACACAGCACAGCTCAGCACAGCTCTGCTGATGTGGGGCATAATCAGTGCTTCTTCCATCCAGCATCCCACATCCAACTCAGATCAACCCTTTCTGTGGCTCCTTGGGAAGCCTGGGATGATGATTCTGGTTCTGTTTGAGATTTTCTTCTGAGCTTTACTAGACAGGAATAACTGAAGTGCAAATATGAGTATGAACTATCTCAAACTTTGAGCAACAGATTAGAACAACACAAATTCTGTGATGGATTTGTCATCTTAGTAACAGACAGGGTCAAACACACATAAAGGAATATTATACAATTTTTAGGTGACAGGTATTGTGGTCAGAGTGTAGTAGGTTAATCATTCTCAAGACAATGTAAGTGAAATCAGCATTTCTCAAACATATGAAGCTCTTCAAGAACATTCATAGTAGAAAATAATGTGGAAATGGAGTGTGCCTTGCTTACAGATGTTCCAGATGTGGATCCATCAGGACTGGTAGTCACAGCTGAAAGAGTCAGACACTTACTGAAGCCAAGGGAGACTTAAGCATCCTGTAAAGGGACACTGAGATAGCTTAGAGATGAGAAAGAGAAATTTCTTCTCCCTACAGATAAAATTTTATAGGAAAACTACCAATTGTTAAATGTTAGCCTTATGATTACACGGATGTCTGAAGAACCCCTGCTGATTCACATGTGTAGGTCAAATGCATGTGTTGGATCTGTTGATAAGACTAAATTATAGATAAAACTATGATCGGGCATGGGATCATCTTTTCCATCTGGTCAGCAGTTAAAAGAGAGGAGTAAGTGCAAATGAAACACAAAATCTGATCAAGTCACTGTCAAGCTGAGGGGAGACACTTGGATGTTTGTGGAAATAAATTAACATATGTTATATGTGAAGGGTACAGTCACTCTTTAAAAGACCCAGTGACAAAAACCTAATCAAATGACAGTTATAATGACTTGAGCCCAAAGGGAACTGTTAAAATAATTATACAACATGCAGAGGGTTGTAACAGCAGGGTGTCACTTACTAAAAGATGAAAGGATCATGTCAAATGGAAGGATTTGTATTCTAAGAGATGCTTGGGGTGCACAAAGAGCAGAGCAGAGGAAAGGTGCATCAGGAATCAATTTACCTTAAGTAGTTTTGGCCCCAGGGGCTGCATGGTTGGACTGACACCGGAGTGGAACATGGATTGGTTGGTACAGTGTGTGAGCAGGGAAAGGGGATCCAGCCTAAGACCAAAAGACCCTGTGGAAGCTGATGACGGTTTGCAGCTGGGCTGGTTGGTGCTCTGAGCCACCATCTCTGATTGTCAGGGTACAAGATTCCAGCTTCTTAGAACATTAGTCAGTGAATGACATCAAGACATCTCCTTTTATCCTCAGGCAGATCACCTTTGTCTTGCCTAAGGTGGTACTTGCAACGTTCCTGAGCGACATTTCCAAAATGGAGGCTTGAAGTGCACAGTGGAGTGTGGAAGTAAACTGAGCATTAACATGGGATTTTTTTTCTAACATAATATATATTTCCTAAGACGACCTTCTTGATTTTTCTCCATCATTTTCTCCATCTGTTCAACTCTGTTTCATGAACTCACTGTTGCAGCAAAAAATAGGTGTGATATCGAGACAACATACGTAAATTCCTTGATGTACAGTTGTGTTTTCCTATATAAATGAAAACAAAAGTAAATATCTTGAGCTAGGCATCCCTGCACTCCAGGTAAGGCCTATGATAAGTTTAAAGGTGTTGTGCCCCTTATACTGCCATATATTTAATTTCAACATGAACACACCTATGGAATATTAGTGATTATCCTATCAAATGAGAACTTGATAAGGAAAGCTGTACCACAGATCTTATGCATTTCACAGGTCAAAAAATTCTACTATCAAAATCTGAAGTCATCTCCTCTTCAGACTGAGAAAAAGAGAATATGTTCTTCCCTGCTCTCTAAGTTTCTTAAGAACATAATAGTTTTATTTTTCTACAATTGAGTACTAATAATATGTGTGACCTGCTTTCACTTTAGAGACTGATCTTCCTGAGGACCAAGAGGAATACTCTATTCCAAAGCTTTTTGTCCTTTAGGCTATCCTCTTCCTGTCAATCTGGATGGATGATCCTTCCTAACAGCTGGGGATCCCAGAGTTATTCCTAGATTTTTAAGAAGAAATTAAATAGCTGTTGAGGAGCAACAGATAATGGAAATAAGTCTGAGATGTGGGCTTGTAGCTTCAGCAAAATGGAAAAGGACATTTTCAAATATGAACATCAGTGACGCTGGAGCCAGACCACGTGTTGGATCTGTGACTGTTTAAGATGTACTCTTATCCTATTGTCCAGTAAATTTGTGGTTGTTTACCCAATTCTCTGAGTAATGAATCCGTTTTTCCCTCTGTAGCTCACAACTGTTGAAAAATCCTTGTACTGAGAGGGTCTGACTCACTCCTAACTAGCACTGTGTCTGGACTAGGCTGGAATATATATGACAGTGGATAAGAGCCAGTGGCTCAAGCCTGGCTCAGGGAGGGACTGATGTCAACTCCTGCTTGGATTGGTTCTGGATTGTATATCCTACCATAAAAAAAAAAAATTAGCTGAAAATACCATTACCATCTCTGTGTTCATTTTGTCTCTGTGGTTTTCTTTAATATTTCTGTCTCTGAGCACTATTAATTCTGTTAATTCCCAGCTGTTGCTTTTTGAGAAGCAGCCTGATGATCAAGAAACAAATGTTTATACTCTCTTAGCCACAGTATCCAGATATTAAAGGATGGTTCCCTTAATGCTCTACACCACAACTTTACTGCCACCTGACATATGGTGTAATTTATCCCTGTTGACAAAAGGAACTGAAATCAGCACGTTCATTTTACAGCCTAATCCTGTGCTTCGTATTGATGTGTAAACAGTGACACATGAGAATTTAACTGCGTGACATGAAATGTACATCAGCATTGAGGGAGTGTGCCTGTGCACTGTAGGGAAGGGTTGTTGTTTTTTTTTTTTTTTTTTTTTTGCTTCAGGGAAGACTTTTTTTCTTCATACAGAAATCTGGATGAAATAAGAACAAACCACCTGCCTTGGAAAAAGCAAATGAATGCAATACTTAAAGAGCAAAAGGAGATAATGCAGCTCTTTGTGGTACCCTGAGAGATGCAGAGATTCAAATTTAGAGTCCAAGTGAGTCTGATGGATGCTCAGCTTCCACCACAGTCTATGGAGATCTAGTGCAGGTGGCCAGCAGAGCCTAAAGAGTGACTCAACATTCCCTTAAGGTAGATGTTAAAGGTCACATGCCATTTTAGACACATCCCAGCTGGCCTCCAGTCAGATTCATAGACATCTCCTGCTCACAATCTATGGCACTTCTGCCAGGCCTATGATGGATGTCACAGTCAATTTTAAGTTTTAATTATTCTAATACAAAACTTCTTGATCAAGAAAAGTGCCATTTGTGTTCTGTTAGGAAGCCTTTGCCAATATAACAATAACAGAAAAACAACATTACACTATTATATAAATCTTTCCATGTCCTTCAGCTGATGTTATTTATGTTGCTGTCCTGTCTCCCCACCTGAGAGCACAATATCCTGGGACTGGAAACAGTGGGAGAGGGACAAAACGCTAAAACATAGAATTATTTCTCTATGATAAACTATTACACACCCTAGGATTTTTTTTTTGTTTTTAAAAAAGTAGCTAAGTGGGCACCTGCTATAAATGAATGCAGGAACAGGAGCAACTTGTATCTAACTTTCCTAACACTAAAACCCAGGGGAACATCAAATAGCATTGCTGTCTGAGTAGTTCAGAAAAACCAAGAAGACATATTTCTTGTATCAGTGTGAAGTACAGCTGTGAAACACTTTGACAGATGACAAGGAGATGATAATACCTATATGCTTTCAAAAAGTGATAGAACATATTCTGTGAAGAAAGCTCAGTTAAGGACTGTACTTATCATCCTGATAGCTGCTGAAGGCTCAGGGCCACATGTTGTCAGGATGTTCTTGGTCTTCCTCTTCTTTATTTATTTTCTGTTGGACATTTCTGGAGGCAGAACTTTGCTAAGCAGACCTTTATTCTGACTTCAGACTTTATGCTACTTCATCACATACAGTCTGTACCCACCACACAGGTGAGATCTGTGTGCTCTGTAGGAGCACTCTTGAAGTAACTGTGTCCAGCAAATATTTTACCTTGACCTGAAGCAGAGGCAAACCCCCAAATTACTTCAGGAAACCTGATGCTTTGTGTAGTCTGGGTGAGATGTTTATTAACAAAATACTCATATATGTTATTAGCTTTAAGTACACAGGGCATGTAAGAGGAGAATTTGTGACTCCAACAAGGATTTAAGGATGAGAACATTTCAAGAACAAAGCCCCAGTTTTCCCGCATATTTTATTTCCTCTTTAGAAAGAGAAGGAAACACTTCTGGCACTGCTGTCTAGTAGTTACTACAGTGAGGCTGGGAGTCCAAATGTCCAGTGTGCAGAAGATAACCCCTGGCTGGAGGGTCCCTGACATGGGGTCTATCAGTGTCCCCCATTCACCAGCTCTGTCCATCTCTGTGTCTCTGGACTCTTCCACACAATGAAGCCAGTGACACCTAGTGACACCCTCCCTCAGCACAAAGGAGCTGGACCTTCATGGACACTGAAAGGGACAAGAACAGCTTTGTGTAGGAATGTCTGTGTTGGCATTGCCTGCTTGACCATGAGCAAGCACAGCAGAGCCCAATTTTGTTTTGTTGAGCGAGGCTGTAACTATTTTTCAGACCTATGATCTGGATCAGGTGTGGAGCATGACAAATGGAGAGGTGCAGAACCCTTGTGTCACCCCGCTGCTCTCCTCCTGTGTGACCTCCTGTGCCTGGCACCAAGTCTCATTCTGACCAGAAGCTCTAGATCTTTATGGTCACGCCATGGAAGAGTGGTCAGGACACTGCAGTGCAGACAGGACTCTGTTTCATGGCACTGTGGGCATAAGAAACCTTCCAGATATCGCCTGCTCAGCTGCTGTTTGACACCACCCTCCTCCCACTGCCACAAGAGCTTTAAACCCGATGGTTTAAAGCCTCATGGGGCCTTGACAAATTCAGGACTCAAGGTGAAATCACAGATGAACTCAACATTCAGCTCTTTACCAGCTTTATCAGGGGATTGTCCTGCCTGAGTGGTGAAAGCTGGCTGCTTTTGAATGCAGAGAAACAAGAGCAGGACCCCAGCCTTGCTGAGCTGATTTGGCTTTCAGCATTAAGAACAGCATGGAAAAAAATTAGATGTTTCTGGCTTGTGATTCCTTCCTTTCCTGTTCCCTCGACGAACTGTTTAAATGTTTCCCACGTACAAGGAAGGCCCAGGGAGCAAAACTGTTTCCAACCAGGCAGCTCAGTGAAGTGTTGAAGAACTGAGGAGCAAAACTTTTTGGTCCAGCAGGTCAGCTAACAACGTCTCTCACAGAGAAACAAACTGGAGGGATTCAACTCTTTTAATCCATCTCTGACAGGAACGTGGTTGGGAGCACACATCTGCTGCCAGTCCTCCCTGAGCCCACCAGGCAAGTGCCATGAAGCTTAACAGCAGGACAGCAGCCTCAGAGGTGCTACCAATCAGCCTTAGAAGTGTTCAGAGTGCGGGTGCAGGGAAGAACTTAAGCCCTTTGGATTTTCTGTTGTGATTACAGCCACAGATCAACATGGAAACTCTTCCTTTCAGTGGAGAGGGTCAGATGAAAATGAAGAATTATGTAAACCAGTTTTTGAAACTAATTAGCCTTCCAGTACCTAAAGAGGGGCTTATATGAAGGTTGGAGAGGGACTTTTCACAGAGGCATGTAGTGATAAGACAAGGGAAAATGGCTTTAAACGGAAGGAGGGTAGATTTAGATTAGATATTAGGAAGAAATTCTTCCCTGTGAGGGTGGTGAGGCCCTGGCACAGGTTGCCCAGAGAAATTGTGGCTGCCCCATCCCTGGAAGTGTCCAAGGCCAGGTTGGACAGGGCTTGGAGCAACCTGTGGAACAAGATGATCTTTAAGATCCTTTCCAACACAAACCATTCTATGATTCTGTGATTCTATGAATTAGCACCCCTTTGGCCACAGAGTGATCTACGGGTGACTGTGCTTATCAGTTACCTGTCCTGGTTGTCTGAGAAAAGTTAGACTGCAGTAGCCAGGCCTTTCTGGTTGAAAACTGGATAGTGCAAACTTCCTTCTCTCCCACAAATTGCCATAGCTGTTGGGATAAGCTTTTTAGTTACTGCTGAAATGCTGCTGCTTCCATTCCTGGGCTACGGCCCTTCTCCTGTTCAATTGGAAGGATCCAAAGTTCACTCCTGTCAAGCCCTGGTTGAGCAATATTAACACAGCATCTGCCAGGCTGTTCTGAATAGCTGCTGATATCTTTAAGCTAAAAGAAAAGGCTTTTCAAGTGTTGCATACATTACCCAGAGCAGTGGGGAAGGATGTTAATAATTCATTCATGCTCTCAGACTCCGGAGTGTGCTAGATCTTTCAACTTATAACAATAGACATCACCCTGCAGGCTGTCATGTCCTGCTTTTAACAAAGGGAAAGAAAAGAGAGGGGGTGAAAAGGAGGAAGATTTCCTGGGTGGAAAATCTGAAGCTTGATGAAGAATTAAAGCCTGTTAAATGTCTACTTGAGCCAGCCATTGAGCAATAAAACCTATTTGCAACCGGTTGTTAGAAGAAAGAGCTGCGTGTGCAGGAAAATGCATTTGTTGAGAAGATGCTGGCATTGCTTTCCACTGGTTGTGGAATATATCAACCCCCCGGGGTGCCTGTTCAGCAAGTTTTTCTTATTCAAACCACAGCAGAGATAGAAGAGGAAGGAGTTACCCTGAGAAAACATATGTGTAGTATTGTTTTCATGTAACTGGACCATCATTTGAGTATCTGAATTGCCTTCAGGTATAGCCTGTCCCCATAGTATATTCCCCGAGGATGTGATAGAGTCCCAAACACCTATTTCCAGCTATACCAGGGATAAAGGGAACCAGAAGTGACAAGAGGACTTGTTTGGGACATAGGACAAAGCAGGCAAGAAAGCAGCCACTGCTGAAGGCACAGACAGGACTTCTGGGCTGGTGACCATTGCTGAAGTGTGGCTACCCCCAGCAGCAATCACTGTGCCCATCACACAGGGGCAAGGAGAGAAGCCATCACTTCTTTAGGACTCATGCTGGGTCTGTATTGATGCTTTTAGCTCCTCCTCCTGCTTACATGAGTGGAACAACTTGAGCTTCCTTGCTCCATCCCTCCCAAGGTGGTAAAATCCTGCCTGTCACGTTGAGAAACCCCACACCAGTCTGACAGTCAAGGAGTGTCCTTGTCTTGGACAAACTACATTTTTAAAGAGAAAGACTGAGGTCCTTTGTGTGGTGGGTGCTAAACTACACCCAAAAATTACAAGAAGGTCCCTCCAGCAAAGAGTGGACCATGTGAATGAGCAAAAGAAGATGACTGAATTGAAATGTTTCTTTCCTGGATTAGGTAGCAGATAAATAAATAGAATTTAATCCTTCTGAAATCCAACCAACCTTCTAATTTCTGTAGCCATGTCAACAGTTCTGAGACATTTAACAAATTCCTTGTGTACCTTCCCTCATTCTCATTCAGAATGATCCCAAATTAGTTGACAAATGGAGAAGAGGCATCAAGTCCTATCACCACATTTAATGACTTGATGAAAACTCTGGTTTTCATGGCATGTGCCGGCCCATTGAATACAGCATTTTACTCCCTGGAGTTCACTTTCTGCTATTTTCCATGGAGAAACTCCCCATGGACATTATTGTGCACATGGGAGAAGAAAAGCAATGCTTTAATTCTTCCCTTGCACAAGTCTACACATCAACCACAGAATAGTTTTCCTTCAGAAGGACAGGTTCCCTCAAAGCAGAATTACAATTTGAGCACTGCTGCACATAACAACAAATTGGAGGTTTCAGGCTTCCTGCACTCAGTTGTACTATAAGTTCAGCACAGGCAGATTCTACTGGGAATTATTTACAGCTGCCTGCAAAGATGCTGGGCTCCTCTGCACAGAGTGGGAACACTGACACTTTGGAGAGAAAGCCAAGGGAAAGCACTTCACAAGGCAGGGATTGAACATGGTAAGTCGTGTTAGGTGAATAGCTGAGGGAAGGAGAGAGAAATGTCCAACAAAATTTTGCTGATGCATTTCTTTTTTACAGTTCTGAATGGAAAATCCACCTGGACAGCTTGTGCCTCTCATGGTTGTAATTTGAGTTCTCCCTCTGGTCGAGGCTGGGTTCAAATTTTGCTGTTCCTTTATGTTTCCTGCTCAGGCTGACACTCTTTTTAAGAGGGGTGGGTGTTGAAGTTGTTTTTCACTCAACACTTCATATCCATGGGAAAACTTCTCGTTTACACTGTGACCCAATGAAGAGACCTCAGAAGGCAGGGATAAAGGTGACAGGGTGAAGAGGCCTGCCCAAGATCACCCAGAAAGGGGATTGGATTTGTATCTGTATGTGCACTAAAGCTGTGGGAGTGATCTTGTCCCCATCTCAGTTTTCCCTAGTTTTCATGCCTTTGTGCAGTGACATACAAAAGATTACAGAGTTGAGAGTGCAAAGGGCTGTGATATATAGTAGTTTCTGAAGGACTGTGACCATAAGGACAAGACAGCAGCTCAAACATCTCTTATCTTTGCCCTGTCTCATTTCCATCTACCACGTGCTTCCAAAAAGGTCTCTCACAACCTGACAACCTGTAGACAACTCCAAGCTCAAAATGAAATGAGCCCTGTAAGGATACAGAGCCTCTCAATGGGCATTGTTCTGCTGACTTCCACGGAAAAAAAGACTAATTTACACTATTTGTGTGCTTGTGGTATGATCATTTTTGTTCATGCTACAAACAAAAGCTCCACCAGAACACCACCACCAGCTGTTTTGTCTTGTAGTGAAGGCAATCCATCAGCTGGCAGTTGCTGTTGAAATTTTTCCAAGAGATGGTGCTCACAGGGCTGGTTTACAGCCAGTGTTGAGCTGTGTTAGGAGTCCTACTACACATCACAGCCGTTCATGTTTTGCTCAATCTTCTTCGATGAGGTGAAAGAAGATGATTTTTAAATGACAGCCAAAATGATTGCCCAAAATAAAAAAAGGTTTGATTTAAGGGCACTTTAAGTCTCTGAGCTAAGACTTGTGACATGGTAGACTGTGACAAACATCCTCCAATTTCTTCATCCATAAGTGTGCGAGACCACCTGGCATCCAGAGATGCATCAGGGAGCCAATGGTGAGTTTCTAAGGCTGCCTTACACTGCAGAGCTTTCAGGCCACAAAGGGTCATAGCATGGTTTGGTTAGAGGAGAGCTTAAAGATCATCTGGTTCCAACCCATGGAAGGGACATCTTCTACTAGAGCAGGTTGCCTGTAGTCCCATCCAACCAGGCCTTGAAAATTCCCAGATCACAGGGCATGGAACAGTGGCAGAAGGTAGAAGCTGAGCCTCCTCCTTGGTGCCCCTGTGCCTGGTGGAGTGACAGAATGAGGAGGGAAGCTGTTGGCAGAAGGGCAGTGGGGCTCAGGAGAGTTTAGGTAAGTTGACAACCCCCTCAAGGAGCCCTCTGAGATGCTAAGCTTGGTCTTTCAGAGCTAAAGCTGCCTCGGGAAGGATTCATCAGTTGTGCTGGGACCTTGGTTTGACCAGAGCCCGTATCCCTGTAGTTATGTGTTGAACAGAGACTTCCCAGGGAACTTTAAATCAGTACTTGGGATTTGTCTGTTCAACCCCTTGTCAGCCAGCTCCACCAAGCCCCCTAAAACCTCCTTCATGGGTCAGAGGTCTTCTGAGGTATAGAGATCTCTATATGGAGATCATATAACTTCCTGAGTGAGATCTTAGAGAAGGAGATAGATGGGCACTGCCATGCCTTCCCTTGGCCCCTCAGTTCACCCATCTCCTCCCTGTCACCCTGGGTATCTCTTCTGCAGAGGTGCCAGTAGGATGTGACAAGATTGCAAAGAGTCTTGGCACAGGACTCCCAATTTCTTTTTTCATTCCGTCTGCAGGGACGTGCAGCCAAGAAAGTGTCAACTCCATAACTCTGCCCCAGCAGAGCCCTGCAAAATTACTCAGCCAAAGCAGCTGAATAGGAAAAGTGATGGAGCTGGAAACTTGTCCTTGTCAGCTGGGTTCTCCATCCAACAACTCATAAAAACTCCAACGTGAAGGCAGCCAGAACCATTATAGCTTGGTCCTATCTGAGAAATGGCATTCAATGCCCCCACTGTTTATTTAACTCTGCATAACAGTTGTGTAATGTCATGTTGTTCTGTCCTCATCTTATTCCACAGAGAGGCTTTTTGGCTAAGGAAATTCATGGGTCAAACTGCCAGGTCTTGGTGTTTTGCAGAGCTCTGCCATGCAAATGATTATTTTAAAAATGGAATCCCGCTAACCCAGAACTTTTGAGACCTGCAAATTTTTTTTCCATTTTAGATATATTTGTGATGAAACACTTGCGTAGATTCCGAGGTGTAGTGGTTTTTTTTTTTTTCCAGTCATAATTTTTAAGGTCATTTTGGGACTATTGAACTCTTGGACTGTTTTTTTCCTTTTTTTCTGATTACACCTGAATGACTTAATTTCCTATTGAAATCACTCAGCTGAAGCCAAGGAGGGTGGCACAGCTGAGAACAAGATTTAGTCTCACGCTCCTCAAACAGGACCTTTAGAATTAACTCTTCAAAACCTGCTCACCTTCCAAAGCTAAACAATGCAGAAGGGAGATGTCTTGAATAAAATATTTTTCCCCCATGCTCAGTAAACAATAGGGAGCAAAGAGATTTATTTTGCATAGGGTAATGCAACTTGTGTATGTGTGTTTACCCTCATATTCCACTTCTGTCAGAATGTAAGCAAGGAAAATTTAGACCTGGGAAATTTGCTTGCACTGAGTTACAAGTACATCAGCACAGAAATATTCACTTATCACCTGGAAAGTCTGCAGTGACTTTATTCTGCTGTGCTCCAACATCCTTTTGCTTAGATTGTTTTTTGTGCAGTAAGACATTTATATTTAACAACAAATACAAGAAGCACAGACTTAGGTTTGATAAAAGCAACTTGCATAGCCACTGAGAATGACATTTAAATGCAATAACTGTTGTGCTGAAGAAATCATAGAATCACAAAATGGTTTGAGTTGGAAATGACCTTAAAGCTCACCCTGTTCCAATTCCCTTCCATGGGTGGGGACACCTTCCACCATCCAACCTGGCCTTGGACACTTCCAGGGATGGGGCAGCCACAGCTTCTCTGGGCAACCTGTGCCAGGGCCTCACCACCCTCACAGGGAAGAACTTCTTCCTAATTGCTAATCTAAATCTCTCCTCTTTTAGTTTAAAACCATTCCCACTTGTCCTGTAGCTATTTGTCCGTGTAAAAAATCTCTCTCTCTGTTTTTCATAATCCTCATTTAAATTCTGAAAGGATGCACACCAGAGATTTAGTAGTGTCTAAAGGTGTAGATGAGATTAGGTTTGGCATTTTCCCTGCCATAGTGGTTTTGGACAGCATGTTACTTTCTTACTGCCAACCAGTGCTAAGAACAATATGCCATATGATCACCATCAAAACACCAACCCTACACCTCGACCTGTGCTTAGGTAAGCAGGTAACTGTGCAATAGTTATCACAGTCAGAAATGAACACAAGAAAGATTCAGTTTTCATTTAACTGTGTCGCAAATAAATAATCATTGACAAATCTCAGGGAACAGGGTTGAGGGGCAGTGACACGTCCAGGGAAGGGTGAATTCCATTTAAGAAGTTCCTGAAAATATGACCTTGAGGTGTTTTCAAAAAGGACTTCCAGTGGTGGAAAGCCCAAGACTGCCTTGGGAAGGTGATTTTTGTGCTTTATCAGTCTCCTGATGGAAACTGATAACCATTCCTGTTACACGCAGGGAGCAAACCACAACACAGCACTGTCTGGCCAACTCAGAGACTGCCAGTGCTGGCTCCAGACCGATCTGTTTTGTGGCTGCTCTCGCAGAGCACGATCAAGAACAGCCTTCCTTCCATTCCCAGCCCTTTTCCCCACTGCACACATGGAGCAACAAATGGTATCTAAATATACGACAAGCGACGGATACAACAAGCAGATGGCGGGAGAACAAGGGCCCAGATCCCTTAGCAGAAATCTGGATCAACTCGTGGATGAATCACCGACTCAAATCAGGGGTAAATACGCAACAGACACTCCGCGCCAGCCATTCCCCCGGGAGCTGGACGTCTTGAGAGACAAATCCAGGGCTCTCGCTTCCTTGCACGTGTCTTTTCACAGATGTACACAGGAGGGCAGCAGACATTTACTCAGAGTTGGGCATCGCATCCCTTCCCAAGCCCTGCCATAAATAGATGCTGTTGGGATCGTATAAACTGCCCGTCAGTACGAGGGGATGGATGCCTGCGAAACAGCCCCGTAAAAAACCCCAAGGTGACTGTGATTAGACAGAGTGCACATTTCACTGTTATGACTAACACAAAGGTTGTCTTGGATTTTTTCCTGCTGTTGGGCTAAATTCACCCCCCACCAAATTGTCTCTGGATATTCCTTTCTTCTCTCCAGTTCAGTTTTATAGGGTGTTTGCTATTCCTTGTGTAAGTTTTTGCAGTGGTTTTCATTCTCCAGGGAAAACACACTTTTATTTTTTCCCACTGAGGTGCTGACACAGCCATCTCAAAACTTCTCCTTCCCCTTGTTTCCCCATGGACAACACATTAGGGTTGGGGAAAGAGGAGAATGAGTTAGAAATATCCTCTAATGAAGTTTGTCAATGACTATGAAAATCATTATTTAGGTTTGGAAAATAAAGGCCTGCAAGAGAGTGTTTCTCAGCAACGATTCTATTTTTTTTGTAAGTAGGTATAATTAAAGCAATTGTCTTTAGCCTGCAAAAATACCCACTGCCTCCTTCCTGCTCCCAGCCCAGATCCATTCCCTCCTTTGACTTTGGCTTCTTGCTGACTTTGTCCATGATCCAGCACAAGCAATTCTGCACATTTGTTTTGATGCTGATTCAGATTAAAGACTTTTGGGCAGAGCAGTGTATTTTGCCTAAGAATTTGCTCTGGCTGATCCTAATTAAAGTATTAATTGCCATGTGGTTGGATTCTCTTCAGCTGCCTGAAAGGAGCTGAGGGTGAGTGTCTAAGCTGAGATGAGCTACCCTTCACAGTCTCCTTGACTACAAGAGGTGTCAGTGCTGGCTACCCACTCTCAAACACCCCATTCCATACAATCATAGCATCATTGAGGTTGGAAAAGACCTCTAAAATCATCGAGACCAACCACTAACCCAGCACTGCCAAGCCCACCACTAAACCATATCCCTAAACGCCACATCTACATGTCTTTCAGACACTTCCAGGGACAGTGATTCCACCATTTCCCTGGGCAGCCTGTTCCAATACTTGACAATCCTTTCTGCGGAGAAAGTTTTTCCTAACATCTAAAAGTCCCCGGCACTTGAGGCAATTTCTCTCTGTCCTATAACTTGTTACCTGGCAGAAGAGGCTGATCCCCATCCAGCTCTTTCAGGTAGTTGTAGAGAGAGAGAAGGTCCCTGTTGAGCCCCCTTTTCTCCAGGCTGAGCCCCTCTCAGCTCCCTCAGTTGCTCCTCATCATATCTGTGGTCCAGACCTTTAAATAATCTAAAATTATATAAGAAGAATTCCGAGGCAAAGGCCAATTTTCTTTCCATTTAACTCTGTGCGCCAGACCGTGGGTGCACATCTGGTGTACAAAGCACCCCTACAGACCAAGAAGACACTGATCTCTTGGGTAGTTTGCACTGCCCTCTGAAATAGCTGTTTTCTTTGGTAGTAGAGAGAGATTTTCCAAAATAACATCCTCAGGTAGGCGCTTAAAATTAGATAGGGTGATTTGTGCCCAAAAGTCAAATTTTACATGATTTTTGAGCACTGAAATTAATGGGATTTAGGAACCTAGGTGCTTTAATAAAAAAACCCAACAGAGTTGATTCATCTGTCCATGATCCTGTTGGTAAACGTGGGATAGGAATTGAACACAGATCTGTGTGCTGGTGTAATCCACTAAGAATAATCATTCCCGCTGCGAGATTCCACAGCCTGACACACACGGAGCAATCCCATCACAAACAACAAGCATCAAAAGTCATGGTGGGAAAAAGACTGGAAGTGTATGAAATAGTAACACTGCCTGTTGCTGTAATCTTTAATAGGATAATGTCACTGGGGACTGGGATTATGGGAGATGCTGTGTGGAATGAGGCTGGTTTGTATCACAGGAGTCCACTAAGACGAAGCACAAATTAAAGAAAAGCCTGACCAAGCAAAACCCGGACATTGTCCAGCTGTGATTTCATGGCAACAAACAGGATTGGGGATTTTGCTTATCTCAAAGTTTTATCCTGTCTTTTGCCACAGAATTGCAGCCCAAACCATGAATTCTGATTTGAGGAGTTCACCTCCTGAAACAGAAATGTGGAGGCTGGGAGTGACAGGAATACAGGAACCACCTCAGTGTGTTAAAATAAAAATCCCTGGCATGGTTTGCTTTGGTGGTTGTATTGGGAATACAATGTTAATTGCTGGACTAGGCTTTGGGCAGCTAATGAGTAAAGAATCTCAATGGATTGGGGTCTTAATTACCTCATTTACTTTAACCTGATTTCCTCTAACCCACTAGGTCAGTGGGACTAATCCCAGAACAAGACACTATGGTATGTGATATCTTCAAACAGGTCCAAGGGTTTCCAAAGATGAAGAAGGAAGTGGGAAAAGGTGCTAATCTCAGTGGAAATTAGACACCTGTGCGTGATATAATGATATGGAAATAACCCTTTGCTACTTACCAGCCTGAAAACCCAAAGGCACATCAGATCTTGCCCCCAAGGAATACTTTGGTGCCTAGACTTCTGCTCCTGCCCCCCATCAAGCTAAGGGAGCACTGTGGAAAGAATTTTACCTGACTTTGGAGGCTTTCAGTGTCATCATCTCCCCTTCCCAAAACTTCTTTCTCTGTTGTACAGTCACTTCTACGATTTTCTCTTTCTCTCAACAGGAAATAAAATAAAATGTAGAATCATAGAGTTATAGAATCATTAGGGCTGGAAAAGATGTCCAAGATTATCAAGTCCAACCTTCATCATCAAGTCCAAACCTTCTTATGAATTAAGAACATGACACAGAGGGAAGGCACATGTCTGAACCAGTAAACTCATGGTAAGTCAGGCTTGATGAGACCAGCACTCGAGGTGACCATACGAGCTCCAAATCTTTATCCCTTTCTTCTACCTGATGCCTGCCATTCTTTACCTCTTAGATCTCACTATTCTCAGAAACTGAAGTTTGCCCTGAGTGCAACTTCTTTGAAGTGATTTGCATAACTCTGCTCACTTTCCCCCCGTGGGACTCATTTTGGTTACACTCTACACCAGGTTTATCCAAGCAAGTATCTGGCCTTGCTTTTCTGTTATCCTTTCAGAAGTAGCACTGGGTGTTGCTCAGTGGTGAAAATCAGGTTAGAATGAGGTCCCTGAGCCTGTGGATAAAGTCCCTTCTGGGCTCTGTGATGAGGGTGATAAACTACCATCTAGAGAGGACATCTCTCTTCTCACCCTGTCTTATTAACACAGAAGGATGGTCAAAGGATTATAGGAGTTATTCTAACAACTCAAATTAAATGAAATATTCGTAAAAAATAGCCCTGTTTCTCAGTTAAGGGTCTTTTATAGTTCTTTTTGTTTTGTTGTGCTTTGTCTCATTCTGTGCTCCTTGCTTGGTGTCTTCAGCCCTTGTTTCATTAAGAGACAAGAGAAAAAGGAAAATAAATGAAAGAGAATCAGCATTAAAATTCATACCCATAAAAGCTTTCAAGTAAAAATGAGTTGGAGATAGCAATTTGTAAGCTAAGTCTCAGATTCATCTCACTTTCTTTAGTGGCCTAAGAGTTGGGCTTTTAGTCTAGACCACCTCTTTCTTTATTAGCCATAGACACAGGAAAACCACAGATTTCTCCAGAGACTGCTGTCTAAGATGATTTATCATTAATTGAATGGTCTCACTGGGCCATAAACTGAGCATATCTTGTGCTTGAAGTGACACATATGCCTAAATGATTAGGAACTACAATTATGAGCAGTAAAAGTTGATATTCCTTGGGTTGTGATGACATGCAAAGCCTGTTTATATCAGAGAACCTGAGTCAACCTTTACTGTAGAAATCTGTACCCACACATCTACAGCAGGAACAAAACTGCTCTTTAAAGCTGCTTACTTTGCCTATTTTTAAAATCCAGTAATGGAGAATCCATCACACATGTGGGTAACTTAATTTTATGCCTACTATAATTATACAGTAACTTATTCTTCTGAATAGAGTATGTCAGTACCTTTCTTCTTTAGCAGAATATCTAAAGTTTTTAAGTGAAACTAATGTTTTTCCCATTTTTAAAACCCAGAATGAACACTTTGAGCACCTTGTGTGATCTCCTGACGACAGCTGTCTACAGAATTATACCCCTCTATTCCTGAATTTAGCATCCAAACATAATGCATGCATTTCATGAGGACAACCACCCTTTAATAAGGTTGAACAAGTGAAATCCAATCAAGTTACTGATTTATATGTTGATTACCTTTTTTTTTTTTACAAATACAGAAAATTTGAAAAGTGAATTTAAAATTAAGGAGTGCAGTCTTTTCC
Source organism: Manacus vitellinus (assembly GCF_001715985.3). NCBI lineage: Eukaryota > Metazoa > Chordata > Aves > Passeriformes > Pipridae > Manacus > Manacus vitellinus. The sequence continues at coordinate 2,292,762 of NW_021940724.1, forward strand.
CCCCAGAATAATGTAAACAAGACAATGTTCAACTCTGTTGCTTCCCAACTACTGATCTGCTGCTCTGACCTTGTAATCAGAGAAGACTGTGAGCCCTGCCATTTGTCTTTGAAGGCTGCTAATAATTAAATCCCATTGTTTCACTGAAACAGAACATGACTCTCGCAATTTGTAACCAGAAGCAGTGTAGCTGCACAGAACAATGTTGGATAAACATGCCCTTCAAAGATCAAAGGATGTAGGGCTTTGTCAACTAAAAGAAAAAAAAAAACCAGCATAGCTAAGCTGCTGTTTCTCAGCAACTTGGTGTGGGTGCAGATCTGAGGCTGCCCAGATTGCTTTGCTTTCATTCCACAGTCTCGAGGGTCTCCTTATTCCCCGCAGTGCAGGGGGAAGCTGGCACACCCAGATGTGGGTAGGGAGTCTGTGGGCAGAGGGAGAGAGTACCCCCCTCACCACTAATTAAAAGTTCAAAGGATTCGTGCTCCCTCCAAGCAGCACATCTTTGTGGCATTAAATGAAAATCGGCCTCAAAGAGAAAACACACACGCCATGTGTTCAACAAGGCAACGGGCAGGAGGATAACGGGGGGATTTGGCTCTGCAGTGACACTGTTTGCTTTCTTTACTTCCCTGTGAGAGCCCTTCCCTTCACCATGGATTTCCACTCGAGTATTTGTCCTCTTTACCAATCAGAAACTCATCTTGATGCCACTTTGGCCGTGCACCTCCAAGAGGAGAGAGGAGAACTCATGGTTGTTTAAGGGGGTCACCCCTTCCCATGAATGGTCATGTCTTCAAATGCTCCCTTTCCAGTGCAGACGGGGAGCAAATATCTGGTGGAGGGTGAAAATGGTCTCTTTATGGAACTTAAATATGGCTATAAGGTTTTCATCTGAAATAGGGGAGGAAAAGGCATTTTTATTCTGAGAAGGAGGCTACTTGTTCCCTTTACTTCCTATCCTTCTGGACTCCAATGCTTCTAATTATGCTTATATGGACTCAGATTTATAAATGAGGGGAATGTAAAGCATGTAATGTTGAACCTATGTGCAAGAGAATTACCTAACCCAGGCTCCTGCTAAAGAATTACAGATATTTGTTGTTTGCTACACTTTTCAATAAAGCAGACATATTCTACCCTGATTCCTGTTTATACTCCATTTTTACTTCCCACTTCTTAGACAATATCATTCCACTTCGGTGAACATTTTACAGTTTTCCTCAAAATAAATCTCTCTCTCCACCTTCCTGTCTAATAAAGACAAAACCTTTTTTTAATGAGTTAAATTCTATTATCAGTTAAACTGAGGAAAGAATCTGGCCCATAAAATTTGACAAACGATGATCATTTTAAAAAATAAAATGTACACATTGTGTCTAAACACAATTGACCTCACTCCCCTCAGCTGTCCTGATGTTCAGCTGCTTGGAAAGTTTCCTCCAGGGGAAACCTTTATTAAATGATTTGTGCATCTTTTACATTTGGTTCCAAATTATCTCGCTCCCTTGTTTTATTTTTTCTTCAGGCTGGCTGCTTGCTAAGGCTAATTTGGTTGTCCTTGCTGGGACTACCATAAATACTCTTTCCCAGTAGTACTTTGTAAGCTGAATTAGTCAAGTGATCTTGGTTATAACATTCAAGAAAATAGTCTATAAGATTAAAGACTGGGAGAACTTTATGGTTGGAGACATCCTTGTAAAGTCACCCATAAAGGAGCAAGAGCAAAAAATGCTGACAAGGCCAAAAACATTCCATAGATGCTAAAATTTTGACCTTCAAGATTGTATTAGGAGAGATAACTGTTCACTCCCTCCTCTCCCTACAATGACTGTATTAAAGCATGACACCCCCTCTGGAACTGGTAACAAGGAGCCTTTCTTAAAAATAGATGAAATATGAGATTGAAAGGAAGGAGATAAGGCCAGACCTGCAAATTGAAAGACAAAGCAGTGAAGCCTCCATGAGCCTCCAGGTGTTCTGGGTCTGACTGCAAAGGTGAGAAGGTGACATCCTACCTGGGGGAAGTGGTACCACGGTCACCAAAGCAACAGAAAAAGTTGTTTTTTCATCTCCATCTTTGCTCTCTGGGCTCTTATTTCACCCTGACAGCACTTACAACTTTAACCTGTGTAGGGCTGTTCATGTTTTTATTTTAAAGCTCTAGAGACACCTCATTCACTGAAACCTAATTCCAGGGTAGCAGAGGGTGACAACAGGGCTGGAATTATTTCTGGCTGGGTGGAATTGATGAAGATCTTTTCGTCAAAAAGTCACTTTTTTTTTTTTTTTTATTTTTCCAGCCAAGCACGAGTTGGAACATTTAATTTCAGCATTTTTGAAAGCAAATGTTCTTCCTTTGCAGTTTTAAAATAACTGTTTTCAAGTCTGAAATTGCCAATGCTTCATTTAGAAGAGTTCTGAAAATCATTAAAAAAAATGCCCCATCAGCCAAACAAAATGTTTTTACTTGAAATATATCTATTAATTAATTTTAAGAAATATTCTTCCCCCCCAAAGTTGATCTTATATGCCTCTCCACCCTTCACCTTCCCAAAACAGAGATTTCAAGATCATGAAATCATTATTATTAAGCTTGGAATCAATCATTCTTACAGTTTACTCAAACCTTTTGAGATGTGGTGGACAGAGCTACTTTCATGTTAAGGTTGACTTTAGACAAAGAAGCCTTCTAATACTAAATTGAAAAGTCTCACTTTATCCTAATGAAAAAGGTGAACAATTACAACAAGAAAAGTATTAAAATATCAATATTTCTTGTAGAGTCAGAAGCCCATATTTGTTTAACTCTCCTGTACTACACACAGGAGAGATATGTCTTTATTTTTATAAGATCTTGATGTTAAAAGGTAAATCTATTCACCTTATAATAAACCTGGAAAATTCCAGGGTGCAAAAATGCATGAGACAGCATAAACATGATCTGAGACACTTTAGGTATAAGCAACAATTCCACTTTTCTTGTAACAGATGACACCCTTTGACATTAGAACAAGAAATACCTGTTGCCTGCACTGTAACATTTCTTGCAAACAGCTTCTTATTTGTGGCACTGATATAAAGGCTGTGTTTTTATGTGTTTTATGGAGCTTACCCAACCAGCTTTGCTATGCCAGGTTATCACAGATACATTTTTTTCCAACTCATTTTGAAACCAACTGCTGTTAAGAGGCTGTAACAAGGGATGTAACTTGCTCCTTTCACAGCCATTCAGACAGTTTGAATAAACCCCCATTTTAGCCTTTATGGTCCCTCTTTCCATTATACTTATTTTATTTTACTTTTCTCCATGGGGACTGAGCCACTTCATTCAGGTCATTTTCTGCAATATCATGTTAACCCATTAAAATGTCAAATAATTTATTGTCCATTCAGTCCACCTGCCTGTCCTTTTCCCCTGAAAAGCACTATCATCTCTGTAAGCTCTCCATTCCCCTGCATGTTCAAAGGGCCTTGTGGTTCCCCTCACCTTCTCGTTAAATCTCACTGAAGAACAGTTGCCTTGGAAACCAGGGAGTTAATCCAGCAAAAGGGCTGAGCATCCTCACCTTGCCTTGACTTTGGTGGGAGGTGAAGCCATCCAGGACTTCTGAAAGGACACTCAGCCCGTGGCCAGCAGAGAAACCATTAGACACTAACTACTGCTTTCCTCTAGTTTCAGGATGATGGGAAGTGATGCTGGTCCTTACATACTCTCCAATCCTCCACATAAACAGCAGATAGAAGCTGAAACAGCTGAAGCTTTTCTGGCATCTGTGGACTCTTTTTAAGAGAGTGTGGAAATGCAAACACATTCTAAATACCACTCAAATGAACAAACTTTTTCTGGAAGTCTAAGACAACCCAACTTTCTTTCCAGGCTATTTATAATTGTGTAAGTGCATTTGCAAGGGAGCTGACAAGGTCGCTACAGACACGGAGTATAAAACCAGTTTGGATTAAAAAAGAAAAGAAAACCAAATAAACAGCGTATCTTACATGTTCCTTGAGAGGAGAGACAGCATCCTTCCAAGGACTCAGCCAATGTAAGCACTAAATCTCAACATTTCCAAGAAAAACACCCCAGGGTTTGGAAAATTGCCAATGAAAAACGAAGACTTGATTGCAGTGGTAATCCCAGCAAGAGGTAACTCCAGCAGATAAACTATACCCTGGGAACAGAGCTGGCTTTCCTCAAGCTACCCTGCAGAGTCACTCAAATGCAGCAAGTTTGCTTCCAGTGCCAGCTCAGTCCTGGATCAGGATACCTGTTTCCATGAAGCCTCCAAATCTCCCTATGAGTTCTCCCCAGGCTCACCTGGTTCCATACAGAGCCATTTCTTGGATCTGCACCTTGATATAGGTACCACTGGTCAAGGTCCAGAAGAGCAGAGCATCTATCAAGCCTATGCAATCCCAGGAAAAAAAGAGAGACTTTTGCAGGATCACAGTCTAATGGAAATGAAAAATTCTGCCTCATTCTTAGCTGGAGGTCTCAAATGCCTCATTGGAGCTTGCTCCTGGTCCTTATGTGCTGGCACTAAGAGGTTCATGTGTTGTGTACCTGGGAAGGTGTTTCCCTTCTGACTGAAGGTCATGCCAGATTTTCTTCTCTTCAAATGTGATGGAGCTTTTTACCCCCAAACAACAGTTTGCTCCTATGGGGTTGCAAATCTTTCTCTGGGCTGTTCCCACAAGGAATATCACCATCTTCTCATCCACAAACAACATGCAGTGTCTTGACTTACCTGAGCCAGAGTGATGAATGTTCAGACAATTTCTGCTGATCCCAAGTTTTTCTCAGATATCAGATTTGGTGAAGACATTTTGCAGAAAGTCTCCAGGAATAGTTTTTACTACTCCTGTTCTTGATACTTCTACTGCTCATTCTCAAATAAGTTTTTATTTGTTTCGTTTCCTTTATGTTTGGTTGTGCTGTGTATTATAAATAAATAGGAAGGGAAAAACAGGAAATGAACTAAAATCCTTAGGGTCTAAAGGTTTTATTTTAGAGGGTAAGGACTTTTTGAACTTGAGGAAATGAGCACTGGAAAGAAGTCTGAACTCAACACCCATTTGAGAAAGTAGAACCTCCTTCTTTTGCACAGGTCCATCTGAAAGCCTTCCTACCCAAAAGCAGTCTCCTAAAAATTATTGTGCTACAAAAAGGCAGAACTTCCCACAGAAAGATTTGAGGACAAAAATTTGCCATGCCACTTGATGCTTTTCTTCAAAGTTCCTCATGTCTTTGTTTCCATCTGGAGAGCTGATGTTCTTAAAGAGAAATAAAAATGACTTGAAAATTATATTTTAGTCACATCTAGAGGCACTAAATGACATTGGAGCTACCAGCTAATAAATGCTACAGAAACACCAGTGAAATTACTTTTTCTTCCTTGAAATATTTTCAACTGGGACACAGGTTAGCAAAAAGGATTCAATATCTTGGTTTCCCCAAGTTCACCCAGGGCATGAGGAATGACTCTCCCAGCATCACCCAGAAGTGTGTAAAACAGAATCATAGGATAGTTTGGGTTGAAAGGGACCTTAAGGATCATCTAGTGCCAACCACCTTCCGTGGGCAGGGACACCTTCCACTACTCCAGGTTGCTCAGGGTCCCATCCAGCCTGGCCTTGAACACTTCCAGGGATGTGGAGTCCACAACCCTCTGAGCAACAAGAAAGATAGAAAATCAGATTTGAATGACACAATGCAGGATGGACAAAAGCTTGTAGAATGGCAATTACAGAGTTTTTGGTGTGCCTTTTCCAGTACAAGGAACCCACTGAGAATCTGAATCTGTGAGAGCAATTGGGCATGAGAAGGACAGTGCTGATGGGAATATGGCATTGAAGTTTTAGTCTGGGGCCACCCAGCTGAGCCACCTACAGCAAAATTGTGCTCTTCTGAAAATCCAACCACGAGCAGAGGTAAAAAAAGACTTCTTACTCAAGCTAAAATACACTAGTCCCTACCTTACATAAGCATTTGGTGCTAAAAGTCTCTCTCCTCTGCCCTTTTCTCCATCATTTGCATTGCCAAATTTTCTTCCAGAGACTGTTCCTTGGAAGAAAGCAAAGAAACACAACTGCAGGGGCTGAAAGAACAGCTAATAGGGAGCAGCTTTCTGATACCCACAGCAAGGACAGAATAAAGTCAGGGAAGAAGAATTCACTATTACCATCCCAACACTGCAAGGCTGGCACTACACCTGGTGTTCACATGATAACAGGGAACTTCCAGGGCATTCCTAGCCCTTAGGGATCGTGGATCTGAATTCCTTTCCCTGCTGTGCACTGATTTTCTCTCTGATCTTGGACAAACCCATATTCAAACAAGTGTCCAGTCTCACCTTGAAAATAAGGATAAATAAGCATTTCTGAAGTACAAAATGTTTGGACAAAAGCCTCTTGTTTACAGTAGATGGACTAAGGAGGAGGCAGGTCTGGATCCCTCTGGTGCAGGGATTTACACCTCTAAAAGAGGCTTTTTGTACTGACTAATAATATGCTTCTAATTAAGGTTGTTGCTGTAAAACCTCTAATCTGATAACACATTGTGCAGGAAGCAAGGAGACATCTGTTCCTCTGAACACATCAATATTAAGGTGGATTCTGGATGTAAAATTCTCCCCATGCTGTGTGATAATGCCACTGGCAGGAGACATCTCCTGCCTTAATATTTGGCAGCAAGTGTTTTGCAACAAGGCCATGAATTCCATGGAGGATTGTGTGAACATAAGATCTAATTTTCCCTGGCAAAGCATCCATCGTGCATGTGAATTTTTTTGTGGAAGACAACAATACCTCCCATCAATAAAATCAAGACTAGGTAGAGACACAAACGCTCTCACCTCCACCATCTGTGGCCTTTGTTTGGGACTTACTAAGTGGAAAGCTTTTGGAGCTGGGTGAGACTTTCTGAAATGGCATCTCTTTGGTGTTTGTATCCAAGCTTCTGAGGGTTGCCCAAGTGCTTTTGGACCCGTGTCATCCTTAAATGATGAGGGAGAACAAGAAGTGGGGCTGCGCAGCTGATGGCCAGAAGAATTACCCTGGGCCTTGGGCAAGGGGAGGATGTGGAGTCACATCAGCCAAAGAGACGTATCCATAACACCAGACAAAGGCAGAAACAGTCACCTTGGGAGGTATTTGTAACACTTCATTTATTGGGAGGCAGAGAGATGGTAGATGAAAACGCCATGTCTGTTTTCGAAGGAGAGGTTTTTGGGTGGAGGGGAGCTGTGTGTTAAGGGGTAAGGTCCTCATGCATTCATAAGAGAGATGCCAAAGTGTGACCTCTTTACATGACCTGATGCACACCTTGTGCAGTTCTTGTCATAGAACCACAGAATCACAGAATGGTTTGGGTTGGAAGAGACCTTAAAGACCATCTTGTTCCCCTGCCATGGGCAGGGACACCTTCCACTAGCCCAGGTTGCTCAGAGCCCCATCCAACCTGGTTTTGTACACCTCTAGGGATGGGGAGTCCACACTCTTTCTGGGCAACCTGTTCCAGTACCTCACCACTCTCTCAATAAAGAATTTACTTATAATATCCCATATAACCCTGTCCTCTGTCAGTTTAAAGCCATTCCCTCCTGTCCTGTCACTACATCCCTTGTCCAAAGTCCCTCTCCAACTCTCTTGGAACCCCTTCAGGATCTGAAAGGGGCTCCAAGTTGTCCCTGGAGCCTTCTCCTCTCCAGGCTGAACAGCCCCAAGTCTCTCAGCCTGGCTGCAGAGCAGAGGTGCTCCAGCCCTGTGAACAACTTAGTGACCTCCTCTAGACTAATTCCAACAGGTCTTTCTTGTGCTGTGTGTCCCAGAGCTGGACACAGCACACAGGGTGGGAGGACTGAAGTTGGGAGTCAGCGGAAGAGCATACCCAGGTTGAGATATTGTTCCCTTCATCCCACAGTTATATTTTACCCCCAGACCCTACTGCATTCATTGAGGACCTCAAAGGTATTCCTCAAGGAAAGCAGGATAATGCAAGACTGACTTTTCCAGAACAGCCCAAATGCTGTATTGACTGGGTAGTCTGTCTGCACTGATAGTCAAGCACAAATCCCTTGTAGTATTTTGTGGAGAGAGCCTCCCCAAGTACCCCTTTTCTCCTCCAACAACTTCCTCCTCAGAGTACTATAAGCCAGAGTTAGAGTCTTCATATCTAACTGCCCTCAATGCCTTTTTCTTCCATGAGTTTCTCCTGCTGCTTTTTTGAACCTGTGTAACGTTACAGCATCCATATCCCCCTGCAGCAAAGACTTGCAGGACTAGGCACAAACTGTGAGAAGAGCTACACATTTCTGCTCTCCTAGGCTTCCACTGGCATTTACTATTTTTTTTTGGTTTGGATTCAAAGTGCACTTGCTACAGTTAGGCTCATTAGCTTTCTGTCAGGCATTTTTTTTTCCTTGAACTTGATTTTTTTCTATGCAAATAGAAAGTAGTTTCTGGTTTTGTCACACAGATGTCTTGGTGCCAGGGCCCAGCCCCTAGAAATAGCTTTGTTTCTAACATCCAACACCAGACTTTTTGGTTTTACCAAGAATGGAAGAGGAAGTGCAATGAACTACATGTAAGAGGTGATAAAAATAACTCCCCAACTCTCACCTAAACAAAGCAGCACTCAACAACTCAGGACCATGCAGCTGACCTTGTGTATGAACAAGCAGGAGCAGTTCCTGGTGTGAAAGACTTTCTGCTTGTCCAGGACATCCACTCTTAAAATAAAGATTCTAATAAACTCAACCAGCAAGAACTCAAAGAAGTGCAGAGGGAACGTGTTTATGGAGGTGGTTCTCCATAAAGGACTGGTCTCTTATGCAGGGCAATACAGATCTAAAAGGACCTGCTGAAGAAATCATGGGTTTTGACATACAGCAGATTTAAGTGTCACTTTTGGATCCTTTTGTTATCTCTAATAATTGTTTTGGTCACAATTTATCACTGAAAAACAAGAACAACCTTTCTAGACATACCTAATCCTGCTGAAGATCCCTTTATAACATATGCATCTCTTCTTAAGAAAGGGTTCTGTGGATTTAGACTAAATTTTGGCCATTGTTGGTGAATCTTTAGAGATGTGTACGGAGACAAAGCCCTGTTGTAGGTTCAGGTCGTGTTCAGCCTTGGTGATCATCTGCCTGTGCTGGACACCGGTGAAGCTGCACCTCAAATCCTGGGTTCAGTTTTGGGTTCCTCACTACAGGAAAGTTATTGAGGTGCTGAAGCATGTCCAGTGAAGGGAACAGAGCTGGGGAAGGGTCTGGAGCACAAGTCTGATGAGGAGTAGCTGAGGGAGCTGGGGGGGCTCAGCCAGGAGAAAAGGAGACTCAGGAGGGACCTTCTTACTCTCTGTAATTCCTTGACAGGAGGGGGGAGCCAGGTGGGGGTTGGGCTCTGCTCCCAGGGAACAAGTGACAGGACAAGAGGGAATGGCCTCAAGTTGCACCAGAGGAGGTTTAGTTTGCATATTAGGAAAAATTTCTTCACTGAAAGGGTGGTCAGGCACTGGCACAGCTGCCCAGGGCAGTGGTGGAGTCACCATCCCTGGAGGGATTTAAAAACCATGTAGATGTGTCACTTGGGCACAGGGGTTAGCAGAGGCCTTGGCAGTGCTGTGTTGGTGGTTGGATTTGGTGACCTTTGGGGTCTCCTCCAACATAAATGAATCTATGGAAGAAGGAGAGAGGCTTCATGCAGAGCCACAAGGCTACCATGTCTAAAGCCAACTTTGCCTTCCAGTGCTTAAAGCAAGGGACAGTCAGCTCTCCTACATTTCAGATCCCAGCTTTGATACCAGTTCATCATATGTCCTTGAGTCTCTTGTATTTTAGATCTTTAATACATTAGCAGAATGACAAGAAGAGAGCCAGCAGCAGCAGAAGAGGAGGTGAGAGTGCAGTAACACTGAATGATGTGGCAAGAGGTGTCTTCAGAGAAAAAAAGACCCATCTCTGAGGCTGGCTTGGAGCAGGGAAACCTGTGTCAGAATTAAAGATTTGCACTTCTCAGCCATCAGTGTTACACTGGAGGATAGACTGGCAGATATATTATGCAAATAAGGATCAAAATACTTGCACATCTGCTTCAATCTTATTTTCTTAGGTTTTTAAAATCATAATCAAAAGTGTATATATTACAGCCCAGACACCCGGAGGAATTCAGACACCTTGTTCCCATGCCACACGTCAGGAAAAATATTTCAGAGCACAGGACTAACAAGGAGCAACGTGCTTCACAGCACTTACAGACAGAATGCAAATGTAATACAACTGCTCTTCCCTGTTCATTTGAAAACAAGGGTTCAGATCCATGCAGGACTCAGCATGGCTTGGGGAGCTCCCACACGCTGACTCTTTGTGGTTATGACCTGACTGTTTCTTCTTAGTCCGTGAAAAATAACACAGCAGCAACGATGGAATAGGTTGTCCAGAGAAACTGTGGATCCCTAGAATTGTTCAAGGCCAGGTTGGATGGGGCTCTGAGCAACCTGGTCTAGTGGAAGGTGTCCTTGCCCATGGCAGAGGGCATGGAACGAGACAATCTTTAAGGTCACTTCCAACCTAAACCAATTATATGATTTAATGACAGAAGCAGACCTTCTTCTTGCCCGTGTTGCCTGCAGGGGTTGGGTCAGGGTGTTACGGCCTCTCCATCCATCTGCCAGTCTCCCTGTCTCTGGGATGAAGCCATGGGAAGGCTAATAGGTCTGACCTGCCTAAGCCCCTTTTCAACCCTGTCTCCATTCTGTATTAAATATAATCATAGACCTAAACTATCACATTCAAGGATATCAAGCATCAGATCCACAACTCACTGAGATCAGCAGGAGTCTTTCCATTACCACCCCTGAGATTTGCAGAGCTAAGTCCCAGCAAAGAGAAGAGCAGAACTGGCTCTGGTCTTTCCCAAAACTAACAGAAACGGCCAGAAACCTTTCTTTCTACAGTGACCCTCAGCAGATTTGTGGTTTTCTCTTTTATTTTCCCTGAATGAGGTGAGTGGATGGTTTTGCATTAGTAAAAAGTTTCCATGGAAAACAGACAAGCTGCCCACTGTCACACCAGGAGCCCACATGAGCACGGCTGGGATCTCTAGCTGGTCACATCACATGTAAAATTCATGCAGCTCTATCTGCATCTGAGGCACTTGTGCAGCCCAGCCAGGGCTGGGAATGGCTCATGTGCATCCCAGACCATCTCTTCTCCACAGCTTCCAAAAGGTTTCCTGCTCTCCACAGCCAGGCAAGACAGATGAAATCCCCACTCCCCCGAACGCACGTCTCAAAGAAGAGATTTGCTCCTCGGAGCCAAGAACACCGAACTCCTTTACCTTTCATTTTGATGGTTTCCATGGAAACCACAAAATTAAGCTATGCAGTTACTCACTGCAACATTACATAATCTGCCAAACACTCAGTTGTTTTTCAACAAACATGTTTGTTCTGGTTTGCCTCTTTTTTTTTTTTTCCCCTTCCCGGTATAATCAGCCCTGCTCTGTGTTGATCTGATTAAACAAGAAGCAATGGTGTAAAATCAGGTATTAAAATGCAACTTCTGTCAGTTCTCCTCTCCAGAGAATGACAGGTTGCCTGCTTCCACTGCCTTGCAGCTGCAGTTAAAGTATTACAGCACAGCTCATCTCCTGATCATATGGATGGGGTTGGTTTGGTCTGATCCCAGTTGTGGCCTTGGGGATAATAAATAGGTTGCAGTTCCACACTGTTTCAGGTTATTTGCATCCATGCAAATAGTATACAAAAAAATGGTCATATGCAGTGATTTTTTGTTTAATTAGGGCCACAAGACAGGGTAGAATGGACTAACTTCTGTTCAGTTTCACATCTGGACCTGAGAGATCATATTTTGGAGAAGCGCTGTGGAATATCCTGCAATTTTTAGTATGAAAGTAAAATCTCACTATAAAGCAATGTTAATACCCGTTTTTCCATAATTCAGGCACTCAGCCACCCCTGATGGAACTGGACCAGAGACAGCACTGACATTTGGGATGAAGGAATGTTCTGTACAGTCACCCTTTAACTTTTGTGGCCAGACTTGTTACTTGAAATAGAGCTCAGCAAAGCCACTTAGCTCTTCTTTGTTTTGTTGAGGATACACAACCCTGCCACAGTAGAGAATAATGCCAAAAGTTTCTCCTCATTGGTGAGAATAAGCTGTTCCTTTTATAGCTGCAGAGGGCAAAGGAAAGGCCTCATCTGGACCTTAGGGCTTGCACAGAAAAAAAAGGCAAACGGAAAAAGGAGGCCACATCCACAGAGGGATGTATAAGCAATGTCTTAGGAGAAGGGTATGAAAGGGATTACAAGTTGTGGCTCAACATCCATTACCTTCCAGTGCCGTGTCTCTCAGAATATGTCTTTGCTAGTAAGCTAAAAACTCCCAGGAGGTTACTCAGGTCAGAACAAGCCATTGTTTGGATGTCTTAGTACTGACTTGGTCCTGTGCCAAGTCTCACATGATGCTGAGGAGTCGTGCACCTACAGCACAGAAGAGGTTAACCTATCTGGGGTGCAGAAAAAGAGAGTTCAGGTGTCATGATGTTTCCATGAGGCCCAGAAATCGGCCTTGGTCCATTTTATTTTCTAGTCAGTTAAGACATGTTTTCAAAGAAGTTATCAAGTCCAGCATGGGCAGTGTAAATTAAAGCTGACAGAGATGCAGTCAGCTTCTCTTGGCAGCATCCTTCCTTATCTCTTCAATCAATTTATCCCTTCAGCAAAATCCACATCTTCCTTTAGCACTGCCAAGCCTTGGCACAGCACCTTGAAAATCCCTTTTTGGGATGATGCTCTTTGTTTTTGAAATGCTGCTGACAAACCCAAAGGAAAGCTGGGATCCCTTCTCAGGTTTGCCTTCAGGTGACATCACAAAAACACCACCCATATCCCTGGAAAATCTGTCTTTTCATGGGTTAATCTCAGTCTGTTCCAGCCTCTTCTCACTCACTGGCTCTGTGTGACATGTGAGACAGTGAATTTAGCATGCTACAAAGGCATAAAATGCTAAGTAACTGAAGCAGCTGCTGGCACATCATTTGAAGATCACACATATCCAATAAAAGAGACATTTACAATGTTTATAAATAGCTGGAAATAGCAGACAACTAATTATTTGAGTGTCACAAAAACTCTAGGCAACCTCAGTTGACGTAACAACACATGTCATGGCTAATAACTTCCAGCCTGAGATGAGCTGAGGATGAAATTTGAAGGAACTCAAATTTGGAGGTCTCCTGGATTTGCCAAATTGGTCAGTCTATTTTTCCCATTTCAGTGCTAAACACTGGAGAACTTTCTCTCACTGAATACTTACATAGTCCACTTTGAAGTCAAGAGGTTTAGTCAGGTAAACTGGTATTTCTGTAAAGAAACTGGTTATACAGCTGGAGAGGCCAGTGTCAGTATTTCTTGTATCTTTTGAATTGTAGAAAAAACTGTATTAGTTTAAACTGCATAATAAATCTCTGCATTGTTAAGACTGTGTTTAACATCTCTACAGGGTCTATTCCTTTAAATTTTCTGTTTTGCTGTTTCTCTGCTTTCTAAATAATGCTTGATGTGAAGAGTTTTCTCACTATATATTAATTTTCTCCTATATCAAGCAACATCATTGATAGATGATTAAACCATGGGATAGTAAAAATTTCACCATAATAAAGACTCACCACTAAGTATAAAGAAAACATCAAATAATGCTAATACTGGTGGTTCTCTTCTTTTTCCTGAACTGAGTTTTATTGAGCTTGCAAACAGACCTTCTTGTGAGAAATTCTATTCATGAACTTGCAGCATCTGGATGATCAACCCACAGGCTTATTTGTCTTCCAAAACTTTGCAGCACAGTTTAACTCCTTTTTATTTTTATTTTTTTTAATAAGCAGCTCAAGATTATTAGCTGCAAAGCTCAAAGGCTGTTGTTATCCCCTTGATTTTCTTTCTCTTTCTTTCTGCAGATGGTTGTTCACACATTTCCCTGCTACATGAGAGTAGTGCAGTTACTATAGTTACTCCGGTTACTACTCCTATTTCCAGCCTGAAGGATTATTCAAAACACCAGAACGTGGAAATAGGTAAAATGTAGCTACCACTGGTGGTGTGTCAGGAGTCTATTAAGGGAAAAGTTTGTGTCAAGAGGAGTTTTCAACCAGAAAGAAACTCTGTTGTGTGTTTTCTGACACAGTGACATCGGGTGGATAAGCCACAACTGTGGTTAAACTTGCAGAACCTTGTTGTGTCAGCCTCACCACGGGGAGTGAGAAACTGGAACTATTCTCCCTTATATAACAGGAAAACTTCCTAAAAGAAACAAATCTTATAAGCAATTCCTTTAGAAAAGTCTCCATACCTTGTGACTTTTGGAGGAGGGAATTGCATCAGGGCCGTGCATCCTTCCCTACTGAATTCAACTTCAGAGATGCTTCTCCATGGATATCAACTCAATACAACATTATTTTGGCTACCAAAGTCTTTAATTGGGATAGCTCAGAAATGACATGCTAAACCAAGGCCCAGTGAAACCTCCCATGCAAAAATCCATTGGTTTGCACCCAGTGATCAAGAGTTTCCACCTCCTGGTGCTACCAGTGGGAAGCCAGCTGGGTTAGCAAACTTTCCTACTCCATGAGGACACAAACCTCAAATGTGGGCAACTGCAAAAGGATCTTGAATCTCTCAGACTCCTCAATGTAAAAAAAAAACCCCAGACTGAGGAATTCAACAACATCAAATCATGAAGAATAAGAATCAAGCCCTAATTTCCACATGATTGCCTAAAAGTCATATATATACATATATATACCTTATATAGATCTATAAATATATATATTAGATACATTATATATCTCATATATATTTTAGATATGCATTATATACATTATATCTATTCTCTCTCTATATATATATATAAAAAGAGGTATAAATATCTATATCATACATATCTATGTATTTCTAGAAGTCTAAAATATAGATGATTTAAAGACCCTGTGACACACATACATTCATGCATATATTACATGTGTCTGTGTAATTAGATGGACATGTAACTAAACACACTTATAAACAATTTTAAGGTGTGCCTCTGCATGGCTGTGTATAATTTGAAAGTACAGAAACATTAGGCATTGATTTCTCCTGAGCTAACAGGATTTGTGACTGGATCCCTGCATCTCAGCAGGATGATTCAGAGCTAGGGAGGGACTTTTGTGCATGACAATTTCCCCCCTGTTTGGAGGCATTAGCTCCCAGTTTGGATTCCTTTTAAAACCATCCTTTTAAACCAGATTCCTTTTAAAACCATCAGTGTGGAATGTGCCCTTCTGCAGGTGCTGCAGGTCATGCCAAAACCTGAGTCCTTTGCTGTTGCTCACTGTGAACACTCAGGGTAAGGAGAGGTAACAAGTAGGGTATGTTAAAGTCCCTGATTAAGCATGAACTGAGCACTGCCCACTTCGAAAGGATTTCATACTCACACCAATAGTTTTGCACAGACTTTGACCAAATCCATGGCCAATGTCATTGAACATAAAAGCATTCATAGGTGGGCAGGCCACCCTTGTGCACTCTGAGGTATCATCAGTGAGAAAATTTCCCTTCTTTCCAACCCCTGTTTACTACATCCCCAACATAACTATGGCAGAACTCAGCCCAAAACTTGAATTATATTTTCAAGTGGCCAAAAATTACGTCACTGGTATTTGGTACATAGAATTGAACTGTTCTCCCAACAGTTTATGTTCTCTATCCTGCAAATCCAAAGAACTGTGACTTTTGGATCCTGACTGCAGGATAGAGAGGATAAGAAAGAACAGCTTGATACCACTAGGAAGCTTTAACAAGTCAACATTGTACAGAAAAGAGACTCCCAGGCAAAATAAACTGTAGAATACCTTGGTCATCCAGCTCTACCAGTCCTGTGGTGTTTTGAGGGTTCATTTCAAGCTAGAGCACAAGTGATGGAGACCTCCCAGTTCCTGTCTTCCTATCAGACCTCAGGGTCAATCGGATGGTTTAACTCCGCTAAGACCATAACTCAAAATAAGTCATTTCTTATGATATGGATCAGAATTACTAGACTGGAAAAAGGTAGCAGTGCCTAAATACTCACTGTGCTCTGGCCACTTCTTTGTAATGATTCCTTCCAACGACATGGTACAAGAAAAGCTTAAAAAAAAATAAATCAGAAAAGCCTTGATGAGCATAATTTTTGGAATTTATAAGTTACAAGCTCACACCTGGCACTCAGCTCTTCTCAGGAAGCAGCACTGCTGTTTGCCCTCTACAAGTGGCACTGCTTACTCAGAGAAGACACTTTCAGGGATATTTTTACGATCCTCAGCCTGTGCATCTGTCTGAAGAGCAGAAGGGACTCCTTGCCTCCCCCTCCCAGTGTGGGCTCTTCATTTATGAAGCAGAGATTCTTGTGGTGTCTGGGATGTAATGACCTCAGGGCCTGCTTTCTTCCAGGTTTATTGTTCTCCTGGCTGCCACTCCAGGTACTCAGTGTAAGGTGTTCAGGTACTTAGCATGTGTTTTTGGTGCCCAGCAATCAGAATCTCAAATAATGATCTCATGGTTTGAGTGAAACCTTTGATACACTTGTGTCTCCTTTAATAGGGTGGCAATAAGTACTTTTCTTTCCCTCAGTCTCTACCATCTCTCTTCTCCACCTGAACAGTGTGGAGAAGAAAACATGGAAAACTACTCAATAGACACCACAGACAGAATTTCTCATCTGCATGTGCATAATCACTCAATCTCCCTTTAGTTCAGGAAAAGAATAAATTATTTCCAAAGCCTGGAGAATTTCCTCTCTGAGGGGGAGAATGGGTGTCTTGTAGATGCACTGATGCCAACCCAAGCGTGCAGTGTCACACCCCGCTCCCTCTGACACAGATTTGTGCTATCACCTGGATGAAAAGAACAGGTATTCAGACAAAAAGTTGGCCAAACATCCCTAATGCTGAGAAATTTGCCTGTTCTTCTTTAGAGACCAAAAACTTGGGGGTACTTGGCCATGGACAAAGGTGGAAATAACTCCCACACTGCATGTCCCTGAAGAACATGCCTTCAGCTTCTGGGTTGCTCAAATTAGGTGTCTTTCATGTGCTGACCTAAAAAAAAAACAGCTGAACTGCTGATCCTTGTTGGGTTTTGGCCCTTTTTAATGTATAATGTGGATGCTTCTTTACCCCTCTTACTTGACCTCATGCAAAAACTCTGACAGTTTCTGTGCACATTTAAAAGGAGCTGGAAACCATTACCCTAATATAGGTTGTTTCCTTTTCACCTATGCAAGTTTTGTAACATTATATGTGTGAGAGTGACCTTTAAATCACGGGGAGTTTTTTGGTTTAAACTCTGCCTAAATGAGTATTTCTGTCTCAGCAACAGAATTAGTCTCCTTCTCCAAATGAAGTTCAAGACTTCTTCACTTACGAACTCTCACTAAAACTGAGGTTCTGCTAAGAAACTACTGTGATGCTTAGAGTTTTCTTTCATTAGGCATGTCCAGAGCATATCTTGCTTTCCCAGTGTTATATGACATTGTTGTTCCCATTACCTGGCCTGTGATTACTTTTTACAGTCTAGAGGAGGAGCTGCCCAAAATGAAAGACTAGCTCCTTCTTTTGTGCTGGAATTTACACAGTGCTCCCAGCTGTTAATTTTCTTTCTGGATCAGGTCTGTAAGAGAAAATAAAATCATCTTGGAAAATCATCTGTGTGGAGGCAGCACAGAACAGTTTGTGTCCACAGGAATAAAATCTCTGTTCTCCTAACATATGCCTCATCCAAACTGATAGAGACCAAGGAGACCTTAGATTCCCTTCCAGTACCTGACGGGGACCGACAAAAAAGCTGGAGAGGGACTTTTGACAAGGTCATGGAGTGACAGGACTAGGGCAAATGGCTTCAAACTGAAAGAGGGTGGGTTTAGATTAGATATTAGGATGAAATTATTTACTGTGAGGGTGGTGAGACACTGGCACAGGTTGCCCAGAGAAGCTGGAAGTGTTCAAGGCCAGGTCGGACTCTTGGAGCAGCCTGGTCTAGTGGAAGGGGGGCTGAAAATGGCTGATCATTAAGGTCCCTTCCAACCCTAATCAGTTCTATGGTTCTGTGATTCTATGAATTCATGGCCCTGAGCAGTAGAAACCATGTGAAATGTGCTAATAAATGAAGAGCACAAATAATCAGAAGACACATCCCATTTTACCTGCAAGTATAGATAAAACTTGTGTGCTTTACAGGAGCAGAAGTATGCACTTAAGGGAGAGGACAGGACTGGGAACAGGAAGGCCATGTCACCCTAATACCCTCTTAGTTTAGTATGAGCATCCTAGCAGACTAGGATAACTATATGACAACTTCATGCTCAAAAAAACAACTCCTTTTTTTTTTTTTTTTTGCAAGACTAGGTTGACTCCCGCACTCATACTCTCACACAAAGGAGCAGAGGGGTCTGGTGAACTCTGGGGCTGACACAAAAGGAATGGATGGGAATGGGCAGCTTGAGGAGGGGAGAGAGAGGGACAACTTACAGGCACCAATCATTAGATTGGTGTGAAACTGTAACCTCAGAGCACAATGGTTTGGTGAGCCCAGTGGGCTTCCTATGAATAGGTTGATAGTCAAGTCCCTGACATAGATATGTCCACACAGATATAGTGCTCTTGCTTTCCTCAAGATCTCATTAACCCTCCTGACCCAGATGGCTGACTGCTGGCTCTAACTCATTTTTCCCCCCTTCTCCTTCCATCATTATCCCCCCAGAAATGTTTCTGGTTAATATCTTGCCTTTAAAACTACTGCTTCATTTTCTCTTCTGCCAACAAACTCATCTTCAGTGCAAAGGTGCTAAAGAAGATATATTTTCCCTGCAAACTTTATATCTCAGCAATATGAGCTCTCATCAAGCAGTGACACCAAACTGGGGAGGGGGTGGGTGTTGGAGTAGGATTTGATCTCTTTTTTTGCAGGAGGTGACCAGGAAGATTTGTCTACATACCTGTGCAGGGACAGAAAGGGTTGGAGCCTGCAGTTGGGGCTCAGTCGTCTAAAAGTCATATGAGTGCAGAGACTGCTTTTATTATTTACTTCTTTCACCTCTGATAAAAAACTCTTCCAAATCAGCACCTGCTCACTGTCACTGTCTTCAGATGAGGCCCGAGATGAAGTGGGTACATTACCTGTGCCAGTGTCTCCCAAAACTCTGAGCAACTACAGATCTCTGTCAACTCTAAAATTCCCCATGTTCAGGCCTGTTAGTGCTGACAAGTCTGTAGATTGCTGTGCTTAATTCGACTTCGCATAAAAGCTTCAGACCACAGAGGGCGATCTCCTGGACCACAGTTTGGACTAAAGTAATGTCTTCCAGTGGAAGGTCTTCTGGAAAGCAACTGCCTCTATTCCACATACAAGTCAAAATGTCAGATTCTGCAGTTAGGATGCAGTAATACCAGGCACAAGTATAAACTGGGAGAGAAGTGGCAAGAGAGCAGCCCTGCAGAAAGGGACCTGGGAGTGCTGCCTGGCAGAGGCTCGGTAGGAACCAGCAGTAAGGGCAAAGTGCACCCTGGAGTGCATCAAACACAGCATAACCAAAGGAGTTAGCAAGGTAAAGGAGGGGATTATCCTGCTGCTTTCAGTGCTGGTGCAGCCTCACCTTCAGCACCGTGTGGAGTTCTGGGCCCCACAGTTTAAGACAGATGTGAAGAAGAAGGCAACAAAGTTGGTGAATGGGCTGGAAGAAATGTCCTGTGAGGACCAGCAAAGGACTCTGGGTTTGTCTAATTTGGAGAAAAAAAGGCTGAGGGGTGACATCATTCTCTCTACAGCTTCCTGAGTAGAGAAAGCGGGGAGGGAGATGCTGATCTCTTCTCCCTGGTATCCAGTGGCAGGACATGTGGGAATGGTTCAAAGCTGTGCCAGAGAAGGTTTAAGCTGGACATGATGAAGCATTTCTTTACTGAGAGGTGGTCAAACACTGGAACAGGTTTCCTAGAGAGGTGGTTGATGCCCCAAGCCTGTCAGTGTAAAAGAGGTGTTTTGACAATACCCTTAAAAACATGCTTTAAATTTTGGCCAGCCCTGAAATAGTCTGGTATTTGGACTAGATCATCAATGCAGGACCCTAACAATTGAAATATTCTATTCTATTCTATTCTACTCTATATTTTTCACTGTGTCATTTAGAAAGCCATATTATTTGTGTAAAAAAAAAAAAGTTTTAAAATTCCCAGTGTCCTAACTTCCTCAGTGTTGTAAGAGTGGCTAAGTAGCATTTTTGCTCAGTACAACCTGCATCTCATACTGACTCTCTGACTGCCTCATCCCACAGTGTAAGGAAACAAACAAAAATTAAGACTTCAGTTTTTCTGTCAACTAGAAGTTCCAAGTAAAAAGAAAAGAAGAAACTAAATCCTCTGTCTCAGATGAGTGAGATACAGAATATTGTTATTTTTATATCACTCACTCAATCATGAGTTAAGCTATAAAAAGTCCTAAATTCCTCACGTTTCAGTATTGAGATGGAAGTTAATGCTTCATTAGCAGTAAAAGCTTCAGGTTATGTTAGTGAGTAACCTTTTGTTCAAACATGATGTCTGACATTTGCATAAGTACGTCTGTCTCTGAGCTACTGAGATGATGTGACTCACCGGGCTCTTGTAAACAGGTTATTTTTTCTACCTCCTCTCAATGCCATACATCCTCACAGTTTGCTTTCTCAGGAGCACAGCTGTCTGTAGGGCAATGATGTTCCTAGGCTTCATCAGCCCTTCACATCAAAACCATCTCTCTCATGTACCTGGCAGCTGGTCCCAGAGGTGAGAGAGCCTAAACCAGCCTTGTCTAACTCAGGTGAGCACTTGGGTTATGTGGCATGTAGGTGTAATATACAGTTCTGCAGAAACAGCAAGGTAGAGATGAAATTACTTTCTCATGGTGTCCCAAAGATCTCTGCACTGCTCCTGATTTCATGCAGTGGGAAGGTGACCTAACAAATTTCTTCTATATACTCCTTCTGTAATTACTTATTTGAGTTTACATGTAAAATTAACATCAAGACTTGTTTAGCCTCAAGCCATCTCTGAGCTCTGACACAGGAACAAACTAACCTTTATGCAGCAGTGCATGCATATCTATACATAGAAAACAAGTTTATATATTTATTTTTGCCTATTATCAAGCATTCCCAGTCACATGCTGTAAAATAGGCAGGAATCTAGTTCAGGCATCCTGTCAAAATGTTGTCAGCTGTGAGCTCTTTAACATTTTCCCTTCAAGGATCCATAAATATTCAGTGTTCTTGTCCTGAAGGGCAGTTATTTTAGACTTATGGATGTCCTGACATTCTTAAAAGCTAAAGTCCACCAAAAGTACCAATAAACTTAGTTGTTTCCAGACCCATACGGAGAAAGGCAGGTGTTAGAAATGCAAGGTCCCAGTTGCAGCAAACTAGTTTGCAGACTTAACAGGGTAAACAGTAACAAAATAAAAGCAAAGGAACAAAGAAATACCTTTCATGGTCACATTTGAGGTGCGATTACGGGAACATGGGGCCTGCCATGGAGAGGCAGAATCTGTCACACACTTTCTTCTTGTTTTCCCTCTCCTGCTGCCATCTCTTCTGTCCTTCTCTCCTGCTCTGCCTCCCCTTAGTATCGATGCTGTTGCTTATCAGAGTGCTCTGGTCCTGCTTAGCTTGGTGAACCATATGGAAACCAGTTCATGA
Organism: Manacus vitellinus; assembly: GCF_001715985.3. Classification (NCBI taxonomy): domain Eukaryota; kingdom Metazoa; phylum Chordata; class Aves; order Passeriformes; family Pipridae; genus Manacus; species Manacus vitellinus. The sequence goes on from NW_021940724.1 coordinate 2,314,526, forward strand.
GCCCTTTTTTTGGAAGGAAGGATGGAGGTGAAGATCCATTTTTTTCCAGCTTAGGTAGTTGTGCTGGCTTTCAGCATCATCCAAGGAACTGGTAAAATGTACACAACATCAGCATGTGACCAGAGATGGGAAAGAGAAAAATCTGGATGTGTAAAACAGGAAATTAGATCCATTTACTTTGTCCTGTGCAACTTTAACTTCTGTTGTTGTGGACTTCTTCTCTTGAGAGTGTATTTACTGTTGTGAGATTTCCTTGACTTGCGCATGGTGAAGCCTTGAACAAAAGGTGAGATTTGCCTTTTCCACCTGCAGGATCTGATTAGAAAAGGCAGTTGCCTTCAGAGCAGTAATTGGAACAAATCTCCATGGAGAAGGTAACAGAGCTCTCAGCAAAAGGACAGCAATTAGTGCCTGATTTCCCTTTGATTTAGGATGAGGCCACTAATGAGCACCCATGAAGATATGGACAATGCCATCCTTCTGTGGAAAAAAACAACTTGTCCTGTTTCATACCAACCAAAAAGGATGCACCATTTCTTTTTGTTTGCTTTGGGTTTTGTGTGTGTGTGTTTGTTTTTATGAGTGTGTGTGATGGGGGTTGTTTCGTTTAGGGTTTTTTTTGGGTTTGTTTTTTGTCCGTGCATCAATTGTTTCAGAGTTTGGAGTTTGGGCACTGTCTGCAAGAAGGAGGTGGCACCTGGATTTGAAAGGAAGCTGGAACTCAGTAAGCTCCTCTGAGGGGGTTGACCCAGACACTTCCCATACCTCTTTACTTTTTAAAGTAAGCTGTAAACGCTGACTTCATACACTCTTGAACCTCATGTTTTCCTGCTTCTTTGCACAACATTAAGGAGCCACTCCTAATCCTACAGTGCTCCATAGAGTTATACATAGGATGCCCATCCTGATAAACCAGGGAGACAAAGTCTTTACTCAATAAAGTTCATGTGAAAGAAGAATTGGCTGGTTTCTCTGCAGAATGGGTCTGGTTTCAAGCTCTCCCTTGATTTACATGTGCTGTACCTAGACAATCCTTCCTGGAGAATGGGAAATAAATTCCAATCAGCTTGATATGCCCTCCTTCCTCTCAGACTGGATACCCAGCCCAACAGGAGGAAAAGGACTGGCTTTAAAATTCAGCAGGTTGTTTCTCCGGTTAAATTGGTGATTTGGATTCTGGTTTGGAGCATAAGGAAGCATAAATTATAACACAAATGAGAATGTGGGAGACAGTGTAGGAAAATTCTGTATTAAAAAAAAAAAAAAAGCAAAGAGGGAACAACATTTGGGGAATAAAAAGTAGGGCAGATTTTGAAATACTCTCAAAACCATTTAACGCCATCTGTCAGGGGCTTGTGTTGCTAGGGATTTATCATCTCCTATCTACAAAATCCTCTGGCTAGTGAAAACAAATTTGGGAAAAGATGATTAAACTTCTCCTACCCATCAACTCCCACCCCTGCACCCCCACCAACCAACTCAATCATCCTAACTATGCTGGGAGGAGGAAACGCCTGAATCCACAACCAGCTCTATGGAATGACCAGCAATATTTAGAAAATCCTAATTAATAGTTGCAATACTGTCCCCTTTAGCTTGCCACAATGTAGTCTTGATTTTGCAGTGCTCACATAGCCCAAAGGGTCAGCCAAGCTCTAAGTGATAATGTCCCTGAGGCAGAGGATTGATTCACAGAAGGGAAGCAGAAACCCCAAAGCACTGGATACAGAAACCTCACAAGCAGCTCTCAGGGGTTTTATTACTGCATGTCCTGGAAGACTTCTGGCAAAAATCTACCTTGAATGTTTTTAAATCCTATTGATCACACTTGGTCTAGAGGTTGCCTTTACAAAGGGCCAATTAATGGTCTGTAGTGCTGCTCTAGTTGTATAATGATACTGTGAGCAAGCTACAGATACCACAGATGGGTGTTAAGTGCTGAAATAACCTTCTGGACCAGAAATGGTTAAACGCGTGCAAATTTCAATACCATTTTTATTTCAAATAAGCAATAGAGTCAGTTCCTAATTGCTGTAACACTGCCTTTGGGGAGGAACTAGAACATTATTTGCTCCCACTCAGTAGGTTTCCTTGCTTTCCTACATGCCTCAGGGTACAACATGAGGTGTCCTTACAGATGAGCAGAGAGGGAACAACATTTGGGGAATAAAAAGTATTCCGTGGAATCCTGGCCATAACGAGCTGCAGGAGATGCAAACCCCCCCAGGTCTTCTTTATCCACAGACGAGAATGTAGAGACAGCTACACCAAATATCTCACAGGGCATTTCTGCAGAATAATAGAATAAAATTGCATTCTTGTACATTTCAATGTAATGGAAAATAATTTGAAAATTACCTGGATGTTACCTTTGTGAAAAGCTTGCTTAAATAATCTAGTTTTAGGGGGAAAAAAGTGTTTTAATAATATTTTACACACTCTACCATTTAAGTTTTTCTAATAAGCAAGTTATTTCAACTCCTCTTTAGGCACCAAGTAGCCTGCTATAAATGTCTTGGAAATGTGCCTTTAGGTTGAATGTTGTCCTTGATGTCTTTTTTTTCCTTTCTGAAAGCAAATTATAGACTCCATGCAAATGCAATAATCAGAAAAGACTTTTAAATAAAAGTGTGTATGCTGAGACAATTAAATTGTAACTGTCTAATAACGGAGGCTCTGGAATGCCAACAGAACACCAGGAAATACAATGGAGAGAAATACTGTCATGAATTATTCCATATACCGGGGAGATGGACCACAGATTGCCAAGGGGTGTGGGCTGGTCTGATTAGTGTGAGGAAAAAAAGGATGTAAAAGGGGTCGGCTCCATGCTCTACTCTGTGCTCTGTAGTGACATCAGTCCTTCCAGAGCCTTTGTTTTTAGGGGAAATAAGACTAAATGTTTGGGATGATGAGAGTTAATAGGTAGAAGGAATTTGAGGAAACAGTGAGAATGGAAGCAGAAGTTCAAAGAAATCAGGAGGATAGCACATGGTGAGAGAGGATTGATTTAGGAAGATGTGAATGTGGGAGTGGGTTTCCATTTCTAAGCAACTTATAGACTCTGGGTTTAAATTTTATTGAGGTTGTCCCCAACTAATTTGAATAAGAGATATTCTCAGGACACGTTCAGGCATGAGTGTACATTGGTGTTTCTGGAGACACCAAGACCTTGTACTCCTATCCCACAGTACGACCAACAGTGGTTTTCTGCCAGCTGGAATTTGAATATGTCATTCTTGGCTCAGCTAAGATGCCATTTTGACACCAATCCAAAGGATGAAGTGGTGTGTGTTTGCTTGCCACAAGCCAGACACTCAATGGCTCATTTTTCATTCATTCATTCTTTTTGTCTCCACAGAAAAGCCGTGTGTGTATCTGCCAGACCTCCTGGTTGGGATATTCCTGACAAATGACAGCTTCCACACAGAATCAGGAAATGTGCTCCTTGGTCATAGCCTGCAGGTATGACACCTGTTCCCATGAGTCTGTTCTGGAGCTAACTCCAGGCAAAAGGAAAAGGAATCCAGCACACTGTTGACTCAGGTGTGCAATTTTTTTGAGTGCAGGGGACCATGAAAGACCCACAGCCCTGGACTGGAGGAGGATTCATCAGCTGTGTGCAGATGAAATATGACTGAAGCTTATCTAACATCCAAAAAGTGAAGGTTGACTTTTTCATTGAATTCAATGGCCTTACAATGAAATCTGTGATTCTTTCTTAAGTTAAATGTCAACCAAAGCAGCCAAACATTCCCAGGTGTTTTCAGGCTGCAGAGTCAACAGCAGGCAGCACACACCTGAATTGCTGCAACCACCCAAAATCCACATCCCTTTCTCTTCATCCTCCAAAATGGTCTCAGTGATATGGTAAAGAAATATTTCTCATGTAGGTTACACTGGAACTGTATGTTCTGAATGACTGGTCTGTAGGGTCAACAAGAGCCACCTCTACACAACTCCTAGAAGAATTTGTCCAAAAAGTGAAGTCAAATGGAACAGCTTGTCTATCCCATGTTTACAATTTGGAATGGCTAATTCCTAGTATCTGTGAATTTGCTGAACTATTACTAAGTGCTGAGCTCTGGGGAGCTGTGTAAACTTGCAGGCAAATCACACAGGATGTTGTTTTAATCCTATTGGCACTGATGGCTCAACCCTCTTATCTCTAGAGGTGTTAGAATTTAACCTTGAGTTCAAGAGTACTAACCAGATGGATAATGAACAGGTAGACAGATACACTGCCAAAATGGATATAAGCTTTTCTTTCATTTCAAATTGGGCTTTAGGAGGAAAGTCTACCTTAGCAACCTTTTACTCCCAGAAAGCGAAGGGTTTTGAATGCTGGCTTTTAATAATTCATGCAGTGATTCTTGCTGCACGCCGTGCGGGTATGAATTTGCTTTTCTTCCTTATAAAGCTTACATTCAATTGGGAGAAAAGATCTAATATTTACATGTGTGAGGATTAACCGATCATGGTATCTGTGAGGTGAGAAATCTTATTATTGCCGCAGAATGCATTTATGAAATGGGTTTGAGTTGAGGATTTGAAGTTTCCCACAGCTAAGGGAAGACTGTGCTAGTCAGACAAATGCTATTCTCTGTGACTGCAGAGTAAGTCTGATTCATATCTGAGTCCATAACTGTGCTTGGAATATGTTTAAATGAGTCTTTCAAGTCCCTCTGCTCACTTTATTCAGATCCACACTTCAGTATTCCTCTAATCCAGCTGTGGCAGTGACAAATCAGTTTCCACAGTCATTTAATGGCAACTCTCAGTACTGGGCCACTTGCAGACAGACCAGCTGTGATGTCTGTAATTCAGAAGTAATGACATTTGTCCACTGAAAACTCGATCAATGCACTAAATCCTTTTCACTACAAATCAGAGAATTTCAGTTACTACCGAGCTAAGTAGGAGCTACTGACTCCATCAGCACATCACTAAATAAAGAGCTCAAAACCCTCCCCATAATTCTGTCTTCTACCCTACACGTGAATTCTGCCTTCAGACAAGGGTAAGTAAAAACATGGACTGATTACAATGAAAGAACTTTCCAAGTTTCCTTCTCATATGAAACCAACCTTTTGTTTCCCTCTCTCTGTTGAAGGATGTCTCCTAAAAGAAATATCAAAAACTGATTATATGAAGATATAAAACATGCAGAAAAATGGACTTTCCCTTACACGAGTTTTTTTCATGATTCAGATTTTTTTTGACAGCTCTAGTAACTGCTGAATGGAAAAGTTTTGGGGAGAGGTCTCTCCAAACCACTCAATGAAAAATTAGCAAAACATTTCAAAGTGCTATTTCTGTTAAGGCTTGACTGTGTTGTCCTCACTAAAATAAAGGAATTATGTCTCTCAAATGCAAACTGAGTTTCTGACTCAACAAAGTAAAGTCATTTTATAAGGAATCCCAAAATCCTTTTGGATATTCTGAGGTTCGGCCTGTTTCAGTAACTATTCCTTGCAGTGGTTACAGTAGTGACTCCCATTACCCTACTGACTGGCCACTTGATGTTCTCTAACAGTATTTTTTCATGTCTTCTCTTCAATTTACCTAAAAGTTGGCCATCCATCTTAAAGTTATGAATGTGTCTTCCAAAGTCTGAAACTCCACTCAGCAAAGACATCCAGGTCTTTAATGACAAGACAGAGACAGCCCTACATGTAGTCTCTGTTGTATTCTACAGGAGCTGGATGAGGAATAGCTCTGAGGATGTGAGACTGAGTTTCCCAGGGCAACTAGAGTCAAGTAGGGATTTGAAGATGGCCATACCAATGCCAAGCTGTCATGGTAATCTTTGGACTTTCCTCCCTCCTTCCCAACTGCATCATCCATGGCAGAAACAGAACATCCTCACTAAGCTGGAGGAGACTGGACCAACCTGCAAATGAACCCATTTGCCGTTAAAACCCTCATCTATGGCTCTAAAAATGCAAATTTATCTTGAATTTAGCATGGAAACCAAGCCTACCTGGTGACTCATTTTGCAGTGGGGACCTTTTGAATCATTTATCCCCACACATGACACACTCAACGCCTGTGCACAGAGAAAGAACTCAGAAGCCCGACTCCTTTCTGTGAACAGCAATGGTTTCAGTTTGAACTGAAATCATTGATGCTGGGAGGGTTTTGCAGAGGATCTGAGAGTTCCCATGCCTATATATTGCTTAACCACCAAATCCTCACCCCAGGGCTGTGTGCACAGAATCCAGTGAAGACAAAGCAGACAGGTATGTCCCCGGCCTGCCCCGACAACAGTCCTCTGTGTTGGGGCTTTCAAGCACCTCCAGTCATTGGGTCAGATGGACACAATCCTGTGTGTTGCATCACGTGGCAGATGGAGTTTGTATGGCAGAGATCTTATTTTTTGCTGGTACACATGAGCCCTCCCAGAAATAACTCTTCCCAGTGAGTGCACCCATGAGGGAATTCTCATAGTTTGAACACTGATTTTTTTACGTGACCTGATGCAGAATCCTGTCTCTTGTCCCTAATCCATTTGTACTTGTCATTTAGGTGAGCTGATATAAGCCAAAACGTGCACCTACACAGCCAACATAAGAGAGTGGTGTTAGCTGGGAGCTGTGGGTAATCATGGGACAACCTGCACTCAATTAGAATGTATTTGTGTATTCAATTACTCGTGCTCAGAAGTTTATGAAAGATCAAGGCTTAGTATTGTACCCATGGCCTTTATATTCCCTGCATGGGCAGTAACAAAAAGACAATACTCTTTGTCCAAGTTGCAAGGTTTCTGCCAATATTTGCCATCTGGGATACATTCCCTATCTTTGCTCTTGCCTTTCAGTCTGAAGCAGCATCATCTCAATGGCAAGACATGTTGTAGTTACACATGCTTAGTGTTTGTTACTTGGCTTATATTCAGACTCCATGGAGAAACACTCATGAAAATTGTCCTGATCAAAGGAGAACGGCAACAAAACTCTGCAGATGCGTTAATGAGATATCTGGGGCTGGACAAAGAGTTAAAAGTCGTGTCATTTGAAGGCAGAGTCTTTAATGGATCCATTCTGTGTGGATGCTGGCTATGACAAATCTGTTTCCAAGAACACTGTAAAATTTCAAATGATTCATCTTCTCCTACTGAAGCACCATGGGATTATGTCTGTGCAGTTCTGCCAAAGCTCTCTGGAGAGTTTCGTAGGTTTAAGGTCTCTGCTTGGCATCATTACCTACCCTGCAGCTCCTGACAATGCTCCTACAGCTTCATGCAGACAGGAATTTACTCCTAAGACAGCTTGAAAAATGTTTTATTTTTCTTAGAGACCAACATCTATACCTCTTTGAAAATCAGGTTGATTTCTTTTCCTCTTTTGTTCCTATCTAGCAAGATCCTTCCTCTCTTGGAACAGGAGCAGGTACAAAGGGCTCAAACACCAAACCCCATCACCCTTTCCAGCACTAAGGGTGCAATGCTGTCCTGGGAAACTGCCATAAGCCACAAAAAGGACACAATCAAAAAGAATTGGTTTCTCCTGGTCCAGGACATCAGCACTGCAGCCACCAGTGAAACTTTGCATTGAACTCTCAGCAGTGAAAATGACTGATGTGATTTGGAGCCAAACTCTACTGTTTAAAATTTTCCTACAGCAACTCACAACTGGAGTCACATTGAAGTCAAATTGCAAAGATTAATTTTAATAGCACTGAAATGTCTCATTCCATCTGCAATTGTTTGGAAGTTTACAGCACAGTTGTCCCAAAAGTATTTTTGTAGGAAAATGTTATGTGGAAAGAAAAGTAAAAAACTTTTTTTAAAAAGACCTCATCAACCTCATCAGACAACTTTTTGTTTTAGGTCTGCTTCTAAGAAGACAAAACCTTTAAAACCTTCCGCCCAGCGATGTGAAGTGTCCAGTGAGGTAGATGGGTGGCCTGTAGGGAAGCACCATTGTCCATGGAAGTGGTCTGGCTTAACATGGCTGTTACAGATGGCCATCAGATTTATTGAGAGACAGACACACAGATCCTGTGTCTATCCTCTACCCCTTCTTTTTTTTTTTTTCTTTTAATGTTAAAGGCTCACTCCTTCCCAGCTTCCAAAACCTTCCTGATTAGCGTTTATGAATCCCACAGTCAGAAATTAAGTGGAAATCACAAAGAATCCCTTAAAAGGCTCATTACTTGGATTCAGGTGTTATTTTTGGGGGTGTAGAGTTTGAGTGTGGAAAGGACTAATCCCTATGCAGTCACCATTATTTCTATCTTTTATGTGGGCATAAAAGAATGTTAGAAACAACATCTCCTGTCATCTAGTCCTCACTCACGTTAGGAATACTCCATCTTTTCAAAAGCCATCTCACAGCAGCTGATGGTCTTCTTTCCAGCCTTGAGCAGCTTTTCAGGAGCAATTAAAATGCTTGAGGACGTGTCTGGGGGAGAAGATATTCCTCTGGCCTCTATTTAAATGAAGCTGCTATTCATTCACTAACATTTCTAATTACCAGCACTGTAATTGAAATACTGGAGTAATCTATTTGAGGAAGGGGAGCAGGGGGGAAGGGTGATTTTATGAAAACATGGGTTGGAAAACTTGGTGCCAACGTAATTCAGCTTGGGGGGATGCAGGTATAGATGAAGAAGAGACAAAGGAATGGTGAAGAGACAGTCAGGAAGTGGATGGAGATTTGACACAGTTGTCTTTATTCCACAGCAGACATTCTGGGGAGATCTTAGCCCATGAAACCTCAATGACATTGGTTCCTTCACAGAGATGTGTGTAACCCAGTTGGGCTTAGTGGAAGATACCATTCCACAAGAATGAGAGATGGAAGAAAAGGCTCTGGATGCTCTCAAGTATCATGATCCTATTGGCAGAGAGGTTTTGGGAGCAATGGGTTTTGTCTCTCCACTGTTCTGTTCTCCAGGTCCAACATAGTCTGTCCCTCTAGTACCAGTTCCCAAGGCTCTTCTCATGGGAGAAACAACAGCACAGCTCAGTGTCGGATGTTTGGGTATTCCCCCTTCCTCCCCCTCCCAGGTTTAGGCTCTACACACCCTGCTCAGTCTTCTTCCATGTCCCCACTCACCCCAAGGCCCACAGACCTTCCCACAAAACATACAGACATGTGGGTCTGCAGCAAGTGGGGAAGAAGGAGGAAGTTGCTGGTGGGATGTTGGATAGTGGTTTCCCTGAATTTCTAAATCCAGAAGCAGTCGTCAGAAAGGACTTGGAGGCTGGAGAAGAGTCTTTAACAAAGAATGGCCCATTGCTGTTGCTACCTTTCTTGCAAATAGCATCACCTCTGCTCTGGGGAGCCCCACAGCACAACCTTGTGGACCTGGGAGCAGGCAGCAGGCATGACAACTGCATTGTTGTCACCCTGGAATCACTTCCTTTCCCAAACCTTTTGCTTTATTTGCCTTTTCTGGGGGTTTTTCTATGTCTCCTGTTTGAATTGAGATTCCCCACGGCAGATACTGTCTCCTGTAACTGCAAAGCCCTTGTTTGGGTTACATGAATGTCCTTCCACAGCAAATGCAACCAAGGATCTGCTGCAGAAGTTTAGGATGAGAGTGAGTTCACAGATTCCAACATCAAACTTGACAGGACATGATGGGTAAGACAGAGGAAATGACAGCCTGCAGTGAGTCTGGATACTGGGGTGTACTGAAGAACCAAAAGATTAGAGCTCACACACTCATTCACTCCCCCCAGCACCACCTTCACAAGGTCTTGATCTCCATTCCCAGCAGGGAATTCCCACTGCTGGTCCAGGCAACAGGTTGTGTCAGTTCCCATGTCTTTGTTCAAACTGGAGGAACCAGGACATGTCACTCCGTGAACAAGATACACGGTACTGCCAATGATATTAAGAACATCTGTATGGGCAACTTGAGACTTCACTGTCTGCCAAGATAAGAGCCCAAAGGTGTCACTGCACACATACACTATTCCACTCTGCACTCCTTACCTGGTCTTAGCCTTGAGAGAAATTCAGTCCTCTCCATTCACTGAGGCAGGAAACATTTTAGTTCTGAGAAAGACTTGGTGTGAGTGTTGTAAAAACAGACTGACATATGTATTCTCTTTCTTCAAAAGCTTAAAATCTTAATGGAAACACAGCAGAACAAGAAGCTACAGACAGAGTGCCATAGATGTCAGGCCTATTGAAATGTCTTACAGGAATACATTTTGACAGCTGATCTTGCTCATCCTTCCCTTGAGATGTGTTGAGCTGGTTAGATGAGAGGTTCTCAGGTGGATAGTGGATGTGGCACGGTGAGACAGGAGTCACTTCACAGCAATGTGCCCTGAGGCCATGTCCTGACTGTGCACAATGACAGGTTCTTCTCTAAGCAGCCAGAAACATTTTCCACATCATCAGTGATACCAAGACAACCATTAACTGTGTCCAGGTCCTAACCCTGACAGCAATCAATGTGTCTGTGTGTCTGTCCCCACGGCCCAACTCCAGGTCTGGCATTAGGATAGAATATAAAGACTTTGTTCCCCATCACATCTTTGACTGCACTGTTTTTCCCGTTTCCCTGTGGAAAATCAGCTATGCAGTTGTAAGCTCACTCTGTGTTTTGTACATGATTAAACTCATACTTGTGTCCAGCTCTAGAGTTTAATATTGCCTGAGCAGTAAAGGGTCATGAAAATAGCCAGGCTCCTTCTTTAGATAATAACCAGCTGTGAAGTCTGGATGTTGCTCCAAATATCCCCATAGTTTGGGTCTGTGCCAAACTGGGGATGCAGTATGAGCTAATCACTCACAGAAATTAGAGGCTGCTCTGAAAGGCAAGTGGTTGTTGTGCTGAATGCACAATATTAAGATCTTATCTTGCTTTACAAGCAGACTAAACCCAGAATGAATCAATTATGAGATTAGAATTAATCCAATAATCCTCTGTTTTTCTGTGCCTGGAATCAGATGGCGCATCTGTAAAGACAGTGTTAGTTACGGCAAATGAGATCACCGTTTGTCCCATTTTATTAAAAACCTTTCCCAAGCGTTAACAGCTCGGGTGAGAGGTTGAAATGAAATTAAATTGCCATCTCTTCTCTTTGACTGATTGTCATTGTGCACACATCTTTGGCCTCAGCAGCCCAGAGGGGATGGCCAGCACAGGAAACCGTGACTGCTGGAATGGGATGCGAAGTTCTGCTGAGGGATTTCCACCCCTGGATGTGGCTGACAGTGTAGCTGGGCTTGTGATGTGGAAGAAGCCATAAAGCACTACTGGCCTCCTTAATTCCCTTTTGCAAACTCCTCTTCCAATGCTGCAGCTCAGGCTCAGAGCAGAAAGCTGAAACATGCCTCCCTGGTCACCACTTGTGCCTCTCACCAGCCAGGTCTTGCAGTGCTTGTCCTCTCTCCCCTCTTCTGCATGATTTTTACATTCCCATTTGCCTTGGCCTAAATCTGGAAAGTTGCTCTCCTAACTTATCTTTTGTGTATGAGACCAAGCCCAATTCTGTCATTTGCCTGTTTTTACTGCTCAGTGTCTGTGCTTCAAAACCAGACTTTTACTTGAGCATTCCATAGCCTTCCCTCTTTTTATTTAAAGAATTAAAATAAACCAAACAAAATGAAAGTCCAAAGTAACACTGCTACAGGCAGCTATAATCACTTCTTATTTGGGTCATCAGGGCTTGAAACTGAGATTTTTAATGCTCATATAGCTCTGCAACTGGGTCTGAGACATGTGAACTGTTGAGTGGCACTGTTACCTCTTTGCATGCTCTCAAGGGATGTGCAAGATGCTGCTCATCCCAGAGCTCTCTGGAAAGCTCAGCCATACCAAAGAGCTGGAGAAAGGTGAAAATGAGACATGCAGAGGTGGTTTTGACCATGGCAAAGTAACAAGACCTATTAGTCAGAGAAGAAAGCTGAGCAGATCAGTGGGTATCACTTCTTTCCACAGGGGTTTGCAGTGTTGTTTTTCACAGGGAAGTTGCCTGTTAGACTGGCACTGGAGATCTGACATTTTGCAAGGCAAGGATAAGTTTGAGGTTATTACTGAAAAGACCTGGTACAGCCTTTCTCCTTTGTAGTTACCCCATCTGCAAAATGGGGTGAAGCATTTTGCCAGATCTAGATCAATCAGAAGTGTCATGAAATGCATAACACTGAGTATCATCCAGGGGAAGAGATGGGATACAATGAAGAAGAAGAAGATGACTCTTTCCACTGTGGTCCTGCCTGTGTGTCCTTCAGGAAGCTGGGTTTTGTCCAGGGTCTCTGTATTGAAGATGATTATTTAGAATTTGAAGACTTCTGCTGAGACAAGTGTTCTCCCTGTACCACCTTTCAAATCAAATTTCCAATCAAAACCACTTGGAAAAAAATTGATATCAGTGAATTTTCTTTTCATTCCGCTGAAGAGAACCTTGGCAAATTTGTTCAGACTTTCCAAAATAACTGTCTGATGCAGAGACACCTGGATGATCCCAGCTTTCATAATTAATATTGTCAAATTTCAGTGCAACTGAAAACAGAAGCTCAGGAAAAGCATTTTCCCGCATCTTTCTGTTTTTGGAATGCACTACTAAATACCAAAAGCCAAATGGCAGTAGGAAGGTTAGGATGAATGCTTCCATATTAAGTGAACATATTAAGTTCCATATTAAGTTAAGTGAACAGAGCATTTAGTGCACTGTAATCAACAGAAACTGAAGTTGAGATTTCCAGCCAGTGTGCATTTTAAACTGTGCCCTTGATCTAAAGCCCTTCTCTAACATCCTATCTCGAAAAACAAATTGCAGTCCCCAACAGCAAGGTATAAGCAACAGCCCCATGAATATGTAAAGACCTTTCAGATGATATTTTAAAACAGCATTCAGTAACCATTATGCCACAGCTAACTGACTTCACGAGGCTTAAAAACAGGAGTCTTTAATTACAGTCGTTTATATTTCCAAAGATAGACTATAACATATTTATAAACAATCTGTGCACTTGGTGAGTAAATGACATACGGCATGAATCATTCCCTAACAGTTCTTATATAATATTCAAAGTGGGCATGAATGTTTCATGAAGGCACTTCCACTGCTGAACTTGGTAAGAAACTGAGCTTCTTTCCATTCTAGGCAGCCTCTTCCATTCCTTTTTCTTCTGTGAAAGCCTTGAAAGCCTCGAATTCCTGTCAGAAAGAAACAACTTTGGATTTGCCGGGCTATTTCCAGTGCCAAATCATTGCAACTAAGATTTGTAGCATCTGTGCTAGGAGTGCAGAGAGACACACTTTGTCACAAGAAATTACATCTAAAATAGCAAACCTGTTGTGTCTCACGAATTTGGCACCAGTCCCTTACATGTCATGACGAGATACTCCTCAAACATGTGAGATGTCCAACATGGCACCTTAGAGATGAGAAAAGGGTGGGAGATGAATTTGCAGCCATTCAAAGGGGTTTGTTCTTGACTGTGAAACACTGAGGTGATGTTCTTAGTACCTTAAGAGGTAGAAAGGCTTGGACAGGGTTTCATCAATGTTAGACATGGACAAGCCTCCACGTAAACCCCAGCTCAATGCTAACTGCATCAAAAAGTCATCAGGCACATTCCTGGGGGATAGACCCTAGAAAGTAAGTCCTATGAGGAGTAGCTGAGGGAGCTCGGGTTGTTTACCCTGGAGAAAAGGAGGCTTGGGGAGACCTTCTCACTCTGTACAACTCCCTGAAAGGAGGTTGTAGCCAGATGGAATTGATCTCTTCTCCTACGTAACAAGCAACAGGACAAGAGGAAACGGTCTCAAATTGCATCAGGCGAGGTTTAAGTTGGATATTAGGAAAAATTTATTCATTGAAAGGGTCGTCAAGCATTGGAACTGGCTGCCTAAGGAGGTGGTGGAGTCACCATCCCTGGAGGTATTTAAATAAGTCACATGGATGTGACACTTGGGGACATGGTTTAGTGGTGGGCTTGGCAGTGTTAACAGTTGGACTTGACGTTTATGATCTTAAAGGTCTTTACCAACCCAAATGACTCTATGATTCTATTCATAATCATAAAAATGGCCTAGATAATCATAGAAATGGCCTAGATGCTTCTCTAAGCTCAAGGCATCCCTAAACCAACAGTTGCCACAAGCTGGCTCACCATATCAGGAAAGTTTTCTATGGGCGTTTCCAATTGCATTTATTGTGTCTCAGGTTTTCCAAGGTCCCTGTTCCTGGCCAGTGTTAGAGCAGAAGTGAATGTATTGATCCATATCTCATTTTTCCTTCCAGCCCATTTCCTCCTTAAACCCAAAACAACAAGTCAGCATATCAAGGGACTGTAAAAGAGAAGAAACCCAAGCTGGCTGCTGCCCAGTGTCAGAAAGGAGTGAGAGGTATGAAACTCCCGAGTTTAGTGATAGACACATCCAGGCATCCTACTGGTAGAGCAGGGTGTGTATGTGTGCGTGTGTGTGTGTGTATGTGCCAGAAAGGAAGGGGAATTCCTTTTATCCACCCCATGTGATGGTGCTGCAGTTGTTCTGAGCCAATGCACACATCTCACCTGGGGAAATAAATACGTTTTTTTTTTTGTTGTTACAATTCTTTGCTACCCTCACTCAGTCCTTTGAGGCCTATCTGATCCTCAGATGGACAGAGAGACTCTTCCACATCAGAGGGGTAAATTTCTGGTGTTCGGGGGAGATCCCACATTTTGGTCTGATTTTCTTATTCATTGGTAGGACTGACAGGATGTGATTTAGTAACATTCATGTGTTGCTCAAATCCATCTCTCCTGTTAAATCAGTTATTGTTGCATCTGCCCAAAATCAGGGTCTCGGCATAAGGAGGGATTTATGCTCCTTTTCTGACCTTTCTTTTCCCAAGGCAAGTCTGTTCTGCCGATAATCATAATTGGTGAGTGATCCCTCCCTGCCCTTATCCTGGCCCATGAGCCTTTCATTATATTTTCTCTCCCCTGTCCAGCTGAGGAGGGGAGTGATGGAGCAGCTTTGGTGGGCACTTGGTATCCAGCCAGGGTCGTCCTGCCACAGGTAAAGAGGAGTAAAAACACAGGACATGGGAAATTAGGCTCCACCATTTCCACTCCTTATGGAAGAGTCTGATTCCTCTTCACTTGAGAAATCATGTTTTCTTATAAAAAATAATATCTTGGGTTAAACAAAACACACAGCAAAATGAGTCCAAGCTTTTAGTGACATTCCTAGGGAAAAGCTGGTAAAACACCCCAGGGAAATATAGTGAGAGACACCACTGCAATTCACTGAATTTTCATTGAAAACTAAGTATTCTGTGAAAGAAATCAGCTATTTTATTTGCAATTAGGGAAAAATAAAAAGGACCTATGCTGGTGCTGGTGTAGAGCTCACTGGTGGGGGCTCACAGCAGGATGCTGCCCAGTGGGCCTGCAGGTTCTGTGCTGTGCCAGCTGTGTGGGGCTATTTTGGGGCAGTTCAACACCTCCCCAAAACTTCTTTAAAGAAGTCACAGGCAGCTGCAACAGCTTCATCTCAGGTCTGAGGCAAGGACAATTTTTACTCTTTCTGTGCTTGTACAGCACTAGCACAAAGGGAGCCTGGCTGTAATTAGGGCTCTAATGTGAGATGATGCTCTAATAAACACACAATTATACTTCTAAAAACTTTCTGCTTTTGTCTATTACACTTCGAATTCCCTAAATTGGTAGATGTTCAAGTCACTGAACTTTCCAGACAGGTTGGATAACGATCACAGCAGTGAATATTGATGTGAACAATCCATTGTTAGGTGAGTGGCTTTATTGATACATGACAGCTTGGACAGCAGGGGTTACTGGAGTCATCCTGTTCTGCTTTTGCTGTTTTAATTCCCCTACAAGCCCCAAGGGCCAAATGCAAGTGTGAATGAATAAGTAAGAAGATACCCATTTGCAATATGTCCACAATTGTCTTCCTCAGAGCATTTCCTATCTATAGCCAAGTGTCCCAAAATTACACCAGGCAAATTTCACAGACATCCATTCTTCCCTGACTTTCATTAAAACATGCTGTTCATAGCAGCAATAAAGCATATCGGTTTTAAATGGACCTAGATTTGTATTTTATATGGGCTGCTCAGTTGTTGTTGTTGCAATAATAAATGACATGGAGACAATTTCAGATTGTTCTGACAAAAATCAGGACTCCTAAGGGGAGTCTGCCTCGTGCTCATGAAGTTGTAGCTCTGAGCAACCAGCTCGGAAGATGCAATTAATTTCCCCCTTGTGAGTAAAGCCATTATATAAAATACCACAGTTGCCTTGAGGGCCAAATTGAAGGCACTGAATTATGTATTATCAAAACTGACTTTACAATGATGTCTTCATGGGCACTGCTGTGGCTTGTGAATGGAAAAGGAATGGCAGTTGGCTGCCAGGACCTTATTTCCCTCTCGCTCACTGTAAACAATAAACTGCAAATGGGAAGAGATGGAATGACATTGCTCTTTCCCTTAAGATAGTGGCATAGAAAGGAGAGGAGATCCCAGGAACTCTGCTTAATTGTATTGTGTATAGATCCGCCCAAATCCACTGGGCTTTGCTCAAGACACAGAGATTTAGAGTTTTTCCACCCCATTTCTCTCCTGTTGGAACAAGACTCATGAAAGACCTGAGCTGAGCAGCTACTTCCAATCTACTGGAGCCATTTTATGTCTGGGATAAAAGTCTGAAGCCTCAATATTCACTTTCAGTACCTTTTGCTTCAGGAGTCTTTAGAATGCTTTGGGCTGCAAGGGACATTAAAGATCCTCCAGTTCCAACCTCCTGCCATGGGCAGGGACACCTTCCATTAGACCAGATTACTCAGAGCTCCATCCAACCTGTTCTTGAATGCTTCCAGGGATGGGGCAGCCACAGCTTCTCAGGGCAACCCATTCCAGTGTCTCACCACCCTCACAGTAAAGAACTTTCTCCTAATATCCAACCTGAATCTACTCACTGTCAGTTTGAAGTCATTCTCCCTTGTCCTGTCACTACATGCTCTTGTAAATGCAACACAAACAGAAAACATCCCCATTAAAAACCGTGGAATTTCATCTCCCTTCTGTAGCCACTGTACTGGCAAGTAATGTGGAGGTTTTCCTTGTATTCCGTGGGGAAAGAGAGGGAGGAACAGTGGGATTGAGATTATATCAGTGCTCTTGTCAGGCAGAGAAGACCGTATGAGATGTGCCAGAGAACAGGCGTAAAGTCCAGCACATCAAACCAGACCAAGAAGGTGTTATTAAGGAGTATTTTCAGCTGGGCATTCACAAGATACATTTCTACACAGAATAAAATCTTTTACATTTCACAATTTCAAGCCAGTAAACCAACATCCTGTATGTTATAGTTATCCTAAACAGGAGGTAAGGAACAAAAAATTGCACTGCCTGGAGCAAAACTGGATGGTTGCTCGGTGATAAGGGAGAAGTGGGTTTCATTTTTCATGAGTGTTTTCCCCTCTTGCTGTCTTCTGATCTCAGTCATCACACTGCTGCTGTGAGGCAGGTATTCACATTCAAAGGAACAACTACTTAATTAAACTTCAGGTACTCTGAACTATTCAGACACATAAAAAAGTGAAAACATACATATTTCTTCTGGTAAACGATTGTCACACAGCCATTTGTGATAGGAAACATCAGCAGTGCAGTGAGACAGGACATATTTTGCTCATCTTATAAATGATAAAAACCAAATCAAGGTTGTCCCTTTCCCTTCAGTATCTCATTGTGGCAAACTAAAAGCCTCCAGGAAAGGGAGTCCTGTCCACTCAGGAGAGGGAGCATCCCACAGGACAGATTGCTTCACTGTGACAATTGAAACTTTCCTGGTCTGACTCTCAACAAGGATGAGCCCTTCTCTTTGCTGAGCAGCTCGAGAAGGCAGCAGATGATGTGACAACACAAGTGGCTGCAGACATGGCACATCTCCCTGTCAGCGGGAAAAAGGCACCACAGACCCCCAGCTGGAACTTGCCTTGAGATTCTCCCCCTGGAAAGCCTATGGTTATTTAAAACATGTAGAACTACCTACTAAAAGTAGTAATTATTCCTTTACAGAGGAAAAAAATATCAAAACCTTTCAGACAAATAATTCCTGACTAGGGAGATGGGGGATCCTTGGGACCAAAACAACAGTTCGTGGAAGCCTGTTCCCTCTGCCACACCCCTCCTGCACGTGGAGCAGTTCAAATACAGAAAAACCTCTGAATATTCAACTCTCTTTGAGGGATTCCCACTTTATTTTCTCATTCAGCTTGCCTGGGCTATTTGCCAGCTTCTCTTTGTGCTGCAAAGGCAAACCCTAAGCTTACTGCCCTTTCCTCTTGTCCTGAGATGTTCCTGGGAGCTCATGAAATACTAAGTGGCAAAGCAACCACTCAGGGAGCAGGATGAGTGTGTATGTAGTGCACTTGTGCCTGCTGGGCACTTCCACATTGAGAGGAAGAATTTTCTCTTGTCAGAGTTAGAAAGAAATGTTTCTGTTCCTATTAATTAACCACGATGGGAAAATATAGGTCTTTACCAGAAATTTTAAAGTCATCAGAAAAACAGTTGAGCAATGCAGAGCAATAAACACTTTAAATGGCTTTATATGAGTACTTAAGATAAAATGTCATCTGGCCATTTCTATCTAGGACCAAAATGGTTTACAGGAACCATAGAGGTGGGTTATCCTGACTGTGATTGTCACTGGCCTCTAAAACACCTTTTCCAATTTCACCCCCATGCTTAGTGCCCATCATGATCTGCTCACAGACCTGCTCAGTCACTGTCTCTGTATCATGAAATCATGGAAAGGTTTGTGTTGGAAGGTACCTTAAATATCATCTAGTTCCAACCTCCCTGCCACGGTTTTTATCCTTTTTCTACTGAAATAGCCCAAGTTTGCTGTTACTCTTCAAATAAGAGGGTTTGTTCCTAGCCTCGGGTAAAGTGTATCATTCACAGAAAGTATGTTTGGAAGGATGCTCTGGAAGTCTCCAGTTCCATCTCCTTTCTGAATCAGGACCATCACCAACACCAGAAGCTGACCCAGCCCTTTGTCTAGCCAACAAAAAAATCCTCTTTAGGATGGAGACTCCATCACCTCCCAGGATGTCATGGTTGGCAGCATCAAGTCAAGGAGTCTTTACTCACATAGTTACGCTGGCAGATTAAGCTTAGAAATAACTCAGGGCAGTGTGAAAAGGAGGTCATTCCTCCCCTTAAATATTATATGTACACTTACTAGCCCTGCTGAAACCAGAGTCATATCTTTGGAGAGCAACAACCTCTGTCCTACATCTGCACAGTGCCTTATCCTGGAGCATTTAAGGTCCCTTTAGGCAGTTGTATTATTAAAGAGTTGTCTGTCCTGACAGTCTGTTCTCAGTCCAGGATTCACTCAGGCAGTTCATCCCCTCCTCTTTTTGGGAAGAAGAGGAGGAAACAGCAAACATACTTCACTTGTTTTTACCAAGGTAAAAGGCAAACATGTGGTACGTGCTGGGGTGAAGTGCCTGCCTATTTACCAAACCCAAGAACTGAAAGGGTAACCAGCCATTTCTCTACCTTCTAGGAGTGTCCTTTAGGCAATTTGGAGGATTTCATGCAACTCTTCAGGTTATTGGGTTTTTTTCATATCCAGTAGCAAACAAGTCCTTTTGAAAAGTGGGGAACCAGAGCACAGTGTAAATTACCTTTAGTTGTCCTCTCTGGATCTTGTTCCCAGTACAAGAACGTGGTGATTTGAAACACAAGAATCTCCTCTTCGTTTTTATCTGAAAATACAGAATAGACTTCTGGGGCATTTCTGTAATCTACACACTGGACAGAAGATTTTTCATACCATACAAGAAGTTGCACTGGAATCACAGCCTTTGTTTGAGCACATCCATGTCAAGGAGATTGATTCTCCAGACTGACTGATTCCAGACTTGATTCTGCAGGATGCTGGACATGACTGAGAGCATGTGAACTTCACCTCATCTAATGCTGACTGTCTCAAAGCTGAGTATCAGTACCCCCACGGCTCATAACTGCCTTTATAGTCATCTATAGGGTGTGAGTCACCTCAACCTCATGTAGATGTTTAGATAGATTGCATGAATTTAGATCACTTTTATAGAAGTATTTTCCTGTCTCTGTTGACAATGTAGCTTAGACAACCAGCTCAGATGGGGCTGTCAACATTGTGACTGAAGATACAGGAGACAAATCCCACACTTTTGTTCCTTCCTTCATCTCACAAAATGCAGGAGCATGGTCTGCGGGGAGAATCTGAATGTTAAAAATAGCTTTGATTGACTTCACTGAAATGTCACTGTAGCACTCTCTCTGAAAGTTTAGCCCTACTAATTTGAAAGATTTGTATCAGTCATCCTGAATTGCTGGGCTCACCAAAAACTGGATTCACATCTATGTTGTAAAATCATCAATAGCAGCACCAAAAATTAGCCTGATTAGCTGTGGAGGTTTCCTGTTTAAATGAATTTAGGACGCATAAAGGTTGTTACCATGACACATTTCTAACTGGATGAGTGTTCATTGCACTTAACTTTCTTGGATTCGCTTTGGATGATCTTATCATCATTCCTCTTAAACAAAAGGCCTTATTCTAAATTTCTTTTTCATTTTTTTTCAAATCTCTTTCCTCCTAAACCATCCTGTTGGCTTCAGTGAGATTTCCCTAAGAGTGTTGTACTATGGGAAGGGAGGGCACAGTCTACCCAGAGTGACTAATTTGGATTTTTAACTCCTTTCCTGAAGCTTCATTTTTATCTTTTCTGTTTATTCCATTATTCATGTCTCAGTCTGTAGCTACTCCAAAGACTGCATTGTAGTCCCTGTCACAGGGATGTATCTTTTGAACACAATGGGGTCCTTTCTGGGAGATGCTGAGCTGCCCTCTTTGGAGTGTTGCTATTCTTTGGCGATTTGCTGAATCCAATCTCCTTTTGTTCTTCCTTTCTTCCAGTGTGTGATCAGTTCACAGCTGGGCATTTTCCTAGTGTGTTGCCTTTCCTGCACACATCCTGCTCTGCAGATGTGGTGCCCTTGCAGTTTCAGAGGCTGCTGTGGGTATGTGTGCTGACTCAATCTTTTGTTCTGGTTAGAAATTGCTCACAGTTGAGCACTTTGTACTATCACCTGTTCCTTAACTGGCAACCAGCAGAATTCCTGAGATGTAAAATGATGGTCCTTTTCTCTTTAGAAGTAAGGGCACCTCATGGCTGAGGCAGATGGGTTTGGGTAGGAGACTGGGCTTACCTAGAGACATGTAAATTTTCCTAAATATTCAGTGTGTTTTCCTGGAAATCCTATCTCTTCTGTGTGTGTCCAAGTCCTCTACGCTGTGCTATAAAGGGCAGGCAAGAAATAATGGAGCTGATTAGAAAGGCAAAGCAAATGTTCCAAGAAAAAAAAAAAGTTAAATTTGATTTTAATTATTAGAATTTGCAACTAATGATATGTAGTCTGACCATGACTGGATCTGATTCATGTCATTTCTTCAGACTTTATTGTTTTTGTCGTATTTATCCAGGGTACCATCTGTTGTTTTACAGTTCTCTGGTTCCTTTTTTTTGCCCAAGGTGTAGTTAAGTGAATTTTGTAGACATTAGAAAGCAGTACACCTGGAGGAGACGCCAAGAGGCCACCAAGTCCATGCAGTTTTCTAAAGGCAGCACCAACCACCTAGGTTGCATGGTTATATGACGTGCCATTCTGCTGGAAACCTGTTTCCTCTCTTTCTTTACAAAACCTTTTTTATCCTGGACAAATACAGGATAAAGATTTGGATTTGCAAGATATGTGTCTCAGTTTGGAGCAAAAAGCTGGAAAATGACATCACTGAAAGAGGTCTTTGGAAGAGGTACTGTAAGAAAGCAAATCAAAGCCTGAGAAGTGATGAGGTAACAAGTCAGTAATTGCCATTTTCGGCTGTAATCTGAAGTAATAAAAAACCCAGTGGGGTTGCCCTGTGCAGGGCCAGGAGTTGGACTCAATGGCCCTTGTGGGTCCCTTCCAGCCCAGGATATTCTAGGATTTTATAAGATTATTGCAGGTCATTTCAGTTGGAGAGTTGGAAATCAAACCACTTACTCAAGGGATAGAAAAATACAGTTGAGATAAGGGCACAAACAGCAAACTTGAACATTCAGGTTTGACAGCACTGAGATTGATGAATTAAACGGTGCCAGTTCAGCTGATATAAACAATGGCTGTCCAATGAAATTCAAAAAGAGATTACTGGTCCTTAGCAGCCTAAGATTTCTCCCAACATTTTTCATTTAGACCCATCGCCCATTGGTAACACTCCACTAATTATGTCAGGTCAGGAACAAGCCAATGCATTACCAGAATACACTCAACTGGCTGTCTGTATAGGTATTCCCACTAAGAAATGGGAGGACATGGGAAATGAGGACATAATCTGATAACGTGGAGTAAAGGAGGAGAGAGGAAAAAGGCAAAGGAAGTAGAAATAAGAAGTAGAGCAGTTAGTGCCCTGTAAGTGGAACATTCCCTCTTGGTTCAGTCACTGATCAAAGGCAAAACCAAAAAGCAACAAGCAGATGCAGTCACAGAAAACAGAAGACAAAGTGAAGCAGCCAGAGCAATGTGCTGGATCTCATCAGCACCAATCTCCCCACCTTTTCATCCCACTGAGGAAGCTTAAAAAAAAAAAAAAAAGGAAACAATAAAATCACCAAACTAAATTCTTAGTGTAGTTGCAAACCTAAACAATGTGTAATTGAAATTTTCTTGTGACCTCTTCTGCCTGTTCCCAAGGCAATTATCTCTTATTACAACAGCTGAATTTGTCACAGATGTTGGTTTTGATTTTGACATCACTGACAAGGGATCTTAAAACTCCCATTGATTTTGATTAATCAACACCAAATTTGTTATGTCATTCAAGTTAAATACATGTTAAGGAATTTACTGGCTCAGGGATGGAGAGAGATTCTGTTCCATTCTATGATCCAAATCTGGATAAACTTTACCTGCTTCCTTCCTGACATATGCCTGTCTACTCTGTTTCAAGGACCGATATGAGAAGAGTTGAAATGGGAAATGGGAAAATATGACTTTGAAGGAGATGAAAAAGGATTTAAATCAACCTATATCAGTTCCAGACCAGTCTTTCTTTGGTTTGTAGATCAACAGTCAGTCCCTACCAGTGTGTATCTCTATGCCTGTGCCAGATAGCAAGATATGAGTGCTGGGTTCTTATCACTTTGAACTCCCCTCTGTGCCTTTTTCATCTCAGATTTCAAAACCCCTGAGGTTGCACTGTGGTCTTTTTTGACAAGTCAGCGACTGTTAATGTCTTCGGAAAACAGCCTGAAAATGGGTGCTCTTGCCTTTGACAGCAACAAACCCTTTCCTGAGCCTGCAGCTAATGCAGAAACACTTTGAAAGCCAGTAAACATGAGTTTTCTCTAACCCTCGTCATCTCCTTCCTTCACAGCCCCCGGCTGGAGGCCTTTTCCCCCCTGTATCTGTCTGACAAACATTTTGCATAGGGAGTAGAAGTTAATGGTTCAGTTACAGAACAGAGATGAAATAATTTGTTTAGTGTGATGAAAACTCCTGGCTGAATTGTCCTCGATGTGGTATCACTTCAGCCTAGAGGACTGAAAATCTTGTATCCAGGGAAACTGTTTTCTCTTCCTAAGGTTTCTCAACCCGGTGTGAGAAATTCCAAGACTTGGGATACACCGAAAAATCCCACACCTCTGGAATGAGCTTGTTCAATGCTGTGGAAATTGTTGCTTTTTAAGGCTTCCTCTCAGTCACGGCTGCATGAGGCAAAAGGATCTGGGTTTGCCGGTCAGGGAGTTTGCAGCAGTGGAAGACATGGATACTGGAAGACATGGATACTGGAAGACATGCAGCAGTGGAAGTTGTTACATGAAATTACTTGACTTCTTTATAAATAAGATTGAGGGGGTTTGCAGTGGTTGAACAAGGCAGCAAAGTCTGGCAGCTGTTCATTTATTGGACCCAAATGCCTTTGTCACATGGAATGGATATCTGAGCGTTAGGGATGAGTGTGCTTTGACAAGATATTAATGGACTGTGACTCTTCTGTCTCTCTGGATTTGTAAGGTCCTTGTGGAAGGGGTTTAAATGTAAATAAATTCATTTTTAAACACAGGATTCAGGAAGGTTTATCTGTACCCTGGGGTGTACATGCCTTGTAGGGTGTATGAGCAACACAAAACACCGATGAAGACAAATTCAACCTGTTCTTTAGTCCCAACTCCTCCACTTACAAGACAGAACAGCTGGATTTCGGTGTGAAATAATGGGAAAAATACCTGTGTTTTCATGCATCTCACTTTTCTCATTTTCAAAATGAGTAAGCAAGATTAACAAACAGCCCATGATTAAAAGAACAGTAGAGCAGATAAAATAAGGGACTTGAAAGAATGGTCAAGAGAAACTTCTGACAAGATGATAATTCTCAACACTTGCTGGTTATCTTGGTCTGTCCTGCCTAAAGGATGATGGGTTTGAAAGGAGCAGGGAGTGGAGTTTGGCTTGGTAAGAATCCTCCTTTGATTATCACATGAGAGCATACACATGTGGCCTCTTGACCACAGGAGGAAGTCAGCCCGTGGCTTTCTACCTTCACTTTAAGTCAAACTCACCAGAAAAAAAACCCTTCTAACTTTTAATTGAGCCTTATTGGATCTTGACCTCCTCAGATAGTCACCACTCTTCAAAAAAAATTGTATCCCTGAGATTTCCAGTTATTATTCTCCATATACAGTGTGAACCTTGAATTGATCTTAACCTTGGTCGTATCTTCAGAGGCAACAACATCACAACAAATTTCAGCTGGAATATTATCAAATTCCATTAAAAAATGTCTACAGTGAACACATAAGCATGTAAATACTCACTGGTTTTACTTGTTTCCCATTGGTCCTTCACAATTTTTTGATGGGGGCTGGAACCATGGGAGCTTCTTGACAAGAGCTGGGAAAAGAGCCAATATTAGAAATTTTACCTTTTGGAGGGCAGCTTCATCCACACACCTGACAACTTCAGAGTGTCCCAAAAATTCATCTTTATATATACAGATAGATAGATAGATAGATAGACAGATATTTTCTTTTTCTTTTGACAATTCATGGGGCACTGAAAATCTACCTCTCAGGTGCAGAAATCTGCTCTCAGATGTTGCAGGATCAGGGACGGAAGTACACCACTTTTTGGAGAGAGCACAAACGGTTTCACAAGTACCAGCCTTGGTGCTCTCACACAGTCAAGAATATGGAGGACCCTGGCATTCCACAGCACTGGATTACAGGACAGAGGATGAGGATTCTTGATACTTGTCTTCGAACTTAAACTCCTTGCTTAGGCAGCAGACTGTTATTTTACTTCTGTTTTCTGTTTAAGCTAACAGCTTAAACATTGCATACTTGTGAGACTGCCTCTAAAAACAGTGGGCTGGGTCACAAAACAGATAGGGAATAATTACTAATTAATCAACCATCAGACTAATAATGGGCCTTCAGTTTTGCCAACAAACCCCACTACTCAATCGCTCCCCTATTACCAATAACTACCAATTTGGAGGCTGTGTTATTGCAGTAGTTTTATTAATATCACATTCAGAAGGATACTGTAGCAATAAACTGGCATAAGGCTGTAAAAAGAGAGTTGTTGTACATATTAATAATGTATTTTATGGTGCAGTTTAATATTCTGAATCCAGGCTGCCTTGCTTTATAATCAGAAGAGGAAAAAAAGCAAGTCGATCAATCATCCTCACCTGTTCTTACAGGGGCCTGATAACTCGTCATGGTGATATATATGGGGATAATATCTTGTTACAAAAATCTTATTATTAAGCAACACTATTAGTTCTGATTTGTTTTAATGCATTATAATAATCTTAGTAATAAGTTTCTAAATGATTTATAGGGGATTCTTTTTTAAGCAGGAGACGTCTGCAGTCTCTCCAGGAGATGTGATTCATGGCTTGAGTGAAATGGATTTCCCTGAGCAAGAGGAGAGCACTCTTGTTATGTGGACTTCCCAAGGCTGGGCGCATTCCTTCCTCCAGGTCTTCTCCATGTGGGAAAAACAGCATCCTAGGTGCTAAAGCTGCAGTGATCCATGATGGACTGCAGAGCAGCCAGGAAGCTATTGCTAGATTTCCCCTCCCTGGCTTTGCCACAGAAGACTCTTACTTTCACCTTGGGCTGGACAGTTGACTCCCAATCTGAGAACATGTAGAACTCTGTATGATTTAGGGTTTAGGAATCTCTGTGGGTTCAGGTCTTTGTCTTCAGTCTGTAAACCAGACATGTTTTATACTATTTCCCTCCAACAACAGAGTGATGAAAGATTAATTAGCTGTTGAAATATACTCAGATAATATGATGAGAGAGCCCAAACAAATATTTATGAGGAAAAGTCTTTGCCTTCCCTATCTCCACACTGACAACCAGTGGTCTTAGTTTAGCTGCTATGTAATATAGCTGGCTTTGTGTCCTCTGGGAAGGAAGGATAAAGAGCTCATGGGAATATTCATTTGCAAAGAGACTTGGACAGATTAGATGGATGATACAACATTTGTCAGCTTGCTCTGACTGTCCTTGTAGCAGAACTGCTTGGGAGCTCTGCAAAGGCCACCAAGGAATTAAGACAAGTCTCCCGACCAAGCATGGTCAATCCAAGAGCATAACATAAGAAGCAGGAACCCTTTGCTTTGCATTTAACACCTTGTCATGACAGGATAAGATGGTTGGACAAGTCCTACTAAATCCTCCCTGTGACTGTGCTCTTTACCTGGCTTGGAAAAAGAAGATTTGTGGTTCTACTGTCAGTCACAGCTGTGACATCTGTTCCACACGTAACAAACTGTAGATCAGAGTGATCTGTCAGAGGGCAATTGGCCCAGCAGGTGGACCACCCAAACCATGATGAGGAATAAAATGATCATCCTTGTGGGATGTGCACGACTCCCCTCACTGCTGCAGCTAAGCTTCAGCTGGCGGGTTGGAAATGAGGACAGGAGAAGTGGCACAACCAAGCAGGATGAAGAGATAAGTGTGGATTTGCACTTAAAACCCCGACACCCGGCCAAGGGCTCTATTTTCCCCATCACAAGAGATGATTGTTCCTGTCTGCTGCGTAAATGATGGGCTTTTAACTGTAGCTGCAGCCCTTAATTTAACACAAAGAACAGCATTTCTGTTCCTTCCCAACAGAACATGTCATTTGAGTCCAATGACTCTGATTATGGTCCCCACTTGCTGGTGATGGACAGGGCTCTTCCCCTCCCAGTAAGCTGAGGAACAAGGCCAGATGGCCTCAGCATCAACTGTGATTTTATAACTCCCATGAAGGTCTGTAACCTAGACTAGGCCTTCAAGTAAGTTTGCTTCTAATGAGTGATGGACAGGAGTAAAGGATGCCTGGAGTCAAGTCCAGGGGTGGATTCTCACTTGGTGTAAAATCATGTGGTGTAACTTCCACTGGATGGTGTTTAAGGTTCTACCCTGGATAAGGACTGCAAAGTCCTCTATTTGGCTAAGATGAAGCACAGACAAAATAAAACAGTCCTCGCCTAGTTTCTTACTGACCAGGCACACTGAAATGTTTATGGAAAAATTACTGAGATCCTATTAAACAGAGTTAATATTCTTCATTAATATAATAAAAGTTTACTGTCCTGTTGCAATGGTACTTAGCAGAAGTTGGATGACAAAGTCATAAAAAAATTACCCTGAGGAAAGTACCACATAATCACCCTGTTAAACATGTGGTTTTTACCATAGTTTAGCCACTTTACAGATTAATTTTCTAAATATTTCTTGGCTGCACTGGATAATTCATTAAACTATCATGTTTAGTGACTGCACAGATCACTTCTGTCAGGTCTACCACACTATATCACTTTGCTGTTGACTAAAAACCATTCCCATTCATCTGGCTTGTTTTAACTGAATAGTTGAGGCTTGTCTTCTCTGTGCTCACATTTCACTGAATGTGAACATTTCACTGAAATCCAGATTTCAGCAGGGACAATGAGAATGTGCTCCAGAGATGTCTAAAATCTTCTGGAGGCATGTTTTGGTGGGGACAGTCCAAGAAAAAGGATATGAACAGAATGTCATCTCTTGTATGGAAATACCTCATCCTACCCACTCTGTTCAGGCAACTTCCCTGTCCACTTCCCATCACTTGCAGTTTGCTTGGGGTTGGTGGCTTTGCTGCCTTATTTGCTCAGTGAGTCACTAAATCAGGGCATAGCTGAGTGCCGTGAGGTGATTTTCCTGCGGGAGAGAGGTTTGTTCCCACAGGGGCAGATCCTGGCTCCTTCACCCCACCAGAAGAAAGTGAACCTCGATCAAAATCTAATTTAAAAGGGAAAAAGATGAAGGCTATGCTGTTATTAAAGGCAAATCCCTGCAGATCCCTGAGAATATAGTTGTTGTCTAATGGAAGCCGTTAATAAACCAAAAAAGCCCTGTACAGGGAAACAATCCATTATTTATATGACAGGTAAACTGCACAAAGACTCCTTATCAAGTTAACATTCTGGGCCAGATACTGCTGTTCTAATCTCCAAAAAGTCTTAAGAAGTACTTAGGCAGAGGTTTGTTTTTATTCAGTACTTTTGATAGCGACGTGAGCACCTGCCATTTCCCCAAGAGTTGTGCTCTGCATGATTTACGCTGCTGCTGGATTGTTTGGAAATATTCCTTCTGAATACTGACAATAAATTACTGCTTTTCATGATTTAGACATTTTTAAATGTTTCTAATCTTCTCCCCCCCCATCTCCTTTTATTGTCAACAAATTCAATATTCCTTACACTGTCAAGGATCTCGTGTTATTCTTTCTTTATTGTTGCATATAATGTATGTTACAGGAATGCTTAGTTGCTCCTCACGTGACACACTAATAATACCCTTCAGATGGATGTTGCACGTCTCTGAAGATCTTCAAATATTTTGTAAACTTTAATTAGCTCCCAAATTTCACATACTGTTATGTCAGGCTGGATACTTAAGGCACTTTTTCCAAGTGCTGATGAGACATCTGCACTCAGATTGACAAATTTGGGTAAAACAAATCACCTACCCAGTTAAGTGTTTCTGAACTCAGGTCTTTGCAGGTAAACAGGTTTTTTAAGAAAGTATAAAATAGGACAGGGAGAGTCTTTAATATGCAATTTAGTCCATTCCCATCCAATCCATTTCATATAACCAATCATGGCAGACACTGGTCTAATCTGTTTTAAATTCTCCAGAGGCAGGAATTGTTCCCTGGACATAGTATGTTCCAGTGCTTCCAGGTTTTCCAAAGTCTTTCTACATTTCATAGCATCATGGAATCATTAAGGTTGGAAAAGACCTCTAAGATCATCGAGTCCAACCAACAATCCCATTTAAATCAATATTTTCTTATAATACCTTAGAACAGAATAATGGAATGGTTTGGGTTGGAAGGGACCTTAAAGACCACGTAGTTCAAACCCCCCTGCCATGGGCAGGGACACCTTCCACTAGACAAGATGGATTTATTAAAAAGAAAATTAACATTCTATAGAGAAATAGCAAATCGTGAATATTTTTGCTTTGATGGCACGTCAACAGTTTTGAAAAGTCTATCATGTAAGAATAAAAAGTACAAGTGCACCCAGAGATACATCTTATACATCTGCACACACAGACAGCAGACTTAAAGAGCTTTATTAAAATTTCTAGGTGAAAAGAAACATGAAAAGTTGGGAGATGTCTTTACTCCTTTCCTTAAGGATCCTTAAGCACTCTTCATGTAGTCCTTTGTGGATTTGCTTTTTAATTACAGCCATATGAACGCTTTTTTATTACTCTGTGAGTAAATAAAACAAGAATTATTATATAATGAACTGAACTGAGCAAGCTGAGGTTTGTCACATGTGAATAAAAGCTTCATAAATCTACCATTTGAGATTTTAAATTTGTTTTTAAGAGGTTTTCTTGAAGCTGATCTGATTGAGGTAAGGTCAGATTTTTGGTTACTCACTCAGTAACTACTGGGGCTGTTACCTTGCAAATTCACTCCTTGGATCTCAAAAAGGTTCATGTCCTTTCCATCCACTCAGCAGAGATGCAGAACCAATGCAGAGCACAATGGAAGAGGTTTGCAGAGCATCACTGAGCAGGTCTATGGCAGAAACAGGTGTTGAACTGTCTTCTGCTGACAGCTGTTCACTGGAGTCCAGCAAATGTCTGAAATTCACCCTGAACTACTCAGAAAGTTCTGTGTTGGCTCTGTGCTTCCAGGATGAGGCAGTTCTCCGTGGGATACACTCTCTGCTGGGAAATCACAGGGTGCCTTTGGAAGAAGAACAACCCTGATGTTTTCATAACTCTTTTTTTGTCTACAAAACCACTTTGAGCCAACAATCTTACCATCCAACAACACCTCCTTGTGTGCCAATACTCCATGCAGGGCTGGGGGGAAGAGGCAGATGTTTTCTGTATTTGCAGCTGATCTAAAACATCTTGGTAAATCTCAGTGGTTTACATGGGAAAGTCTGGTCTATAATGCAAGAATGTGTGTCTGCATTTCAGCTGGGGCATGCAAAACACAGGCATCTGGTGGAGTTTTAAATGTTTCCTGGAAAGGTACAGGTCTCATATACATCCCATCTCAGCTCCAGCCTCATGAGTGTCCCTTGTGCAGCCCATGACATCTCATTTGGCCACAGGTACTTTGCTTGCAGCCTGGGAGAAAAGCACCAGCAAAGCCACTGCAGCCCAGGGGAGGTTTTCCTCTGGCTTGCAGGGTCAGGATTTTGTGAGAGCAGCAGTGAGTGAACCTCAGATTTCATGCTAGAAAATTGGTAGAGATTTGCTGTGGGCTGCCTTATTCCTTGGACCCAGGTTCCATCAGGGCAGGTTTATATTAAGTATTAGGAAAAATTCTTCATGGAAAGGGCTGTCAAGCACTGGAGCAGGCTGTCCAGGGAAGTGGTGGCCACTTCACCACTATCCAAGCAAAGTTTTCCTTGTACTAAGATGGACCCTGACTGTCCATTGGCTGATTCCCCTGTATCCAAGCAAGATCTGCCTAGCATAGTTTATTTGGGAGAGCAAGTCCTTGCCGTGTTCTTGAGTGTAACAACTTTTTGTTTGCTGGGTACCTCCTGGAGCTCTTGCAAGGAGTTCAGTTCCTGCAGCAGCTGAGCTGTTTCATCAACACCTTTTGCTCCATGCTCAGGGCAATGGCAAAGCAGGCTCCATCCTTTAATTGGTCCATTACAGAGGTCTTTTCCAATCCAAATGATTCTGTGATTCCATGACACAAAGGCTGGCACATCCCTGATCTTGTTACCTGCACCCAGGTGGTTTCAGCAGGATTTCAGGTTGTGTCCTTGGAATATTGAATATATGTGTAGCCTGGGGCTGCCCGTGGCTGCAGTGGCTGGGAGGCACCATCCCCAGCAATTGTTATGATCTTCCCACCATCAGTGGTTTGCCCAGTGCCAGCAGTCAGACCCTGACATCTCATCCCAGTGTGAGAAAATACTCACTTCTTGATGAATTTGAGAGGAGACAGAGTCATCGAAGCAAAACTATTTTATTAAACGAGTCAGCTGAATCACGTGTCTCTCTCCAAGGAGGCACACCACTCACCAAAATGGGCAACCTTTTTTTATATCCTTCCCCTGTTGGGGGTGGTCCCTGTCCCCTTTCCCATTGGCTGGGTACTCAGGGACTTACATTCCCTCCCGCCTACTTTGCCCCAAGTCTCCCTCCCCCATTCCCCTTTCATCTTCTTCCTTTCCTGTTGCTTCTTAACTTGTCTTTGCAGGTGCAAGGAACAGTCAAAAGCACATCTAAGTGATAAGCAGCTCTAAGCAAGAAAGAGGGGTTAGCCTCCCCCACCCCCCAGAGTCATTCTGGCTACAGCAAAACATCTCACAGTCCCACACCATCAGTGGTTTGCCAAGTGCCAGCAGTCAGACTCTGGCATCCTATCCCGGGTAGGGCCCTGATGCCACTCTGCTGTCCTGGCACATATCAATCCATCATGCAGGTCTGGTACAAGCCAGAAAGATAACAGCAGAAAGGAGGTGTTTAAAGCCAGGTTGGATGGGGCTCTGAGCAGCCTGATCTAGTGGGAGGTATCCCTGCCCAGGGCAGGGGAGTTGAAAACTGATGATCTTTAAGGTCCCTTCCAACCCAAACCATTCTGTAATTTTGATAAAATGATTTGATAAAATGGTGGTTGTGATGAGACCACAAGCAGAAATGGGGTTGGAAAAAGTCTCTGTGAATCAAAGGGCACCTCTGAGACTGTCACCCAAAAGACCTGTTAGTGACAGACTGTGGCATTTTCGTGGGACTGTGAGAGCTGGTGTGACTCAGTGTGGTGAACTCTGGAGCGTGTTTCAGGGGCAGATTATTTTTTATCCATGGCCCAGAAACTCTGGCTGTCATTTCCTGAGCTGTTGTTGCAATTCTTAAGAGATAGTGGGGTGACCCTGGGGGTGATATAAGGGTAATTTGGTCTGAGAACTCAGGTCCCCTGGAGACAACTGATCATGTGAGAGGCCTGGGCTAATTTCATAACAGGCAAGTCTACAGCTGGACAAAAAGAAGTGAAAGAACAGGAAGAAAAAATAAGAGCATAAATAAAACAAAAATAACACTTAAAATGGAAAAATATCATAACTTTTAAGCTATTAGTGTAACTTGGTAGCTCACAAGTTTTGAAAACGTTGAGAATAATAAATTCTCTTCTATGATAGCAAAAATATTTCCTCCCTGGCAAATATCCCTGGCTTAAAGCACAGATTTATTTGTAGAGTGGTTTCATAGTAGCTCCAAAATGTAAGACTTTTCTCCCTAAGTCTCTAAGCCCTGTGTGATTTAGTGCTGGGGGAAGAGATCACCATTTAATTGATTTTTTAAATAAGCAAATGCTAAAAGCATAAAGATAAAAAGTCCTTCATTCAAGCTTTTTAAGAATAAGTTGTCACGTCAACTAAAACACTAAAACCAAAACAGAGGTATAAATTGTTCAGAGTTTGGATCTACAGCTAATTTAATCCTCCATGTTTAGTTTAGGGGGGAAAAAAGCACTAACAGCTTGATTTACATCTAATTCCTCCTGCTGTAATGCAGAAGAATTGTTGCCAACAGACCAGCACTCGTGAACAAGATGCCAACAATTAATCAGTCTGCCCTATGCAAAGCATGGGACATGAAAGTGCCTCCAGCAAATGCCCAGAGCTTCAGGTGCTCTGAACTAATTCAATGTGGACCAAGTAACCTCATGTTCTTCCTAGAAAGTGCAGATCTCACCCCAACAAAAATATTTTCTAGATCTGTTTTGTTTTTTCCTGTGTATCAGGGCTGGCTGTGCTTGTATTGCAGCAGTTCTACTATGATGATGAAAAATAAGAACACGGACATCAGACTTTCACATACAAACATGGAATAAAAAGGTTTTATTTATTTATTTATTTATTTATTTATGTATTTACAGACATCCTGTCCTCAGGTTGCAAACATATCTATCGCTGCATACAGCCATGTGATGAACACACAACATATGGCAGCTTAACCATAGCAGTAAATAAAAGTAATTCTCTGTGTCAGTAGAAGGAGAGGAGCCACCACACGTCATCTGTGTTTGTCTCCCACTGAAAAGGCTGAAGGAGACAAAGGAAGTTGCAATGGATAGGGATGGACTAAGAGGCGTCAATGACAAATTTTATTCTTCCATTTAAGATATAGAGGAAGAAGAATGGGAAACTTTTCTGATCCTTTCTGTCTCAGACCAGAGTTTTTCTGTGGCTATGGATGAGACACATTCATGAGTTGCCTGAGGGAGCCAAGGAGGAGGATTTCTGAGGGAAGAGCAGGGGCATGTGGTGGAAATTGTTCCCTGAGTCCCACCACTCCATGTGGGGTTGCACAAAGGGGAGGAGCCCTTAAGCCTTGAGAGAAAAACAGTGACACCTCTTCCATCGGTCCATTATGGTCCATCCCTTCTTTTCAGAAGCTCTAAAGATCATATCTGGTCTTCTCTCACAGCCCACATCCCACAGGTCAGAGCCCATGAGGTAGAGTTTGGCTTGACCTAAGAAGAACAAGGATTTCCACCCTGTAGATGTTTTGCAACTGAAAACCATGGACCTCTTTGCTTCCAGCAGGCACAGGTTGTTTCGGTGTTTTTTCCACTCCACTAAGATCTCCAGCAATTGGTGCCTGATAATAAACTGTTTAAATCCATGAACTAGACACTTTACTGCTATTAGTTTTCACCGAGATTCAATCCACTTTGAGAGTGGTCAGTAATTACAAAGGTTTATGATGGGAGTTTAGGAGTTTATTTTCAGAAATACAGTTCTACTTCCAGGGAAGCAAAAATAAGAGCATAAATGGACCATCGTTTAAACAGGAGAATCTTTGGGGCCTGAGTAAAATCCAGTCATCAAGGCCAGTAGATACCCACAACAAATTCAAGCTGACAGATGTTTTCTCCAGGGCTAAATGTGTACCAAAGGGTTTAGGAAACATAAGAAACTAATCATCTCACCCTGAGAGAAATGAGTTAAGTATGAAAGGATTAAAGGAACCCTGAAAACTGAGAGGAAGAGTAAAGAAGCTTTCCATAAACCATCTTTTTTGATACTCAGTAGAGTTTTCTTCACTAGGAAGAGTTGTCTAGACGTATTAAAGTCACTATCTGTTCTGCCAGCAGCACACCTCCTCTGTAAAGAAGGGTGCACACACTGCTCTGGAACAAATGCAAATTTGGAGGGATTCATACAACATGCCTTTACCCAGCCAGGTGAGTGCTGAGATATTATTTGGTATTTAATCTTCCTCATTGCAAGATGAGACACAAAAATGCTCCCAAACAGCAAAGACTGCATTGCCATCCTTTTAATCCTATTTTTAGTTTGTTTTTTTGTTTTTGTTTTTGTTTTTTTTTTTGCAAAGAGAAAAACTCTTTTCTCAGTTCTGCAAAAATGGCATATGAGGGCTGGGATATCCCAAAGAATAATGATATCTCATTCCTCTGTGCAAGGAGCTGAATTTAGGGCAGTCTGCATTACTGTTTTAACCCCAGGTCCATGGAGTGATAGGGTATGGAAATTGAGAGGTCTACAGCACTCTTCCTACAGCAGAGTTCTAACTACAGGCAGCATTTCATGGATCACAAGGGCCAATTTAGTTACTCTTACACCATAGTCATGACTGCCTTTGTAGGGCATAAGCCAGTTTCTGGAAGCCTGGAATCACGAAGGAGTTCTCCCTTCTTATTTTTCTCCTGCTACTTTTCCATACATCCCTCTGCATTTGGCCATTGCCAGAGACAGGAGTGGATGGACCCCGTAGTACCTGCACCTCCCCTTCTCTTTCTGTATTTTCCCTTCCCCAGGGGAGGTTTAGATTGAACATTGGAAAACAATTCTTCATTGAAAGTGTTGTCAAGCACAGGAAGAGGCTGCCCAGGGAAGTGGTGGGATCACCAGCCCTGGAGGGATTTAAAAGACGTTTAGATGTGGTGTTTGGGGACATGGTTTAGTGGTGGCCCTGGCAGTGTTGAGTTAATGACTGGACTGGATGATCTTAGAGGTCTTTTTCAACCTTAATTATTCTGAGATTCCATGATACTTTTCCTTGAATCCTGTTGCTGCCTCAAACCTTTTTCCCTAACTGCGCCAGCAAATCCTCATGCCTATCTATAGATGGCAGCAGCTTTCCAAATGAGTACCAGATGCCGATGAACCGAGATGGTCTCCGGCTTCCTACGGACAGAAGTGTTTCACTGCATGAAACAGGTAACAAACTGTACATGAATTTAATGGTATGTGCAAAGAAGTTCACTCACTCCTAAGGCGGGGAGAGAAGGGGGGATGTTTTTGGATTTTTTTTTAATGTGCTTCTGAAAAGGTTTGGATTGACAGCAGAGACACACATGGGGGTGGAGGAGGCAGTTGGGGGAAGTGTGTGGATTTCTTTATGCTTCTATTAACTGCCAGCTCAGAAATATTAAAAAAAAAAGTATTAAAAAAATGTACTCCCTGACTGTGATTGTTGCTGGCTCTTAGCATATGTCAGGCTCTTATCATTTCAGAGCAGCTGGCAAGTTCATGCAGAACCACCAGGCGGCCCAACGTGGCCAATAATCAGTTAAGTACAGATGTCCAAATAGATGTAACTTCCATTAAACTTTAAATAAAGATAATTTATGCTGAGTAAACAGACGAGTGAGCACATTTGCCCAAATACAGATGGCACTACCTGATAGCAGTGCATTAGAAGGGTCATTAAACAGGGAGGTTCAATAACATAGTACTCAAAGATGGTCTTCTGCAAGGAAAAATAGCTGAGATCAGGGGTATAAAGTCTACCTCTGCATTTATTTTTTTTCCCTGCTTCTTTTTAAATAGCTTGGCAGGTTTGGAGTCTTAATGGGACATAAAGAGAAACACACTTTCTTCTGCAGCTGTCCACAGAAAAAATAAATTAAGAAAAAAGCATTGTAATCTGTCTCACTTGGACACTAGAATAAGTGTGCTCCTAAGTATGCAAGGAGAAGATGTTTCTGAGGGTGATGGCCTTAATCTGAAGCCTGGTGACTTCAGGGAGGGAGTTCCACTGCAAGGGGCTTTGCATTTGCCCTGGATCCCCCAAGGAAGGTAGGCACTGTTATCACACCCATGATGCCACATTCTGCCTTGGAATGGATCCTGCATGGATTACATGCACACACTCGTGCACGCACACAAATGTGTCTTCCTTCCTTCCTTCCTTCCTTCCTTCCTTCCTTCCTCCCTCCCTCCCTCCTTTCTTTTCCTCTCTCCTTCACTCTAACTGCACAGAGTTTTCTTGAGGGCTTCAGTTCTACCTCTTCAGTAAGGAGATGGAATTCAGCTGAGGACCCAGATGCTGGGTTTTAAGCACCAGGTGCTGGGGTTTTGGTCTTCCTAGAACGTTGAGAAGCTTAGTAAGGAATAAAAAGGTGGGATCATTGAGCAGAGCCATAGCATCCAGGACATCATGAAGGTGTCCCATCCTGTGGACATCTCAGATGAGCATCCAGCTGGTTACACGCTGCTGAGTTCAGTGGCCAAGCACTGAAAATTCACAGCAGGACTGAGTTCAGATTGGGACTGCCATCATCACCTCTCTCCTGGCCTCTATTTGCTTGGTCCACCACAAAGCCCAGGGCTTGACTGTAACAGTGACAGCAAGGCAGGAGTGAGGGGTTTGGTGTCGTCAGCCCTTCAGCTGTGGAGATGAGGACACATTTTGTCAACTGCAGTGCCGTTTACCTGACCTGTTAAAGTGAGTATCAGCGACATGTAGACTATTTACATTCACAGGTAACCAATGTTACTTTCTAGCTGAGCTCTCTGCAACTTTACAGTGGCAGCCACCTCTCCGACTGCCACCTATTCTGTAATAACTCTACATGTCTCTTTGTCTGTGATCCACAACAGTCACCTTATTTCAGCTTATTTCATGCACTGGAACAATGTCCCCCATTCTTTTTTAGTCATAGAAAGCACGGATGGGATTTTTCTTGCCCGTTAACAGGTGGGTCTCCAGGCTAAGCTTGTTGTCTGGGTTCCTTCTGCAGCTGGAGGAGCTTCCCAGGGTAACTCATGCCCTGTAAAGAGCTGTGATGAATCACCTCTGGAACTGCTTCTCTCTACTGACTATTGAGAGAGTCCAGATGTCTGCACTAGGCCAGATGCCTTGTTTTCAGATGGCTAACATTAGATAAAAGAAATCCAACTCAAAAGGGAGCATCAGCCTGTCTTTATTATTTTTATTTACTGTGTTCTTCTCTTTGCCTCAGCTTGGTCCTTGTGGAATAAGGATAATGTTACATCAATTCTAATGTGATGTCCTGCTGTCTCAAACCTCCTCTCATCTGTGGTAAAATGTTCCAGGGTAGGGAGTGCTGGATTCAGGTTACAGTACGATATACAAAGGGGGGGAAATGACAATACTTTGGGAAAGGTGCAGTGGGGATGGTGGGGATGGGAAAATGTCAAACTAGGATGAAGACACAAACTCCACCGAGGCATTCCTAGGGAAAGAAAATCCTGCACAAGTGATGTGGATCTCTGCTTCACTGCCCACTGGAGCTCCCTGTTCTGCTTCTCTTTAATGCTGATGAAGAGACCCTGTGAGCCCCAGACCCCCAGATGCTACTCCGTCACATATTTCCACTTCAGACCTTCCCCCTGTCCTTGCAGGCAGAACACTGGGGCAAAGGGCAACCAGCCTTCCCTTCTGGCTGTCAGAAAGGTACCCAGGCTCAGCCCTCAGCCTCCAGAAGCCTTTCTGGGACACCTTCAATGGGACAACTTGTTGTTCGGTTATTCCAGATGCCCTTTGAGAAATTAAACACAAAGCTCCTGGTATTTGAGTCTTGCACTTATGAACTTGCCTCCCTTTTATTTGTTATGAAATAATTTATTTTCAACTATCTGTAGGGTCAAAATCCCCTCTCCCCACATTACGAGATATTGTCTTTCCTTTGACTGTCTCAGCATCCTCCCTCCAGTGACTCATTTTAATCCAGGGCCCTTTTCTAAAAACTGTTGGTCTGGTTTGATCCCATTCTTGGCATTGACTTACTCAAGACCTTTCGCCTCCCCTCAAATTTCCTCTCCCATCATTTTGAAATCATGCCTATTAAAAATGTGTCACATCAAATCCCGTAACTCTTGATGGTGAGATTCTCTAAGAACATGTATTCATACTGCTACAGGCCCTGATGAAACATTTTTGTCCGAAATTATCTCAATAATATTTAAATTAATGGCAAATGGCCGGGATGATCCAACTGAACAAGAGAATTTGTTGCTGCATTGAAGATTTCCAGCATCATGTGTTATTCAAGGCATTTCCTTCTTCAGGGTGATTACTTCATTTTACATTTGCTGGCCTCATGCTCATGTCACACCCCAGTTCCTGTGGCTGTCAGATTAAACACTGCTTTATCAGAAGAAATGCCACTGAATTATACAATTTCTTTGGCCATTTAACACCTTTATCTCTGCCTTGCCTCTGACAGGATTATTGACACAGATTTGTCCTGTCCTTGCTTTCCCAGAAAACTCCTAAAATGTATGTAGGAGGACATCCTAGGGAGTATTTTTAACGCACCTTTAGCACATACACAAAAGCCCTGTTTAAGTCATGGAAAACATGTAGGTACAAATGAGCTTTTCATCTTCAAAATACCATAACTTTTAAAATAAAAAAAAATCTCATGGATACATCAGCCTTTCTGAATCTTGCTGATTTCTTCCCTGTTAAACACAAGACCCTTGCTCACATAAACCCGTTTCGAGCACCTGAAAGTTGCCCCTTGGAGCTGACACTC
Organism: Manacus vitellinus; assembly: GCF_001715985.3. Lineage (NCBI taxonomy): Eukaryota > Metazoa > Chordata > Aves > Passeriformes > Pipridae > Manacus > Manacus vitellinus. The sequence continues at coordinate 2,353,851 of NW_021940724.1, forward strand.
TCTTGCTGGAAGCAGGTATAAAAGCATTAACCTTGATGGAGCTGTCATCCAGGACCAGGTAAAGGGAACTAAAGTCCGTCTGAATGGTCCAGAGCACTCAGAGCATCTCTCTGCCTCATGCAGGGGATTTTTTGCTGTTCACACACATACACAGAGTGACTCTCCATGGCAGAGCCAAAGGACTCCCGCAGTGCCACGGGGTCACAGCTCAGGGTCACGGTTGCATGTAGGATCATTTCATCCTTGGACAGTCGCAGCCTGAGAGGGGTGACAGAAGGTGACAGGCTCTGCTGTGAGGCAGCCTGTGCCAGATCAGCTGCACAGCTTCTGGCCAGCTCAGAGCACGACCACAGCAAACAAAATCTGCTTGGAAAGTGTCGTCCTGTGTCTGCCTGTGAAATACCCCGTGGTCGTACCCTGAGACACGGCAGGAGGGGAAGCAGGGGGGCTGCCCTGACCAAGGCTTGGCTTTGCTGTTCTGTAGCTTAAAGCAACTCCCTTAACCCCCTCAGCCATATGAAAAATCATAGAATCATAGAATAGTTTGAGTGGGAAGGGACCTTTAAATGTCATCTAGTCCAATCTCCCTGCAATGAGCAGGGACATCTTCAGCTAGATCAGGTTGCTGAGAGCCCTCTCCAGCCTGACCTTGACCTAGGGATGGGTCAAGAATGATATGTGGAGGGTTTACCCCCTAAAAGAAAGGACTATCCGTAACTCCATGTGAGGTTGGATTAGGTTCTAAATTCTAACACCAGCACTGAGGGGTCATTAGAGGTAGCAGCCAGGGAAGGAGTGGGAAGGAAGGATACCCCCACTCACACTTTGGCTGATCTAACTGTAATACTGAGTGAAAAGAGTTCAGGTACTTGGTTCTGATATGACCTGATATGACCCAGATCATCAACCATGTAAGATTCATTTGAAGGTCATAAGAAGTTATGACAATCACTCACTGACTTTTTGAAGAAGCCAGAGAATCACATACACTGTGGGATGCAGACTGAGCTCCAGCCACCAAGTCTGAGTAAGGACCAGCATTCCCCACGAGGCTAATGGGTCTTCAAACCTCCAGATTCCTTTCTGAGGAAGCTTCCAGATTCCTTCTTCAAGCTGTGAAGTCCAGCTCTGGCTTTAGGCTTTCCTCAGATACAGCAATTGTTGTCCCCGATAGGTATTATGGTGTTTTTGTCTGTCATCAGCAGTAAGTTTTTCTACTCTGGTGCATCTCCTTAGGGCCAATTTGTGCTAGACATTGTCAAAACATTTCCTTGTTCATCAAAAAAAAAAAAAAAAAAAAAAAAAAAGAAAATGTCAAGAGATAACACTTCCTTAGCCAAGATGAGATGTGTCCATGTTCTGCAGCCAGCAGTCTCACTCCCAGCCATTCCCACCAAGTGATCCACCTGCCAAGTGGGATTCCTTCTTCTGGCTGCCGTGATCATTCTCTTTCCAAGAACAACTGCTGAACAGAAAACTGACTCATTGCCTTAGAAAGGTACTAGGCAGGCACACATGGGAGAGAAAATCAGGGAGTTGTCCCAGTGTTTGAAATCACAGTTAATTGCCCTGACTCGGCACAGTGGCCACAGCCCCAACTCTCTGAAGTACGGGATGGTGGCGTGTGGAGAACACCCTCAGGGAGACATTAGTGAATTGTTCCTCCATTTGCTGCTTTTTAGATGTGATAGTAGTTCTGACACCTTCAATTTAAACACCCAGGGCTGCCAACAGTGACTGGAACCCCCAGGGGTTCTCCATGCAACATGTCGGTCTAAGATGGCATTTTTTAAACGACCTTAGTTAGACTGGTGCACACTGGCTATGGGCAAAATGCTGATTTTGGTTTCAGACAGGCTGTATTTTGATATTTAACCTGGTTTAAATAAAGCTCTTTTGGATTGTATTAATTAAAGCAGTTCAATCTTGTGGAAGACAAGCCCAGGAGTAGTTAAAAGAAACCAACAAGTCAAGAAAAAAGCACGAAAGCAGCTCCATCTCAAGGATGCAAATGAATGTTCATGGGGTTTTTTTTCCCTTTATATTACTCGGTCTCTAATTTATTTTATTTAGTTTCAGGCCAGAGGATATTTAGGAACTAAATATTCTATAGCAAAGAAAATATTCCTCTTGTTTTTAATAGGGGCAGGGAATCATAGAATCATAGAACAGTTAGGGTTGGAAGGCACCTTAAAAATCATTTAGTTCCAATCTTGAGGTAAGACTCTTACTTGTTCTGCCAGGATGAGAATACTTCAATTCTGTGAGCAAAATATAATCCTCAGTGTGACCAGATGCTTCCAACCATCTGACTGGTTTAAAATAGGAGGAACAGCTTTTCCAAGTAAAGTTATTAGGTCAAATTCTTTCTCCTTTCTCATCCCAGTTTGCAGCACAGTGATGTCACTGATGCTGCTGGTAAGAAAATGTTGACTGACACAACCTGTCAGAAAAAGAAGGGGTATAAGAAATGGGTTAAATATTTCAGGCTCTGAATCAACAGCCATCTGAGTTAGTATCAACTTATATATTGATGGCAAGAAACTCTGAGTGCTTTCAAAGCAGAGGAAAGGGGCTGATAGATCAGATCAGCCCAAGCACAAAGCACTCTTAAAAATGCACATATACATGGCAAGGTTATTCAGCTCCTGCCTTTGGGTGGAATAATTGCTGTGTGAAACATTAGTGAATCAGCATGAATGTTTCATAAGTTTGAATTTATAAAATATTTCTGATTTTCCTGTACACATGCCTTCCAAAGATAACTTTCAAGTGCTCGTTGTATTATGCATCTCACTTTTCAAGAGAACAGCATGATTTCCTTGAAGACATATCCGTTTAGAGAGTTGCCATGGCAATTTGTTCCCACCCCCCAAAAATGCTTAAAAACAGATTTTTTCCATTGTCTTCTGATTTCTGCAGATTACAACATGCTTCACTTTTCTCTCTTCCCTAGAGTGGCTCTAGGTGAGCGTACAGAAAGTGAAATCTCTGGGTTTTTTATTTAAATTACCTTTTGATGGAAGTAGAAAGATTTTTCCTCTAAAGTTTAGTCAAAACCCAGGCAAAATTGTCTTACTATTTGAAACAATCATTTATTAGCATGATTTTTTTTAATCCCAGGAGAACTCTGATAAAAATCGCCTGTGCAAACATAAAACCTCTTTTTACATATGCAAGGTAATTATTAATCCAATTAACCATCTGCATACCAGTATATTTAATTAGTTCTCAGTATTACTCTTTTCTTGCTGTAATTGAACTAACCATCCTGTGCAATCTGTAAACCTGACCCAACATTTTGTTGAGCCTTTTTTAAAAAGAAAAGGTAGGTTTTGGTAAAAATGGGATCAATTCAAGAATTTTCCATGTTTCACTTTTTTGTTTGTTTGTTTGGTTTGTTTCTGCTCCCAAAGTAAAGCAATCTGAGATGAGGATTATATTTTCAAGCACTGGCAAATTATGGTTTTATTTCTGGAGAGAAAAAAAAGAAGAAAAAATTAATATAGTGATATTTTTATCCCCATTAAGTTTTTAACAATTATGCTCTTTGATCATTTTTAATTGCTTGGTCCCTTAGCATAATCAGAGCATTTTGAGTCCAGAACAGACTGCTTTGCTTGTAAACACTCCTTCTTTCCCTCTTTATTGGAAAATAAAATTAAAAACTAATAGTGCTTGACAAGTCCATTCTTAGTCCTGTTTCATATCAGAGGCTGTGCTGTGTTTTTAAAATAATATTGCTCTTCCACAATTCCAGTTTTAATTGCTCTTCTGGGGCAGATGGGTCAGCACAAAGAACATGTCCTGATGTTTGTCCTCTGTGCAGGAAAGTCTCTGAATAACTCCAGGGAACCACAACACATGGATGGGTTTAACCAGAGCAGGAGGTTGGAGCTCTTTCCACTAATATGGGGAAAACAAAATGAGGTGTGAAAAGGGATATTAGATGGAAACTGGACCATATTCTTGTCCTCCACAAACACTGGAGGTTTGCCTGCCAGCCCAGGGCCTCCCAGGTGGAGATACCATTCATTTGTGTCTTAGCAGTAAACTGAAGCTTTGTTTCCTTTTCTATCTCATCCTGTGATGTCTGCTCCTGACCAAGCCACTGGACAAACTGGTATTTTCACCATTCTACCTGACTTTTGCATCCCATCCTGGTTTGTCACACTGTGCAGGAGGGACAAAATAAGTACCTGCTGCATGAAGTCAGTTCACCAGGCCTTGGATGTTCTTTCCCTAAAGGAATCCAAGGCATGACCCTGGTTGATCACTGTACACAAACACGGTGGGAGCTCTGTATCTCAGTGGTATGTGGCCCTAGGAAATCCAATTCAGTCACCATGAAATCAGTGTTTTATGAATTTTGGCACAGAATTTAGGAGAATCTGGACTATGTATTGGGAATTGTGGCTAAACCTCAGGTCCTGATGACATATCAAAGACATTACAGTAGCTCAACAAGTGTGCAAGACTCACAGAGTGCAAGACTTGGTGATTTCAGGCTCTCTGCAGCTTTTAGGGTGTGACAATTATTTTCTGCTCTCCCTGTTATTCTCCTGTTTGAACAACTTAAACCATTACTGCTTCACTGAAACAGTTCCTGCTTGCCTTTGCTATTATGTGTTCTGGAACAATGAACACAATCACCCATTTCAGGATAGGATTTTTACTGTGTGTTTGTAAATAGGCTTCCAAGCAGAAAGGGAGGGTAGGGAAATGAAGGAATTGCTATCTGATTTCCCTGTATCTCACTCTCTCTCTCTCTCTCTCTCTCTCTCAATATATCTGTAAAAAAATACAGCTTTCTGATTCTTTGCTTCTTCCCAGGATGGGTTACAAAAGGGTAAATTAGAGTCAGTGGGATTTTCTCTTTTGCCTCACAGATATATCTGTGGTTTAATTACAAAATAATCTAACAACAAAGTTGATCCAACTGAACCAGACACAATGTTCATTTTAGCAACGCAGTGTGCATGTAAGCAGAGAGGAGATTTGAATGCTGATTTCCTCTCTACCTCATTCCTGTTTAAATAAGAAAAGGCAAGAAAAGAAAATTTATATAAGTAAGGATCACCAAGCTGGAGTGAATGTAAATCTAAGAAATAAGTTATTGAAATATTGAAGACAACTTTGTGCTGTGCTGTGAGCAATATCTTTGCTCTGTTCTTACCTGTTGTGCTGCTTTTTGGGTCTCACAGGGCTGATTCCACTCAGATCCTAAGCCCTCTGAGCTGGCATGTGTCTGGTATGGGCATCTCACAGTCACAGTTGCAGTGATTGGAACATGGATAGGACAAGAGGAATAGCTTATAGGATGAGAGGAAATGGCCTCAAGTTGCATGAGAGGAGGTTTAGGTTGGATATTAGGAAAAATTTCTTCACTGAAAGAGTTGTCAAGCATTGGAACAGGCTGCCCAGGGAAGTGGTGGAATCACCGCTCCTGAAAGCATTCAAAAAACATGTGAAAGTGGCACTTAGGAATATGTTTTCATGGTGGACCTGGCAGTGTTAGGTTAAGGGCGTGACTTGATGATCCCAGAGGTATTTTCCAGCCTAAACGATTCTATGATAACAGCAGAAAGCTTTATGTGTTCAAACAGCATTGGATGTACCATCTCAGGAAAAGGTGTTGGAAGCAAAGGGATCCCAAACTTTGCTGGTGAATGTTGCCATGAACTCGGGAGAGTTGCGTAAAAACCACAGCAATTCAAAATTGCCAGCAGTGGATGCTACATCAGTGCTAGAAAAAACAGGTTGCTGTCAGCCTGTTTTAATCTGAGATAGAATAGAGTTGTATGTCACGAGCAGGCCCGTCTTCTTCCTCTGGATTGCACTGTAGGTGTGAGACAGGAACACACCAGAGCACAGACACATTCATCTTCTCATTTGGCCTGAGGATGCACCAGGAAAAAAAACAATCCTTTCAATTCACTCTCTTTGTAACAAGAAACAAGAGCAAAAGTAAACAAGTTGCTACTTGCCTGCGGGTCCTAAAGGAGATTTAGCTGAACTTCTCTGGAGCTCCCTGAAGATGCTGCCACAGATCTTGCAACTCATACTGATAGTTTCGAGTCATGATAACGAACCTCTGTGTGATTTCCACTTCTGATTCCTCTGATCTTGGCTTCTGACCCTTAAATCAGCCAAGAGCTTATGCAGAACCAAGCCACCCTTCTAATAACCAGCCAAAATACAGCAGTGCTGGACACCTCAGGCTGGTATATGCCAATCCCCATCCTTTGATTCCTCCACCACTGGGTTTTTAGAGATGTTGCACCACCAGAGCTGTCAGAGCAGCATAAAACTAATAACCAGGCTGTGCTACGTCTTGATGATGTGACAATGGTACTGATGGTGCTTATTCTCAGAGACTACAAGGCAGCATTCCTTTGATTGCTTATGGGAACACTTTACAGCTGAAGTATAATTTCATTTATTAGAGGCAGGCAGCTTATAAAAATGTGTGAAACACAACAGGTACCAAAAGGAAAGCTCAGCAAGACTAATGAGGCGCAGGGCTTGTACCTTTAAAGAAAACAAAGGTTTCTACAGACAAACGACTGATGCAGTTTGTTTTTTATAGACGTAAATCAATCAAAATATTCAAACCATGTTATCCTGGAGAGTTACAGCAAATGCATTTCATCTGAAATTATTGATGACTTTGCTTTTAAACAGAGGAAGGAACCAAAAGGAAAACAGGGAGGAAAAAAAATCTTTCAAAGAAATGCAGCTGGAGTGAAAACCAGTCTTGCAGAAGGGGGAAATGTGCACAAGTAAAATTATAATAGTGCTGTTACTGTCTTTTCCTCAGAACTGTCTCCCCCCTGTGTGAGCACTCAGGGACAGAATTAAAGTGAAATGTTGTGCAAACATCTTCAGTGGGGATCCAAATGTGAAAAGGCTGGCATGGTTTAAGAGAGACAAAACTGCCCCAAGCAGCCTGTGAAAGGATTTACAGATTTGTTTCCCAGCTGGTGAGAGATGTCCTTGCTGAATGGCAGACATGGAGCAAAGACCAAATGAGGAATCAGGATCAAATGGACCCCGTGTGCCTCATCTCTGAACCAGTGCTGAGAGGGGGCTGAAGGGCCAAAGGAGAATCATTGATTAGGATCCTGATTAGGAGGAGGTTCAGAAGTCAACAGTGAATGTTTCAGTTGTATGGTCAAAGCAAGAAAATGGAGAAGGCAAAGGCTACGAAGGGTTTCCAAATGTTAGAAAGCACTGGTTGTATGTGCAGAAGGATGAAGGACCTTCAGTTCCTTTGGAAAGCTCCCAATGGCTTCCTCATATGTTCCTATATATCTGTATGTATCTCATGGACTTGATGATAAAGGTCCTATCCAACCTAAATTATTCTATGTCTATATTCTATGCAGAGGTGTGCAGCAAGGCACTGACTGATCCTGTGCACACTCCTTGTTGGTGAGCCAAGAGCCACCTTGGCACAGCCTGATGCCATACAGGTGACCTAGAAAGGGCTTCTTCAACCTAGAGGTTTTGAGCATTTATTTTCATATGGATGGCCAAAAATAAAAAAAAAAATCCAAGCATTCCTGGTATGAAGTATTTGCTCGGGGGGATTATTGTGTGGTGTTTCTGACCAGGATGCCAAATATCCAGTAGTGCTAAAAACTTTCCCCCTCAAAAAAATCCTCACACCCATGTGTGAAGAAAGGAAAACAAGCAAAAGCACCCCAGAATGCTGCGCTATACCTTCCAGAGGAGTACTGATTTGGGATCCTGCCAGCCTGGAAGAAAGGAGGAGCAGCTGTGCCCCACTTGAACCTGTCTTTCCAGACATTTTCAAGACATCCCAGGCTGTAAAGGTCAAGAGAACTCAATTATATTCCTATATCATAGGCCTGTTAGAAGTCGTCAGGTAAGTCAATCTCCCTTGATACCTCAATTTCCTCACCCGTTAACTGAAATTGGAGTTACTGATCTATAAGCGTAGAATATTTTGTGTTACAAGGGACCTTTGAAGGTCCTTTAGTTCAACCCCCTGCCATGGGCAGGGACACCTTCCACCAGACCAGGCTTCTCAGAGCTCCATCCAACTCGGTCTTGAATGCTTCCAGGGATGGGGCATCCACCACCTCTCTGGGAAAGCTATTTCAGTGTTCTACGATCTCCTTCATAAAAAACTTCTTCCTTATATCTAATCTGAATCGACCCTCCTTCAGTTTAAAACCATTATCCCCTGTCCTATCACAACATGCCCTGCTAAAAGGTCTGTCCCCATCTGTCTGGACACTGAAAGGTGCTCTAAGGTATCCCCAGAGCCTGTTCTGCTCCAGTCTGAACACCCCCAACTCTCTCAGCCTGTTGTTATAGAGAAGGTGCTCCATCACTCCAGTCATCTTCGTGGCCTCCTCTGGACCCACTCCTACATATCATTGTAAAGAATCTTCAGACACATCTGGGTAGATTGCTGGGCAACAGATGTTAAGTCTTTGGACCAGCATTTCGAGATAGGCCTGGAGGTGGAGACAGAAGACCTTGGCCTCTGACTGATACTGTGCATTTTTGCCATCTTGGATTAGGAGCCTGTGCTGGCATCTTCTGCTGTAGTGCTAACAATTTCTGCCACAGATTAAACAACAGCTCTGAAAGTTTCATCTGGAAGTGCTGTTTTAATGCTCTGTTGGCCATGGGCCTTTCTTCACATAGTTTTGTGGGATATGCTCGGTAATTTACGTCTGTTTATCCTAATCACAGCTATTTCTCCTTTGGGCCCTCTATGCCAGGTACCCAGAGCCAGGTTTTCTAGCACTCTCTCTAAATACTTTTAGCTTTGGATTACAATCCTAATTAAGGAATTAATGAGTTGAGCTTTGCCAGCTTCTGTTAAGAAAACTACCAAATATGTTTTGTGAGGCAAGAGAACAAGGAAGCAAAATGTTTGATACCTTTCCCTCTCTCTACCACCACCCTGTTTCTCTGATGACATTGTTTGTGATCCAGCATAGAGTCATTATTTCTTATCCAAATTTTTTTCACATTTTGTTGCATTCAGGTAGGCATCATGAAACTAATTCAGTTCCCATCCTCTTGGCTGTGTGGTTGTGGGTTTTGGCGAAATACAAAAGGAAAGGGTTGGGAGTCTGGCAAAGACCTATCTTATTTCATGTGAAAGACATTTAGCACTGCTGGGGAGGGGGAGATTGGGGGAGGAGTCAAGTGCCATGTACCTTGGTTTGAAGTCCTGACATGTTCTGAAGAACAAGAGACCTGTCTGTAAATGAGAATCAAGCCCATGGATGTGAATGGAATAGAACAGAATAGAATAATTAAGTTTGGAAAAGCTCTTTAAGATCATCAGGTCCAACCATATTTACCTAACAGTACCAGGTCCACCACATCTACACATCTTTTGAATACCTCCAGGGGTGGTGACTGCACTGCTTCTCTGGGCAGCCTGTTCCAATGCTTGTGAGTGCCTAAGCCTTGCCTGCCACACAGGAACCACCACTCTACTACTGCATCTTGAGCCCCATCTCTTACTGGAAATGAGCACATCAGTTACAGGGATGCTATGTTTGGATATAACAGCTCTACATGGATTTCCACCTCGCTGAGTGAGTGTAACCCTGAGCTATTCCCAAGCCCAGACCAACCCCATGCTTTCAGTCCTTTTGCTCACACCTTCTGATTCCCTTGGCTCAAACCTGTTGCTCTTCATGGGATTCCAGACTCCTTTCTGTGCCCTCAGGATGCACTGAGTGCATTTCCCCCATTCTGCCCTGACCACCCACAGTTCTCCATGATCCAGCTCTTCCTAAAAGTAATGTGGTTGCTTTCATTATGAACCACATGAAGGCAGCACTAACAGACAAGTCTGAACTGGCTTTTCCCCTTCCTTATTTAACTTATGTCACAGGGAATAGAGTACATGCTTGAGAAAGCTGCCCCAGTGCTCAGGAACATTAACTCCAGGCTATCCCAGCTGATGCCAGAATGAGGACTCCTGGGTAGGAAACAGCATGATCTCCATTCACTTCTTACACAGCTCTTTTGCTGTGTGAGGACAAGGAAAAGAAAATAGCTGACTTAGCAAGTTGTTGCATTCTGGAACAGGTCACGTATACTACTGTACCCAGGGTGTAATCTCAGTGCTGAGTGCTGTGCTCCAAGTGAAGGCTTTGTTACTTGTGCTCAGTGAAGTCACTGCAGCAGAATAAATGCAATGCCAGGACGACTCTGCTTTGCTCTCCCTCCCTTCCCTCTGATGCATAATGGAGAGAAGGTAAAGGGAATGAAGAATATCACTCATTATTGTGCTCTGGCAGAGAGGGCTCATTTGAACAACTGCCAGCCATGGAATTTCGTCTCAGTTTCCCAGATAAAATCTCCTGTTTCAGGGACTGTATTTACTCTGTGTGTTTATTGTGACAATGAAAACTACACGCATCCCAATCTTTTAAATAATAAAACCCCAACAATGAAAATGTCACAGGCAGCCTAGAAAGTGGAAAGTTAATAAGTGACAAAACCAGAAGATAAAATTCTACCCAGCAAAGCAGAAAGGGAGCATTCCTATTTCTTACAACTGAAGGAGCACAAAAAACCTCAGCTGTTATGCTGTTTCATATCCACCTAAAATATTGAATATTGCCACGTAGGTTCTCCTTGCCCACCTTCCTTTGGGCAGAGTGCCTTCAAAGGATGGAACATTGTTCTGTGCCTACAGGATTTGGACCACTTTCAAGAGGTTTTGTTTCATCTAATTCCAACCTCACTGCCATGTGGACAGGGATGTCACCCACTAGACCAGGTTGCTCTGGGCTCCATCAAACCCACCCTTTAACACCTCCAGGGATGGGGCAGCCACAGCTTCTCTGGGCAACATGTTCCAGTGCCTCTCCACCCTCACAGTAAAGAATCTCTTTCCTCTTTAGTAATTCCTTGGTAAAGGATTACCCTTTACTATCAGCTCTGCCTTAAGTGTGGATGAGCTCAGAGACTCACTTTTCCTGCAAAAGCACTAAGGACAGTAATGAACATCCAAATAATTTGTTGAGAAATGCCAGACTGATGGGGGACAGAGAACTTTGGGACTCCTGGGGTAAGCTATCCAGCAGCAGTCTAAGGAGACAGGGAAGGGACTGTGTTTGTCAAAAAGATGTAAAATAAGACCCAAAGTCGTACTTTACATGCACCCTGAGTTACTGCTTGCAGGTAACAGTTCATGATCCTTCTGGGAGTCCCCTATTAAAAGTAAAGCATTTGAAGCTGACTAACAAACTGATCACAGGCTGCATTATTGATTGTACCATTAAGGTCTTCGTTTGAACCATTAGCAGGGTTAATGAAATGATCGAACGCTTCTCTCCAGCACAGCCAGCACTGTGTGTCTTTCCAGCTCCACTTTTAGGGTTCAGGTCAGCTCACAATGGACCCAAGGGGGACCAGGCTGCTGCCTCTTGTAGGAATAGGTTGGCTGCACTGTAAAACAAGCCTATGGATGAAATATTAGCAGGGCATTAGCCATGGAAGAAAATAGGAAAGTTACTATGTACTGGTTCATTATGCAGTAATTTACTAATGAAGTCAGAGGCTGTAAATGTGAGTGCATTGACTCCACATCTTCTAGTCACTCAGCTGAGGCAGCTGATGTGCAGTTTGCTCCCCTGCACCACCAACTTCAACAGGCAAGAATCATTTGTCTCAGTTACACTGAGAGATCAAAACTCACCTGATTCCCCACCCAAAGAGCAAGATCAAACAGCAGGAACATCAGTCCCAGGTTTTTTGTCTTTTCCAGTCAGCTTTGCAATGTTTTTAACTCCTTCTCAGCACTTTAGGCAAAAAGGACCTTTATTGTTTGGAGGATGAGGGTAAAATAACCTATACTGCCTTGGTCTGGCAGTGGGAGTATTTTCTTCCCAGCTGCTGGTCCTTTCCCTCTGCTCACCCCCTGTGCTCAGGTTTCCCATGCATCCCTACAAATCTCCCCACCAGCAGATGTGGGCAGAAGTAACTCTGTACCCCTGGAGTGTCCTAGGCAGGGGTTTAGGTCCAATTCCAGCAGCCCATCACCCACCTCCACAGCCAAGAGCAGGCTCTGAGTCTCTTTCTCCATCAATATGTCCCTGAGACAATTTCAGTGTGAGAAATCAGCACACACTGCTTTGTGCTTTGCTGCCTTTTAACTTCTGTTATTTTTCTGTGATGATCCACAAGAACCACAATGTTTTTTAAGTGACTGGTAGAACAGTGGTTAAAAAGAAAACATTACATCTTCTTCACAGCACTGTTAACTTTAGATTTTAAAAGTGTTGCTTAATAATGTCGTTCTGTGGCATGTGTTTGAAACATCTCAAAAGTAATTGAATTCACAGAGCTTTGTAAAATTTCCATCAATTACACATGTATGTATATAACTTAACCAACTGCAAATGTAATCTTTCAGAGAGTCCCTCTCCCATTTTCTTCCTCTCCATCTCAGCAGCTTTTCTTCCCTGACTCTCCCAATTTCCACTGCTGCCTTTGCTGTCTTCATTCCCTTCTCCACAGGTCTTGGCTGCCCACAAGCTGACCCACTTCAGAAACCCTTTTATCTGTGTGCACAGTATCTACCTCATTGGGAATATTGGAAGCTGGCAGCCACCTTTAGTAAAGCTGGTTACGCACTCCTATTTCAGGAAAAAAAACTATATGGAACAAGGAGTTATAATGCTGGTTGCATATTTCTTGGTGGTCTTGATTCTTGGTTCCTGCGGACTTGGTGCATCAGCCTTGAGACAGCCCCTCAAAAGGCCCAAGAGACCCCCATCATTTAACCCAATCCTACTTCACACAACTGCCATGGCCCCAAGAAAACTCAACCCTCCTTCTCTATATCACTTTTTTCCCTACTGGATTGAAAATCCTGGGGAAAATCCAGTTCCAGGTTTGGACGGCTATGGAGAAATTCAGCTTTAGTGATGGCCTAGAAGGTGATGGTGAATAAACACAGATGATGAGAGAAACTGCTCCATCTCACTGCTACTGCATCTGCAGGGACATAGACACATCATAAAGGGCATGAGCAAGTGAGGAAGGTGACAGAAGGGAAGCAAAAATCTTAGAGGGATTTTTACCACTCAGCAGACTAAACGAAACATCAGCATTCCTGTGGATTTGCATGGAATGGGCATTGTTAAGAGGACATGTGGAATTAAGGGATGGCAGCAGTTAGGTGAAGTAACCTTTTTTTTTTTTTTTAAAGAAACTTAAAAAAAATTATCTTCTTGCTGACCAGTTCTTCATGACCTTTGCCTTCTATTTCAATCCATTTAAATTGTAAATATCTTATCCCAGTGACTTTCTGCTGACGGTTCACCTGTTGAGAATCTGAGCTCACAGGTCTCTCCCTGAGTCTCCTCTCTGTTCTCCTCAGGGAAGTGGAAGGGCAGCTGCCTACATCCACTCTTATCTCCATAATTTCATTATGCTTTGTAGCTTCTTTGGCTGCTGCTTCGTCTTCTCCAAAGTCACCTCTGCAGTGAACACAGAAGCCCAGGGAAGGATTCAGGCTCTTACCTTGGGGGATTCAATCCAGTTGCCCAAGCACAGGTGAAACTGGGGGTGCTACTTGGTCTCCAAATACTGTTCCAGGCAATAGGGGGCTGTGGTAGATCCCAAGTTGCACTTGCCAACCCTACAAGTATCTCTCAAGCAGCATTCTGTCTGCAACAAGGCTCCTGCCTATGGGCAAATGGCTCAAATCCTTGTTGGATTATTACAATTGGAACAGTCTGTGACTGCTTTAAAAAGTCTGTATTTGAGCAGGTAGAAGCCACTGCCTTTACTCAACAATAGATCACGTGGCACCTGATTTTGTCCTACTACTGGAACAAATGCAGGGAGATAGATCTGCTTACCCTGAGCTTTTCATCAGTCAATCAACAACCTTTCAAGAAACAAGATATTTATTTTTCCTACTCCTATGACTACATTAATTCTCCAGCAGCTTTTCTCAATATATCTTCCCTTAGAAATGCTGTTCACACAGGGGGGAAAGAATGGATTTTAAGCATCTGGTCAGGATTTTTGGATGTCTAGCAGCCTAGACACAGCAGATTAACCAAAATGACCTCTGCACATCCTGAAATGCCAAAGATTGATGTTCTCAGGGCAGTGCCTGCAGTGCAAGTGATCTGTGTCCTGCTGATTCTGTGCAACCAACAGATGACTTTGATCCCCACTCTTGGAAAATATAAACTGAGGCCATACAAGTGCGTGGATTGCTCTGCTGGTCCAACCTGAGCTGAAAATTAAATTTTTTTTCTGAGAAAGAGGAATTCTTTGGGAGAATAAAAAGGGCTGGGAAATAAATTTCAGAGGTTGAAGAGTTTAATTTTGGTTTTGAGCAGGCCAGAAACTGTTTGCTTTAAGCAATCCAATGTTAAACTTTTTTAATATATATATATATATATATATATGGGCAGTATCACTGCAGACATCTGCTTTTCCCACTGTCAGAGACCAGGATTTCTTAGTTTTTTCTTTCTGACTCAATGCAGCCACTTTTGTGCCCTGTGCCCTGAGAGGAGTGGTCACTTCAGGATCCTATGTCCCAGTATCATTCCAGGGATGGGACTTGCCTCCAAGTAAGGGTCTACATTGTGGATGTTTGGGCTTGGGGAGGACACAACTCACTGCATCCTCATTTTTATCTTTTATATTAAGTCTGTACAAACATTGCCACACGTATTTGTTGTCAGGTACAAGGTATTAAGGGACATGAGCAGCTCAAACACCATCAACCCTTCAAGGTAAAAGGGCCATATAAAAATCACCATCCTGTCCCAGTTGCTTCTTGCAGTGGAGCTTACTGGGATGCTGTGGGTCTTGCTGGTCTCTACTTATACCATCCTTCCCCCTCTCTTGCAGGTAAAATCTGTGTTACCCACTTAGGACCACAATACTTGTGATTTATTTACTCTGTTTGAAAACAGCTCTTTCACGGAGCACAAATTCTCCTGAATTTATCAAGCAAAGCAGAGAGCAATTAAAGTTTCCAGGGAGAATAGGTATGAATGGATGTACAGTGACAAAAGGCGTATAAGGGTTTGAAAAAGGCAATTTTAAGATGGAATATTTCTTCCTATGGTTCAAAACAGGAGTTGGATCCTAAAGAAGAAGGGATTGTTCCTTGAGAGAGTAACCGAGTTTTACTCTTCCAGCAAGAGAGCAGTCAGTAGCTTAGCCTCAAGGAATTATATTACCAGTCCAGCCTCTCTTTCTTTCCCTCTACTTTCTTTTCCTTTCTGTCTTTGTAAAGTTCTAAGTACCTTTCAGTGAAGAAAGGAGAAACATGATTTTAAAATGAGTTGAGGTTGAGCCTTGAGGCAGAAACAATGCTCAGAAACGATGTTTTAATGAATAGAAAATATTACACTATGAAAATCAGTGGCTGTTGCTACTGCCTTTTTTTTTTAAGGTATGTTAATTTTTGTTGCTTTTAAATACTCTTGTTGCCGGGAAACCACCTCATACACTGTAATTGAAATTGGTTCTTCATATCCCATTTTGTCCTTGGCAGGTTTGAAGTGTTCTTAAAAGCTAAAAAGTCTGCTGAGGAAAGGCAAGGTGCACCTGATGGCAGATCCATTGGCATTTCTTTGGGCAAAAGACATCATGAAATGCATTCAGACAAATTAAAGCATTGGGGCAGGGTGTACATTGAAACTGGCAGGGGGCTTTGGTGAATACATTGGGGTGTGAGGTAGTGGGTTAGAAGATTTGGAAGGGTGGGAAGGATATTTAATGGACTGTGGGAATTAGAGGTTCTATTTCACACAAATCCACCTCAGTCTGAAGTCACTCTGACATCCAACATTTCCCCCTTCAGGGAATCTTACTCCCAAACTTTTCGAGGCTCTGGTACACAGACAGTTTGCAAAGCTCTGACTGTGTAATAATCAGTTGTATTCTTCATTTGCAGATCAGTTTGCTCTTACTTATGTTTTAAAAGATGTGTCACTTTTCTATCCTTTTTTTTCCCCAGTGACTTGTTTAGCACCTTCTGTTATCTTGCAGGATTTGTACGAGTAGCTGAGCAATGTGGCTTCAGAGTAAAGATCAGCACACAGCTTAACTCTATTTTAAGATGCTTAATATGCACTCTTGTTCTAAATCATTGTGTCTCTGAGATGAAAATATACTTGCTGTTCCTCTGACATAAATCCCTCTTTTATCTGCTTTGTTTGGCTCCTCAATGGAGTGCAACTTGGCCAGATCTGAGTACTGGGTCCACAGGGAGAAAGTTAAACCAGAAACACTTAAATGTTATTAAAGACAAAGCTCTTGACTCTTCACCTTCCTGATTAATGCTGCTTATAACTGTTTCTTATATAAGAAAGAACAAGAGACTCAGAGAAACAAAGGCTCTGCTAAAGTTTATGGGCTGAATTGCAGCAACACATGTCCCACTCCCTTTTTTATTCTCATCTGCTCCAGCCTTGCCTCTCCCTTAGCCTGTAAACTCCTCTGTGCACAGCTCTGTTGTGCTCAAGTGCTGTTCACATCTTTCATCCTACATAAATAATAATACATCACAGTAATAAAGCAGCTGTTGGGAGTTAATTCCGACCAAACTCCAATCTACCCCCGTGTAACAAGATGTCTGCACAATCACTCTCAGTAATAAGTCCTGGGAAATGCTGTGCAATAATCTCAGTGCTTGATTAATTTTTATTTCATAACAAATCTTTATTAATGGGCCAGATGCTGATGGGTTTGTTCGTGGTGAGGGCTTTCTGACTGCAAGAGATGTGGCCTTAAAAGAAAGGAAAGCAAGTGAAAACCGAGCTACCCAAGGATATTCTGGTGCATCGCTGCCAGAATAAAACAGCTAGTGAGTCAAACAAAACAAGATCAGCTTTTAGAAGCAAGTACAATGATTTGCTGCCTCGAAGAGATAATATTCCTCTTTTAGTTTCTTGTGTCATGCAGTAAAAGAACAGTGAAAAGTTCCCAGAATATCTGTGCAGGGAGTTAACATTTCCAAAAAAAAAAAAAAAAAAAAAAGAAAAAAAAAGAAAAAAACCTTTACAAAAGAGGTTTTCTTTCTTCCAGGCTCTTCAGAGAAAGGCTGGGTAAAAAGAAAAGAGCAAGGAAAAAGTCTGGGCGAACTCAGAAGAAAAACATCAAGTCTTTTCAGCAGGGAATGAAAGCACAAAGGCAAGTCCCTGGCAAATGTCAATATTTACATGAATCGTGGTAAAACTGCTGGCCTGGGGGGAGAGCAGGGAAGGGTATTCAGAAAAGTGACCTTCTGGCCACCACGCACAGGCTTTCCTTTGGCACTGCAGGGTGCAGGGTCACCCAACCACAACGACCGAGACAAGAGCCACTGATGTAATGACAACCCTGCAACGCTGAACCAAAACCACCCCAACCAAAGAGCCCCAGTCTCTTGATGAATTGATTTGCAAAGCCAGCAGTTCTCCTAGGAGGGCAAAGCAAGACAAAATGGGCGCAGGGTCTCCACAGTCAGGGCGTGAATACCGAAACGAGCCGCGCAGTCATCGCTGCCTCATACAAATAGGAACAGGGTCCTGGGAGAGGAACTTAAACTGCTTCAGAGAATTAAACCCATCCTGCACTTAGCTAGTTTAGTGAAGCCACCTTGAGTTTACCCTGGAAATGCCAAGGACCAGCTCAGGCCCTGCAGATCTGCACTGATCAAGCCAGATGAAAGTGCCAGGCCCCTCCTCAGTCATGTTTCAGATATAATCAGCCTGACAAACCCAATCCATACTTTCTCCTGAAAATCATTAGTCATCATATTAAATCATATTATGTGAACAAATTGCTTCCATCTTCATATTGTTCAAGCAAACAGTCAAGCAAGGGGCAGCTTTGGTTTGAGAAAATGACTTGGCCAGAGCAGATAGCAAATTGTGTGCACTAATTGAAATTCTAAATTAACACCATGTAGCACAGTTTGACTTAATTGCTTTAAAAAGAGTTTTCCAGGGTACAGCCTTGAAGCTTCCACAGTTACACTGCCAAGGCAGTGAAGATGGAGGAACCACTTTAGGAAAGGCTCAAGTGTTCCCTTTGACCACATTGATTTTCCTCTATGTTTATTAAAATCTCTCTTCAGCTGTTGCAGTACTGCTCTGTGCTTGGTCCCAGGAGGTTTTTCCTCCATGAACACAGATGCAGATATAACAGGACTCCCTAATAACTTCATGCTTTATAGATCCAGCCAGGATCAGACCCTGAGTGATGTCTGAGTACCTCGGGAATGTCAGTGCTCTAATGAGCCCCGCACAGGCACGAGGGACAAGAGACAGAAGGAACAGGAAAAAAAAAAATCACTGCCCTTTTTGCAGAAAAATAGAGCTAGCAAAAGAGATTTCTAGATAAATGTTGAATTTTAATTTAACAACAAACCATGGATATGCACTGCCATTTGAAATGCTGTGGGGAATCAGAGGTGCCCAAGAGGGACTGAGAGAGGCAGTTGGGTTTAGGGGAGATGTTCACACTGGAGGCCAGGAGGATACCCCAGACCACCAAAACCAGCACTAGACCCCACCCCGTTCAGACAACTGGATGACGATTTACATAGATTATCTTAGGAATTTACAATCACGACTTACACAGAAAAACATACATGGAGACACTGAGATTTAGAAATTTTAATCTGCAAGTTAAATCCTACAATGGAAGCTAGATGAATTTATCCCACCTCACTGAAACAAGCTCTAACATCTCCAACCCCAGACACATGACCAAAAAAATCATGAGCTGAGCTTGGCTTGAGTCTCCAGAGACTCATCTGCAAGCCTGTGCTCCTTGGAGCAAAAAGGACAGATTCCAGCTTGAACTTCATCTATGGAAGTTTAAGCATTAAATTAGGATAAAATAGAAAAGGTTAAGTCCAAAGAACAAATTATTGTGGACGTGTTTGTATTTGCACAGCTGAAACAGTTTAAAACCTCTGCTTGTACCAGCTGTATTTCTGTGAGGTGGTTCCAGGGACATCTGCTCTGCCCCAAACAAAGAACTTGAAAAAAAAATCTTTAAATCCTATCTTAAAGAAAACATCCAGATGGAAAAACGGGGTGTTTCCAAAAAACCACGGATGTAGTTGAACCTGCTTTTTTGGGTGGGTTGGACTAGGGGATCTCCAGAGCTCCCTTCCAACCCCAACCCTTCTGGGATGGTGTGATGCTGTGGGTGATCTGGCTGTCCTTTCAGCTGAGCTGTGGCTGCAGACTTTGTGGGCACTTCCAACCAGCACCTGCACAAATTAAACCAGGTCAAAGTAAATCACAGCCCCAGGATGGCAACCTAATCTGCTGCAGCTCTCCCACAAGCACATCTTTCAGCAGGACACCAGCAGCTCACGTAAATCTCCTCTGCCACACGCACAAACCAGTGGCTTAACCTGGTTCTTTCCACTTTTGAGACAATAACACAGGGCAGGTAGCACTGAGGGCACGTCCCACACTGATCCTCTTCTCTGTGGAGCTGCTGGAGCTGCTCCTTCTCTGTGTAGATCACTCATTACACCATCCCAGCACCCTGCATTGTTTTTAACTTCAATGGCAACAGCTACAACTCACAACAGGTTTCTACTAGTGGAAGTCCAAATGCCTGGATATGCTGCAAGAGCACAGCCCTATTTGGCACAAGGACACATGTGAAGCTGTTACATGCCAGTGGTGGAAATATGATCTGTTTTTCACTTAGTGTGTCTTTCTTGTGATATATCTTCAGTCTTTCAATATCTCAAATGGTCAGGCAGAGAAACAGTCACGACCTGCAAAAGCTGGAGGAAGGTTTTTAAATGTTTTAAAAGTTACTCTGCATTATACCAGGCCAGAAAAGGGACAGGAATAGAAGATTTCATTTAGATTACGGATTCCCAAGAGAACAAGCTGCCTATGACTGTGTTTCTATGTGGTGCCTGATATAATACACTCTCTGAATGCATATCCACAGACCTGGACATATCTTAGAGCAGAGAGTCCCAAGTGAAACGACAAGCACCTAACATGCAGTTTGCAGTGCCATTTCCTGGAGTAGAAATGACCCCAGGAATGTTTTACAGGTCTCAATTACAGCAAACCACATCTGAAATATTTATCCTAGTCCATGGAGAGCAATGGGCATTTCCCAGACATGATTCATCTGCACTAACCCAGATTAGTTTCTCCCCAGAAGGCCTTATTTCTCTCTTCTGACTATAAATGTGGAGGTGGAGAAATTTACCCCTTGTGCGTCTACATTTGATCGCCCAAATCCCATCAACGGTGGCAGAGACACCGTGTTGAGAATGCAATTAAATTTCCCAGGGACAAAGGAGTCATTTGACATTTTCTTCTCCAGCCCATCATGGTTATTACAGCAAGGGTGAACGGGGATATGGTGCCCAAGATACCCACCGCTGGTGATGGACGCTCTTTATGATCTATATGAAGGATTGAAGGTGGCTGAAGAGTTCCTGGATACTGCAGATGGATATTCTATCCTGAAGTCTCGTTTCCAACAAGCAGAGAAAGGCAAAAACCTCTGGAAAAGAAACACTTCCGGGTTTAAGTAGAGCAAGGAAGACACTTGTCATGTAAGATGTGCAATGACCTGTTTGGTGAGAAGATAAAGCCACAGTGGTGAAGATGGTCTCCATCTTCATAGGAGAGTATTCAAGGTGTCAGGATGAGTAGTCAGGAGAGTGTTAAACCAGGAAAAATGGAAGGCAGAGAGGGAGGAATGAATGAGCATTCATTTAGCTCGAAATTAAGATGTCAAGAACAAAATTAATCAAGGCACCAAGGGATGTGAAGAGAAGAAATTCTTTAATTGCCTATACTGCGATGCTGGGAGTCTGAGTAATAAACAAGAACTGGAATTGGAGTAGCTCATTTATGAGTATACATTAGGCCTTGCTGGCATTATTGAAATCTTGGGGGAAGATTTGCATGATTGGAATATTAAAATCACTCATTATAATCTATTTAGGAAGGATAAAGTGGGCAAATGCAGAAGGGGAGTGGCACTCAACATCAAATGTGTTTCTGTGGGAATCAGGTGCCTAAGCACTTCTTGTAAAGCCTTTCAGGCACTTCTGTATGTTTTACATCTGAAGAGACAGAAAGAGATGGATGGCATGGATTTGCAAGGTGAGATCTTTTGGAACCTCAGCTTTTGGAAGGTGCACGATGTTTGTAACCCTTGAAGGACTGTATCTCAAAAAAATCAGACTCTTAGTGAATGAAGGGATATTCAGGGCGAATCATTGCTCTTTTACTGTGCACAAAAACTCACAGTTTGAATGGCATTACTGAAATTTGCCATAAATAAAATGAGACATAATCAGCTTGATCCTACACTCTGATTAAATACTACAGACATCTTGTGTACAGAATTACAGAGACTAAACCATTCAGAAGAGCATTAATACCTAGCCGTGTTTGACCCTTCCTGGCATTACACACAGAAGAAATCTGGCCCTTTATATTTTTCAATGGCGTAAATTATCGCTGTGCCTTTGGAAGATGCAGTATTGGCAGGTCTGCAGAATAAGAGAGGCTCTAATCATCACTTATTCTTCTTGCTGCTATTTCCCTGACATCACTTTAAATTCTCACCCTCACTATATATACACATATTTTATTTCCTAGGTAATTTTCATGATTCTTTCTACACTTTTCCAGATGAATGAGCTATTCCCTAAGCACAGAAAATTCTCTAAGCCATTATCTCCTATGTCTTTAAGGCTCACCTTTTTCCTCCCTCCTGCCCTATTCAATCCTTATATCCATTCTGACTTTGGCAACAATTTAATTCATCCTAATTGAAAATCCTACACAGTATCACAGAGTTCATACTGCCAAGCTAATTTCATGCCCTCATTATTGTGATCTTTATTCTGCTTCACACTACAGAAGCCCCCCCCACTCTGCATCATGCTATCAGAAAAACATCTCAAAAACCCAAATGCCAGAACAGCTCCAAAGTTTTTCTTCCCATATGTCAAGAATTATTTATTTTTACCCAAAAGTTCAGAGCTGAACAGTAATAACCTGAATATGTCTTAATTACTCTGAAAAGTTCTTTATGAGAACTGTGTGTGTGTGTGTGTTGTAGAAGGAGTAAAGCCAAAAAGAATCACTGGCTGTCCTGAGTTGGAAGGGACCCACAGGGATCATGGAGTCCAGCTCCTGACCCTGCACAAGACACTTCAACAATCCCACCCTGTGCCTGAGAGCGTTGTCCATACGCTCCTCAAGCTTTGGCAGCCTTGGTGCTGTGACCATTTCCATGGGGAGCCCGTTCCAGTGCCCCACCACCCTCTGGTGAAGAACCTTTTCCTAATATCCCACCTAAACCTCCCCTGGCACAGCTTCCTGCTGTTGGAAGAGATGAGAAGATGCGCTTGACTGGAGGAGCAGCTCACCTCAGAGTGGGTGGGTCACTGTGTTGCAAGGCGACAACCAGCAGTTTCTGGCTGGGCTGGGACTCAGCTTGCACAGGTCACCCACAAATCCCTTGGCTGTGTGTAGATTTCTCTCTCTCTCTCTGTCTCCAAAAACATGTGCTTTTCTGGTGTAAAAAAAGGGATACTTGTGCTGCCTCTGTTTGAGCCAGTGACTCACTCTGCCTTTTCACAACAAAGCAAACTGAAGTCACGGCAGAGCATGAGAGAAAGACACGATTCAGACTTCACTCCTGATTTTATGCTTGAACAATATTCCTCAGTACAAAGTAACCACAGTCAGCCTCTTGTCCATACAATGCTGGGCTAAGTGAAGGCAAAATTGGGATTAACAAGGTCTGTGGCTTTGCAAAGCTTTGTAATTTTTTTTTTCCCCTACAAAATTAGTGTCAGTTTATCAACTGAATCCAGCCACTACAATACAGGGTCCTTCAGCCAATTAGCTAATTAGTGCATGGTTCCCCAGTTCCATCTGAAGCTCAGCCCAAGCTGCTGCAGACACATTTCCCCCCAAGACAGTACAAGATGCCCATGGTTGTTACAGCACCGTGTTCATCTGGATGAACGGGCATCTATTTGTATTGACACAGTTCCAGAGGCACTTCCCAGAATCTCCTGGGAAATCTTACTTGAAGCAAAACTCATTGAATTAACTCATGGGGAGGCACTGCCATGGCTATGGGGCTGTAAACAAAAGGCAGTGTCTGTCACCTAAGACTGGAGTTAAAAGGAGATATCCTGGACATGATGGCAGCGTGGAGAGCAGCAGATTTGGTCTCTGCTCTGTTCATACTAAAGAAAATAACAGGTACTGCTAATAACCAAAGTGAGGAGCAGCAGTAAGGGCAGAGAAATAACAAGGGAAGAGATTAGAAATATCAGCTGGAAATAAGGAGTGGGATTCAGCTGAAGAAAAAAAAAAACATGAGAAGGAAATTTGGGACCACATTAGCAAGGTTTAACACTGCAATGGGACATATGAATGGGAAGCATGATATGTAGTGATATAAAAGGAAGATGGTCCAAGAAGAAGAAGAAATGACCTGACAATTGGTTGGGTTGGTGTGCAAAGACTTGAAAAGGCATGTATTACCTGGCTCAGTGAAGTGCAGAATAGAAGAAATAGAAAAAAAAAAAGACAACGACAACTTAACCATAGATTTGAACTGCAGGGCAAAGGTTCCATCCCCCAGGCTGCAGGGCACTGCAGTTCTCACTCCTTCACTCTCACAAAGGCTATTTCGGGGGCTGTGCCAAGGGAACAGTAGAGTATAATATAAAACAGGTTTAAATTCTAGCAAACATCCTGGAGGAATACCGAGACCAAGAAAGCAAAGGCATCAGCTCTTCTTGGTCATAGCTACATTGGGATCACTCTTCCTTTGGACTCGGAGCTTTTCCTCATGGAGTGTTATGTCCCTACTCATTCCTTGATTTCTGCCCCTGTGCACCGAGCTCTGCTGCTTTCTGTGCAACATCTTCAGCCACATCAATTGTATGAGCTTGTGGGGGTCCCAGAGTGAGGATTTTAAGACTCAACTAGACAAAAGTAGTAGGAGCTGCCGCTGAGGGATAATTCAGTTTTAATGTAGAGATGCAATTACTGATCTGCTGTTTGGGCTTTATCCCTTGTTTAGCACACCTGTGTCATTTAGATTAAGTCATTCATCACTGCAGCAGTACATACCTGATCTGAACTGATGGTCCTGGTTAACTGTAGTGTTCAAATTAATTTGTTTCACTAAAGACAAGCAGTAACGTTTGCCCTTTCCCAAACCCTTACAGAAAGCAAAACTCTTTAATATATATACCCTTTTAATAAATTACACATTGCATTGGCTAAAATGTACAGTAATGTGTGTGTGCATGTGAGTGGACAAATGCACTGTGGTTTTTTATTGAAAATCAGGAATATTCTTGTGTGTAGGTGGACACAAGCTGGCAACTTCAAGAAGCCAAGGTTGGACTTGATGATCTTGGAGGTCTTTTCCAGTCATAATGATTCTATGATTCTATGCCCTTTGCAGTGCCACACCCTGCCTTTCTTTGCCTGTTAATCCTCCCTGCTTTGGTTCTTATTGTCCTGGTTCAAGTTTTCAAAGTGCAGCGGGCATTTTGAAGTCCCCAGAGTTGCTGCCATGCTCTGCACAGGACCTTCATGACTCTATTTGCAAGAGGAATGGCTAGAAGTTGAGTGGCAGTGAAGAAACATGACAATGGCCTCATGAAAGCAAAATACAGCTGTCAGGCACCTTTCAGCTTCTCTCAGTAATTCTGTATGTTTTCCCAACACACCATCACTGTGGTGCACGAAGATCTCATGGATCTCACTGGCTGGATACAAAGATCCTCCCTCCTAGACCAGGAGGGACTCCACTGATGTGGAAGTGGAACTAAATAAGAGGGAACAAGTTTGAACATTTAGATACCCTCAGCCACAAGGACACAATCCAGTCAATGCCAGTTGGTCTGAGGACTTCAGACTGGTCCTTGGCTCTTTTCAACGAGATGTCACAGCCATCAAAGAGAACTTGGGCCCTAGGGCATTGTGTCTACACAAAGCTGGGTGCAGAGATCCAAAAGAAACAGCATTTTAGCTGGATTCATAGCTGGAGACAATGCTCCCATATTAACCACCACACAGGGATTCCTCAAGCTAAGAAGGGATTCAGTAACAAAGGAAGAGCACCATGCTGAGGTGGTGGTTGTAGGATGGCCCTGAGATGGTGTTTCTTAGCCCTGGGAACACACCAGCCAGATCAGGTGCTCTTGGCCCCCACAGAGCTGCAAGGTGCCCACCTGTCTTCACCTGCACAACCCAGGGAGTCACTTCTGGTGGTTTCTGCCACAAACAGCTGTGCCACAACTGGACACATGAGTTCTCTTTTTGGATGAGAGAAAGATTGGTGTTGCTGTGATGTGTTCCAGCTCATATCACACACTGCCCTTAAAAGGAGAGGTCAGCACAGCCCCAGGGTGTACTCAAGGCTCCCAAGGAGACTATCCACCCCCCACTATCTCTGCTTGGCCACCTCCCAGATTGCTCGAGTAGACCCTCCTTCCCTCTTAGGATATTCCTCTAGTGCCCTCATGAGAGCTGAAGAAGTCCCTCAAGGGAGCAGAGATGAGCTAAAGCCAATCCATCATGCAGGAAATAACTGCAGTGAGTGTTGCAAGGCTCCTTGGATTAACTAACCCACTTCAAAACAAGTTTCAGAAGTGATTTATCTTTTCCTCTTAACACTTTTAAGCCAGTTGTCATTGCAATGGGCTACAACAGCAGCTCCTATAAAAATAAAAAAAATAAAAAAATTAATAATTGTTTTTTTAAAAAGGGGGTTATCTTTATTCTTCACAGTGGAAGAGCAATGATTTAGATTTAGCCTGCTATGATATTGCTGTATTCAGGGTTTTTTTTATTTTTTTTCCTCCTCTTTCTTTTTAATGTTTGCCTTCCTTTCACAGGGAAATTGATTGTTTGAAAGAACCAAGATTGATGCACCTAATATTTACAAACAGCACACACTTCTGGACACTCTATTTTCTGGTGTAACCTAATAAGAAATTGATTTGTTAGTTGATGGGTCTTCGCCTTGTTCGATGCATTTTAAAATATTTATATATGTACATTAAGACTAATCAGCCTTGAAAATGATGAACAGGTTGGTTAGAATTCTAATAAACTGAATTTTTGGTCCTACAATATCCAGTAGAAATGATCAATCTAAAATTTTTCTGTCATCTTCACACATATCTAGGAAATATTTCTTAGTTAAGGATGGCTTTTCTGGAATAAGCAAGAATTTTATCACTTTCTTCTGTGATCATCTGTTGTCAGCTCTGTATCCCTCAGGCTTTTGTGTTACTCTTGTTTTGATTTATCATTTGATCTTTTTCATTTTGTCATCTTTGAACACGACTGAAATCCAGCAATGAGGATCATATGAAAAGAAACACATTTTTGCACGCATTAAAAGCTGAAAGAATTTAATAAGAGGCCTTCCTTCCTGTCTCTCAGAAGGGAGCATTCATCTGGTTTGTCCGGCTGTTCATGTGGGCCTCTGAAGTCCAGCACCACCACACTCCTTATTGGGGCAGCAATGAAGACTGATGGGATTTGTAGTCCCAAAAGTAAAATGTCCTCACAGAAATAAACTTCCAGAAGGATCAGTCTGGGGAAGGATTAAGGGCTGGCTGCTTTTGAGGTTAAATACTTGTTTGAATACTAAAGTGGGTGCTGAGATCCTGAAATATTGAAAGAGGAAAAAATCCTGGGTTTGGGTTGAAAGGCATCTTAAAGATCATCCATGTGTCTTAAAATGGAATCATAGAATCATAGAATAGTTTGGGGTGAAAGTGATCTAAAAGATCATTTAGTTCTAATCCCTCTGCCATGGGCAGGGACACCTTCCACCAGACCAGGTCACTCAGAGCCCCATCCAATCTGGCCTTGAACCCTTCCAGGGATGGGGCCCTGTGCCAGGGCCTCACCTCCCTCACAGGAAGGAATTTCTTCCTAATATCTAATCTCAACCTTCCCTCTGTCAATTTGAAGCCGTTCCCCCTTGTCCTGTCACTCCATGCTCTTCCCCAGCTCTCTTGGAGTCCTTTCAGGAACTGGAAGGGGCTCTAAGATCTCCCCAGAGCCTTCTCTTCTCCAGGCTGAACACCCCCAGCTCTCCCAGGCTGTCTCCAGAGCAGAGGGGCTCCAGCCCTTGGAGCATCTTCACGACCCTCATCTAGATTCGCTCCAACAGGTCCATGGATCTACATTTGGTCTAAGAAATGCCAAGTAAAAAGAGGAGATGATTTCCCGTGACCTTTTGGCTCCATTTATACCAGTTCAAACCAGTAACCTCTTCACACCTCAGGCTACTGAGGTGACCATCTACCCCAGATTCTCTTCAGAACTAATGGTAGATGGTCACAAATGAGCACCTACCCCACATTCTTTTCAGCAGAGCTGCTATGGCAGAATGTGTGAACATGAAGCTCAGGGATTATTTTTTGGTCCAGCACAATGAAAATACGACCCATCTTCTAAGCACTAAAACAACTTTATATCTGGAGAGAGCACAGCTTCCACTTAATGTCCTCAGCTCAGGCTGAGCACTTGTCCCCAGGTTGGTTCCTTAAAAAGCCCTTGGGCTGCTCAGGTTTCCAGGGTTGGAGACTGCCTTACCTGAATCTGTCACTGCTGCTTTTGTTCCCACCCTGTTTCTGTGATCACAGCACCGCGCTGCGTAGCTGCTCCCTCCTCAGCAGACTTCCTGACAGGTGATTACTTTACAATAAAGATTTAGGATAAAACAAATGTTGAGTTCCCGGTGACACCCTCCTTTTCTCCCTCCAGCATTTCAAGTCTGGGTTCATTATCACCTCTTTAATTGGGTAATTATAATAGAGCTGACAATCACTTGGTGCCATCCAACGGCATTTTTGATCTCACCATTTTTTTAATGTGTACATGTAGATACATATTAAAAACAGAACAATTAAATTCTTTTCCTTTGTCACACCCTTTCCAAGAATACCAGAGAGCCCAAACTGGATGTAAATGTGTGTAGAACCAGGAATGACCCAGTCCCCAGCCTTTACCTCACCCAAGCAGCTTTATGGCCACTCAGATACCAATTATCAAAGCTAGAAAGGATGATGAGAGAACCCAATTTAAACAGCATTTAACAAATGAAGTAAAGGATGGGCATTCTAACACCAAAACCAGCCCAGGACTAGCTACAGCTACTTCCAGTATGACTGTGTTTAAAGGGAAGTGGTGGATCACTTCACTAGTCTCACCATGGGAGAAGGAAAAGCAGCAAGACAAGGAAGCTCTGCTGGCAGACTCTTAGTCCCAGGAGTGAGTAATATTAATAGACTGCCTGCAATCTATTAGGAAAAGGAATTAATTAGTATCTTTAGATGAGTTTGTTTTGTGTTTGTTTAATTATGCACACAGGGAAAAAAAAAATACCATCTGCCCTTTTGAAAAAGAATAAAAATGCAATCACACAGGAGCAGATGCCTGGAGAAGGCAAGTGGAACTGCAGCACACAGCCAAGCTGATGGTAACAGAATCCTTAAGCACTGCTCCATTTCCTGTAAGCATGTTTTAAATGGCCAAAACTTTCTTCTGCATCCCCTGAGAGATAATATTATTGAAGGGAACTTTTCTGTGCTGCAGGAAAACTCTTCCATCAATACTAGAAAATGTTTTGGTGACAGCGTAGTCCATTTGGGATAAATTCTGCAACCCTCATAATCACAGAACCATTGAGATTGGAAGGCATCTCTAGAGAGCATCCATTCCACCTCCCCTGTTCAGAGCAGAGGCAGCCCCTATAGGTTTGTGCGACATCAGGTCCAGTAGTTCTTCAAATATCTCCAGAGATGGAGACTCAGCCTCTCTGGACAACCTGTTTCAGTGTTCAATCATCCTGATAGTAAAAAACTTTTCTTGTGTTTAAACAATTTGATGTGCTTCAGTTTGTGTCCCTTATGTCCTGTCCAGTCATTGGGCAACTCTGAGAAAAACTGAGCTTCAACTTCTTCATTCCCCCATCACATGTTTATAGACAGTGCTAAGATCCCCCAAGAACTTTGTCTCCTCCAGGCTGAACAGTCACAGGTCTTTCAGTTTCTTATATGCAACGTCTTAATCATCAACAATCTCTTAATCACCTACCTGGCCTTCAGTGACTCTATGGCTGTTCCTTCCCAGACGCAGGACTTCACCTTCACCTCTGCTGAACTCACAACTTTCCCCTCTGACCATTTTTCCAGCCTATCAACATAAATGTGAAAGCAACACAACCATTTGAGGTATCAGCCACTCCTCAGAGTTTTGCATCACGTGCAAACTTGCTGAAAGAGTGGCCTGTCCCATCAACCAGATCACTGATAATGGTGTTACTTTGTTGGTCTCAGCCTCTGCTGCTCACCACTTGTGCCTGATCTCCAGCTGGACTTCATCCCACCAACTGGGACCCTTCCAGTCCAGCAATTCAGTTAGTTTTCAATCCAACTCACTGTCTGCTTGTCTAATCTGTACTTAATCAGCTTGAAAATGAGGATGTTGTGGCAAATAGTGTCAAAAGCCTTGTTAAATTATCAAAAAAAATCACTGCTCTTCTCTCACCCACTGAGCTGGTCATTTCCTTGCAGAAAGCTTTGGTCAGACACAGTTTCATCTTCATGAATCCACGCTGACTACTGAGCATGTAGGGATGACATTTGGAAAGCTTTACCACGTCTCTGTCTTGGGTGACCTGATCTGGCCCTGCTTCCACCTCTTATACACTCTTTTTTAAAATGTTTGAGTTTTGTTGGAGCCCTTCACTCATCCATGAAGGCTTTGTACAATCTCTGCTTATGGGAAGTACCAGTTTTTGCTATATGCAAAGCCTCAAAGCAACCTTGGCACTAAGGAAGAAGGAATCTGCTCCTCAAATTATGGGCACAAACCATTTTCCCAGAGGAGCATCAGAAGAAAAACTTCAAATTCCCATCTAGCTCTTGGCATGTACAGCTACCTTTGACTTTGCAGAGCCTGCATTGCAATAACTGAGTCCTTTTTTCCATAACTGCCTCCATCCAGGATCCCTGGAGTTTTGCAAACCAATAAAAATTTATCAGTGCTTTAGAACATGTTCTTGTCTTGAATACATTTTCTTTTCCTTATGGATCTTTCATGGGAGATAATGGTAGTCATAGATGTCAGATAGTTTGGTAGTAGGGATGGACTGCTTGGACAATCACATCCAGTACAGGATATTATGGACAGTGCAGGTGATAAAATCCTTCTCTTTAGTATTGTCCAAGAGAAGAGGAGGAAAATGGAATTGAATTTTTTTGTGTTATTAATTGCAAACAGTGGCCATATTTAAAAGGCAGAATTTGTTGAATGATGAGCCTGTGATGGGTGTGTGGGAACCAGTAAATCCATATAACCCCTTTGACTTTCCAATCCATATTAGCACCACTTGGTATAAAAAAGGGAATTGCTGTGATTGTTACGCAGTTGTGGATCACATGTGAAAAGGTGCCAGTGCTTTTTAGTGACACCATGTATTTCCTTAGACTTAGAGATAAAGAGGAAAGATGTTCCTTCAGTTCTTGGAAACTGGTGTTGTGGCCTGATGGTAAAATCCCTGATTCATGGAAATGGTTCCATTGACACCAGTCAGTCTGCTCCATGAATGTGACTGCACACCACAAGGGATTATCAGTCTAGATAAGCAAATTTCTTCCACCCAGTGATCAGTTCCAGTTGTTCCAGAAAAACAGGGAGGAAACCTAGGTGCAATCAGTAAATGGCCTTTCTGTATTTAGAGATCATTTTCCTTATCATCAGTGCTGGTAGGGTGGGTTACAGCCTGGAGTGTTGGGTTTCAACCCTTCTGAAATCATAAATAAGAAGTATTTTTCCACTGGAAAATACACATCCATGCAACTTCAGCTCCAGCTTGTTTCCATTGTTTCCCTGGGATCATCCTTTCTTGCAAGTCCCCGTTAAGGACAGAGTAATTTGCTGAATGAAACACAACATTTTACAAAGAGGACACTTCCCCTTCCCAGGCTGCTACAAAGAAGGACTATTCGTCACATGCCACCAAACCTCCCATCTCTGGGATTTAGTTGGACTGGAGAACATAAAGTATCATTGAAAATTCCTGTGTGAAAAAAGTCCAGGGAAAACTGAGCTCAAGCTTTTCCCCAGCCATTTGTGCTTCAACTGTTTCTTCCTCAGGATGGTTCAGACCTCTGTCCTGCCATGGGCACCTTTATTGCTCATGCACAAGGTCTCAAACAGCCACGTTCAACCTGATGAGATGTAGGAATGGTGACACCCCATCCCTGGAAGTGTTCAAGGCCAGGTTGGATGGGGTTGGGAGCAACCTGGTCTAGTGGAAGTTGTCCCTGCCCACGGCCAGGGGGTTGGAACTGGAGGATCCTAAAGGACCATTTCATGTTTCTATGACACATCTTATTTGAGTCTACAGTAGAAAACCATTGGGTGCTGAGATTTAATTTAATTTCACTGCTATCCTAAATGGATTTTAGAATTAAGACACACTCCACAGGAATAGTTGCTATATATATTTAATGTGTATCATTTATAAAGAGACAATTTCCTAGGGCTATATGGAGACATCCAGGGGCATGTATCAATATGTATGGGTATAATAGAAAAGAGCTGGAAGGTTTGAGCTGAAATAATCCGTGCTCCAAAAACGTCTATTTTAAACAATGAAACAACAGCAGCAGCATTTGTCTTTGTTTTAGGGATCATGCTGAGTGGCTTAACTGTGCCAGATGGTTTGCTCATGTCTTATGAGTGAAAAGAAATGTCTGTGTGCTCACCCAAACTTGAATTTCCCTTGCTGAGACACTTCTGACATGAAAATAATGAAGATGCTGAGATGAAAGTAACTTATAGGACATTTATTCGATTTCATACTAGATATACAAAGAACAAACCAGACAACGTGTCACGGGAGATAGCAGCAAGGAAAAGACTGAAAAGAAGGAATATATATAATCTGTACAGGTGCTGCAGTAACATAGAGGGTGGGAGCAAAGTTATTTATGAAGGAGCTTGGGGTGCCCAGGAAAGATTTGCATTCCCCTGGGATCACACTTGCTGCTTTATCCTCTGCTCCAGGCTGCAGGGCTCAGCTCAGTACGAGTCCTGAAGGAGAAAGGGGTATTTTATTTCAGCCTAAGCTTCCTTATAAAGAGCTAAGTGAAACTGAAAAATGTCCCTTCATGGCAAATCCTCTGGATATTTCTATTTTGTGTTTTCCCTCAACATCAGGACAAAAGAAATGTGTGTTTTTCTTTCTGCAGAATGGACGAGGGAGCGACAAAGAAATTCAATTTGGAAAGGTCAAAACACAACAGATGTCAAATGCTCTTTTTGACATTTTCAGCTGAAGAGAAATGTTTCGACATGCCTGAAATCAAAACCTTTCCATTTGGGTTGCTGAAAGGTTTTGTTTTGAGTCATGTCAACGTTCAGTTTTGTTTTCTCACAGCAGCACTTGGTCTTGTGGGAACTGTAGTTAAAACAGAAACATTCACATTTCCCCCACTCTCCTAGGCCAGGCTTCCTGCTCATAATAATTACATGATAATTACAAGTTAATGTAATGTCCATGACACAACACATTTCTTGGCTGGTGGGAAGTCAGCACAGTTACTTAGTGGAAACACAATCCTCTGAGGAGATTATTTTATTGGTGAAAATGGGGCTAAAACTACCGGTCCCATTAGGCAATACAACATCAGGAAAATGCAGTTTAACATTTTGCTAAGCTATTTCCGAAAGAAGCACATTCTGAACAGCCCAGAAGGAAAATATAGGTCTTCCACGAAACTCTCAAAAAGTTTCCTTAAAAATTTATACATATATTGAAAAGTTTTTAGGCTGGAAAGGTCTTGTTCATCTGTAATTAGAAGTGATGCACCCCATCCTGGTGAGCCACAGCTCTCACAAATGACATGTAGAATAAGTCTTAGTGTCTACAGGAGAAAAGTGTTTTACCAGTGACAGGACACAAAGAATAAAAAGGAAAAAAAAATATAAAATTTTAACTTTGCCACATAATGGAATATATTCTTTTATTAAACAGCCCTCCTACACAGAAAAATTATATTAAAAAAACCCCACCGTAAAACACTGCAGAGCTGATTCCAGTCTGAATGACAATAATTATAATGTGCATTTGTGTGGTGTTGGTCATCCTCACAAAATCCCAAGTGCTTCTTAAGCTGTGAATAGAGATCCTTCAGCAGTTATTGGGGTGGAAGGCAACAACCACTCTGCACCAGCAAAGGTGCTCATTGGATATTTTGGGGATGGACTGTGCAGCTGGGAGAAGAGGAGGGGGGTTTTATTTGCAAGCACAATTCCTACCAAAGCTCTCTGGCATCAGGGACACCAGCCAGGGACAAAATCCTTTAGTTAGGACCTAGGAACCCTAACCAGGGTCTAGGGTTAGATCCCCCAGCTTTGTCCCTGACCTACCCTGGAAACATTGTCTGAGCTGAAACAGGACTTCAAAGGCTCATGAGCTCCTGAGGTGCCTCCACCTGTGATTTTGCTTTTCCTGCACTCAATTCTGTGTCTTTTCACATGCCTGGAATGAGGGTGGTACACAAAGGATAAAGCAGCCAGGTAGGCATCATGACCAGGTATTCCCCAAGCCAGTGTCTTTGGCACAGTGACCCCACAACGCTCAGCCCCCTAAAAGGACTCAGATGCCCAGAAAATGCCCCTTGATTTCCAAACACCACTTGGAAATAGACTTATTAACCAAAAAAAACATGCAGAAGGGTAGCAAGGACAAACCTGTGCAGAACAGCACAAGGCATCTGCTGGAAGAGGTTATGAGTGCACAGCCTTGAGCAGAGGTGAGATAAAGTAATTTTATCCTTCCAGAGCCTGGGCTGTAACCATTTCAGGTAGATTGTTGCTTTTCCAAAACAAAACCAAAAAAAAAGAAAAAAAGCACCAAAAAACAAAAACCCTCAAACAAACAGTTTGCTTCCACTGCCTTTTAGGATGATTCAGTCTTTCTTCATTCTGTTTATAGGGTCAGCTTTTAAAAGCTCTAAACTTTCAGCTTTTGTGCTTGGAGTTTTTTTATTTTTTCTGGTTATACAGAAACTCATTTTCCACCCTCTCCTAAGGACATTTTTGCCCTGCTTTAAAGTCTTCTGGGTGGAAGATAGTGAATGGATAACAGAAAATACAGTTAACATCAAGATTTTAGGTCCCAGATGGGAAGCAATGGGATCACTACAGTGCTTCTGGACCCAGCATGAGAGAAATGTTCCTTCCAGGGAATTTAAGGAAGGCAAATGGAAAAATGGCAGTCAAAGACATAGAGTGAAGTCCCACAGGGAGCTGAGCTAACCTTGCTGCCAACAAGGGAACCTTGCTTTGGGATAGCTCCCTTTTCCCTGTTCCATCTTCATTATTTCTGTTCTTCTCACCTTTCTTTCCCTTTGCAAAAACCACGTGCTGTTAAACTACTTCAATCATCTTGTGAAAACATCAAAATAAGAGGCTGAATGAGTTAATGTGAGACAGAGAGGGAATATAAAACCATGTCCAGAATAGAGTTGCTGTACAAGGAGAAAACAGTCATCCCTCTGGTGGAGTTGGTGCTCTCCAAAGGGCAGATGAATATTTAACAAGGCAGGGCAAATAAAAGAATAAGCAGAAGGGGAAATAAATATATAAGAATTGGGGGAAAGACAAGTCACTGGGCATGTATAGAGTTTATTTATGGATTTATTAATGGTATATATAGAATAAATGGCTAAAGGTAACAACATAGGACAGTTGAGTGGGGATGTGATGGTGTGAGCACACACACCTTCTAAGGTACACCTACTAATTTATAGCAGAATCCTTCCAGTCACTAATTTTCTGTGTTGTTATGATGCTATAAATTACTCTTTTCTTGGAAAGAAAAGGACTGGCGTGAGGCAGACTTGAGATGACACCCACTGAAAAGATAAATACAAATATATTGCCTTTTTCTAGCAGCTTTTCTTTCACATTAACAAGCACAGGAATAAGATGTTGCACAATTGTCTGTAATTACCTGACTTTACGGTGCATCTTCTGTGAGTGAGCAGTTGAGTCTCACAAGTCTTATCCAGTCTTACTTGTTGTCTAGATCCTGACATGGTGAGAAAAATCTTGTTGGATGTCTTGATTCTTGGGAATTAGGGTTTACACTCTGAATTACATTGCCAGTGGTGTAAAATTTTCACTGAAACTACAGTAACTATGGTGGTTTGCACTAAATTTGATACAGGCTTATCAAAGTCACCTTCTCTCATCATGCTTCCCATGGGCTGGAGTGATTGAATGGCATAATTTCTTTTTAGTTTTTTGTATGAATAAATGCATTATGCTGTGGCCTTAGATTCCCATATTCACTTACCACATTATTATTAATGTTACTAATATTAACTTTGCTTTCAGATAAACTAAATGCACTAATACCACCAAAAATCCCCAATATTTGATATCAGCAAACACAACTTTTCCTCCTGTTCTTTCATTCCATGGGGTTTTGCATACCTACAGGTACACTTGTGTGTACTTCCAAGAATAATACTGCCATTCTGGAAGGAATCACCTGGCCCATATTTGTCAGTCAGATCCTTCCAGGTTGGCTGTGATTTCCTACAGCCATAGAATGGTTTGCATTGGAAGGGTCAGTAAAGATCATCTCATTCCAATACCCTGCCATGGGTAGGGACACCTTCCACTAGACCAGGTTGCTCAGAGCCCTGTCCAACCTGGTCTTGGACACTTCCAGGGATGGGGTATCCATAGCTTCTCTGGGCAACCTGTGCCAGGGCCTCACCACCCTCACAGTAAAGAATTTCTTTCAAATATCCAATATAAACTTACTCCCATGTCTCCATTTTGACACTCAGACAACTATTAATTATTGATTTGGGGTGCCTTGTCTTTTAGAGGACTTGAATTGTTCATGTGTACTGAAAAACTGATTAGAGCATAAGGGGGTAGAAGGTCTATATCTGAGAGCTAGAAACACCAAGGATGGTGTAGGACAGCAGGAAGGAAAGAGAAATACATCTCAACATGACAGAAACCTTTCAATTGGCTATAGGCCTCTAATTTTATGATAATGGACAAAGTCCAGACAAAAAAAACCCCCATATGTCTTCAGGCTGCTGCCCACTTGGGATTTCCAGCACTGGTACTTCTTCCCAAACCTGGAAATCCATGAAAAAAAACATACTGATTTTTGGTGTAATCAGGTGGCCTTCTTAAATATTGAGCTACATCAAGGGAACGTTGAAGCCAGGAGCAGATTTTTTCCTGGAGTCCAGGGAAGGTTTCTCTGTGTGACAACTCTTTCTAAGCCATTATGTGCAGCAGTTGGAGCTGTCACCTTGTCATGCAGAAGAGTTGCAAGGACAAACCTGTGCAAAACAGCTCAAGGCACCTGCTGGAAGAGTTTATGAGTGCACAGCCTTGAGCAGAGGCGAGGTAAAGTAATTTTATCCTTCAGAGCCTTGGCTGTAACCATATCAAGAGGACTGTTGCATTTCCAAAACAAAAAGAAACCAATTTCCTTCCACTACCTTTTAGGATGATTCAGTCTTTCTTCATTCTCTTTATTCTGTCAGCTACTAAAAATTCTAAACTTTCAGCTCTTGTGCTTGGAGTTTTGTTGTGTTTTCTTATTATACAGAAATTAATCTCCTCTTGATGTTTTTGCTCACTTTCGAAAGCTCATTAAAAATAACAAGTAACAAATTGGGTGGAAAAATGAACTGTCGATGAATCATCCTTTTCTTTGTCAGCTTGAGAAGACTGAACCCTTTTCAATTCACAAGTAAAGAACAGACTCTTGTTATCCTTGTTAGCCATCGAAATGCCAAAGTGTGGCTGCAAGAGGTGCCGTGACCATGGCATAGTCTGTGACTTTATCATCTCCTCTTGACACCCCTGAAGGCAGTTTGTAAAAGCTTTGTCAAATGTCCCTTGGGATGCTCCAAAAACAATCTCTGGTCATAGCCAGGACGGCTCTTTCAGGCTTTTGGCCAGGACGGACAGAGAACTCTGTCTTGATTGCAGATTTAGGGCATCTCCTTGCAAGATATACTCTTTAAACATCTGAGGCACTAGTCCTTTGGAAGGACTCCTGCACAGCTTAATGAGTGTTTGGAAAGTTTGTGGACCTTCTGAGAAGAATGCAACTGCAGCCACATGAAGCTTTACTGAAAGCAGAGACACTGTCTTGCTCACATGATGGTAATGCCTTGTGCTAAACATGATGCTAATATGTGCTTCAAACCCTAGGCAAGATTATGTGACCAAGTTATCACTATGACAAAACAAAACATGTCTCCAAAGACATATCAAACTGTTCACAGATTTGGCCAACAAATGATAAAGAGCAGAACCAGTAAAAAATTCTTAGAAGGGAATATATCTTGAAGGAGATAATGTGCCAGGGAGAGCAGTCACACCTTCTCTTTGCCTCTGGGGAGTCCTTTCTCCTTTCTACAAAACACTAGTGTAGATCTCCAATACAGGATATTTTTCCTGCATATTTTAAGCACTGAAGCAGTTAATAATGTTACCATCAGAATCCTTATCATGTTCATCTGAATAGTCCTCAGGATAATTCCCTTTAAGACTTTCTGCAGACTTGTGCAGATGAGGTTCTCCATTTTCGAAGTGAATCATGTTATGTGGCAACTTATCAGAGGAATGGAATGGGCTAAACAGTTTCAAACCAGAGGAAGGAAACCTCTGCACATACTCAGTAATGAGTTAAAAGCTATGTAACTTTTCAAAGTTAAATAGTAATTTAAACAATTTAAAATAATAATTAACTAATTAAACCCCAAAGCTGTTAAGAGTGTTTGTTGATTTGGATTGCAGGGAAAGGCATGACTTGCCCAACAGCCATTTGGCTGTTCCATTATGTTCCTAATTCCAGCTATTTCCTCTCTTTACATGACTTGCCTTTGTGATTATAGATGGAATTACTGGGATGTTTTCTAACAGAGATAGATATAACTTAGTATGCCTCAAAATTTAATGTATATAAACATACCTCTAGGGGAAGGCAATGAAACAACTGAAAAAATAAACCCATCAGTTACACTCTTATAGCCTGCAATACTTCTTGTTCCAGAGCCCATTTGTACTAAGGAGACAAAATCATGTAACAAAAACATGAAGATCCTCATCCAAAGTCATTGTAATGGGGCTTCAAATGAGATACAAAGGCCTTTTGTGAGGCTTAATTCAGTCTTATGTTCCTAGGAAGAGTTCAAGCCTGAAATATTGCAAAATTCCAAAGAAAATATATAGAAAGTCTTGTGGGTTTTGTATTTTGTTTTTAAGAAGATTGATCTATACCCTGATCTGACACCCTGGCCCCCAGCTTCATCCAGCCCCCGTGTCCAACACCAACTCCCTGCATTCTTGCACCTCACCTTGCTGCCCTCACTTACCCAGAACCAGAGTCCTCCTCAGTCATATGAACACTTCCCTATTTTGATTTGTGGCTTAAAATGCAGTCATAGAATCATAGAATGGTTTGTGTTGAAAGGGACTTTTAAGATCATATTGTTCCAACCCCCCTGCCATGGGCAGGGACACCTTCCACTAGACCAGATTGCTCCAAGCCCCATCCAACCTGGCCTTGAACCTTTCCAGGGGTGGGACAGCCACAACTTCTCTGGGAAAACTGTGCCAGTGCCTCACCATCCTCACAGTCAAGAGTTTCTTACTAATATCTAACCTAAATATACCCTCCTTCAGGTTAAAGCCATTAATTAAGGATCTCTGGCTCTCTCTGTTAAAGCCATCAGCCACATTTGAGTCCTCTTCACTCCAACACTTACCTGAGTGAAAGCAAGCTGAAATTAACCCCTGCTCCACTAAGTAACAAGTCAGACTTGCTGATGAAAGATCCACCTCAGAAAATGAGTGTCACATCCTCACACTCCGAGTTGAACGTATTAAAGCCTTGTCAACCCCAGTGCTCATCACAGATCCTGCATCTCTTTCTTTCTCTCCTTCTGCTCAGAATAAGGCTGCTCACTGTCAGTGCCACGCTCGTAGAGAGCACATGGAGTTATGTGGGAAGTGTTTGCTTTAATGGGGTTTTATGACGATGATGGCGAGGCCGTTTCCGATGAGCTCCCGTGAGCTCCTCGTACCCACCCCCTGGGATGGCAGCATGATGGAGAGCTCCCATTACGAGGGCTAGCACGGGGAGGGGATTGCTTTCCACCATCCGGGCCCGGGAGCAGCTATTCCTCATGATATATTGGAGGGAACGCCGACAAATGCAGCAATGTCACCCCCCGACAGGGAGGACTGCCACGCATGCTGGGGCAAACGAAAATAGATGGGGTGCGTGTAAGTATTCAAACAATAAAAGCTGTGGGAGTAAATCATCTCTTATTGCTTCATACATCTTCTCTGGAGCTGCTTCCTATTCCTTAACCAGCAGAGCCTCCCCAGTAATGCTGATTTTCTTCCTGCTATTCCAGATGCGTTAATATCGTTTACCCAGCTGAGGCAAAAATGCTGACTATTCCCCCCTGCCCATGACACACCTTCACCTCCTCCCCATGCTTGTTTCTTGAGGTACTTTTTCAAGCTAAGAATAGGACTATGAGGGAAATGAGGGAGTGAAGGAGAGAAATGCACACCACCATCCTCACAGTGGGAACTGGACAAAGCCACATCTCCACTGTTCCCAGTCAAAGGCATTTATCACCAGTTGTCATTATTTGTTCTGGAATGTTGATTCACAGAGGTGGAAGCTGTTTCACTTCATCTGCTTGGTACATGTTGTCACCCACCATGGAAGAGGTCGCTAAGTCTGGTGTCACGTTTTGTGTTTAATAGCACTGAGCACGCCAGGCAAATATTCTATCCCCCTCATCCACACTTTGTAGTTTAATGCACTGGATGTATACTGCATTATTAACAACAGCAATAATAATAATAATAATACTAGCAGTAATAATAATAATAATAATCATCCTGACTTTCTGTAGTTCATTTATACGAGGGGATTCCCCTAGCACTGTTCAAAGAGTTAATTTAATATATGGCAAACTTGAGGCAGTAAACCAGCATTTCTTGCTTGTACTGTGGAAAAACTAAATTCCAGACCTTTGCATATTGGTCCAGATTTATAATCCACTAATTCCTACAGTGTCTTCTGGATAAATAGTTGTAACTGGGTGGTTTTGGCAGTGCTTTTCTGATATCTGCTTTTCCTTAGGAAAGCTGATACACATTAAGTCAAGGTGTCAATCTATCCTGGCTTAGGATATAAAGTAAAGAATAAGTGATAAGGAGGGAAAATGTGAATTTTTCTCTCACTGGGCCATAGTCTCCCATACACATAGGACAATATATGTTGTGGTAAGGCATGTGCACAAGCTGCTTTGGAGAGATCTACCTACCAGACTTTGTACTGTCTGATCCTATTCTAATTCATTCATTTCATCATTGTCCTCATTAAACTGGTGAAATGGGCTGTTTGGAAAATTCCCCATTTAAAATTCACTCGCTTCAGGTTTTTCAGATTGATTAAGTATTGGTTGTTTTCAGCTGCTCTGTCTTACGCTCTCCTGATGGTGTGAAACAGGATAATCATGTCCTGACGTGTCTTGTGGCCCTAATAAATCTTTCTCTACTTCCAGTTTCTTTAGTATTATTTACCTGAATATTAAGGATATTTGCTTGGAAGATGAAGAACTTTTATCTATGTCCTGTTTCCTAAGGTGCTTACATTTGCTGCTTCAAATATTTAAAGCTATTTTACAGCTTGTGGTAAATGTAATGTAACCAGCAGAAGCCAATAGGAAATCTGGTGTTAGTGTCCCACTTTTCCAGGTTGCAGGGAATGGACTGAATGGTCCCCAGAACCTCCTTTTCTCAGAATGGAGGGTGTAGTCAGAGGTTGCTTCAGGATGCATTAAAATTTGGGCATGTAAAACCTCAGTATTTCAGACTCAGGCAGTGGTGGCTTGGGGAATCTTTGCAGGTTAAAACTCAGCACAATTTATTGACTCTGAAAATGCCTTTATTTATCTGAAAAGGCCTTTTTGAAGCTTTGTGCAACCTCTATGTTGGTCCATTGGGGGGACTAGCATGACTTCAGGGCCTTCTTAGTAAAGAGTTCCCTATGACTTTGTTGCCACCCTACCACAGATCTCACTTTGCCTCCCCAGCTGAAGAACTGTCTTTAGGAAGGTCAGCAATGCCACAGTGGGATGTTTCTGGATACAAAGGGAAAACTTTAGTGGGGAGTACTGGGATACGGATTGGGTGGAGGATGCTGAGGCAGGTGGGTATAAAGAAGCAAGGAGAAGGGCTCAGCCAAGGTTGGAACTGACAAATATAAATATTAATAAAGAATTTAGGACATAAATTGATTACAGTGGTGAGAAATAAATGCTTACTTCTCAATTTCATACAAGAAGGACCCAAGGGAAAAGATCATTTAGGTCTTATCTGTCACTTTTCTGGGTCAATGGGTGATCCAGAGCTGTCCCTTCTCCAATTCCCCATCCCTGTTTTTCTCTTTGGACTGATGACATTTATTTCCAGCCCTGTATGAGCCACTGGTAGTTAAACTTCATGCCTTCGGTAACAAACACCCCAGTTAGTCCTCACAACTGCTGTGGTATCTCACTGCAAAATTGCAATAAACTCCTGGGATTGTTCCTCCAGGGATCTGCCAGAGCCTTGGTCCCTGGGAAGGAAGACATAGACAAAACTTAAGAGCTTTTTGCATATGTATTGCAGGTAGAATGGATACAACCCAGTGGGTTTCACAGAGATTTCAGGAATTATAAAAACATGGAAGAATGCAAGGCCAGAGAGATCTGTCTGGGATTCCCCTGGAAGTGCTCTTGCCCAAAGACAAATTCTTTTTTCCTTTTCACCCACAGAGACCATATAGGGGCTTCTCTTCATCTTTAACCTGCCAGCCTGGATTTACACCCTTCTATCTTCTTAATTAAAATATGGTTCTGTCCCTGCTAAAGACCTTGCAGACTCTGGATCTGTTGTACCACCACGGTCAACAATAGCAACCTGGTTTAAAAAAAGTATTTAAAAAGGATATTTAGTCAGTTTATTGAAATCTAGCAGCTGGGAACATCATCTCACCTGCACTTTGACCAGCACATAACACCAGCAGTGCAAAAGTAACAAACTCTGTTTTTTAATTGCCTGCACACAATACAAGCAGTATTGCACCATACAATAACCATGAAATAAAACCCATCCATGGCACAGATGATTTAACATGTTAGAGGAGGAAGAAAGAGCAAGGAAAAGAGAAAAGGAGAGGAGGAAGGAAGGAGGAAGTAAGAAATAAAGGGAGGATGGGAAGAAGAGACAGTTACACAAATCCTCTTTGTGCTTAAGAAGCTGGAAACCTGTTCACTACTATACAAGGTGCTCTTGCCCATCTCCCTCTGCCACTTTTGGAGGTGCCATCTGTCTGTCCCAACCTTTGGTGGTGGGCACTGCCTCCAAGCAAACACCTGCCCCATCTCAGCTGCTCCATTTCATGCATGGCCTCCAACTTCTCATGAAAGTGAGTTTCTCTCAGGACACTGGACTGTGACCAAGCACTGCTGGGACATATGAGCATATGTTTTCTCCAGCTGCCCCTGCTGCAGGAGCGTGACCTGTGCTGAGAAGGAGACAGCAAGCATCTGGGAGGAGCTGATGCTGTCATGGCTCTTTGCTCAGTGAATGCCCACCAAATATCCAAGATAATCAATGGTGAGAAATTATTGGGCCCCAGTGATACCCACTGCTCTGGACCTGCAGTTGGCTGATGCATCTGTAGCTCCTTAGAGAGCTGAGCATTCTCCTGTCCTTCCCTTGGCAATCCAGCACTGGCTCTTATAGTGTACTTATAGGCACAGACTCACCTGGAACTTGTAGAGATCACAGATACCTGAGGCTCATGGGGCTGGTTTTGGCACTGAAGGTATTGTCAGTGCTAAATATACTTGTTACTCCTCTTATTCACAATTTCTTCATTGTTTTAATTCACTATCCTCTCATTTTTGCCCCTTCCCTGAGACTTTCCAGTTCTCTGGAGGCA
Organism: Manacus vitellinus; assembly: GCF_001715985.3. NCBI lineage: Eukaryota > Metazoa > Chordata > Aves > Passeriformes > Pipridae > Manacus > Manacus vitellinus. The sequence continues at coordinate 2,396,970 of NW_021940724.1, forward strand.
GACCTTAAACTGGTATCTGCAGCTCGGAAGACTCTGTAGCATCAGGCTACAAACATTATGTTAATTGTTTAGGTTCTTTACCACCTTTCAAACCACGTGGGCCATACCCATCAGGAGCCCTGTCTGCCCAGAGTGACTCCGTACAGAGAGACATTGAATAGGGAACAATTTCACAGTTACTCAAAATTCATACATTGTGCAAAGACAAATTTCCCCCATAAAAACAATTCAGTTTAAATCTGACTGGATGGGTTTAGAGTAGATGGATTAGCTCCTGCAGGGAAACTGGACAGAAAGACAACCCAGTTACCAGATTAACTGCCTTTCTCGCCTAAATAAAACCAAATACACCCATACAAAGTAGGAGAGGCATTATTAGAAATCTTCTATTTTTATGGATGGGAATGAATTTTTATGGAGCTGATAATGCAGATAGAACACACAATTGGTCTAGTCAAAATGAAAGATGAATACAAATTGCAAATCAGCTCCTGAGCTATAAAATTTGGTGTAACCTTCTCAGCAATAACTGATTGTTTAGTAGGCTCAAATAGAGTCACAGTGATGTTTCTTCCAGCCTTATTAAGCATCATAGTTGTCATATTAAACCAATGATGTATGAGTATTTGCTTATTGTAATGAGTTCTGGAGACAGTAGCTGGAACAGCAATACAAAAAACCCTCAGGCTGAAGATTTTGGATATTTTTTTCTCACTCCCTGAGGGAAATATTTCTCTCTTTTATTTCACTAACATCAAAGACTGTCTCAAACCCTGATACAGACAGAACTCCTGAAGCTAAATCTCTGGGATCTAATGCCCCTTCCCCCTCAACGGACTGTAAATGTAACTCCAGATGTATCTGATGTTCTTGCGTATTTTCACTTTCCTGGGAGCAATGGAAAATTATTATTCTTTAGTATATGGTAGGCTAGAGGATCCCAAATTCCTTTCCAAGCTTTAGCAAAACCCTCTTGGGAAATAAATTTGGAGGTGTCAGTGGTCGTGTTGTTTGGAGGTCAGATTCTTGCTGCAGTAGGAGCTTTGGAGGACTTTAGAGTAGAGTGATGTGGGGCACGCCAGGCTCAACTAAGAGAGCTTCAAAGGGAGAAAAAAGATATGTGCTGTTGAAGAAAGCTTGGAGAAACCTTTAGGGAGGAGAGGCAGCCAGGTGATGTTTGATTATATGATATTCATGCTATATATGTGTCTTATCTGCTCTGGAGCAAGGCCACTTGCAGGGCAGCAGCTATTAAGAAGATGTTTTGATGTTCTCATAGGCAAATTCAAGTTTTACCTTCAACGCTTCTGTCATAGGAGGTGTTGTAATGACGTATCTAGTAGCCATAAACTTCTATATTCCAGCCTGCAGCTCTGTTAAAAGGAATTAGGATGGCAGGCACACTGAGCATCCCCCCACCTTGTGCTTGAGCTGATGGTGGGAGAATCACAAAACCTATTCATTTTTTGATGAAATTTAGGTCCATCACTTCTTGTTCTGTCTCCTGTGGGCACACAGAAAGGTTTATCTTCTTTATAACAGCCTGGTTACAGCTTCACCTTAATTCTTTCTCCTTTGGCTAAACTCTTCCACTAGTTCCTACACAACATTTACATCACACTTACGATCATATCCCCCTGGGAACACTCCCATTGGCCCAACCATCTTTCTTGAAGTCTCATATCAAAACCAGACATGAGAAACCATTTAGGACAGACTGGAGAATGGTTTCTATTGTCTTGCAGGCTATTGCCCAGCTGACACAATCACACTGTTTGAAACAGCATGAGCATACACATGCTCAGCTTGTTCACCCTGTATTGTATAACTGTTGGTTTGCTCTGTTCTGGCAAGGAAGTTGGAGTCAAACTGAATTATCAGCACTTCCCCGTTTCTCCCTTTTTTCTTTTTAACAGCCAGGCACTTTTTGTTCTTCTTTAATCTTCTGGATTCACATCATTACAGGAGATATTTAAGCCCCATCTCATGCTCAAGACAAATCCCCTTTGCCACTAAACATATTCCACCTGCACAGGCGAAGAAAAGAGGAGCTAATTCAAGTTGTATTCCCAAACATAATCTGGCCTTTCTTTTCCAGTGCTTGTCTTGGCAGCTAAAAACATTTTTACAGAGCTGTCATATGTCATTATTAGAAGAGTTGCAGCCATGAGCTGAATTAAATCTTTGCAAGGCTGGTATGTTTATTCCATACATTTTGCAGATGGGGTCTTTGTCCTTGGGGAGATAAGTGATTGCCAGGATTATATAGGCTTCATCTATACAGTGTTTGGGATTTGTCCAAGAAACAGAGCACGGTCCCCAGGCCATGTGGTGGAAGCTGTTTTATGTCTATACTGTTCAAATATCAGCAGTCTTAGGAGCTCAAGGTGTGCCCTTGCAGGAGACTTTGAGAGCTCTTCCTGCTGTTTTTCATGCCTAGAGAACACGCAGCTGCTCCCAGCCCACTGGGGAAAGCTTGAGGATTGCTGGAATAGCCTCAGAAGACAAAAATGGCCTGAGGATGCAACATCTTGTGCAACTTGAATGCATGCTGTATGTAAAATACGGATTTTGGCATGAGATATTTTCCAGTCTGTGTCATTCATTTTCGACCAGAAAAGGAATAATTTCACACTGGAGTCAAAAGTGGGTTGAGCTAACATATCTGCAGTTATAGTTGTCATGCTAAACGAGGCAGTATTCATGCTGAATTAAATATGATAACAAACTTCATTGAGTAGAGAAGGGAAAGTGGTACACTCCTCCCTTCTCAAATGTTTCAGAGAGCCTACAGGTATTTTAGAGGTGTCTGGAGTAGTGAAACTTGTCACAGTATAACAGTGGCCTGCTGTTAGATAAACACCAAGACAGGCACTGCCAGGATGTCAGGGGGTTATTAATTTATGAGTTGCTCTCTGAAGTCACTCTCAGTTAAGTGACTCACTAATGTGACCTGCAGATTGAGGGAGGGGATTCTGCCCCTCTGCTCTGCTCTGTTGAGCCCCCCCCTGCAGACCTGCCTCCAGCTCTGGGGGACAAACATCAAAGGACGTGGAGCTGCTGGAGTGGAGTCCAGAGGAGGCCATGGAGATGCTCCAAGGGCTGGAGCCCCTCTGCTCTGGAGACAGGCTGGGAGAGCTGGGGGGGTTCACCTGGAGAAGAAAAGGCTCTGGGGAGACCTGAGAGCCCCTTCCAGGGCCTAAAGGGGCTCCAAGAGAACTGGAGAGGGACTTTGGACAAGGACATGGAGTGACAGGATATGGGGGAATGGCTTCAAATTGACAGAGGACAGAGTTAGGTAGGATATTGGGAAGAAAGTCTTCACTGTGAGGGTGGTGATGCCCTGGGACAAATTGCCCAGAGAAACTGTGGCTGCCCCATCCCTAGAAGTGTCCAAGGCCAGGTTGGATGGGGCTCTGAGCAATGTGGTGTAGTGGAAGGTGTCTAGTGGCTGGAAGAACACAATCCTTAGACTCCCTTCCAACCCAAATGATTTTGGATTCTATGATTCTACGAATGTGCATCTTGCCTTGACAGCCCCCATACACTTAAACATGTTTGGAGAAAATGGGATTTGTTTTGTTTATGATTTGTTTTAGATTTTCTCAGTGTAGGCTTTTCAGGTATCATAACAGACTTAATGAGCAGTTGCTATATATCCCTGGGTCAACATGGGCAGCACATGGCAGAGCCTTTAATCTTGTGCTTTGCAAAGCAGGGTTTGCAGTGTTTTACTGTTGCAGTGATTGTTCACAGAATGAAAAAGATATGATCCTATTTGCCTACTTCTTGACCACTTAACAAAGCAGTATATTTTCCATGCAATACACTATAAACCAGGTTAAAGAGAACATGAGCTTGCACTGTAGTTTCAGACCCCTCTCCTGAGATTATCTCAGAGGTAGTTTCCATGATTCACAGCACCAACAAGACTAAAACCATAAAAACACCAGTCAGTTCCTACAATAAAATTTGAGCTCAAATATTATGTAATTTAAAACTATGGAAATGCAAGTTTTATTCCTGTATCTTTGCAGCAAGATGCCCTAGGTTCCCATTTTCCAGTTTTTTTTCTGTAAGAAGGAAGAAGACAAGGAACACAGAAAGAAGAGAGGACAAAAAGGCCAGAAGGCCACTCTGTTGTGATTGCAGCAAAACTTACCAATGAAAACCCTCACCAAATACTATGGCACTGCAATGTGCCCCTGGGAGTTGGCAAGATCATGTCAGACATGCAGAGCAGAGTGCTTTTGCCATCATCCTCCCTGATAATTATTGATTTAAAAAGCAAGTTGAACCTCTGTGAGCTCCTAGATACATGGAAGTTGGGTTATTTGGACAATTAACAGAGGTGTTACATGAAAAACTCAGTCACCATCTGCTCCTCTTGAGTCACCAGAGGGCAGGGGAACCTCTGAGGAGCACAGTGTAATCCCCTGAAATCCAAATCAAGACCAAGGGATCATGTTTCTCTCTGGTCATTTCAGAGGAGGGATTTCAAACCCTTCCTCAAGTTTCAGACTCTGTAGACACTTTACATTGGAGATGGAGACCCTGAGGAGCAAATTTCCATCTGTTGAGTACAGGCTGGCTTTCCTTAGTTATCTTTTGGGTTCACTGGAAAGGCTTAGATGTGGCAAGCTCCTGCTTGACAAGGAGCCAAGGATAATTAGCTGTGCCTCCATTCAGTGCTCCAGGGTTATCTGGGATGAATCCAGACCTGACAAATCCCAAAAGGATGCTCACTCTGACAACTTCCCAAGGAGGCCTTGTATAGAAAATTTACGCATTTTTGGATGCTCTTCAATGACGATGCTTCTTCCCAGGATCTTCTGGAACCAGGAAGCCTGGAGGCAAGGAGATGTTTCCAGGCTGGATTGTGAATGCTTAAGATGATTATGACATTAACTGAGAGGTGTAGATGAGTTATGACTAAGGGATGCTCATGTATTGACTCCTAAGAGTCTGGCTTTCAAAGAGGTGTAATCTCTTCAGTGTTGGTGAGATGCTTCCCTGTGTAATGCCTGGGAACTCTCCCTTCAGTGATAGATGAAGTGTTCCAGTAACAATGGACTGAGGATAACAGTGGTATGGAGGCTAGGGATAGCATTTCCACCCTCAAAGCTTGCTGAATTTAGCTCCTCTAAATACTAAAGGTTCATGGAGGTGGAAAAAAGGCCAGGATTTTAGTCACATGCTTTTTTTTTTTAATAAAAAAAGGATAAAAAGGCATTAGGACCTGATATGGAAAGAAGTTGGGAGACCTGACAGCTTAATTCTTGCCATAGCTAGAAACCTGCAAAATTTAAAAAACTCTCTACTTTTGTTTGTAAATGCAAATTTTTCATAGGCAGTAAGTATAAATATGCTTGCAGAGGCTAACATGACTTATTCTTGTTTTACTACCTCAGCAAAAAGGTGAAAGAGCGCTCCAAAGTTCTCTGAAGTTAATGAAAATCTTACTTTTTCACTCACAAAGTCCCAGACAGCCTTTTAATTCCTCTCAAACAGGGTGTGACCTGCCTGAAATAAAAGCATGGGGATCATGAGGCTTGGTTCAGTCTCTCCTAGAACAGACAAAATATGCGTGCTGATTTTTTAATGAGAGTACTCTGCAAAGTATTACATCTGTCCATTTTTATATTGCCTTTGTGACATTTCTCTCTCTGTCTCCCTCCCTTGTCTGAAACAAAAGCACCAATGAAAGACTCACAGCAGAGAGGAGTCAGGCAGCAGACAGCCAAAGGACAGCTCCCTGCAGTTCAGTGTGTCCAGAAAGCCAACCATGGCCTGGGCTGTATCAAAGGGAGCGTGGCCAGCAGGTCATGGGTGAGGTTCTGCTCCTCTGCTCCACTCAGGTGGAGATTCCACCTGAAGTGCTGCATCCAGCTCTGGAGCCCCAACATTGGAAGGACATGGAGCTGCTGGAGCCAGTCCAGAGGAGGCCACAGAGATGCTCTGGAGACAGAGTGGGAGAGCTGGGGGCGTTCAGGCTGGAGAAGAGAAGGCTCCAGGGAGACCTGAGAGCCCCTTCCAGTGCCTGAAGGGGTTCCAAGAGAGCTGGAGAGGGACTTTGGACAAGGGCACATAGAGACAGGACAAGGGGGAATGGCTTCCCACTGCCAGAGGGCAGGGTTAGATGGGATATTGGAAAGAAATTCTTTACTATGAGGGTGGTGAGGCACTGGCACAGGTTGCCCAGAAAAGTTGTGGCTGTCCCATCCCTGGAAGTGTCCAAGGCCAGGTTGGATGAGGCTTGGAGCAGGGGATTAGAACTAGATAATCTTGAAAGTCTGTTCCAACCCAAACCAGTCTATCATTGTATGGTTCTGTGAATACTGTAATGGTCTGGACATGCTTGATCCAGTTTTGGTCCCTGGACTATTCAAGATCACTTCACCTAAGAAATGCTATGAGTTCCTCTCTGGCCTTCCAATAAGCCCATTCAGAGGTGATTTAAATAAAACGTAATTTAAAAAAAAAGCAAATGAGAAAAAAAGCTGTCAGGAGACAGAGAGAGTAATTTGGGTTTATTTTTTAGGTGGGATCTGGAAAACCTTTGTTGTTATATAAACCTTAGGGTAAGAGTCAGATTTCTCTACTGGATTTTACATTGCCTATTTGGTAGATATTTATACATTCATTTGGGTGTGTATGAACAAGTTTATCTTTAGCAGAGCCATTCATTCTATTTTTTAGTGGAAGACATTCTTTACTCAGAAGAAAAAATCCTTTAAATGGACAAGAGAAATTTTCTAGATTGGAAAAGTATATACTTTGACATATACTCACTCTTTAAGAAACACTTTTCTGTAGCTGGAGCAGCTGTGGAAGCCTGTTTGGATGGCACCACCTCCCAGTTCTCAGTCTGTTCAATTGCTCTCAGAATTTATAGAACAGAGATTAAAACAGAACTTTGGGAGAAGTGGCTCTGTAAAGCAAAGAAGCTGCAACCAGACCTATTGCTCTTCCTCTGGGGCAGACTGGAGGATAGAGAGGAAAGCAGGGAAAAGCCAACTGGCTCTGCAGCCCTGGAAATGGAGGGGATTAAACATTTTGACTTTTAGACAGTCAAAGTATTAACTTTTTTTAATCTATTTCCCAGAAGCACAGAGCATTCCACAGTAGATGAGAGAAAAAAGCACTTTTGTATCTAGTTTAACCCAAGCATGACACCTGGAAACTTCTCTGAGCAGCCCATGTCACACCATGATTCCTACTGAAGTTGGATTCTGAAATCCTTCACTTTCCATTTTTGTGTCCCATCAACAACAGCACAATTTGCTTTTTTATCACCTCTGAGGCTCTGCAGTCTAAGGGTACATTCATCCATGAGTGAAGCACAGTCCAGCAGAATTATAAAGTCTGTCAGAACTCTTTTGTAATTACTTGCTTTTGAGGAGAGGCAGGTGGAGGTTGTGTTTTGATCTGCAAACTGTTGGACACGGCAATTGATTTAATAGTTTAATAATTAATCAGTGAGGGAAGACTGAAGGCATTTAAAAAGGGCTGATAGGAAATCGATGGCAGGGAGAGCACGTGGCTGCTCAGGGAGCAATAAGGAGTGCATCAGGTTGAACTGAGAAAAATAATCTTGAGAATATTTAGAGAGGCCAGAAATATTCAGTATCACTTAGAAAAGGGCTCTGGCTTTTTACCTTTGCGAGCAGAAACGGCTGAAAAACTTCTCTGGCTTTGTGAGGTGAGAAGAGAAGGACATTTGGTTTTCTAGTACCTTGCCTGCTGGTCATGGAGAAGGCATGGCAAGGATTCCTTTCCCATGATTTTCTCACCCTCTTTTCTGTGATTGGAGACTGTTCTTTCCCAGGAATCCCATAAAGCATGTTTCTTTAGAAGAGAAGGAAGACATATTCTGTGACTTCAGGAAAAGGACTATATACTGCCTGTTTGTGTAGAAATCTCAATCAAACATCTCTAAATTAAACCTCCGCTGCCTAATCCAATGTGATTTGGGGAATAGATTATTAATTAATTTAATTAAAATAATAATAAAAGAAAAAGAAACACAAAGGAAATGGTTTTATAATGTGCTCTGGTTTCTCCTTTGCCCAGAGAAAATGTGTTTATTTGACTCATCCAAGCATCTTCAGCTGCCTCTTCAGCTGAAAAACAACTTAACTTGACTATGGGTAAAGAATTTTATTTATTTATTTTACAGGTTGGATTCCAGTCGCACTTTTTGGGGTTAAACAGCAGCCACTGAATATAACATGAGAAGCAGCTCCCCGCATTCACTGTCATTGGAATAAGACACCCAGCAGTCCTTAGACTAAAAGAAATGCACCAAACTGTTAATTGATTTTTAAAGGAGAATTATGATGCTTTTAACAAGCCACTTATCTTGCTAAGCATTGTTAGGGTAGTGTATCTTCCACCGAAATGGCTGTTCCACAATGTGAGTCCCTAATTGCTTATAAAGCACACTGTTTATTGAGTATTAGCTCTGGCATAGCTGTTTATTACAGGAGTGCATTGCTTAATGCTTGTAAAAAGCCATCTAACTTAAATATGCTCTGCCTCATCCCTTACCCTCCGATGCTCCCATGAACACATGCTCTCCATTGCTAAGTTTGCAGCGGGAAGAGAGGAAAAGTATCAACAGTGCTGTGGAGAGCTGGAGGAGGTTGCCTGGTAACCGTGAAAAAGGGAGTCTGACTCAGGAGTGTATTGACTATATATTATCTTCCACGCTCTGCCTGCAATTAATAGGTCAGTGACCCAGAGAAGCATTTCAGATGAAGTCAAACTATTAGCTGGACAAATGTGTCTCAAGTACCGCTGTGCGCCGGCTCCGGGTGATTGCGATACATTCCCTGCTGGAGGAGGAAGCATGAATCAGGAATGCACTCGGCTGAGCCCGTGGTGTCCTGCAGCTCAGCAGCCTCCCAGGCATGAGTGATGCCCGTGATCATCATAAGACATGAAGCTTTCAGTTCCTGTGATCTACAGGGTGGTTACTCTGCAGCAGAGATGCAGCTGCTTTGTCCCGCTCTGCTCTGCGCCGGGGCGGCCTCACCTTGAATGTTGTGGCAGTTTTGGTCACTGCAATATAAGAGAGACATTAAGCTCTTAGGACATCCAAAGGAGGGCAATGAAGATGGTGAAGGGCCTTGAGGTGAAGCTGTGAGTGGCCTGAAGTTGCATCAGGGGAGGTTTAGGCTGGATATTAGAAAAAGGTTCTTCACCCAGAGGGTGGTTGGGCACCAGAACAGGCTCCCCAGAGCAGGGGTCACAGCACCAAGCCTGACAGAGCTCAAGAATCATCTGGGCAATACTCTCAGACACATGGTGTGACTCTTGGGGGTGGTCCTGTGCAGGGCCAGGAGTTGGACTTGGTGATCCTTGTGTGATTCTGTGATTCTATTCCAAGGGCATTTGTCATTCCTTTTAGTGACATGGGCAGTATTTTCGGGTGTAGGGAGGAAAATGCCATGAGAGAGAAGACAAAGGCACAGATATACTGACACCTGTTTGATTATAGCTCCTTCTTTAAGAGTAGGAATGACTTTATTTTGCTGCTCCTATGAGGAGCGAGTAGGTAGATTTACCATCCCTTAGTCTCCCCCCCTACAACTGAAGCAGGCAGCTAGAAGGATGGCCAAGAATGACACTCAGCTTCTGATGTCTACTTTCTGTGAAGTTAGAAAACCTCTTTTCTTGTCAAAAGAACTGCCTGAATTGTAGGAGTAGCTGAAGAAGTGTTTTCTGGGTTTGGCTGAGATGGATAAACTGTGGGATTTGCAGAGCAAACAACTGTTTTACCGCACTCTTTAGTTGGTCTTCTTGAACTGCAACTTGCACTGGTTTTGTGGTGTTCCCTACCAGTGGCCATGTCCCACAGCTCTTCACAAAGGAATATGGGGAGGTGGGAGTCGGCCTCTTCTCCCAGGCAGCTAGAGACAGGACAAGGGGAAATGGTCTCAAGTCATGCCAGAGGAGGTTCAGGTTGGGTATTAGGAATTGTTTTTTCACTGAAAGAGTGGTTAAGTATTAGAACGGGCTTCCCAGGGAAGTGGTGGAATCACAGTCCATGGAAGTGTTAAAAAAACCAAGTAGACCTGGCACTTTGTGATCTGGTTTAGTGGGCATGGAGGTATTAGGTCAATAGTGGGACTTGATCTTGGAGTCTTTTCCAGCCTTAATGATTCTATGATTCTAAGAGATCAATCCCTAGTTGTATCCCTAGATAAAGACTGTTTTTGAGGACTAGACAAAAGGATATACAGTCAAGACAGATCCTTTCCTATGATGGTCTTGGTGGAACACAAAACTTCTTTAAAGTGAAATGAAATGATTTGCCAGCGCACAATCATGCTTAGCGTTTTCCTACAAGAAAAAAATAAAAGCAGTGGAGAAGAAACATCTTCATTTTAAAACCTGGCTTGCTCTAATATCAAACAGAAATGCTGCAAACCTACTGGTGCCTTGAACTCAGCAGTCTGGTATAAGATTTTGCATCTTAGCATGCAACTGTTTGTTTCTTGGAAATATGGCTTCTCCATTCTTCTTTCCAGTGAAGCTGTTACAGTGCTTTGTTGGGAAAAAGAGAATGATGTGAGACTAGTATATCAGATTCAGATTTAGAGGCATCAAAGTGTGGTTTGCATAGATTTCTTCTGTTTAAGATCTAGTCAGTTCTTTGTTGATGAGCTGGATGAATTCTTAATGTTTCATCTATCTTGTCAACCTATTCTAATGCAAGATTTCCCCCTGCTTAATCTCTCAGACACTTTATTTCGTTAGCAGCAGAAAACAGTACCGTGTTCCTTTGCATTAGTCTCAAGGGCTTTGTGGATCCTCAAAAAGACCTTTGAAATTAGAAATTACCAGCCATCTTTGTAACCAAAGCTGTGTAACAGTCAATTTCCCGACCGTCTGAAATTAAATACTGTTGCCCCACTTAATGCCATGATTTGGATAAGTTGATTTCTAAGGGAGCTCAGGAAGCTGCAGCAACTTACTTTTAAGTGAAAGTCGCTTTGAAGGAGACCATTTGGGATTTCAAATGGCCTTAAATGGAAAAATCCAAATCCACAGTAAAACTAAATGGGAAAGTCCCTTGAGATCATGTGTTTCAATGAGCTTCACTCACTAAGATTATTAAGAAAAATGTCAGCAAATACAACATTGAAAAATCCACAGAGTATTTCTGCTCACATCAAAAATTTTACAGTCGGAGACTACACTGCTCTATATTTATATCAACTGGTTAATTAAATTACACAGTGTTAGTTTAACTCATTGGGAAAAGATTTTCCTTCAGTTCTAATCTCTGAATTAAATGCTAAGACTGCACCATAGAAAAGGAAAGATCACATAATTTATAAATATATATATGTAGATAGATATTTACTTTCAGATATATATGATTTTTACAGTTATCTCTGTGCCAGATCAACAAGCTCTGCTAAACTACATCTCATCTTGCAGAGAGATACCAGTTCCTGATGATGAAATATTTGCAACATAAATTCAAGCACTTTATAAAGTAAAAAACACAAGTATTTGAGTGTGTAGTATCAACATCCCATCTTTGTAAACTTTCTGTGTTTATTTACACCTTTGTAACACATTTAAAATTAATTAAATGTCTGTTGATCTGGAAAGGATTGAAGGTTAAGTTGAATATGTGATCAGTCTGGAGTGGACACACCTGTCTTGACCAAGACGCTTCCAGTATATTCAACCAAACTGGTTGTCTAGACTACTTTTATAGTCAGTGGAGGAAAGAAACACTTTCAGAAAAATTTAAAATAATTTTAGAAAAAATTATCCATGTCACGGTAAAACAATTGTCTAAAATAAGTCATAAATTCTAAAGATGACTGTCTCCTTTGGCCCAGCTTGGAGCTGAGGGTTAACAGCTGTACCTCGTATGAGTGGAATTCATTTAACTCAGGTGGCTTGTGTATCTCATCAGCTAAATTCAAACCTATGCCATCTGTAGCCACTGAAAAACAATGGGCTCTTCACAGACAATCAAGTCACCATCTGCTGATGCGACTAGAGGTTGTTATCTTGGAGGGTTAGATCTGGAAGAAGAAAAGTAATAGAAGAAAGTGGTGAGTTATCTTGGTCTCTTTTGCATACTCTGGCTCTACAGCAGTACAATCCATTTCTAGCACAGTCAGGTGAACAGAGCAGAGATACCAGCTCCAAACAACCTCTCCTCAAACCAATTCATCTTTTCTGCAAGGTCTTCTTCGGGCGGTGGGGCCTCTAGTCAAGCCTTTCCTCTTTTGCCTCGTAAGGAGTTGGTAAAATAACTTGTTTAGCAAGTCTGTTGTCAAAACTGTGCTTTGATCTGCCTGCATTTTCTTCTGCAGTGTTTGCATGGATGTAATCAATTTGTAAGAAGGCAATCATGCTGCTTTGCTTCTTTTCCTAAGCCTGCAGTAGGTAAATGTATTAACACTTTGTGATAACAATCTTCAAGCTGCTTCTAATCCAGTATTAACTCTCCCACTGACCTCGGAGTAGTATTATTCGTAGTTTTCAAAGGTGGATATCAAAGCCCAAATAACAATTACTTCCAGAAATGGTTGCTTAAATCTGGGCAGACACATTACTGAGAAGACCAGGAGATGGTCAGTGGAGTTGGTCACAGGATGAGAAGGAGCAGTGGGAAGAACACAATGAAAGACAACCCTCACACACACAAAAAACAGCCAACCAAATAAACCCAGCCCCACACTCACCCAAAAGAGATGCATTTTTCAATGCTCTCTGAAGTGGTAGGAAGGAAAAATTGGTAGAGCCATCCTGAATCCAGCTCAGACCATCTGAAATGGTTTTCCCCATGCATTGCTTTGGATGTAAGGCCAGAAGAAAACTTTCTATTTGCAAAGCGTAGCTTTTGTAAACACACTTTTGTGGTGATGGCTATTTTATTGTCTGACTGATGCACTGTCGGGAGCACAATTCTAAGTTTTCCTGTAGGCTACATTTTTATTTGCAGCCAGATGTCACAATAAAATTGTATAAGAAGAAACGATACAAATAAGATGCCAAAATGAGAAAAAATAATCAGCTCAGGGAGGAGGAAAACACATTTCAGTCTCCAAAACATCAGCAGAAACTCTTATATTTCCATTATAAAAATAGATTACATTCTTAATGTAGAGGTCTGACATGCTCTGTAATATTATATTGTCCTGCATATAGTTATTTTGTGAGAAAGCTCTATTATAAATATTCTCTTGCTAAATCTTTTCTACTGTACCCTATAAATACCTAAAATCTATTTGCAACTCAGATTTGGTTAGCACTTCGATGTATTTTGGGGAAAACTGCCATAAGAGTTGCTCATTCTCCATCATATTTGACGGGTGACTTTTATTTGTTCACCACATATTTTGATAAAAGGGACCCCAGGACAGTCGAATTACTGAAATTCTGCTGAAGTCACAGAATTAAGAAGGTGCAGCACTTTTGGCTTCCCAAGTGATATTTAAATCACTTATGTCCTAATAGTGAGACTGTAGCACTATCAAATTATTAGTCTTACTTTTTTACTGAGGTTTCCAAGTATTCTATGGCATTAACACTGTAACTGTTGAAAAGTAGGAAAAGTGAACATGTAAATATGAAATTATTTGCCCTAAACTGGACAGTGATGGGAGTAGACAACAGGTCTCTTGGAGTCCAGTGTTCACTTCAGCAGGAGAGAAGCTCTGCCCACAGGTGCCTCCAAGAGCTACAGCAGGATCAAGGCAAGGTATGAGCTGCAACCTGAATGTCACTGAATGTGACAGCAGAAATAGCTGAACCATCTTTCTTCCCTGTGAGGGTGGTGAGGCACTGGTACAGGTTGCCCAGAGAAGTTGTGGCTGCCTCATCCCTGGAAGTGTCCAAGGCCAGGCTGGACAGGTATTGGAGCAATCTGGGCTAGTGGAAGGTGTCCCTGCCCACAGCAGGGGTTGGAACTGGATGGTCTTTAAGGTCCCTTCCAAACCAAACCATTCCATGATTCCATTATTTCAGCTGAAATGTGGTTTCACACCAGACTCCTCTGCAACAACGACATGTTTCTTTTTGTAATCCAGCACTGAGGTGGAAGACCAGGATTCAATTTTCTTGACCTGCAGGAATCTGAAATCACATTCATCCTGTCTTAATGGGAAGTCTGAGATGTAACACAGGAAAGAGTGTTACTCTCTCTTCTTGGAGCCATGACAGGCATCTGAATCACTTCACTTTAAACTTGTTCAAGGGTAGAAAAGATAAAAATCACAGAAGCTGCTAAATATTTTTTTCTGGAGCCTCAGATCACCAAGCAAAGCAAGTCTTGTGCTCTAGCAGTACTTACATGCCCCTACCAGGCAAAGCCAGATGGTGGAAAAAGCTGTGAGAGGGAGCTCCTGGGGAAGGTACTGCACCTTGTGCTCAGGAGTCCCTGCCCTCTAGGCATGTCTCCAGCCCCTCTCCAAAGCATGTTTGAACATTTTATGCAAAGTAGAGAGAGATGCAGGAGAGACTGAAAAAATCAGACTGAAAAAATCAGTCGTGGAATAGTTTGGGTGGGAAGAGACCTTTAAAGGTCAACTAGTCCAATCCCCGCAATGTAGAACATGAACAATCATTTGTGGTGCTTGGTTAATGGTTGGACTCGATGATCTTAGAGGTCTTTTCCAAACTCAGTGATTCTATGATTCCATGATTTGCATCCTCCCAGGTAGAGAGGGGCAGTGGGCAACACCCAAGACTCCAAAACCTGAGCACATTTACCCTGAGCTGCCCCTTTCCCCAGTGGATGAAAGACATCTCAGTCCAGCTTACCAATTGTCACAAATTCCCAAACTATAGATATGAATGAATCATTCTGACAATTCATAGGAAATTTGTGTCAGTTGCCCCCCAATCCTCTTTTTTTTTTTTTTTGCGTATGAAAAAAAAAATAATTATTTCCATCTTGAATCAAGTCAAACTGGATGTTTGTATTATCTTTAATTTTGAGGGTGGACAAGGGATCAACCCCCAAACAGTTACTCATTTTTTACAACCAACAGGAAGAGGCACCTGGTATGAGTTTATAAACCCAAGCAGTGGAGGCAGGTTACAGTGAGCCCTGCTCGAATACCTACTCTGAAAGAGAAAGCACACATTCCACTCAATAAAAGAATAATAAAGTGTCAGGTAGGAAATAAATATTGAAACTCATTTCCCACCAGGGAAATCTTTCTGCAGTAACTAATTTAGATGGAGAATAAAACAAAAAGGCCCTATATCTCAACCTTGGCAATAACCTGTCACTGAGCACCGCTCACCTCTTGTGTCTGCTTAGACCTGACGCCTGCACGGGAAGAAAAGGTGACAACTGCTTTGCAGTTGTCCCTTTATAAATCAAATCAAGTCAAATAAATCATGCACAAAAGGAGTTCCTGCAAAATAATAACAGTGCATTAGGGTCCCTTGGACATTCCTGAGCAGCAAGGACAAGGTTTTTCCTCTCAATGCTGTCAGTAATTACATGAGATACTGCAGGGGAAGGGATTGCTTTGGTATTCTGTCAAGAAATTAAAATCTTTTCATGGTGAAGGCAAAGCTTTTCAGTTGCCACTGGTGGTTTTCTTGTTTAAACTTCTCTGATGATTAAAACTGAGGCTGGATGAACAATGCAGAAGGGATGGCAAAGTGTTAACCTGTGGAGTACATGGGCTGGAGACCACAAGAAGACAAGTGATGTTTGACTCCCCTAGAAGCAGAAGCAACAAAGTGATGTCCAGGACCCACACAGGCTGTCCCTGCTGTGGTGAACGTGGCACTTATCCATTCTGGTTTCCCCTTGTGCTCCCTCCCAGGGGGAAACTTCACACTGTGCCACTGGCTCTTCCCTGCACAACAGCTCACGGTGACTTTGTGGGTCTGACTGGCAGAAGTGTGTCTGTTGGGATATACATACACTGGAAGTCCCTGTGAGCAGGTGCAACCCTCACCTGTGGGCTGGCATTACAACCTTTCCCTGGAAAACTAGATGTTGCTCCTGTGTGACCTGCTTGCAGAGCCCTGTGTGCAAACACCACGGGAAGGTCACATCCCCCTTTTTTCTCTTTCTATTCCCCTGGAAGCAAAAATGGGGAGAGCAGCCAAGTGCCTTCTTAGCAGTCAAAAGGAAAAGGTGACAACTGCTTTCTGTGTGACAAGTGCCTTCTCAGCAATCAAAAGGAAAACACTAAACAGAGAGAAGAAGAACTAGGAAAAAAAAAACCAAACCACTTAGAATCACTGTCCCTGCCTGCAGAAAGTCCATATCTGAGTTGTCCCCACTCTGGAATGTATTTGCCTCCATCCCTGACTACATGGAGCAAAGAATTAAGACCTTGTCCTGGTCCTTCCCTGATATCACCTGTTGATATGCAGAATCCAGCAGATTAGAGTGACTGTTTCCTGAAGGCTTAAAGAGAATTTCCATTTAAACACCAACATCTACCCTCTCAGATGCTTCATAACCTCTGGGTGGCCTCATCCTCCATCAAGCTTCTTGGTTAACCTCTCCCAACTCCTTCAGTGCCTGTTTCTCTTCGCTGTGCTCCACAGCTGAGTCTGGGCACAAGGCTGTTGCTCACACAGAGACCTCTAGTATTGGATGTGCCCTCCTGGGACGCCTGAGATAAACCCCATGGTGCTGATGGGGCACAGGACAGATGGGAGAGATTCATTTTGGGGGAAGTAATTAGAGGTGAGGCAGCACACAGTGGAACAGCACTGATAGTGATTGGCACTTGCTTACACAGTTGAATATTCTGCTTTCTGTATTTTCCTTAAAATATTAATAAAAATGTTCATATATCCATAAATATTAATATATTCCTACCTTAATAAAAATATTAATATGTTTATAAAATAGCTTCTTGCAGATGATGCATGCCTGAGTTTCCACAGAGCAAAGCACATCCATCCAATATGAGACAACTTATATATCTCTACAGCCTGAAAAACAACCACAAAAAATTAGGGTGTTCTGGAAGGGGAGAGAAATGTAGAAGAAAGCATGGAGGAAAGCCATTTTACTACCCAGGCAGCATCAGCTCAGAAGTGTCTGTGATTGTAGGTGGAAACACCTACACTGGAACTACCCATCCAGGGTGTTACTCCACTACTTTAGTGTCCTGTGCACCATTGGACAGTCCTTGCATTACTTGAGCAACCCACACACATTAATAGATGTGCCATCAGCTACCATAGGAAACAGGGAGTTGTAAATAGAGCATTATTATCTCAGTGATCTTAAGCATCTGAACTAGAGCAGGAGAAATCATTCTATTGGAAAGGCTGCATCTCTCCAGTGATTTTAAAGAAGTCCAAAAATCCCTTCCAAGAAAGAAATGTCCTGTTTACTCCAAAACTCTCAAAGTCTAAGTGGTAATGCAGAGAAAAACCAGTTCTCACCACCCTCACCTACACCTGGAGTGTGAGATTCCTTCATCTCATGTTTGTCTTGCTCTGGCATCTCATCAATATCTCCTTACAAGTCCCTAGGACAAGGAAACTTGTCTTCCTGCTGCACCTCTAAAGCATCATGTAATTTTATGTGAATGCTGCATTAAAATAAATAACTGTGTGTTTCTGTGTCTAAGGGTCTCAAGCCCAGAAAATAAATTGCCCATCTCACTTTACAGCTTTACCATTGGCACCTTGAAGAAGTAGCTCATTAACGAGTGAAGGAGGATGCAGAAGAGGGGGGGAATCCAATTTCTAGCTTGCAGTATTTTGCTAAAAATGTTGATAACAATTTCTGCTATTAGTCTCTGTCAGAAATGCCAGAGTCATTACTGAGATGGTGTGGCCAGAGGGCACCCAGCATCACAGCTCGCTGTGGAGTCTGAATAAACATTATAAAGCACAGAAAAATGGTCTGTGTTTGAAAGTTTTCAAGTAATTAAAGAAGTACTCAGCTCTGTTGGTAGCAGACAGTCAAGCTGGAAGGAAATCACACCTTCTGCTTTACCACACCCCAGCTAAATCAGTGCATTGTGGTTGCTGTCCCAGCCTGCATCTGTGTGGGTAGGGCTGGCTGAGCACACATTTGAGTGTCTGGCCCAAGCAGCAAATGAATCCACGCAGGATCCCCTTGGAGCACACTAGGATGCATACTTTGCATTGAGGTGAGAGTTCAACAATCATTTTCCCCCTTCCCACAGTTCCTTTCCTTACGTCAGCTGATGTTATGTTACACGACACCACCCAGGAGAGCTGAGCTCACCTGTACACCACTGTGTCCATCAGGTCAGGACTCAAATGTGAAGACAGAAGAGTTCTTGGATGGTGAGAAGAGAGGCTGTCAATCAAGATCAAAAATCTTGTTGCCACAAAGCACAGTAAGTTGTCAGTGGCTACTTGTGTGCTTCCATCAGGACCACGTTCCCAAGAAGAAAAGGCCAATAACATCTTTGAATGTGTTCCTAGTATGTCATAGAAATCGTAGAATATCCTGAGTTGGAAGGGATCCACAAGATTAATTGAGTCGAACTCCTGGCCCTGCACAGGACTCCCCCAAGAATCCCACCCTGTGCC
This sequence comes from Manacus vitellinus, assembly GCF_001715985.3. Taxonomy (NCBI): domain Eukaryota; kingdom Metazoa; phylum Chordata; class Aves; order Passeriformes; family Pipridae; genus Manacus; species Manacus vitellinus. The sequence goes on from NW_021940724.1 coordinate 2,415,504, forward strand.
TTCTACAAACCAGTGGAGATTTCTACCTCTTGTGTGTTCACATTCCCCAGGGATTTCCATAGGCATCGGGTACTGAAGGGACATTGTGAATCTGGGGTTTCACCTTCCTGAGCACAAAAGTACCCACCAGCTGCAAGATCCAAGAAGCTTGAGATACTCTCTTTACTACTGACTCTCCTCTGAATAAATGAAGTAATGATTCATCTTTTGGGCACCCTGAGAGAATTACTTAATGTTTGGGAGACGTTTTAATGATATGAAGTGTGGTAAAAATGCTAAGTATTATTATTGTTCCACTTTGTCTTCCACTTAAATATAAAGGGAGGATTGTACAGCTACTTCCCAAGTGTCTCCCAAGGGTGTTTCTAAAGCAATTATGTTGGCTGACACCGTCGAGCTTCAGAAAATGGAAACGATTCAGGGGCTGACCAATCAGCCCCTTTGCCAGCAGATGAATCTAACGACTTCAAAGCTATTCATTAGGCAGTTCTATGAATTGATTACATAAATTAGCATGCTGCTGACAAGGCAGGGAAGGGAGGAGAAGACGGGAGAGGAGGCCGACATAACACATCCCTCATTTGGCAAAGACAGTGGTTATTAAGAGCCCGGAGCTAATGAAAGAGACAGATCCATTAGGCACGTGTCGCTGTAGGGGATTGATTGCTCCCCCTGAAAAAGGGCTGCTCCTCTTGTTAACTGGAGGATTATATTTGTTCTAGCTTGTTGATCCAGGGGCAACTGTCACATTTAACAAAAAAAAAAAGGAAGCGTGGTTTGTAAAGAGAGGGAAGGGAGACGACGAACCTGCATCAAAACTGTTACTGAAATCTTCTAAGACCAAGCTCTGAAAGGCAGGTTGGTTTAGTTGTTAAAAGGGAAGATGTATGAGGAGGATTTTTTGTCTGAAGCAGCTCTATTTGGGAGAATTCCAGTCAGAACCGCTGGAAACAGGAAGTTTTTCAATGGAAACTTTGAATGACAAAATCTAACCGGCACACTTGAACCCTGCCTCTGATGAAAACTGCCTGTCCAGGAGTAGCACAATGCTAAGTCTCAGTGAAGGCTCCCTTGAGCTTTGCAAAGCTGGAGCAGAGCTAAGAGGATCAGATCCTTTGTGCAAAACCTCATCAGACCTCAGCTCGCTGCAGACGGACCCCGTCTGTCCGTGTTTGGAGCTTGCTTTCCCCTCTGCACTAGTTGGTATGTTTGTCTCTACCTGAAGTCCCAGTACAATGTAAAATCCTTCACTCATGTTTGGAGCCACTTTAATTTCAGGTGGGTCAACCATGAGCTGTCAACATCATCTCTCCAGGCAAAGCAAGTATCATTTCACAGAGCAACTTCCTTCCATGATAACTGGAGAGGGATTAAATAAAACAGTCTGATTTTAATGATATATTCAACTTCTTTATTCACAGCTCTCTGGACAGTCCTGTCAGTAGCTCCCTGTTTAGTTTAGTACAGAATATTCCTGTGTAGCTCTAAGTATAGATAAATCCCTTGTATTTTTTGTCAGAAGTAGGTTTTCCATCTATTGGAGTTGCTTCTGGCTCTGCTTTGGGGGAAGCTGGGTTCAATAATCTTTTGTTGCTGGCCTGTACTGCAGTATGATCTGAGTAATCTCTAATTAGAGGGGCATAAGTGTGTTGTTCAGCCCTTCAGACCCTTAAGTATATGCTTAAATTAAGCATGTGTTGAAGGGCTCTTCTGAAGCAGGAGCCTGGGCAAGCTCGGGCCAAGTTTTCTGCTGTATGTTGAAATTACTGCAATCCTTTATTCCAAGTGCAGCTCAGGCACTGAAACTAAACAAAAGCTCTTGGAAAAAGAAACTCTTCAGCAAAAGTCACATTTTACAGACTCTGCTTGGTGTGTTTGATGCTGCTGTTTGTTCAGCAAAGGAACATAACACCCTTGTCATTTTGTGAGTCATGTTAGTTAACAAAATATTTTGTACTCCTTCAAGAATGAATTGATCTTTTACTCTGTAGCTTTCTTGCCAAAGAGGCAGGAATCCTGAATGTGGTCTCTATTCAGATCTCTTCCAAATTCGCAAGAAAAGTGTTTAGATTTAAAAAGGCAAGCAGTCACAAGCTGGTGAGTGTGGCTCCAGGAACAGACCTCCCCACAGTTCCGGATGGCTTGCTCGTTTCTGCTGGAGAAAAAACGGGGTTTGATGGATCACCAAGAAAATCTGTTATGGCAACTGAATGCTGATGGCAGCTGCACAAATTTAGAACAACTGACTTTTCATGTTGCAGTAAGAATTCAGCAAGATCAGAAACTACCAGAGCATCATTAAATTTGGATATTTAATGGAGCAGCTTTGTGCAACAATTGAACTTCAGAGACGATTTTTCTGTCCTTCACCATTGGAGTAATTTGGTGGATTTGTTATTAACCAAGAAAAAAAACCAACTGGGATAGAATATCTTACTAACTCTGGCTGCCCAGGGATTACACAGAGCCTGCTGTATTATGCAGTTGTTCCTTTGCATATTTCACTGACTCTGGGGGAAATATTAAAATTTATAATTTCCATATAGCCAGATTATCGTACGCTCTCCATTGATTGTTCTCTCAATTTTTTTATAATCTGGCAATTTTCACACTTTTTAAAAAGACAATTTGACTGCCTTAATGCCAGAAAAAAAAATCTCACAGGGTATTTTCCTTCTTTTTCTTTCCTCAGCACAGGAAAAACTATTTTTAGGGCTAGAAACCTATCATTATCATTCATTGAACACCTTCCCTTGCCATTGCAGATAAACACTGAGTTTAACAGTTTTTAGCCTTGAAAAAAAAATAAATAAAATTTCAAATCTGCTTCCAGGAAGTCTTTGGTAAATAACATGTCACCATGGATTGCCACATTAATAGAGAGTGTGAAATACAAGTGTGAAGTCTACGATATATCTATACCCTGTGCTTTTATATGTCATAATATTTAGTTATCCACAGCTAAAGAACTCACAAGATTTCTGAAGTGCAGTAAGCAGTACTTTGCACATTTTACAGACAGGGAGATGGAAAAATACACAGAATAGATGTGGTGGCTGGCAGGAGCTCCTCAAGTACAGCCCTTGGTACTGATCTGCCATCTTCCCGTCCCATGCACAGCCCAGTGCCTCCAGATTTTATTCAAATAAGAATGAAATAATAAGAATGGATGAGATAAAAGGCTTAATAACAGGAGATACAAAGCTTGTCAACAGAGAGGCACATATGAATGCTTTTTCACAATAATTAATGGTGGGAATTAAAAGTGGATTTGTCAGTTCCTTTTTCAAGTCTCAGTGTCAATACTTGCTCCAAATGAATTGCCCTTAAATTTATTTGCACAAGAACCTGCTGTTGGGGGGACAAAACAGCAGCAATGGGTGTTCTGGTGTGTTGACCATCACTCTCCAGTTCTCTACAAACTGAGACTGATCCGAGTGTCCTCAGTGTGGGATAACAAATGCAATCACCTTCATTCTCCACTGTGCAAGGTGCAGAGGTTTTCTGCAGATCAGATGGTCCCAAGGTAACCTGACAAAGCCACTCTACTGGGAGCAGGGGCTTTCTAGGAGGGACACGGCAGAAATGGGTCTTGAGACACATTTCTTGAGTACTGCTGCCAAAATACTTTTCACTGAAAAAAATGATGAAGCATGAACTGCTAGAGGTCAAGTGTCTCTCTCATGAGATAAGCAGAGGGGCTAAGAGGCAAAACTATTAGGAAGAAGTCCTTGATTATGAGCATGGTGAGACACTGGACCAAGTTGTCTAGAAAAGTTGGGGATGCCCTATTCTTGGAAGTGTTCAAGGCCAGGTTGGGTGGGGCTTGGAGCAACCTGGTCTAGTGGAAGGTGTCCCTGTCTATGGTAGAGTGTTGGAACTAGAGAATATTTAAGGTCCCTTCCAACCCAAACCATTCTGTGATTCTATGAAAATAATAGGGAAATAGTCATCCTGTTTTGGCAGCCACTAAACTCTTCACACTGATGTGATCCTCTGGCATGGCTAAAAACACATGGCAGGGCCAGAGACTGAGCACCTTCCTAAACAAACCTCAATGGAAAACTTACCCCTTTTCTGCTATAGGGGAGAAAAAGTTGTAGAGCCAGAGAACAGTAAACCCATTCAAGCTCTTTTAAGGTTTCATTAGTTCCTAATGAAAGCTTTGCAGATGGAGGAGGCAGCAATTAACAATTAACGGCAATTAACAATTATTCCTTCTGCTTGCTTCCTGCTGGAAAAGAGAGACAATTAAAGTCTCTAATTCTGTCCCTGCTCTTGTCCCTCTCTACCTTGGGAATTATGTTATCAGGGAATCATTTTATTTAGCAAAGTACCTGCTTTGGCTTGTGGTAAATAGTCAATGCCTCAGGGCCAGGTTTTTAGAAATGCCTGAAGATGCAGTTGAGTACTTCCTTCTCAGGTGCTTTGGGAGGGAAAGAGAGAAATGGCATTTTAAAATGTTAAAGTTTTTGGGTTTTTTTTTAACGGAGCAAAGTCAAGCTTTCATCTAACTGAAAAGCATGGATAACTGGTGGCAAAACTGAAGTGGGGTCAGTAGGGAAAGACTGGTCAGTTTTTATGGAGGAACTGTTAGTATGTCAGGAGAATGAGCTGTATGACATACAACTCTCCTGCCCTGCACATGGTATGAAGAAGTGTCTGCCCTTGTCCCTTGGGCTATGGCAACTCCTGTACCTGATTCCAGTGTAAATCCATGTGCAACTGAAAGACACGATCCTTTCTTCCTTTCCTCCTTTCCCTCACAAGTGCTTGTTTCTCCCCATCCCAAAATACTGATGGAAGAGCTTGTGCATCGAAGTAGATAGACTGGGAAAATGAGCCAGCTGAGAGATAAAATACAAAATATATGTGTAAACTTACATAAACTTTATAAAACCCATATAAAATGGGTTAGTCTTTTTCCAGATGAATTTCCCAACTGCCAAATATTGATGCCACCATGAGTGAAAAAGCCAGAGTGATACAGGGAGAGGAGAGGACCACTCACTGAAGCAGGAAGCACTAACACTAAGGTGACAGTGTAACCTTGGCTGGTGGGTTAAGTGCATTAAATTGCTCCATGTTTACTATAGGCCACAAACCTGTATTTAGGTAGTCATTACAAGTAGATAAAGAACAAAAGTTCATACTAGCTCTTTGTCTCCTGTAACTTTTTCACACCTCTATGCTCAGAAACTACCAACCTGTTTCCACCCAGAACAGGCTGACTGAGGAAGAGATATTGTTGAATAATATTGCATGACCCACTAATCCTGATCTGTGAATGCGAGAGATATTCTGTAATTAATCATTTAGAAGCAGGCCATTAATACTCCAAAGACTGTAATTTATACAGCTTCTGCCAGCTTTGCTATCCAGATCAGAGGATAAAAGACAGGGCCTGCAAGGATCTGAGAAGGAAGCAGCCCACAAATCTTCACTGCAAGCTCAGCACTGAGAAAAGTTAGTGAGCATTAAACTGCTCATCCATCTCAGAGCAGCTGCCTGGACCCCATGTATTCCTTCAGAGACAGAAACAACAAAGAAAGTGTGGATTTGGGTGTCTCAATAAAGCTAATGGAAGCCTAAGTGTGGGTGTCTGTGATCATACCTGGTACAGTCAGGATCGTACCTGGACCTGCAGGAGCAGAAATCCAGGTGAGACTTGAGCGAATTGACACAAAATGGTTGTTTACCACTATCTGAGAGACCCCAAAATGCCTTTTCTGCTAATGCCTCAAGAGGGTGTGACTGTTTCCTTGGATTTGCCATCCTGTTCATTCTTGGATGCCCTGGGGTGAACACGAGCTCCAGCCCTGGCTGGAGTCAGGTTAGAAGCTCTCTGCCAAGGCACCTAAAAATTAAATAACACTTATCCTAGTGCTGTCCTGCTCTGCCCTTAGTGGCTGTAAGCCCAGCCCATAGGTTGCCTGAACAGCCCAGACTTCCCTGTCCTGTGCTCATATAAGACAAGACTGATCTGACTCCTGTCTGGAGTCAGAAGGGATGAGATTCCTCCAGAAAATGCATGATGTTGGATCCTCAAGCCTTTTTCCTCTACAATGCCATCAGCCAGGCTTCCCCTTGCCTGCTCTTTTCTGCTCTTAGTCACATCTTAAAACCAGGGTGGTCATAGAATCACAGAATGGTTTGGGTTGGAATGGATCTTAAAGGTCATCTCGTTCCAAGCCCCCTGCCCTGGACACCTTCCACAGGTGTCCTCACTTGGAGCAATACCTAAGGAAGGTACAACCAAGATGTTCACTTTGCAAACTAAGATTTCCATCAGTATTTAGTCTGCATTGTAAGATGGTGTCTAGGACATGTTTTATGACCCTTTTTTCCCAACTCTGTATTCTCTGAAATGTCACCAAATTTCATCATTATTCCAAAATTTAAAGTCCCTTTCTTTCCACTTCTAAAAATTCAACCAAGTATCCCCTAGATTATCTGAACCAAACCTGTCTTCACATGCCCGTCAATAATACTTATAAAAAATGCAGCAAATGCTTCTTTGCCTCACATCTCTAATGCTCTATCAGTAAAAATTAAAGATAGATTTGTCTGAAATAAGTTATAATTCAGAGTGTCTTTTCCTATTCTACATGAAGGGACTCATCTTCAAAGCAATCTGCACAAATCCCATTAACAGCAATAACAGAATCTGTGCAAGTAACTCCCCGAACACCACTTTGAACATTAAGCCCTTTACTTAATTCAATATCAGATAAAAACACGATCTAAGGAAATGCAAAGACTGGATATTCTGGTTTGTGTTCCACAATGGGCTGGAGACTCTCACACACAGAGACACAGACACACACACACACAGATACCACAGCTCAACAATGGCAAATGGAAACAGAAAAGCTGTTTCTTATTAGAGGAATTAAATGGGGGGGGGGAGAAGTAAAGAGAAAGGCCCCAAAGAGCAACCTCAAAGAGCAGCTCCATTCCCAGAAGAGAAGTAAAACCTGGAAACACATTTCTGAAAATGGTGGGATTGGGTTTCAGAGGAATCATGGCAGAAAACATCTCCCCAAACTGGGTGCATCACTCTGCAGCCTACAACTAAATTTCCAGCCTCTTCTCCAGTTTCAATCTTCTCTCCTTCCTGTCCCACTGCCTATCCCATCAGGCACCAGGCATCCTGGCTCCCAGCTTCTTTAAAGCCAAAGGAAAGACTGTCTTCACTAGGTATGGACCTGACCCCTCCATCACATGCATCCCAAGCTTTGATCATTCTGCATCTGAACCTCATGGTGAGGACCTTCTTTGAGACCTGTGGGCACAATAATGAGCTCAGGACTCATGATGGAAGTGACTACCACACTTGTTCACTTGAAATCTAATCCATCTTAACTATGAATTTTCTGCTCTTACTTTTATTAATTGCTACATTAATCACTAGTCATATTGAGCTTTTCAAAATGAAGTGGCCCTTCAATGGCAACATCAGCTCAGTGGTTTTGCCTGGGAATATTACACTTCATCATCCAAATGCCATCACTTTTTTTTTTCATATGCTGTGGGAGTGCTGGGCAATGGCTTGTTGCTGGAGGTCTTATTTTGACACCCATCTGAAGGTCAGGTTAAACAAATGCCAAATAGGAATAAGATTTGTCTAATTGGTCCTGCCTTGCAGAGGGGAAACAGTCAACCTGAACCTCAAGGTGTCCTGCAGCACTATTTTTTCACTGGTTTTAAGATTTTATGATTTATTAGAGAAGACAGCATAATTACAGCTTCAGCTGAGATGTAGTTATAAAATCAACTTACAGTAATTGAGTACAGACACTATAGCAAGAGGTGTATCATATTTAAGTAAATATTGTAGTAGTAGAGGGACTTTGAGGACCATTAAATTTCACAGAAAGGCATGAATCTTGAAATTAAAAAAGCAATAAAAATGCTATCAAAAGCAGCAGTAACAGCAACAGCGTGGTTATTAAAAACAATAATTATTTGCCTTGGAAGTCTGTCTAGAAACCTTAGCAATGAAATATAACTGCTTGTTTTGATCATTCTGTACGCAGAAAAGAAAGATGGTGTTTCCCCAGAGACCTGAAAATCCAACTTTATTTTTTGTAGGATTTTTTTATGGAGTAGTTGGCAACATCTTAGTGTTCACACTGCCCTTCCACGAGTGCTTGATTGTGTCAACAAAACAAGGATCGAGAAATCCTTCACGAAGTAATTGCACATGAAAAAACCACTAAAAATGGAGGAGTCTTCAAAATCTTGGCCTGTGATGTCAGAAGCAAGACTCGCTGGTAGATTTTTTTCCCCCCTGAGGAAATTATGTATGGCAACTATATTTCATGTGTCGGTCATTAATTTCAAGGAGCTCAGGTGGAATATCTTCCCACCTTTTTACTAAAAATCACTTCACATTACATTCTTCAAAAATTAGCTCTTTGCAGAGCTCTGAGCGTGTCTTCCCTGAGCTGGGGCAGAAATTTAAAAACCAGTGTCTGACCTTTGCATTACTTTTAAATGACTATGTAATAAACTGCAGGTAGATACATGGATTTATCTTTACCTCTGGATGTTGAAGAATATCATAAACCATTCAAGCTTTTGCTCTTTTAGTTTTATGTCACCATCAGACTGATCTCAGAATTATTTCCTTTTATAAATCCTTCCCATTTTCTACATCACTTTTCAGTGAGGTCTTCTGTGGTCTAGCAAGCCATTTGTGAACACACATCACTACCCATTGCTCTGATGCTTTGCTCTCCAGGCTGTTTGGACAGGTTACTTCACTGACCACCTGTACTTCTGCCCCTCCCAAAGCATGGGCTGTGGTACAGAATCATAACAAGTAAGACCAAAGGATTTTCATCCCAAGACTGTATTAACATTGTAAAAACAATCTTTTCAGTGGCTTGGTCCTTTTGTAAATCACTCTAAACCCACCTGCTTGCCCATTGTATTTTTGCCTGATAAAAAACAGCCAGTCTTGATGAAATAAGAAAATAGAGGAAGATGGAAGGAGCAATTCTGTTTCTCCCCTTCTGCTGTATCCGCAAGAATGGTACTGATGGAGGAAAAACAGAACAAAACAAGGGGCGTCCAAGTTCTTGTCATCTAATTCTGTGCTCACTTTCTCCCATGCACCCACCAGTGGATGCTGTCGGGGTGTGCACCACCCCACTTTCACTGTGGGACAGGGTGGGGGGTGATGAGATCAATGAAAAGTGCTTGGTAGCCGAGCAGGCCCAACAGAGTCCTTCACAGCGGGACTCAGGATGCCACTGAGAGGTCTGAGAAGAGAGATGACTTGCAAAGCTGGAACTTAAGCTCCTCAATGCATCCTCGATGCATCCTGTGACTGCAGAGAAAATGTTATTTGAGACATGTAAGAAACACAAGGTTTTCTTTCACAAAATATGTCAACATCTCTGCAGCTCACCCTTTGGAATACACAAACTGCTCTTTTTCACCACTGCAGGGTGGCTTTGCCCACCTTCAGTGGCTGCTGTGTACCTGGAGAAGTTGTATTTTGTGTCTCTATTCCATGTGCTGTGGCCCTGCTGTAATACTTGTAGTGCCACCACCAGCTCCTCTGTCCCTAAATCCTACTTTGCCTTTTGCTCGTTGCATCACCTTCATTCCTGTCTTTCACCCTGATCCCTATCCCTCTCCCAAAAGGTCTTTAGATAATTTTTTGTTTCTTCACCCACCATCATTCTTGTTTCATGTTCTCCCCTACTGCTTCTGGGAAGAACTTGCAGGCACATAAACCCAAACCCTGAGGCTTGGCATTTATGGAGTGCTGAGCCAGGGAGTGTGTGCTGTACCTCCCTGGAGGTCTGGGGGTTTAGTGAGGGAAGACTCTGGTCCAGGCAGCTTGGGCACATTCATCAGGCCTTTGTGTGGACTATGCAGAGCACACAGATACATCAAAATACAGCCCAGTTAAACAAAAAACTACGCTGGAGAGACAGATGGTTTATTCTTACTTTATTAACAACGTAGCTTACAACTGTTTCAAGTAAAAAGGGGATTTATTTAATTCTGAATAAAAATTAAAATATAACTCTGAATATAGATTTTCACTTATTTACATGAAAACATATATACAGAATAGAATCTTACAGCAAACTAACAACATGCCCTTTGCCCTGTGAACTTTAAAAAGTAAAAACACCAGCATTGATTGATTTATATGTATATATATATACACATACATATACACACACATATATATACATATATATACACACACATACATATTTGTAACACACCAAAGGGATTTATGTACACAAATTGTAAGTAAGACTTTCAGTACAAACTGGAATTCAAAACAATTCAAGGGTTTCCAACGTGCATCACCACGAAAGGACCATAAACTGCTGGTTGCAGAGCAAATTTCTGCCATTCAATAAGAAACAGGAGGGTTTAAGTGCTTGCCTTGTCCTACCATGGTACATGAAAACACTCAACTCCCCTCAAAGCCTGCACTTCAGACTTTCACCTCTGTTGGACCACACAGGTGAAGGCTGCTGGAATAACTGCACGTGTTGGCACATCCTGACCAGGTTTGGCAGAACAGGGATTGGGAAATTTGATGCATAATTTATTTATAATCTATAAATTATGAACATTTATATGTCCATAATCCCCAGTGAGACTGGAGCAACCACAAGCAGGTAGGGTGCCTTGGGAATGAGCATTTTCATCCTGTTACATCCTAACACAGAGTATTTTGTAGACCCACAACCTGAACTCAGGGCACTGTCACCTCTTCCTATGGGACAGAGCTCAGATGTTAGCCCAGTATCTCCTATGGAGGTCTGAAAGGTGCAAGAGGAGGTTCTTCAGCCCCCAAAACCCAGAAGACACTCAGGAGTCAGGTACAAGGAAGCAAGGTTGATTTTCCCTACTATCCAGCTAAGGGGCCTGGAGACATCTGAACCAAATTTCTGCATCTCCACTGGGAAAACAAAATATGAACCTTTCAGCATTGTAGCTCTGTGTCTATGGCCAGCTTCTTTCCTTCCTCTCACCTGGCCCCTCTAGGGACTCAAAACATCTTTGCTGTGAAAAAGAAAAGCTTCCAGGAACAATGCTCATGGGCCCCAGCTGTGCTTCTCTGTTGTGAGAGGTCCCTCTCCACAAAGATACCTCTCTCCTTCCTAAATCCCACCCTCCCCTCTCCCACATCCTTGGCAGTCATCAAGACCTACCTTCTTCATTGCAAAAATTAACATAAAAGACTAAAAGAAGGAAAGGCCACAAGCATTTAAAACTATGACCCATGTTGGGTTTGTGCAGTTCACGTGTCCCCTGCGAGAGAATTCCCATGCATGGCACCAAACCACTGCAAAACCACTCTTCTGCAGGACAGCTGACATTTAAAGGACTGCTGGGTTGTAAAACCCTCATCTTTGATGCCTGGCTCATATTCTATAGGCAGCCATTAAGATCATTTATACTTCTTGCTGGGGTATTGTACCAAAGCATAAATGAGAATATTAAAAGCTCCTTTATTGGGAGTTCATGAGCACCTAAGGACACAAGCCCTCTCTTGTGAAGTCTGGCAGATTGCAGCTGAATTTCTGCCTACTAGGAGCAGGAGGCATTTCAATTTTCTGATAATTAAGTGCAGGTTTTTTGAATTTTAAGTGAAAAAAATTGGTGAAGACTTGGTCCCACAGCCCACCCATTTCTGAGGGCCCTAATACTAACCTCAGTTATTTCTGGATCAAATCCTGAGTAACAGATTCCTTTAGTTTTGGGTCAGCTGATGTGATGAATAATATTACTGAGGGGAAAATATACATGCATCCACATTTTGAAAGAGTTTTTACATAAATATACTGTATAAAATGTCTCCAAAACTCACAGGATTGGGGGGAGGGGGTATTTGTTGAGTGTATCTGAGCTAAAAAGTGTACAGTCACAAGTTAAAAAAAAAAAAATCCTAATGTTCAAGACGTTGCAGATTACAGAAAAATATTTCCTGGAGAAGGGAATCAGCTTTGTAATCCCAAGCAATGGAAAATACAGCGTGACATATCTTAGCACCAAAATGGAGCCCTTGAGACTAAATTTATCCACGTGTAATAAAGCTGGTTTTAATAGTGTTCAGTTGCAGCATGTTCTTCTCTTTTGGCACTTGAATTTGGAAATGAGAGGAACAGTCTGAGTTCATCGTTTTCCAGACGCACTGCACCAGAAAAGCAAAAAGTATTTGAAGTGGCCTGATTGTACAGAGCTTCTAAAACACTGAGGTGGCACAGCAGCTCTGCCACATTCAATTTTGTGCCCTGCAAAGACCAAGGCAGGCTTTTCAGGTGACTAAATGTCGATCATGGTAGCCCAGCACTGCCTGGTTTGTCTTCAAAGAGCTGAGCTGGTGTTTGCTCCAAACTGCAGGACTGGGGACTGCAAAAGGCTGAAGGTTAAAGCCAAGGAATGGTGACTCTCCACATTAAGGCAAATTGGCTGTTTGCCCACAGTGAAATATTAAAGGGGCTTTAGGTGTCTAACTTACTGAGAAACTTTGCAAATCCTAACAGACATCCAAATACCTCTGGCAGTGGGTCAGGCCATCTCAGCTAGGATGTGCATCTGCAAGATGCTTCACTAAGGACAGGGTGTGCAACCATCAGCCTGGATTTTGGTGTTTCCTGAGGGAACCCAGCATTTTTAGGAGGTTTCTGCACCCCACAGGACCAAACTATCAAGGGTTACGGCATGTGGTTAACACGGTGGAGCTGGAGACCCTGAAATCCTTCTCAGAGCTGAGAGGCCATCATGCCTCTGAGAGGTAGAAAAAGCCAGGGTTTAGTCTTCCTGGCATTGAGGAAAAAAATGGGAGTGTGGATGGGAGCTGTGTTTTGGGGTTGAAAAAGGAAAAAGTGCCCTGAAACCAAAGAGAGCATTTTTCCTCAAGGTAGGAGAGGAGCATCCACAAGAGTAGGAGGAAGTCAGGACAGCCAGCCAGGGAATCATGGACATTCCCTAAGTTAGTGCTTTAATCCAATTTCAGGGACGAGTGCTTTGGGCCTGAAAACTGGGAATTGGCTGATTCTGTCAAGTGCTGAAAGGACAGGGAATGGAGCAGGGACCTGCCCACGGATCTGTTCAACCTGACAGGGCAAGCTCGAAAGGAGCCAGTGCAGATGAGGATGGGCAGGTACCACACACTCTTCAACCCCCTGCTCTTCTTCCAGAAATGACCATCCTTGGCCCTGTGCCTGAAGAGAGAGCAGTAACAGGTGCCTGCACACCCTTCTTGTGGGAGCAAAGTGGTCTGTGTGAATGTGCTGCAGTTCAGCATCCAACAGCCCAAGAAGAACAGCAGAGTTGCTCTCCAGCCCTGGGCAATGGCCTTGGATAATCTTCAGTTCAGCACTTCACAGCTGTGGCCTTTAGCACCTGATAACACAATAAACTTCAGGCGTGGATGCCAAATTCAAAACAGGGAGGGGAGAAGATGTGGCTTCACCACTGTCTAATATTAGTGTATCTGTGAAGTTGCACCAGCTCTGAAAATTTAACTTAGAACCAGGTCCGGACCAAAAAACCCCACACTTCCAGTGGTTTATACTTCTATATTGCAAAGTAAAGTGATATTTTACCCTAGAAAGATCAGTTTTCCCTCAGTTCCTTTGAAGTACATTACTCCAAAGCCTTACTAATGTTCCAGAATTGAAATGAAGTCCAGGCAAGAGTAATTAGTTCCTTCTGATCTCTGCTCAATCCAAGTACACTTGTCCAGCTAAACTACACACCATCCACTTTCAACTTGTGTAAGAAACTGCCCAAGAAACTCAGCTCCAGCTTTTCTTGAAAGCCATGAGTGCAACAGACAGCAGTACCCCAATCCCACATTTCTTCCCAACCTGCAGACTAAAAAGAAATAATAAAGCATCTACCACCCAAGGTAACTTTAACATAAAGATTTCAGGTTATCAGCTTCTCTGAAAGGACAGAGAGTGATAAACAAGGTGACACTGAAGAACAATGAACTGAAAGACAAATTGTGAGGACAAAGAAAACTGGGGAAATAAAAGAGCGGCGCAAGATAAAATTAGAATTCTTTTTTTTTGTTGTTTAATAGGTGAGTTTTAAATATGATTTCGCTTCCCTGAACAATCAGTAAAGATTCCCACGTTCTCGGCTCAATGCTTCACCCATTCCCTACTCAGCCAACATCAGAGCTGGTTGCTCTCAGAGTCTGTGTCTGTCTGCTCCCGAGTTTTGCCTCCATGAGTAATTAGCTGCCACAGGAATATCTACAGTTACAAGGCTGATGGAGAAAAAAAATGACATTTTTGCAACGTGTCCCAGAAAGCGCTAAATGTCTCTTGACAAATCCCAGAGGCAAGAAACTCCAAGAACATCGGAGCAGCAAAGGAGGCTCTGAAGAAGGTGGATGTGGCAAGTAAAGGATCGGTGCTGGGATGCTGTTTAACAAACAGCCATTCTGCTTCCCTTCCTCGAAATGTCCTCACACGCCAGTTCTCCTGACAGAATTCTCTCCTGCTGACAGATGTAACACCAGGACTGGGCTGAAGGAAGGAGGAGCTGGGAGAAGCACCCTCCTTGATCTTCTCAGCTGTGCTCTCATTTTGCTGGCTCCAATCCTTTTGTCTTCAGAGATGAAACAAGGAGCAATATTTTTAGGGGACCCTGAGAGGGATCCAAAGTGCTTATCAAACCAGTTGCATTGACATATTTCTCTGCTACTGTCAGTAGGAAATCCAGTCTGAAACCCAGTTTTTTAATGTCTGCCCCACTACAGAAACTTATTCCTGGATTTCTGAGAAACAAAAAAACACCATTTGATGCAGAGGCAACTGCTACTCCCTTGAGTTGGCTAAAACTTGAACAAGACCTTCAGTACAAAGCAACAGCTGAGAACAGATCCAGTCCTGCTGATCTCCCATGTAAAAAAAATTCTGATGAAATCTCAAGAGTTGGTAGGATCTGGCCCAGCCTGCAGCAGTTGCACCCATCACATTCCTCAGTGGCAAATCAGGAAATTCAGATACACGACAAACAGAGTCAATACTTCTTAACATATTCTCTGGGGCAGATTCCAATGTAGTCCAGAACATTTATTTCTGAAGGTTCCCCCTTCACTCCAGAGAATTTAAGAAAGAAAACTGATGAGGGAGAATGCAGCAGCTTCAGCCTGGTGTTGGTCAGCAAGTTCTTCTGAGCACAGGATGGTCAGCAGGACCCTCTGATCCAAGTCTGCTGCCTCCATACGGGATGTGCTTGAGGTGAGGGTTATCTGGCCATAGGCATTGGCTTCAGATTTAGGGCTAGAAGTGACATTTCCTTCTGAAGAGGTTTTCACTGAGTGGGCTTTGGCATTAGGGCACTGTAACAGACCTGTGTATAATTTCCAAGCTGATTTCCCTGAGGCCAGGGAACAGGGGTCTGTTTATGGCGTGAGAACAAAAGTCTGACAGTGACAGTGGTTTCCTAAGAAAACAGGCTAAAACAGCATGAACCACTTTTGGAGGGTGGGATTCATTTGCACCTTAAAGTTAGAGCAAAATTCTGACACGATCCCAGTTTGGCTTTTTGGGAGGACTTCTCATCACTGATGCCACCACCCTCTGCCGAGTTAAAGAAAATTCATGCTCAACAGGTGTGACTGATGGTGTCATATATCCCTGCAAAGTAAATGGGATAAAACCAGAAACCCAGGGTGTCCAACCCATTTCCTCACTCTCTCTGGTGTTTTACCCTGCTTGGTATGAAGCCAGCCCCCAGTTTCACTAGCCAAGGTGGCACTGGACACTCTGGGGGCTTTATAAAGAAACGTAGAACCATTAAGGTTGGAAAATACCTTCAAGATTATTGAGTCCAACCTCTGAGTGATCACCACCTTGTCAATTAAAACACAGCACTAAGTACCAGGTCCAGTCATTAAATACAGACCATGTTTGATTGGATCTTAAACACTGTGGTTACACAGCCTGAAAACACTGATGCTTTTTACTCCCTCTCCGCAACCAGATTCATGAAGGTGCAGATGAAACCAGCATTCCCTCAACAATCTCATCATTAAATCTGAACAGCCTTTTTTTTTTCACCCTGTGGGACTCAAAGTCAGGTCTTTGAACTGACTTGCATTTAAAAGGATGGGCTTGACTATGAAAGCTTTCATGTTCCTGTACAAGAATGGAGCATTGTACAGATCCCATCACAGAGACATTCAGCTTATTGTGCAGAGCCAGCGTGGCTCAGGATGTGCCACCAGGTCTTGTGTCACCCCCACCAGTTTGCTGCATCTTTGTCTGATCCTGTAGAGACCATGGGTTGAGTTCTGTTTCACAAATCACTCAGGAATAACACAGCTGATGAGTGGTGTAACACTTTGTCCTTTTGTAAAACTGGAGAGGCAGGAGAAAACAAAGCCCATTGATCACCAGGATCAAATCTGCAGTAAACCCCAGGTAATGCTACAAACAATCACTTACATTTCAATATGAAAGAAGTGTGCCAAGAGTTGGCCAAAATAAATGTTCATGTTCAGAAATTGGCTTAGACAAACCATCGCCATCTGGAAGTGTCTGACCCTTCTTCCTGGGGATGTGTCTGCCACGAGTAGGTTTGTTTTAAGGACAACAAACCATCTGATCCGTGCTGGCCCTGCACCACTGGGTGACAGGTTGGTGAGGCTCCTGAGGAGGGGTGCCAGCAGTCTCTCGGTGTGCTTTACAAGTACAGAAGAATTAGTTCCATTTGTTGCTAGTTCTCCTTTACGTTTGGGTTTTTTTTCCCCCTTCAGATTAATTCCCAGTGCTTCCAATTCGGCGTGTTATTGGAAAAGGGATATGGGGAAAAAAAACACCCCTTGAACAGGTTGAAATGTTAAAAAAGAGAGGGAACAAGAGGAAGGACAGAAAGCAGTGGAGAAGTGCAGTCAGTTGGCATATTGTGCATAGAATGCAACTTTTACTCGCTCGATCTGGTGGCACAGTTTGATGGCTGGACCGAGCTTCAGCTCCATGCACTCCTGCACCGTGGGCAGTGTCAGCAACAGAAGGGCTTGGCCATCGATGTCCTGGGAAAGAAAAGACAGGGAAAATGTGAGGCTTTTTTTGTGGACTCTTGGGGCAGAAAGTATAACCAAGTTTGGAGAAGCAAGAAAGGAAGTTTGCCCCAAAAATTAAAGGTTGTCCTCTGCCCTTTTCTCCCACTTTAGTGCTGCCCATCTCCTCCTTTCTCAGGGATTCATCATGCTTTTCCAGAAGTTGTCTAGTGTGTCTTCATAGGCTCTTTCACCTTCCAGTTTTGGAAAAGCCTGCCAGCTGCTGAAATGAGGGATCACCTTCTAAAGAAACCCTGCAGGGTCCACGGAGACCTGGTCAGTCCCATTTTATGCCTGAGGAACTGAAATGGGGGGGAGCCTGCAGAGAGCACACCAAGAGACACAGGAGGCAGCTGAATGGAGAAAATGATGACAGTCCCTCTGCCAAGTCAGACCATTCCCCCAACTCCTCTGGCCCATGATTTGCTCAGCACTGGTTTATTTCTGACTTGTTCCATGCCATGTTCCCAAATCCACCCAGGACCTGCCTTGTTCCACTTCAGTTGCTGAATGACCAAGACAGAGGGGCCTGGACTGCCTGAAGCCCTTGCAACTTCCAGTGTCCCAAAATGGTGTAGACTGGAAGGGACCTCTGGAGGTCATGTCTTTCCCTATGCACCAAATTCCATGAGCTAGCACCCCAGATGAGCAACTTTACTGGGGACTACTCCTGGCTTTATGACCCCCTTCTTAATTAAGAAGCTCAGGTCGTCTTTATTCTTTAAAGGACTGAGAAGCAGACAAGCAGGCTACAAAACTTCTTTTTACTCCTTAGGGAGGATCAGAGTCTATGCACAGCAACTCACATAAACTCCCCAGGACAGCCCCGATTAGTCAGAATTGCACATAAGGAGGATCTGGACAGTTTAAGTGCTGCTTTGATCAAGATTGTCCATGGCTAAGGTTCTTCCTCCACTCAAGCTTCATGGCATGGCCTATTGCACCAGAGCTTCACAAGGAAAAGCTCCAGTCATGTGTGTTTGATTAAAGTCCTTATAAAACTCTCTGGCAAAGAAGAGGAATGGTTGGTTTTCAAGCCCTGGCGTTATTCCAGGATTATTAACAAATGGTTGGAGCACATTGTGACACAGTGACTAGACCATCCTGCTATGGAGAGTTCCAGCCTTGCTCTAGACTCACACTTCACCTTCTCCCAGTCGAGGCAGCTGCCTCAGGTACAGAGTTATTCTTGGTGAAGAATCAGAGACAGTTCAATGTGCAGTTGGCCACACCACTGACTGCCATCAGCCATGGCCTAATTAGCCACACTTGCTTCTTCCTAACTATGATTTGCTAGCGCTGCCCTTCATTTTTAGCAGTGGCTGCTATTCATTAGCCAAAAAACAGCTCTTTCCATATAAATTTTACCCATTCACACTGGCTTGAGATGAAGAGTATTGGCTTCTGCTCCTGCAAACCTTTCTGCTTAATGGGGAGATGACTGGCATCTCCTAAAATCAGGTCATCCAAGGGCCTGACTGGAAAATCTTCAGAGGAATGTAGATAACAATTAGATGTCTACATACTCAAGGCATCTAGGTGTTAACGAAAAAATTCAGGCCAGTTTTGGGTTCAAGCAGCATTTTTCTGCTTCCCAGGTAAATAATTTAAAACAGAGTGGAACCCATGTGGCCAGGAGAAAGTTTGCAATGTACCAGATAACCACTACCTGTTTTACACCGAGGTGCTTACCTATGTGATACCAGAATGGCACTGTGAACCTTGGCATGAAATGTCTAAACCTGCTCAGGACTCAGGCTACTGAGTTTCTGGTCTCTCTGAGGATCTGGCAAGGATCTGACTCCAGTTTCTAAGGGTTTTCATGCCTTGCCAAAATCTGTGCTATAACATGGCCTGAAGAGATCTAAAGTTTGGTCATAAGACCTTTATCAAAGGCCTAGGCCCAGCTATCAAGGTGGTATGTGCTGTGATTTGAACAGACACCACAGATACAAAAAGACAAGTTACGTAAAGACTTCTACCTGCTCCTGAAATATTTTGGCAAGGGGTGCGCAGTCAGTGAGTTTAATGAACCTCACAACATCTGTCACAGTCCACTCCAATGGGTTACTGTCCAGGACAAGCTTCTCTTCCTCTTCTTGCTTAATTTCCTGCAAATGAAAAAAACCAAAAGCTTTTACAAAGCAAACTACCTTGTGTGGAGAACCAGGGCTGCCCTCCTCAGATGAGGAAGGTTTGGCACTGCACTGGTGTGGCCTCACCTTGAATATTGTCGCAGTTTTGGTCACTGCAACATTAAGAAAGATATTAAGCTCTTAGAGAGTGTCCAAAGGAGGGCAACGAGGATGGCGAAGGGCCTTGAGGGGAAGTGTGTGAGGAGTGGCTGAGGGCATCTGGTGTGTTCAGCTGGAGAAGAAGAGACTGAGGGGAGACTTCACTGCAGTTTCAACTTCCTTGGGAAGGGAAGAGGAGGAGCAGGCACTGATCTCTGCTCTGTGGGGACGAGGGACAGGACCCCAGGGAATGGCCTGAAGTTGTGCCAGAGCAGGGTTAGGTTGGATATTAGGAAAAGGCTCTTCCCCCAGAGGGTGGTCAGGCACTGAACAGGCTCCCCAGGGCAGTGTTTACAGCACCAAGGCTGACAGAGCTCAAGAAGCATTTGGATGATCCTCTCAGGCACATGGTGTGACTCTTGGGATGTCCTGTGCAGTGCTAAGGGTTGGATTCGATGATCCCTGTGGATCTCTTCCAACTCAGCATATTCTGTGATTCTGCGCCAGGTAATTTAGGAAGAATACTGCTACTAATTGGGGCTGAAGCCTATGAACACACACTCACTTCCTTGACCTGTGAGCCCTTCTCTGCCTCGCTGTAGGAGTGGGGCTGTGGTCTCCGGCTCCGCCGGGCCCTCTCCGTGGCGGGGGGTCTGTCCGACTCGGTGCTGCTCCGCAGGGTGACGGCTCGCCGGGGCCTGGCCGAGGGCACCTCGGCCGAGGACGTGTCCGTCTGGTCATCCCGGAGCTCCGAGCTGGTCTCCTCACTTCCCGTCTCATCCTCCATCGCGTCCGGCTCGTCATCTTCGCTCTCCTGCGCCAGAGAAACAGTACCCAGGCTCGGAGATTAATCCAGCAGCAAACCAAAAGGCACTGGGTCAAACTACATCCCCGTGACCACGCTGGTCCAGGGTAACATTTACTGTAACCCAATTACCTCATTTTCATTACAGTGCTAAGTAAATTAGCCCTTGACTTAGATTTGTTACGAAATGTAGACGGAAAAAAAATGCTCGACGGAAAATCCTTTTTCTCCTTCCAACTAAAGGTCAACAGCAATAACTCATCTGGCATGAAATGTTCCTCTGTTGGGCTGGTACCTCAAAACCCGTGGCACTGCAGATGAGCAGGAGAAGGGGAAATGGAAAATTCTAAAGGGATAAAATGAAACTCAGGTTGCTCGAGATGAAATAAGATCAGAAATAGGCTGAAATTTATACCTTCACATTGCTTCAAAGTGTCGTGGGTGTTACTAGTATTGAAAGGAAGGAAATTTTGGTGCCATTTAAAAACATCTAGATGTACAAGTACTAAATCAAGTACTTGATTTCTTAGCTGACAATTTCTGTAAAACCCAGAGGAGAAGAATTCACCCAGATTTCCCCGCTTTCAGACCAACACCTAACTGCTGAAGGGGAAGCAAAAATTTCCATTTAAAGGATATTAAACCAGCTTCTCGTTATTTCTGTCACACAGAGCTTGCAAGCACACACCAACTGATGGAAACTGTGCATTTTTGACTTTATATATACATCCACTGCCCAAATGGCTTCGACAGCTTAGCTCTGATCAAAGTGTGAGCATGCATCCAAGCCACATGCTCAGGTCTTGAGTGAAAGAGCAGTTTTAGACAAAGACAGTTGTATCAGCTGACAGGTTGAAAAACTTGGGTAATGGTTGATTTAGGCTTAAGTTTAAATTCCTTTGAAGCAGGTATAATCTGAGGAAATGAAGCAGAACTACAACTAAATGAGGACCAAGCCATGAAGATGCAAGCAATCAGCTGAAAGTTGAGTAAAATGACCCCCTCCAGCCCAAGTAGAGGGAATTGAGGTAAATCAGCTTTATTTCACATTGCACAAAGCTGCATTCACTGGTACTCAGCTGAGGAAGGGAAACCACACATGAACTTTGTTATTCCTATCACGGGAAAAACACCCAGAAACAATCCACATAGAACTAATTCTGCTCCAGACTGTATTTGGACACAAATCATTGCTGAAGTTGAGATCCTGTTGTATCACACAACATACTGAGGCCTCAAATACCCTGTATTTGGGACACAAACCATTTGTCTGTATTCTAAAGCTTCTAGAGCTACTATTGTTTGATGTTATGAGCCAAAAAATATTACCAATAATTAATGAAAAAATAAAATTCCTTGAAACCACAATGGCTCGTGAGCTATTTTTATTTATTACAATATTTGGACATCCTAGACATGAATCTGGTAGATGCTGTAAAAAGCATCTAACAGGTTAATCTGCCTGCTTACAAGGAAGCAAAAGAAAACAAAGATATAATTTAGGCAGCATGTTAGTCAGTGAGCATTAGGAAGGTGGGAGCAAAAAATCTAGAGTCTGCTAACTAAAATGGACAAGGTAAAAATCCCCAAAGTGTCCCAATAAAACCAGTCTGATGTTAGAAGAACAGAGTAGCAAAGAAGGAAGGATTCAAAATAGAAAATAAGGAAAATGGAAGTGTTTGGGTGTGCTGAGAAACCCCACATAAGGAAGATGCAGAATGAGGGACAAAAAAAAGCACCAAGGGGCTTCTGCTGATTTATCCCTGTGCAACACATACCTCTGCAGAGCCTGCAGCATTTGAATCAACAGCTGATGATCTTCTTTTCTTCTGCACAAAGATGGATTTCCGCCTTTTCCTGCGTCTGGCTGGCTTGACATGGCCACTTTTCACGTTGTTATTTTCCCCAATTGGTGGCTTAATGATTTTTTTCCTCTTCCCATAGTAATAAGCTGGAGAAATGAAGCAGAATGCCCATAAAAAGCTTTAACCACCAAAAGAAGGAAACTTTGGTGTGCTTCTTGCTGCAGATTCAGGACTGCACTCTATAGGTGCACTTTGAAATACACTGATATGGAAAAAATGTCCAGTGTAAATATAAGATGTCATGTTGGACCAGCACAGAGTGTTACAGCTCTCGTGTATCCAGATTTATTGACGATGAGTGAAAAATTCAGAATTTAACAATATGTGTTTAGGCAAAGCTTCCACTAAGTCAACCAGCGACTTGCAGGGAGAGAGGCCAGTGTGTTTCAGATCTGATACAATGCAGATCTTTGTGATTTAACAGCCTTAGACACACTTTCACTTGCTAATGTTTTCGGCAGAAAGTGGACAGGGCCAGCAATCCTCAATCACACACAAAGGAACAGGTTTTTATTGCCTTCAACTATTTTGTGGCCCAAGTTGAAATTAAGGATGTAGGAGTCCTCTGACCTTACACTGAGTGCTTGTGTTAAATGCATTTTGACATGCTCTGGGGGTGAAAGATACTCTGCCCCTGACCAGCCAGGGTATCCCAGGACAGCTAAAACGGCACTTGGCACCCATGTCAAAGTTTATAACTGACCAAGTTGTTCATCAAATCAGTGGAGTTTTGAGGAACAATTCATGCAGCCACATACCACCATCAGCTTTGAGATGAGACCATCCCAGCTGGAGCTCCCCCAACTGCACTCTCCAGCTCTCCATTTCCTACCAGCAGGAGTCTAGCTCAGGTGTAGACTTCTACAGAAACCCATCCTAAGTGATCTGAGTATCTCCCTGAGCCCATTTCTCCTTCTACTCTGCCACTGACCAGAAGATAATTGCTTTAAATCAAACATATTGCTTTTTGCAGCCTTTGCAGAAGAAGGATAGCACTCACTTCCAATTTCCTGACCTGCCTGAAGAGCCAATAATATCAGTAACATTGACAACAAGAAGTGCTGTACACATGCCTAACAACAGCCTTCCTGTATGGGCAGGAACATGTTTAAATATTAAACACCCTGAGCAGAGAGAGTTAATGCTCCCAAACTCCTTCCACCACCTCAGCATTGTGACTGTGGCCTGTGCTGGTGCATATGCCAAAAACTCTTCACTGAGTTGGACAGTATTCATCTCACCCAACGAAGCCATCTCAGATATAGCAGTTTAAATCTCATCTTACTACTTGCAGGTTCCTTTTATGTGCTCTTCATGTTAACTTTAGATATAAAGAAAACTCAAGACTTCCAAAAATTAATGACTTTCAAACAGATACATTCGGGTGGAGTGAGATGGATGGTTTCCTGGAGATGCCTGTTTTCTCTGCACAGAATATTAAAGGAACATGTGGTGGTCTGTTCAGGATTAAATAACTGCTCTTAGACGAGATGAATCCTAATCAGTATTAACAATATTACACAGTAATACCAGTATTAACAGCATTGCACAACTCCTGTTCTTCATCACACACAGTCTCCCACTGCTCTGATTCCCAACTGGCACCAAGAAGCATTTTGGCCAGTACTCACTGTACTTGGTTTTAGTGTGAATGGAGCAGTTCTCGGGGCAGACTTCAGCCACCAGCACAGGGCTGAACAGGTTGGGGCAGCACTCCAGCTTGGCACAGACCCTCCTGCAGAAATCTGCCACCTGATCTGACGTCCGCACAATCTTAACAGTTGCCCTGTAAGTCTTCCCTCTGTACCTAGAGAAGAGTGAAAAACCCATGTTACCAGTCAAGCAACACCCTCTTATGCTCCAGACCAAACTTTCCTCTGTTAGGGGAGTGACTTTCCTTGGGAGAGTGTCTCTCTTGGGAAGGCAGGCAGAATAGGTCTGTTTGTTTCAGTGGCTCCATTTCATATGGATTTGAAGAAGGAAAGGGTGAAATAAATCAGAGGTGTGGACATGATTCGGGAAGGAATGCATGTGCAGTCTGGGTATGTCTGTAGATATGGCAAAAGATAGAAAAAAAACTCAGTAGGCTTGGGGAGGATCCTACACAGGACAGCAAGCCCATATTATGAAGTGATGCAAAGTTTTTGGGAGAGGATGTAGTCTCTCTTCATACACTGACCAATGATGAGATGCTTACAGCCCTTGCAGAGCTTTCTGGTCAGCACCCTGTGTTTGGGCTGCACTGGAGATGGTACTTTTGGTCTTCTCCATTGCCATCTTTCTTGCTCCCATATGACACTCCAGCTCCCAACAATCCCACAGATTCACTGGGCCATCTGTGGCTACTGGGACACTGTGAGGAAGTATCTGAGTGAAATGGTTCTCTCTGCCACACAGGGTCCAGATGATTTCAGCACTCTGAGATATGGACAACACAGAACCCAAGGACCTCACCAGGAATATCTGGAGCTGTGTAATGGGGCTGCAGCAACAGGCCCTAAAAACTGACTCCTACAGGGAATGCTCAGAGCAGGAACCTGCAATGAAAGGTTTGTCTTAAATTTGTTATGCTACTAAAACATTTATTTCGGTGTTTTATACAAAGTGTTTCTGAGCGATAAATGGCTAAGAAAGATACAGTTACACCCCTGCTGTACTACACTGTAGATGTGAACTCTGAAAAACCAATTATCCCCATAATTTATTAAACAGCAGCACCAAGCTATCGTAAACAGTGAGATAAGGTTTTTAAAACATCTCTTACACGTCCTGGGGAATGCAACACAAGAGACAATCATGCGAGCGCCTGGTGCCACGGCATTATAAATGTGCCCAGGGAAGAGAAAAGTGACACACACGAAAGAAAAAGAGGGAGAGACAGCAAAAGAAAGATTACTGAATGGGAGGCAAGGAAAAACAGAGATACAGTCGTCAGGAAAGAACGAGACAAAGCATTTTGGAGTGTGTTCAGATCCATAAATTCCTAGCAGGGAATCAGCTGGTGATAGTCAGATATGGAAGAGGAAAAGGAGGTGGTGGTGCAACAGTGCTGTGGCCTGAGCATTAAAATATGCAGCATGTGCCCACACTCCACTCCCTCTCTGAAGGTTTCATTGGGTCACACAAAGCAACTGGAACACCACCTTTTGCTGCGCTCCCTCCCAGCAGCTCTTTCTGGAAACAGTGGGCTGTGGGAAAAGGGTTTGAAACTGCGGTACAGAAAGTGTTATAAAGGGAACCCAAATGAAACTTGGGTCTGAGAACAGCCCAGTCTACCCACCCTCACATCACAAAAGACTCAGTCCAAACTATCACCTCAACAAAAAAACTCTTCCATAACCTGAATGAGCATTTCCACGAGGTGCCAGGCTCTGATATCCTATTTGGTGCCTGACCAAGGACCTCAAGCCATGGAGACAATCTTGATTCATTCTCATGAACGAATGAATGACTTAATGAGCCAACTTTTCACACACCTTCAGAGACCTGGACAGATGCTGTAAAATGGAAAACTGTTCCTTCCAGGTACAGAGCACTGTTATCCCAGCTTCCCTATAAAACAGCTGCACAGGCAGGCTGGCTAAAGAGAGCTTGGCAATACTTAATATCAAAAGATCAGATTCCACAGCCATTTGAATATATCTACTTAAAAATGTTTTATATTTCTTTCCAACGTGTTTGAAGAGACTCCTGCCCTTATTACTTCTCCAGGAGCCATTAGGTTTAACAACAGCCCAGAGCACTGGGTCAGTAAGCCAGACTCTTGTGACAGGCTGCAGAATTTCACCGTAATACCTTCACCTCAACCCAAATAACTTTGGTTGGAATAAACCATCACTTCCAGACAAGCAGTGGCCTCCCCTCAAGGGTCTCCACACTGGAAGAAACCTGGTAGAGGGAGCACCCGTGCCTATAACTCATGTGCTTACAGCTCATTTTAGGTCTGGATGCGTCTGAACTAAACTTACATTTATTTGTCCTTGTTCTGACTTTCACTACCGGGATGAAAAGACTGTGTCTGGTTTTGTTTCCTTGCAAACGCGCTATAATCAAATTGCCTCTTGATCTTCTTTCTTACAAGCTAAGAAAGCTGCCTGATGGGTATTATTCAAGGATGGCTGACTTTTTCTAACTGTGTGCTTCCTATTGTGTTTGCCTGCCCAGAAAGGACCCATTGTACTACAGAGCCTGCTGAAAGGAAAAGATGAAACCAGGAAAATGAACAACTGACTGATTTTATAGTCTGCTTTGAATGCAACACACATGTTAATTAACAGAACGGATGGTAAATGGAGATCACCATGACTGCAGCAATCAGTCTCAATAACCCAAGGTGTTAGTACTGGCCACAGTAATATTTTTTACATAATTTTGGCCTTGGCAGCCCCTCTTTCAACTATAAACCAGGTTCTACTAATATTTTCCATATTTCTCACACACTGAAGATTTTTAACACAAGCACCACCAAATGTAATCTGAGCTGTTCTAGGACAGCCACGTGGAAGGAGCTCATTTGGATATAATCAGAAAACCCTTTTCCACTAGCATCTCTCAAAAAATTACCGACTTCTGATACTCCTATGGATGTTTTTATACCAGGACTCCTATCATCCCAACCACTTGTAACTACCAAGTAATCTGCACACACAGCATGGCAGCAATGGAGACTTGGAAAACTGCTGTGCCAAGGACAGTATTTTCAATTTTCTTAGAAATCACTGTTCTTTTAAAAAATTATTTTTCAGCTAAAACCAAAGAAATCTTCCTTCTCTCTTTCTCTGCCCTCAGATCCCAAAATTGGAGAAAACCCTACGGCTGAAACTATTTCCATGAAAAGTACACTTGGGATCTTTGCTGACCCACAAGTGAAATTATTAAACAAGCAGCATTTTTTCTGCAACATCATTCATCTGTTGAAGTTTTCTTTTGTGCTAAAACAGATCAGAGGTTCATGAGAACACAATGTCTTCCAGGAGCTCCTCTTCAGGACTGTTGCGTGATGGCACAAAAAGTCTTGTGCTGAAGACACTTCAAACAGCAAGAACACTGAGATTACCCTCATTTTCAAAAGTCCCATTCTAAGGAGTTCTGACAGTTCTTGAGACTAATTTGAACAACTCAGGAGCTAAAAGTCTCAATTTCCCTTGGGGAGACCAAAACCTCCTGTCTACTCTTTTGCAAGAAATTTGCATTTGTCTTACTACCTGAAAGTCCACCAGACATAAGAAGAAACTTCCTTCAGAGCTACTTAATCACCCAGTGACACTCTGAACTCCTGAAGACAGGATTCAGAAAGGGAACTGGAATGCTCTGGTTTTAAGGGCACGTTTCATAAGTCTCCTCCTGAAATAAAGGGTCTAAGTCATTCCACTGGTCCTAATGACTTCTACCTCCAGTACTTGGCACAGAAGGCCACCTGGTCACATTAATTCCTCCTCGCAGTGCTTCAGAGGCAGAGCTGGTGTGGAAGAGAAACCAAATCACACAAGCTGTAGCTTTGAACTGACCTTTGAGGAGACCCATCACTAACTGGCTGCCACCTGGACTTCATGTCAATGATTGTGTCCAGTTAACTCTCCACTCATCACACACACATTCAATCTTTATCTGCCACTGTCAGAGACTGTGTGGAAAGTCTTGCTAAAATGAACATAAATTCATTTCCACTATTTTTTCCTCAACCACCAAACCAGTCATCTCATCACATCAGGCACAACTTGCCAGTCACCTACTGGTCCTGCATGCTCTTGGAAATGGCTTTCAAGAGTATCTGCCTAATAACCTTTTCAGGAATGTTAGGCTGACAGCCTGTGCTGACTTGGATTCTCCCTCTTGCCCTTCCCAAGAAGGGATGTGACGATTGCCTTTTCCCAGATATCAAAAAACTTCCCTCATCCTTCCAAATACAACAGTGAGTGGCCTTGCAATGACATTACTCTCAGGCAGAGCTGGCTGCACCCCAAGTGGTTCCATGCACTTGTGCACAACCAGTTTCCAGTTTCCAGTGTATTTACTTTTCCATTTACTATGGGTAACATTTCATTCCCTCAAAGAGGATCAGGGACCTTGGAGGCTTGAAAGCAACCCTTACTAGCTAAGGCTGAGGCAAAGAAGACTTCAAATACCTCAACATCACCTATCACAAGTGAAAGGCAGTCTTCTAAAACATCTGAGGTAAAGAGACTTTCTTTGAAATGCAGCCTCATAAATAAGCAATGATGTCTGGGACAGGGGTAAATATTCCTAGAGTTCAGCTACTGGATTTGAGCAGCAATCAAAATTCCATTTAGTGGAGGTGTCCAGGAACACTCATATATCTTATTTTGATCAACTGGGCTTCATACAAGACTCAGTACACTCATACTGTTTGTATCCAAAGTCTTTCAAAAATATGTAAGTCCAAACAGCCCCACTTACAGCCTTTAGAAATTAAAACCCTTAAAAAGCATAAAGTCCCTCAAGCATTTTATGTAAAATTGGGAAGGTAAATCTAGATGTAGGCACTGAACTTAAAGCACCAAAACTATGAGGGCTGAATGCCTACAGCTTTGGCTGGCCCTCCTGGGAATTCAGAGGATCAAGCCTGACATTTCTTACTCATCATCACCAATAAATCAGGTTTGACTATTTTCACGGAGAGTCAGCAGCGCTGATGGGAAATGACTGCCCTCACACATTGCAGACACATCCCTTTGGACAATCTAAATTGTTTATCTTCTTTGCAAGGTGAGCGTAATTGATTCTGCTCTGGTCACTGAAGACGGCAGAGCAAACCAAACACAGGCTGCCCCAGGACTGACATAATGCATTCCTGGCAGGGCATCATTTGGCATTTGGGCCAGTGGGAAAAACAGCCTTCTCTTCTCCTCACCACCCTCCTCCCTCCCCTTTGCTCTACCCCACTGCGCCGTCACTGCAAACAAACAACAACATTGCTGACATCCAAGGAGGTGTCAGTTCCCATCAGAAGGAAGGAGGTGACATGACATGTCACACGACAGCAGCGCTGCTCCAGCTGTAGAACTGTCATCATTAGCAGCGAGGCACCATCAGAAGCCCGTGTAGCTGGAATTTGGGATACACAGGCTCATTACAGGTCTCTGTTTAAGCTTCTGGAGCGTAACTGACTGTCGCACCTGATGTAACGTGTCATGTGCCCTCTGTATATTCCACAGTGTCTGATTTCATGACCATGTTTTATTTTCTGCTCCTGAACAATCAAATGCAATTAAAACTTCTTGACGAAGCAACTCAAGCAAACTCAGGAAGTCCTAGGGCAGCCAGACAGTCTTGGAGCATATCAACCCGCTGTCATCCACTCCTAGAAGTACCCAAACTACCCATGGGCAAGCTGGCATGGCCACCAAGCACTGCTCAGTGGGGAGAGCTACAGCCACAGAAGCCAGACAGCTGCAGGAACAAGGTGCTGTCCAGCCCCATGAGCTCTGTCTCCTCAGGAGCCACGCTGGATGGGAATACATTGCCATTCTCAGAAGTCACTTCAAAACTTGCTGTCCCAGCTCTGAGCCTGCAATGATCCATTCTGTGGCTTAATAAAGTTGAAAGATGCTGCCTCACTCACTGAGGAGCTGAGGTTGCTGCTTCCTGGAGTAGCCAGCACACAGGAACACATACACAGCCTGGGACTGGCTGGCCAACATAAAACACCGAATCTTCTTGCTGCTTTTATCTGGCAGCTATTTAGATATAAGAAGTATCCCAGCAGCCTGGCTGTCCTGCTGAGTAGATGGGAGGAGGAAACAGACACAGGAAAGGATGGGCAAAAGCATGACGGAATAAAGTAACAGAGATGGAGGTGCTCATGACTATGATTAGCACATCAGGTTATCAGTGAAGGAGGGTAAGGGGTTAACATGATACAAACAAGTGATGACAATCTCCAGCAGCCCATGTTTTCCCAGCTGAGTTGTTCCTCCTGGTCTAAGCACACTTGGACTCAGCAGGATGCTGGGGGTTGCAGTGGATTGAGCTGTAGACGTAGCTGACTATCAAGGATTAACAGTAAAACACTTTCCAGGCTGTCTCCAATTAAAAATATGGATTGCAGCAGCCTTAAGAAATAGATACTTCTGCTTTTGCACAAGGTAAATCCTACTTTTGGATATTGCTAATTGGAAAACTGCCTATGAGCTCAGTTCTCTGCAGAACAGGATATTAAGATGGGGCATTACAACCTGATCTGAGCTGTAGGTGTGTAAGTACCTGTCCTATGTACCTGTAGAGTGCATTATCTTAAGTTTGGCAGTACAAGGTGTGGAAGCCTGGAATCAGTGGAAACCAGGTCATGGACCTGTTTTTTTATGAAAATCTGCATGAGCAAGGTTGGCTTTTAGATTTCCATCCACAACATTTTAATTGACAAACACAAAAGCATGACTTTATACACGGGTGAAAGCAGTAAATTAAAAATGAGATTTTCTAGTAGCTTTTCATTTCTATTTGCACTCCTCCTTCACAAAAGCAGTTTAAGAGTATGCAGAATAAAAGGTTCTGAATTCTCTCCCTCAAACAGAGAATACATGAACTTTCTAGAGTATCTGCATGGGCCAAGATCAAATACAACAGCAATCAATAGTGCTGTATGTGGCAGCCAATCATTTCTAATAACCAAAAGAAAATTGCTTTTCTTTGAAAAGGAGTAACAGAGTTCAGCACAAAGGGTGAGCTTCGCTGCATTTAACTTCAGTACTCAGAAAGTCAAGGTGACCATTAGTCAAGGAAGAGAGCTGTTTTCAAAGAACTGTTTGTTGACATCCATCTTAAAGTGGGAAGAATTGCTCTTCAGAGGGACTCTGGAGAGAGCTGAGGTGAGACTCCCCTCTTTTAGAGAGACAATAGTAAGTGAAATACATCCTAACTATATCCATTAAATAAAGAAGACATAAATGAGTAGATTTTAAAGTTGGAAAGAGAAATTGAGTATTTACTAGACACATATTCTAGAAAGGCATCAAATCTTGACCTGAATCTCCAATTTGCTACTATTTTGTCCCAATCAGCCTCCTGCTAAAAAACGTGCCCCTGCTAATTTGTCTGAACTTTTTTTTGTACCATTCATTCTCACCAGTTTTTTCTGCATTAGCCTGACAGGTTCTATATTAAAAACAGTAACACTCCTACATTTAGAAAGCCAGGAATTGAGTTAATTCAGTAATAGCCAAGCTTATAAGAACAGCTTATCATAAAACTCAGGACTTCACTTCATCAAAAAATGGATGGCTGCTTGGAGAAAGACAATAGAAATGAACCATTCAGGTGAATATTTCATTTCTGAAGTTGCTATAGAAAGAATCAAATAATTCAATGAAGCAAAAAGATAATTTAAAAAGTAAAACTCTCACAATAGAAAAAAAAATCTTTTCTTCTCTCCTTTTCTTTTCTTCTTAGTCAGTTCCATTTTTGAAACCTCCCAAATAAAAAGAACACACAGTGAAGACTTACTTTGCTTTAAGTGTTTCCTCTTGGAAATTCCACTGAGGGTCTTCCACTAGCTGCAGTTCTCGTAAAACACTCCCTGGCTTGTAAGCTGCATTGATCACCATGCTGAGAACCTATTGAGAGACAAAACCAACAACACTGATGGGTCTAAAAGCAGTCCTTGACCACACTGAATATGGTCCCAGGTGCTGCACAGGCAGGAGCAGCTTACAGGTCCCTATTTGTGTCCAAAACTGCACAAGGTAACTGCTGGCTGCAATGAGTAGAGGTCTCAGAGTGGATCAATGTGTATTGTAGGTGACACCTGAGTCTGATATGGTAAGTGCATTAAATGATGCCAGCTAACCCCAAAAACCTCTTGCTCATCAGTAATTTTTGTCTCTCTTGTGGAGAGACAGACACTCTCTCCCAAAGTAGATTCCATTTGTTGCATCTGTAGTGGCTCCATTTAATAAAAAAAAAAATGAAAATAGTTCTGAAGGCACAACCAGGTACAGTGTCAGTGCACCACCATACACTGAACACTGAAGGGGAAATTCACATACTTGAGGTCAGCAATATGCTTAAATGCCTGAGTGCTGTGTGCCTTGACTGTATTAGCAGAATATTAATGAAGTCTACACAAAAAGAGTTTGCAGGAGGTGTGCCTGAAACCCAGTGTGTGTCCACTCTGTACAACAAAACACATGTGCCAATCCATTTAATCCAAAGTCACTGAGAATAAAAATGATTCCTTCTATTGGCTCAGGGAATCCAAGCTTTAATAGTCTACGCTTGGCCTAGGGAGATAAACACAAGAAAAACAAATCTCTGAACAGCACCAGACCGTGTGTTTGAACACTCTGAATTGTGTGCACATGAATGACTCCACAGTGAGTCTGGATTGGTTTTCATCTAATTTAGCTCTTTACCTAATGCCTGTTCTTAATTCTTTGGGGGCCTGCAAATGATTTCAGTATGATTAACATCTTAAAAGTTTCCCCAGCACCCATGAACGCAGTTCATCAGAAATGAAAAAATAACTAGGTCATGCTGCAAAGACCAATGTGTTTATGTTTGGGTTTTGTCTTTTTTCCTTTGGGTTGATTTTTTTTTCTTTAAATCCAGCAACCTGAAGATTTGCTAACATTTTGAAAACCCTATAGGATTAATCGTTTCCAGGTAAGGGCTTCACTTAATGCTGCTCAGTACCCTGTAAAATGGCATTAGTTGGAATTGCTTGGATAGGTTATTTACCAAAAGCAAAATTTAATCTATCCTTGGGGCCCTAGGAAACATTACTCAAACCACTCTTCAAGAAAGTACAATTAGAGACACCAAAGTCATGCCTAATAATAGCAACAACATCTTATGCAGCTCTGGTCATCTGTACATTTCAGAGCACCCTATAAGGAAGAGCAGGAGCACAATTCCTATCTCACACATGGGGAAGTTACAATACAGATTTACCTACAGCTCTCCAGCTGGTTCCTATTTCATCACACAACCCTTTACACTAGTTACTAAGCCACAATGATTCCAAGAGAATGGTTGATGAGAAGCTCGTTGCAGTATGAGAAGCTTGGCATGACCTGGTAATGTGAGCTGTAAGCCCTGGAAGCCAATTGTGTCCTGGCTGCATCCCCAGGAGCATGGGCAGCAGGTGAGGGAAGGGATTCTGCTCTCATGAGACTCCACTTGGAGGGCTGCATCCAGCTCTGGGACCCCAAATGCATGAAGGGCATGCTGGAGCAAGTCCAGAGGAGGCCACGAAGATGCTCCAAGGGCTGGAGCACCTCTGCTTGGGAGACAGGCAGAGAGCTGGGGGTGTTTAGCCTGGAGAAGGCTTCAGGTAGACCTTACAGTATCTTCCAGTACCTGAAGGGGCTACAAGAAAGTTGGAGAGGGACTTCTGACAAGGGCATGGAGTGACAGGACAAAGGTTCAAACAGAGAGGGCATGTTTAGATCAGATACCAGGAAGAAATTCTTTACTGTGAGGTGCTGAGGCACTGGAACAGGCTGTCCAGAGAAGCTGTGGAAGCCTCATCCCTGAAGTGTTCAATGCTGGACAGGGCTTGGAGCAACCTGGTCTAGTGGAAGGTGTCCCTGCCAATGGACAGGGGAGTCAGAATTAGAGAATCTTTAAGGTTCCTTCCAATCCAAACCATTCTAGAACTCTGTGAAGAAAGCTCCAGAGTGAGCCCATCCAGTTGCTCATCCACATCTTTTCTTGCCTGTCTCCCACCAAAAGAACTGATGGGGCACTGCCCTCTGACACACAGACACTGTAGAGAAGCCAAAGGTCAGTTTTCAAAACACCAAGTGCCTGTGTAGGTCCCACACTCATTTACAACTCATCAGGTGTGTTCCCCTCTTGATCAGCAAATCCATGGAGTTATATAACAACTACACAGGAGCCTGTTGGCAAAGCTCTTCTTGAGCCCACTTCTACACCCACCCTGTTTGCTGGTGGGATAGCCAGGAGCAGAAAGTGTCTTGCTGACCAATTCCTGGAAACAGTGCTGTCCTGCCCCTTTACCAGGGTGATGGGTGTTTGCATAAGTTGTCAGAATAGTTAGGAAATGAGCAAGAAAAAAAACCCCAACTCTGCAACACCAGTGTGACCATGTCTGGGCATTATCCCAGATCCTAATCAATTCCAGCCCTGCAAAGGGACCTGTGATGCCAGGACTTTTCTCAAAGCTGGCTTATCATCAGCAGGACTCTGTAAACTTCCAAACTCAGTTTTAAAAAAAAGAGTGTTTTGCAAGAACAACTATTTCCCTTTCAGGGAAGAAAAAAAATGTTTTTTAAAACCTCTACCTTTTACTCTTCTTCAAATAAGTTACTGCATTTGGCATTTCACCCTACAACAGAGTTCTCTACCATGTTACCTTCTAACAACATTATCGCTTCATATTACACAGAGATGTAAACAAACAGATACTTGGAAAAAACTAACAGTTATTAAAACAAAAACAGTGACAAAACCTAGATCAGTTTCCAGCTTTCCAGTTTCTGACTTTCTCTGGAGATGGAAAGTTACGTCAACCATATCAGACTGGTCAAACTCCCTTTGGCTGGAGTGGGGACCAGCCTGAGATTCTGGTAGTTTATTTTCAGCCCTCTCCATCAGGAATGCTTTGGGTGCAGCCAATTGTGCCTTGGAGCAGAGTGGGGGACAAGGCAATACCAGCCTTTGCTGCTATGCACAGATGAGGTTTTATTTTGATACTGTTGAACTTTGGATTTTCAGAGGATGGAGTCACATCACTGTGATCACTCAGCACCACCACAGGCCTCTACCCAACCTTAAAAGCACCTGACATCTTAGCAATGAAGTTTTCCAGTTCATGTATTTTCTCATGCACTAGGGCTCTTTTCTGAGCATATCCAGACATGCCTAATGCCACTGGGAAGTTCAGCACTTTTCTTCCCATTATATCTCTTTGGTATTCACACATTTTCTATCTTTACCCTGCTTTAAATGGTCCCAACCCTGGATGAAGTTTTCTCAGGAGTTATCACTGACAAGGTGCAGCTCAAAATACCATCACAACCTCTTTTGTCCCGTTCAAGGTCCCAAAGATCAGCATCCTTAGGAGGAGAAGCTCAATTTCCCTCCTCTATCTGAGATATAAGCCCACAGTTACCTAACAAGTGGGATGCTAAGTCCCAGGCTCAAGGCAGGACAGTAAACTTTATTTTATTTTACTTGGAATACTGATGGGGCACAGAAAGAGAAAGGAAAATGAACTATTTGGGATTCTTTCATTAGGTGATCAAGGATCTAAAAGCCATCTTTTGTCACAGTCAAAGCTGTAGCACAGAAGTGTTGACATGCTTAGGGTAGTCCATGACATTCAAAGATACAGATGGTAGATCCTAACTTGGAGGAACTATTACAGACAAGCTGAAGTCCACAGAGCTGTCTTGAGGAGGATGTTAGTGAACCCTCTTGTAGAAATGCAGTTTATACCTTTCCAGACTTTAGAGGTTTCTGTCATTCCAATATCTGGTCAGTAATGATAACTCTATCAGCCTGGCTAAATCATATACCTAAGGCTCAGTGCAAGCTATTTAATTTTCTGAGCACCATGATTTAATTATGCAAATTTCTCCTAAGAAGTCATGCTGTGCTACAAAAAGTGCAAGTTGCAGAGTGCAATAAGCCTTTCTTCACAAATGCTAGCTGATTTCTCCTGTTTGCATCACTTGGACAGACACATTACATTTAAGTCCATTTTCTTTTTAAACAGAGAAAGACCAAAATAGTAAGAGCAGTATGCAATGAGGCTAATTAATCTTTACAGCATATTTCTCTAAAATATGGTGGGTTATAGATCATCTGGAGTCTTAAAAAGACACCTCATTCCATTTTACAATGTTGCTGTGGAGCTGCTGGCGTAGACGGACAAACTGTTCTTAAGTGTTTTTTAGATGTTCTGACCCAAGAAACTAAATCTAAAGCTGACAATGTGTTTAATTTAACTTAAAGTCAGCATTCATTGCATACCACAGCTACTTTACAGTCACCACTTTTCAGCCCAGGTGCAATTGCTGGATGGCAATAGCTGATGTCTCCACTGTATTTGGCTCCAAGTTTCAACTTCTTTTCCAAGAAAATATCTCAGGAATGAGAAAAATTTTGCAGTTGATGTCAAACAACAGGCATTACCAACTCACTTGCCTCTTACAGTGAAAGAAACCACAATAAACCACTGGTCCCAGCAGAAACTTGTGCTGGCACTGGGAATAATGAACAGCTTAGGCTTTAAAAATAAATTTGGCACTAAACAGCACAAGAGCTACTTGTTGCGTGCCTAAGGCTTTGCAGGGATGCAAGAGTACACACAGGGTGATGCTTCACTGCATCAGTGATGGAGGTAAGGACAAGATCTTGTGGGAAAGGAGGGCTGAAGAGCATCATGAACTACAGCTGTGTTGAATTTCTGGATACAGCCCCCAGGGTTGAGTGTGGAGGAAGGCAGAGGATGGGGAGCTACTCCCTCAGCACCCAGCCAGGAGCAAGGTCTCCCATCAACTAATGCCAGAGAGGACCTGGTACCTTCTTGCTTCAGGTAATCCAGGATGGGGAATGGGGCAGGAGTTGGGTGTTCAGCTGGTTTTAGTCCAGGCTTTCTATCAGTCTCGAACACAGAAACATCTCCATCACAGACACTGCTGCCCACAGTGAACTGGCTGGCAAACAGCACAGGTTTTTTAACCAGAGTAGCTCTAAAGGCACTGAGTTATGGCTGGAGATCAGGGTGATTAAAGAGGTTCTCATCAGGCTGCTACTGCTTCAGTTCCCCTTTCACAGCTGTGTTTTGAGTTGTCTTTCCCACCCTCCCCCATGTGTTGCCAAAGTAAAGCCCATCTATAATTTATCTATTCCAGACAAGTTATGCTGATGCATAATTTACAACAGCTTGCAATTTTCCTATATAATGAGAAAGATAATTATAAAGCTTTTGTAGTCTTGGGGACACACCATCAGCAGGTGTAAAGAAAAACCAAAGCATCAAGCTCAGCACCAAGACTGTGTCTGGAGGGATGGGGACCCTTGTGAGCTCCTTGGCTGTGCAAACCCTCACATTTACAGCCTTGGGCTGGAGGAGGTACCTCCTGCACTGCTCTCACCACTCAGCTCCACAGTCCTTCTGGGCGCTCTGGCATCTGTTACAGAACATCATCTCAATGCAGGGATGTATTCTTTGCCATTTCTTGCCTGCTCCATGTGCTGGGTACCCACATCCTCCCCACTGCTCACAGTTCTCTGAGCTTCTGGCACCTCTCTTATCTCAGCAACAGCTGACAGGAGTCAGGTGTATCTCCCCTACAGAAACACCATGAATTCCTTCTCTTCACCCTTTCCAGAATTTGGAACTGGTTCCCATGGCCAGAATGAGCTTAAGGTCATTAATAAGCTTGAATTTATCTGCAAAATAACACTGATCAATGCTGGGCCATTGCCATTGTCCTGTTCCTTGGGAAGTTGTTCATGTCTCCAAAAACAAGAGTCCAATGTCTCTATGACACTGCTATTTGTTCCTTCAGCAAACAATTCTGTAAGGAGGCAGAGCAAGAGAAAATAGACTGTTCTGTAGGAAGCTCAGGCTGGTTTTTGCAGTGGGCAGTTAGTCCCATTCTTGAGGAATTTGGAGAATTTGGTGTTAGCTAAGGCTGAAATACCAAGGGAGGAGACCTGGCAGAAGCTTTGCACTACTTATGTTTTCAAAATCCAAATTCCAGGAGGAAAGGAGGAAGAAGCATTAGCATAAGTATTGACTGTGCATGCTTCATGTTTTTCCCCCATGTTGCTTTTTCATGGCCTGTTTTTCAAGTAGCAGCAGATTGCTAATGCTCCCCATCAGCAAGCCACGATGGACTTGCTTTCAAATTTGGCAGCTGTCAACTCTTGCTCTGCAACCACTTTATCCTGCTTTCTGCTGAGGGCTGTTTTTGACTTGCTTCTCTGAGACCCAAGCATTCCACCTGCACAGGCAGCTGGATTTCTGGGCTTTTGTGTGTAAATTAGTGCAGGTGACGAGGAACTGAGTGGAGACATGGGAGTCACACTGAAGTACAGTACTGGATGTTTTCAAAAGTGGTGTTTTATTTGGGAGGAATCTCACCTTCCAGGTATTCCTGTTAAGGGCTGGATTCATCTAATTTCAGACAACTGCAAACATCCTGAGCTAGGCACTGAGGGTCTTTCAAATACATCAGATAAACAGATTCTTGGAAGTTTCCATGTTTTTCCACCAAGGGCAGAGGGAGCTCAGATATTCCCCTGCATCTACATCAAGTGGGGTTTATTTAGGTACAGAACTGAGAGCTGGATGATCTGGATTCCTGGAAGACCCGAGTCAAACTGAAATGGTGCCTAATGGAATTCTGTTTATCCAACAGTACCATCCTGTCCTCTGCCACCTGCACTCACCTTGCATTTCATCTCTGCATGGACTACCAATATTTGTGGAAAATACTTATGAATTTGTTTCAAATCAGGTAGCTTTTCTCTGAGGTGAACAGCAAGTGCTCAGCACTCCGGATTTGTCCCAAAGCAAGCCCTGACTGGGTCAGGATGAAATCAGCACATAGCACACACCCCTGCTTAGCTTTCCATCCTGTTCCCCAATGTTTTGGGCCCCACTGGACCACGGTCACACACACATGGTCACCCACACTGAATCTGCTGCCCAACAGCACTGTGAATGCTGAGAAACAGGCTGATGGCAACAACCACAGAGGTCCTCTTTGGGGATGGATCTGGTCAGAACCTGAATTCTCTTGCACAGTTAGACAAACCTTACTCCCAAACCAACACAATTCCCCATGTTTCAAAAACTTCACCTCTCCCATCAAAACCCACCATGCACATACCTGCCCCGCATTCCCACCTTGCAGTTTTGCCTTATGGAAACCACTACAGAGCTCCAGGACAATTTTAGGTGCACTGTTTCCGAATTCTGGGCCTGGCAAGCCACGCCCGTACTTTTCCCCTGAGATCCCCCCAAAAGACAGCTGAGCCATACCTCCTTGAGGACCAGCACACACTTGCCAGGCCCCACAGATTGAGGTAGCTCTGCGATCCTGCCTTTGTTTAAATATGGACCTGAGAAGCAGCGGTGGTTGATGTAGAGCTGGGGGCAGCAGTATCTCCCATTGATGGTGCCTGCAAGGAGAAAGTAGCATTGATGTGCCTGTTGCACTGTTGTATGATAAATCAAGAGCACCTCCTCCTCCTAGATGTGGGAAGGAGGGGAGAAGAGTAGAGAGGGCACAGAATTCTTCCCTGGGACAGAGGGTAGGGAAGCCCCCGCTACTCAAATCTGTCCAACAGGGGAAAAGCAAATGTTTTTAATAGTGACTGATTTGGCTGCACTCCCTGCTGAAAGGAGAATGGGGAAAGGATTTCATTCATGACAGGACTCACTGCTCTTTCATAACTCTCGTTGCAGATGGACATGAGCAACCCAGTTGCAACCTGCCTGAAAGGGGACGTACGAGCTGACTCTCAAAGACAGGGAATCAGCTCAGGGAGAACATCCATGTGGAAAGCCCTAGAAACCCCTCTTCAGCTACTGTCCAACGCAGTGCCATTCCCCTGATCCACCATGGGTATACAGAGCAGTTTTCCTTGTCTGGGCTAATCACAATTGGCTCCTTTATAGCCCATGGAGAGAAACAGGCACTTTTAGATGTTATTCATGTGCCATCCAAGTGGTTATCCACTCCTTTGGCTACCATACCCAAAAAGACCCTTTCATCCCCGTTTGATTGTAACAGGGCCTGGGATGTTGGCTCCAATGCCAACGTGTGTCCCACAGCCTGCTGAAAAAAAAAGCGAGTTAAATCTTGCCCCTCCTGCTGAGTCTGCACCATTAGCTGGATGAATATTGCACTCTCAGAGCCTCCTGCCATTGCTAAAGGGGAGAAAACTTTGCAGCAGCCATGCCACACAGTCCTGATGCCAACACAGGGACCCATTGAGGCCTGGTGTACACAATTTCACTGATGCCAATTAACAAGTCACATCCATCTCCACCAGGGTTTCATCAGCCTGGCCCTAACATCATTCAGCTGAAATGAGCAAGCTCCAGGGGAACTCTGACAGCCCCAGCAAGACACAGTGCTCACTCTGGAGGACCAGATCCTCACCTGCTGTTCATCATGCACTGTTGGTGGGTTTACACCACTTTAAACCCCCAGAGGATGTGGTTCCATCTCCCCACCCATAGGACAGCTCTCTCCCTTTTTGGGGTCATCCCCCTCCACACAGGTAATGGGTCCTTGAAATAAGGGCCTTACCTGTTGTGTCTGGCTGAGGAACCGGGCAGAGGTCATGAGGTATTTTCTCAACAGGCACTGTGGATGGTAACCTGTCAAAGAGCAATTTTGGTGTCATTAAAAGTGTCAGACAGGACAAAAGGGCAGAACCAGCCTTCAGGATTGACCAAAAGATAGACCAGCACCTGCCTGGGGGCAAGGAATGGAGATACTTCAAACACAACCCCACTTCCACATGGTTTATCACAGCCCAGGGCCAGGGTATTGCAGAAGAAGGAGCCTGATCCACCCCTCCTCCAAAAATATACTCTGATCTGTGAGCTTTAGCCCTGCAGGCTGAAAATATTCTCACTTAAACTCCTTAAATTCCAGTTTCTACAAACTGGAAGGGATAGATAGGGAAATGCCCTCCTGGTACATGTCCATCTTCCCTAAGAATCCCTTACTGGCCATCAGACACAGGCTGCAAAGACCCAACCAGTAAAACAATTTCTGTTACAGAGACTTTCTAGCAAATATATTGGATTTAAAAGAATCCTCTTGTCGACTGTGCTGCAGTGTCTGGACAGAAGTTAGCTGAGCCACATAGCTGCTGTGTATTATCCCCCCCGGAAGACCTGATGCATTCCTGTAAAAATACCACCTTAAATAACAAAAACTTACTGCTTTTCTGGTTGCACAACTGCAATTCTTCTCTTCCTTCGCACTGCAAAAATGAAGCAAGGAAGAAAAAAATCATTTTGTACCCTTCTGTCCTATAAAGTGCACCCTGAATGCATAAAAAGCTGTGTAAATGCACTGACAATAAAAAGACTTCCAACACAATGAAATGGTACTTAATTACTATCACCATCTTTCCTTGGTATTTTTTAACTAAGTCACTACATCATTAAAACCTACTTTAAAGATGTAATAACACATTTAATCTTTCCTCTGGAATGCTAATATTGTGTTTTATGGGATCAGTATAAAAGAAAAAATTAAAATAAAAACACAAATATTTTTCCATACAGCAACACATATGGATAAGATTACATTTTACAAGCATGATTACCTCCAGCATAATTTATCCCTCACTATAAATTGTGATAAGGCTGCATAATGTTGCCATAGCAGTATTCTCTCAAATTAGGCCCTGGCTGCCTGATTTTTAACTTAAGCATATTTAACTCTTTGAAAGGGTTGACACATTTTAAAATCTGCCTTTCAGATGCTAATTAATATAACAGTGAGGCTAATTTTTCACTTGGTGGCTTGAGATTCGTTGGATAGTTTAGAACAGGAGAGCAACACTAAGACACTGAGCTCTCGTGAACTGCCTTCAAATGCAAATAGAAAGGAAAGAAATTTGTCTTAATATGCACTGGAGGCAGGACAAAACACTGTGGGCTTAATTGTGCTGGGAGAGATTTTAAATTAAACACTAAGAAAATCTCTGAGCTTGTAAGGGTGGTGAAATAAGGGGACAGATACCCTGGGAAGGGACAGAAACTATCACAGAAGGGTAACAAATATTTCTCAATTTAGATGGAACAGATCCTGTTTTGGAAAGGAGTACCACCTGGATGGCCTCTTTATGTTCATTTCACCCTATATTTTATGAGGTTTTTCTCCAATTTGAGGTCTTCTTCTCTAATTCATTCAGCTGCCCAAGTGAACTTGGCTCAGCACTACAAAATCTGCTTTCTCTCTGACAACCCCATTGCAAATCCACAACCAACTGTGCAATCCGAAAGCATGTAACAGCCTTACCCAGTCCCCCCAAAAATCCCATTTTTGGAGGGATTCATCACAGAGACAAGTACAAATTGCCTAATTCCAGTCTGGTCACTAATTAGATTTATTACTATTTATTACAGTACACTTACATCCTGCTTATTAGTCTGCTAGTTAGGATGATAAGTTTCAAAAGTGGGATTATAGACAGAAGACAAATTCCCTGATATATCCAGTGATGTAATATCCAGGCTGCTTGGAGTCTTCATGTACTTACAAATAGCTTTGTGTGGTGGAGTCAGGTTATAAGCATTCGCTTCACACCAGCCCACAGGGAAAATGTCCATGGACTCGACATCAACTATGTACTCTGGAGAGGGCATCTGTAAACCTATAAACACAAATTTAAAATGTGATTTAGATGCAGGAATACCAAGCTCGGAGCCACCCGAGCGTTCATCACAAACCAAGGGGAGCGAATGATGGAACGTGTGAAAATAAATCTGCTTCCCTGCATCAAAATCAGGCACCATTTCATCTCCAATTTTGCACAGACAGCAAGGATAGGGCTGTTGCATTTACAGTGCAGTGTGATTCAGAGGAAAACACCATTAAGAGCACTGTAAGGGCGTGCAGTGAAGCAGCCAAAAGCCAGTAAGGTTAAAGATGCACAACTTTCTCCAACAAAACAGCCTGATTTGACCCTTGGATTTTTTGTGGAGTTGCACAAGTGAGTCAGCAGGACTTGTTGGATGCTTGCTCCTAATGCTAAGAGAGTGTATAGGGGCTTTAACAGGATGGTAGCTAAAGTGATAGACAGGCTTTTATGCCTCAGTGCCCCCCTGAAGCTTTTTTTTGTAGTTCTTCCCTTGAGTCGCTGTTTTTAAGGGTGGGAGGTGGCCATTCTCTGTCTAGAAGTGGTAAGAATTGTCCTAGGGCTCCTCACTGCACGTGAAACAAGAGCTGATCATCCAACAGGGGAGAGGCAGATAAAAACCCCAAGTGGGACACATGCACCAAGGTCTCTGGCACAATACTGACTCCAAAACTTCACTGAAAGTCTGTGTTTAAAGAAATCTCTTCCAGTTTGGTTATGTCTCCTTTAGAAGACATCTTGCAGTCTTAGTTTATGTGAGTCACACTCACAGAATCATAGAATCATTTAGGTTGGAAAAGACCTCTGAGATCATTGAGTCCAACCATTAACCAGTACTGCCAAGCCCACTACTAAACCATGTCTCCAAACACCATATCCACATGGTTTTTGAACACTTCCAGGGATGATTATTCCACCACTTCCCTGGGCAGCCTATTCGAAAGCTAGGGCACCCTTTCAGGGAAAGAAATTCTTCCTACTTCTTTTCCTAATTTTCCTGTTTTCCACCCAAATGCCATTGCAGCAAATGAAAATATTCCTGTTGGCTTTGAGTTCTTCTGAAAACAACTCCATGTCCTGAATCAAGGCACCATTTA
The DNA here is from genome assembly GCF_001715985.3 of Manacus vitellinus. Classification (NCBI taxonomy): domain Eukaryota; kingdom Metazoa; phylum Chordata; class Aves; order Passeriformes; family Pipridae; genus Manacus; species Manacus vitellinus. The sequence continues at coordinate 2,458,901 of NW_021940724.1, forward strand.
ATTACCCCCAATCGAGTTCATCTGTGTCAGGCCAGCATCTTCACCCCCCTCTGCCAATTCCACCCTAGGACCTACAGCTCCAGCACCAGCATGAGGTGATGATCTAATAAAAGAGACCAAAGGATCAGCACCATCCTTGCCTTGGCATCTGTTACAACATCTCTGCCTCCTGCTTGAGGCAGCAGTGTTTGACTGTGCACAGCCAGATGACTACAGGGAACTTCCACTAATGAATGTTCACCAAGGGCTTGTGGTGTAATTGAAACAGTAATTGAACTTTGTGATGGGAACAGCATCCTGAGGCTGAGATGCAGCATTTGGATTGATCTTGTCTCTAGGAATAAACCTGATGCACTCTGAGAGGGTGTGGATGCATGAAAACCCAAAGAAAGTAGGAAAATAGGTGCTGGTGCCCACACTGCTGGAGGAAATAATTAAAAAATGAAATCATGATGTCTGCATAGATTCATGGGTGTCTCCATGGTGTTTCTCTGAGGTAAGTATCGTATTCATACATCGAAAATAAACGTTTACTTCACTGGGATAAGGGGCAGAGTAGAGGATGGAATGAAAGCATGTGGTACAGCACACAATCTGCTGAATGCAAGATCTCAGCAGCTGACATTCTGCAAAGCCATTTCCCTCCACAAGAAAATATCCCAAGGTCACTGCTCATCTGAACCTCACGAAAGCTGCACTCTCCAGTGAGGAAAACATTTTTACCCAACACCACGAATCCTGCCAAGGAACCAGTGTGAGAACAGCTGAAGTCAGTGGCAAGACATGCACAAAGTGAGCCAGCCACGGATCAAACCCTAAACTGAGCAAGAAATCAGCACAGTCCCCACTGACATGTCACCAGGCCTGGGAAAAACCACTATTTTCATTATTGTAACGACGTTACTCTGACCAAATGGACTTGATGCTGTTAGAGGTGTTTTCCAACCTTAATGATTCTGTGATTCTAAATTATTCTAAAAATAAATCGATCAAATGTACTTTCCTGCTGGAAGGCAGCAACAGGTGTGACATGAAGGGTCTTTTCTGACCAAAATGGTTCTATGAGCCTATGAACATTCTGGTTTTGAAGTTTACAGCTGCAGCCACCCTGACAAGCAAGGAAGCACCATAATGTCTGTTCTCCTGCAACACCTCTATTCCTCTTTAAGACATATTCACAGCTACTCTGTCCTCCCTGGCACTGCCTCTGCCTTCTGGCAATTGATAACCCTGCCTTCCACTTCCAACATCCTACTGCTGCCTTTGGCCTCACTCATGGAAGTGGAAAACAGCTTGTTTGAGATTCATTAGTTTCATTTGCTGCATTTTATGCTGCCATCTTCTTAGACTGAGAAATGCCCATGAGATTTGGGAGGTTAAATGGAAAAGAACAGGGAGATTGGAAACAGGGTGAGTAAAACTTCTGTGACCTGCTATGAATCTTACAGGATGGGAAGAATAAAGCAGCAGCTCTAGAAAACTGTCGAAGGGGAATTTATGGGAAACTCCCTGGAGAAGTGATTAACAAAAGGGTTTTCCTCAAAATTCCTAGGCTGTGCAGAGAGGGTACGTTATTACTTGTATAAATTCGCACTGGAAAGCTCCAGCTTTCAAATCTAAAATGAACCAGTAAAAATTAACAATGCAGATGATGAGCAATAAAGTAGCGGAAAGCGCCGGGATGCGCCAAAGCATCCCATCAGTCCTGGGCTTCTCCTCCACCACGGGGGAACTACACTGCTGCTCATTAAATGCCTGCCCTGAAGTTTACAGAGTTTTGCTACTGTACAAAGTGTGATTTATTAGGCAATGTTGCCTCATGTCTGACTCGACGCTGCTTAACTACCACGTCCTGGTTTATGGCCGCAGTTTGGGCTGTCAGACAGCGAAACTGGGGAGGGCAACAATGAAAGCTTCAGACGTGCCCATGACAAATGGTGGGACCCGAGGTCTTCAGCAAGAGGCTCCCATGGTACTTGGGGGAGTCTTGCTGCTTCCAGAATATAAATAATCAGTTAGAAACAACAGTATATCAACGGAGTGAAAAAAACACACCACAGCTCAAGCCACATTTATTTTACAACTCTGCAAGCAGGGTTTTGTGTTGTTGTTTTTTTTTTTAACGCCTCTTTTAGCATAACTGTGCGTACTGTAGTGATGTATTTCTACAGCAGCAAAGATTTCTTTTTATTTTTTGCAGTCTTCTGCATCTTTTCCTTTTACTACAGATCATTCTATTCCTGGTATCGAGATATAAACCAAGTGTAAAGCATCTATATATCAGAACTCAAAAGACAAGGAGATGCACACAGGTAAGTTGTAAAAAATATCCTTTAAGAAATTAAGAGAGTAAAAGGCAGGGGGAAAGAGATGAGGGAGGGAAGCAAGGTGGGAGTGTATTGTCCTCTCCCTGCCTCTATCCACGTTTTATGCATATAAAGGTGAAGGCACCTAGTCATCTAAAAAGGGAAGTTGCCAAAATGTGTCAGATTCCTTGACCAGATGAGTGTAAATTCAACAGCCTTAGTGAGAATGGAATTTCAAACAAGTGTTGATTTCAGTTCTTTAACAAGCCTGCCCCGTATGTGGACCAGGCTACAGATGAGGTGTTGATACCTTGAATTAGAAGCAACCAGTTACCTCAGAGGAAAAAAACACAACCTGTTATTGCACAGAGCTCTATCAAAAGCAAAAACGCAGAGGGATTCTCTCTTTAGGCAGCAATTGACTAAAAAAATCTCCAAGAATGGGATTTATCACAGAGGAGTTAGGAAAGACTTGTCTACCATAGAATGTTATTTTTGTAGAGCAAAACCACTGAGCATCTGCCTGTCCTGTATTTTAGAGCAAGCTGCTGGCACAAATGATACTTTGGGTTACCTGCCAATGTTTTTATTAACTGGAGGTGATATACCAGGTGATGACAAAGAAATATATTTAGTATCAATCTTGCTTTCACTGTCTTCCAGACGCAAAATATGGAGAGTTGAGCATCTTGCTGTAGAGGTAAAGTGCCCTTTTTTGCAGATCAGGCTTGAGTTTTCATCTCACATGCAATTTCTGTAAGAACCTCTTGTCTCAACCCCAATCCCTCTGTTCTTTTCTGAAATCATATGCTCAACAATGTCTTGTACTCACACTAAACCTTCTGTAACTGTTTTACCTTGGGAGGGCCAAAATCTTACTGTGGGCCACTGGAAATGCCTTTTCCATGTTCATGGTTCTCCAGAAAAAAGCAAATAGGTATACTATATTTGTAGTTGATGCTGAGCCAATTAATATTGATTTTAGAGGAAAACTGAAGCTTTTACATCCCTTACAGACAAAGCCAGTAGCTTCAAACATGGCTAAAAATTAAACTGTGTTGTGACAATGACAGATGCTTGTTATGGTTTATCACAGTGCCCATCAAAACACTTAAATGAACATGGCTTTCTGCTCTCTGAATTTTACAAATTCCAGCTTTTAAAGCAAGAGTAAAAAAAAAATCCCTGTGTTGTTTTAAATTACACACACTTAATCGGTCCTTGCCCAGACAAATTGAAAAAACAGTCCTAAGTGCAAAAACAAACAGAAAAAAGGAGCTGATTTATGCTTCATTTCAAGAAAGGTGGAGATGGAATTTTGATATGTTATTATGCTTTGCTAGAATTCAGCACTGTCCCAACACTGCTTGTACAGTGCTGGTGTCCCCCACGGGGTGAGTGCTTTCTAAAGTCTATAGAATAGAGTTACTGACTTCAAGATTCCTCTCAGATCAACAAAGAAAATTACGTGGTCACAGGGAGGAGGGAAATGAGCATGAGATGGCCATGGTGAGGAACAGCATATATTGCAAAAGTCTTATGGACATAGGTGAAAAAAGGAGAGGGAGGGAGAGAACGAAGGAGAGAGGGAGAAAGGGTTAGGGAAGTTGGTTGCTGGGGGTCAGGAGAGACCATGACAGCATGTTGGGAATCACAGTGGAAGTCTCAGCTGCACAAGAGAGGCAAACTTCCATTCCCAGGATGGAGGTCTACCATGAGGGCAGGAAAGAGGTTTCTGTTGTCAATGGAGGTCATGCTGATAAGAGTCCACATGGATGGGAGGGTGGAAGGGCTTGCAGCTCCCTCAGAGAAAGATCAAGGAAAGATAATTCTTTAGAACACACTATTGGTCAACATGTATAAAACAGAAAAGCTGAAGAAAGCAATTTTGTGCAGAGGATGAAGGACAAAAATGAGTGAGTGAGCCAGGCAAGCAAAAGAAGCTGTTACAGCACTTACCTTCCAGGTGAAGCCACATTAACCGTCCTTTCACTGAGGTGACAGAAGCAACACATATCTCTGCAGGGTTCCTGGGGTTCACTGCCTCCAGCTTCATGTTCTTAGTAAAGCCACGGCTGAAGGATGTCTGAAAGAGTCAAGAGCCAACACTGAAATACGGCACTGCAGCACTGTGTGACTTCAATCAGGCTGTCCAGTGGGAAGCACAAATTTAGCATGGTTTGCTTTTCACTGGAAGTGCAGGATACACTGAAGAACAAAAAATGGAGCTGCCCTGGATACCTGTACTGGGTTTGAAAGGTTTTGGTGGCAGAGGGGCTACAGCAGTGGCTTCTGTGAGAAGATGCCATAAGCTTGCCCTATGTCCAATAAAGCCAATGCCAGTCTGCTCCAAGACAGCCCCACCACTGGCCAAGATCAAGCTCATCAGCAACAATGGTAGCACCTCTGCATCTCTCTCTTTTTGCCCACGGGAGGGGGCAAAGGTTCCCCTTCTTGGCTGAGATTGTGGTTAATAATAATTGGGATGGGTAATAATAGTCACTGACTCAAAATGACACCAATCTCCCATCCAGCCACCCCATGTGAGAAACTGGAAGCCAGGCTCAAATTCAATTACTTCTGCCATTTTTATAGCAACAAGGACTGCGGGAATTTCAACTTGAGCCATCACTGGGAGCTCTCTGTGAGACCAAAAACTTCTGGATTTGGTCTTTTTTGCATCCAAGAGCATGCTGCTAGTCTCAAATATCACTTGGACTGTCTCAAGCCTTGCTCAGCTTCACCCTCTTAAAGCTTCACCCAGATCAGCTTCACCCTCTTAAAGCTGCTGATGGCCAGGACTGCAGAAAAGCAGAGTGAGTTTGTTTAAATGCCTTTTAGTTGCCTAACAAGGAAACATCATTTATCATCGCACCGTCTCCTTTCATTGCCACTCGGTGTTGGAGGCTCATTTGTACAGAATCAATGGCAAAACAGTTAGCTGGGAGTTTATTTTACTAAGCATTTGGTCATGTCAATCCATTTCATAACTGCCTCTCTTTGTTGAAAATTCCCCCTGGGAAAACAGTTACAGCACATCCACTGCCAGCACCACGTCTGGCTGCACGAGGTGGAAGATGTGCTTGCATAAAGCTTCTATCAAAGAGCCCCTCAGAGCCTCAATCAAGTGGACAAACCTGCCAGGGAGGTTGAACAAATGACAACAGAGAGATTGCATCTCTCTGCAAAGAACTGTGTTATCAAGAGTGAAAGAATAACAGACACATGTTCATTTGGTGAATATTTCCTTAGGAGAAAAAAAAAAAGGACAAAAAAGTGCTCAGACCTGATTTAATCTTGGAGGATATTATACAGAGACTGTTCTCAAGGCTGCCAGTGCTAAGAGAACAGATCTGTTACTTGGCAAAAGGAAAAGAGATACAAGGAAAAGGGAGGGGTGACTGCAGAAGAGAAGAAACACAACAATTTTCCCTCTCTATTGGTGTGAAGCAGCACTGTCCAGCTTCCCTCACCACTTTCAGTAATCTTCACTTAAAGTCCCTTTAGGTAAAGGGTTCTGCATAGGGGGTATAAATGGGGTAGAGAAATCCTTACTCTAATTTGATTCTCAAGTCAGGGTCTGTTGAGGTACAGGTCTTCTGAATTCATCAACAGAAAATTCATCAGTTCACTATCAAAGCTTCCAAGACAAGCTGCCCTTGGGCCACCACACATGACCAAGGCCATGCAAAACCTGTGCCTGGTGAGACTGTCTCCATTCTGCTTTCCATAAACACCTCGTCCCCCAGTCCTGTGACTTCTGAGTAGAGTGAAAATGTAATTCCTAGAGGAACCTGCTTGTCCGTCATCCACTACACCAGTTTATTTCACAAACCCTTCTGTGTTCATTTTAGTTGCACCAGTAACATTTAGGTACCATCATCAGTAACATTTTCGGTTATTGATGGGATCTCAACTTCAATCAGTTGATGGGCACATGAAGAAGAGCCTCAAGTTACTGGAAGAGGCAGAAAGCTGGATCTGCCTTTCTCCAAGTGATGAATACCTGTCAGATCAAGTCACACAGGATTGTCATCGCCATAAAACATCCTGTAAAACATTTTTTCCAAAGCTCTGAATCTTATGGACTCCAGCATAATGATGGGCTGGTCACTCTCGCATCACTCCTGTTGCATCAAGGAAGCACACGAACTGTCCCAAACCCCATCCATGAGGGTTAATCACTCCTCTCATACTATGAACTCAATATTTTCAACCTTAGCTTTGAAAGACATGTGGTTTGGTTACATGTATCCCCCTGGGAACCAGAGAAAACATCCAAAATGTGAAAAGGGACAGATGAAACCATGCAACTTCTTTACCTAGTTGTTTTTTTTTTTAATAGGACTTGAATTACTTTTTATGGTCAGTTGACATCCTTCTTGTGCTAAGTGCTGTACAGAAGCAGAGAGGAGATGAAGAGCAGAAAACTAATCAGATAAAGACAAGAGGAAAAGTTTCTTCTCTTTTAGGGATGGAGACCTGGGACACTTCTCCAGTTCCCTTCCTAACGCCGATTCATGGTGGTCTGGGGAACCACCCAAAGCCTTGCTGCAGCTTTTATGTGCAAGCTGTTTTGTTTCCCATGGACAGACAGGAGCAATGCCAAGGCCAAAGGAAGAACTTACATTTCTAAAGCACAGGTGAGGCGCTGCCTCCGCTCCACACTGCTTCTGGTAGTCTGCCCAGTCAAAGTCCTGGCCAGAGTAACCTGCAGGAGGACAAAACAGAAAGTGCCATCAGCCACCACTTCACACCGGAGAGAGAGAGCACAAAATGGTCCCCAAGCAGATGAACATCTGTGTTTCAGCATCCCATCCCACCTCAGTGAACTGTGCAGCATCTCCAGGCAATTTCTCTGGATGCCCCTTTATACTCCATGAGAGCCAATGTCAACACTTCTCCAGCCCTCACTCACACACCTTCTGCGTTTCACTTTGAAAACTCAAACTCTTCATTAAGAAGTAATAAAACATAAATATTTTCCTTATTTTCCCTTTTCTGTTAGCATCTTCCAACTTTTAATAAACCCATAACTACTGAAAGTGCTGCTGTCCCCAATTTCCAGGTGGGGCTGCTCGTGGACTTCTTTCTTCTTCCTTTAGCTATCTAAAAGATGGGGTTGTGGAGCTGGACATGGGTTATGAGCTGGTCCCTCAGCAGTGGACAGTGAGAGGATCAGCACAATCAGAAGCTGATTCATCCTCTCTTTCAAAGCATGAGATAAGCCCCCTCTTCACTGACATGGATGTACCCTCCATGACTGACTTCCCAGCTGAATCCCATCACAGTAAGAATGTTAGAGAAACCTGGAGCAGAGCTGGAAAATGACCACAAAATTCCCAATCTCAGCAACTACATGATCCCTTCAGCCTCTGCTTCTAGGTAAAAGTGAGCATCTCTCAAAGAGTCCCATCACAGAAAAACAAATCAGGCCTCTGTTCATCCACTATTCTTACTTGGCTATTTAGGCAATAAACTCTTGGGACAGAAAGGGGTTTTTTTAATTTGCTTTTTGGGGCTTTTTTTGCCTGCCTCTTAATCTGTATTTTTACAGTGCTTGAAACCAGTGAGTGCTAATCCTGTCCAGGGCCCTGTGGATACTCTAATAACATTATGGCAGAACTACTCTCACTGGAAAGTTTCAGGAGTCACCCAAAGGCCAAGTTCTCCCCTCAATCTCCCTTCCTGGCATCTAGCCTGGCCTCATTTCATAGAACATCCCTAAATGCCTTTTGCATTGATAGTCAAAAAGGGACACTCAAGATTCGATGTGAATTAATCACTTATAACAATAAAAACTGGGACATTTTTTATGGGTAAGGATTGGAATACTGAGTGTAATCCCTTATCAGTCAGCCAGATCCCAAAAATGAGGGTAAAAATTTTGAAAGTGAAGTCCCAAGCATCCTGCTAAGATGCAAAGTATCTGGGATAAGATGAACTTCTAATCCTAATGATTGCATACATGACAAATTATGAAGATAAAGCCTAAGATGCCTGTCTCTGTGGGGCATGAAAGTGCATAATAATTAGAAAACTAGAAATAAATATGCACAGGGAAGAAAAAAAAGGGCAATTACTTATAAAGAATGTTCATGTTTCATATAAAAAATACCCCTGCACTGTTTTTTTTAGCAAACAACTTCTGCAATAGTATTTTCTTCCCTCTTCTTCTCCATCTCCTTTTTTCTCTCCAGTTATTTGTTTGCCAGAGACTTTTCAGCTTCGTAAAACGAAATGGAAAACAAGAGATGTGCACATCAATTGATGTCAGAGGGGTATCTGTCTGATCACGTACAGATGTTTGCAGTGGGGACATCTACAGCTGTGCCAGTCACCCTGGGTTCCCCAAGGAGTCAACAAGAGAAACAGGCAGATCTAGAGGTGGTCTGGTTGTTCTCCTGCAGACAGAGTAGAACTGCCCTGTGAAAGTCCCTCTCACTCTCCATCAACGCCAGAAGTTGGGGATGGGCTCATGTGGGGACAGGCACGACACAGTTGTACAAATGACATCACCTGGGGTTCACTTCAGCTGCCAGAGAATCAAAAACCTGACCATACCCTGCACTTCTCATCTCTGATTTAAACCCCTCATGGACAGGTTTTGCATCTCATTTGCAAGCTACGCAAAACCTTGTCAGAGTGGATGGAAAAGGCACATTAAAGAGGTTTCAGTGAGGTGTAAAAACTTGACTGTGAGGTGTAAAAACTTGACTGTGCTGTCACTGCACAACCACTGCTTGGCTTAGCCCTGCGCCACTGAAATCACTGGAAGATCTTTCGCTTTTAGACTTCAGAAGGAATGAAAAAAGGGAGGGCTGTTAGAGAGTTTGCTGTAATTCACTTCAGCAGCAGAATGAGGATGATTCCAAGAGGAGCACACGCAGGAACTGGCTTCAAACAAGCCCTGACCTGTACATGGCCTTTTTATGGAACATCACAGTGACGCTGTACCTCAATCACTGTGTCCAGTTCTGGGCCTCTCACTTCAAGAAAGACATTTTCATGCTGGATTGTACCCAAAAAAGAGCAACTGAGCTGGGAAAGGGTCTCGCAAGTAAGTCATATGAGGAGCAGCTGAGGGAGCTGGGGTTATTTAGCCCAGAGAAAAAGAGGCTCAGGGGGACATTATCACTCTACAACTGCCTGAAAGGAGGTTGTAGCCAGGTGGGGACTGGGCTCTTCTCCCAGGCAACAAGCAATAGGACAAGAGGAAATGGCCTCAAACTGTGATAGGGGAAGTTCAGGTTGGACATTAGGAAGAATTTCTTCACTGAAGGAGTTGTCAGGCATTGGAATGGACGGCCCAGGGAAGTGGTGGAGTCACCATCCCTGAAAGTGTTCAAGAAACAAACGGACGTGGCACTTGGTGCTGTGGTCTGGCTCACCAAGTGGTGATCAGTCAAAGACTGGACTCCATGATCCTGGAGGCCTTTTCCAACCTTAGTGATTCTGTGGTTCTATGATCATGCCACAAGCTGCCTCCCTTAGTACATGGGGAGGCACCACATACCCAGTACCTCCACTGGTACATGGCATTCACACACTGTTATCCTGGAAGGCTCAGCCCAAGTAACAACACTGAAAGCTGTGTTTGCACGATTCATCTGCTGCTCCTACAAACATTTAAAACCTCGCTGTGTTTGCTATCTCAGCTCTCACCATGGAAGAGCCCAGCAGTCTAACAAGAAGCAAATATAACAATACAAATGTACTGGAGGCTTCGGAAGTGGCATTTCCTTAGTAAGGCTTACAACTAGGAGCACTATCAAAATGTTTTCCCCCCCTCTAAACAGCTCATAAAACAATGGTTGTTACTCTAAAGGGAAGTGGTCTATAAATCCAGCTCTAATAAATATAAACAGTGCTTGTTCAATGTTTATACAGCAGCAGTAAATGGGTATTCATTTTTGGCACTGTACAGGAAAATACTGCTCTCTATTTGTAGTAGCAAATGTTTGCACCTCCTGTTCATGACTCATTTACTTTATGTTTGGCTTCAATAAACCCCTGATAGGCAAAAAGGCATAAGAATGGTTATCAGATAAATAAAGGACTCTGAACTCAAATACCCCAACATGGTACATTGTTCTGATGAAATTAATTCAGTTAATTTTAAGAACAGAAAACCCCCTCGTCAATCATAAATTAAGAAAAAAAAAACAAGCCCAGAATACAGCAAAGAAATTCTTTTCACACAAAGAAAAAGGTACTTCTTCCATTGCCATCTTTTGCTTCATGGGAACTTCTTGCCTTTCAACAGGGAGAGCCGTTTGGGCAACACTCAACAGAACCACAGATTTATAAAGGTTGGAAAAGACCTCTCAGATCGAGTCCAACCTTTGATCCGTCACCACCTTCTCAACTAGACCACATCAAGTCATTTCTTGATTTCACCAGGGATGGTGATTCCACCACTGCCCTGGACAGCCTGTTTCAGTGCTTGAGCACCTTTCTGGTGAAGTAATATTGTCAACCTATTCTCTGTTAGGGGTGATGCTGGTTGGGAACGTGTGAGCACTGGGGTAGCAGGAGGCTGGTCCAATCTGGTGCAAGATGGGGCAATTCTGGACACTCCAGGGCAGGCAGAGCTGTGATTTAGGTGGAAATGGTGGAATTTCCTCCTAGTACAGACCAGCTCATTAGCAGCCAGCTCACACCAGAGCCTTCCCCACTTTGCAGCATTGCAGCCCCCTCATGTCAGTCCTGGCCATTTTTTTCACCCAAAGCTGGTATTATTCTGCTCAGAGAAGTCTGGCACCCTCAGTAAAGGTCTGGATGCTTTTCACTTGCCCTCTGCTTGCTTTTTTTGTGTGGTTTGTGGGGTTTTGCTGTGTTTAGTTTGGGAGTTTTTATTCTTAAATGAATCATTCTAGTATCTGATTACATTTCAGCAACTCAGAGAGCCTGTCTACCAACCAAAAAGGTTTTTGATACCAAAGGTGCTAAAATGCAGTTTGGGCATGCAGCCCTCATACACAGTGTAAAAAATACAGCAACATCTAGAATGCATCTATCTGCCACTGGCTTTATGCCTTTTAACTAGCTTTCCTTCAGGATTTCTGATCTCACAGAAGAAAGTAAATTTTATTTTCATCAGAGGAATAAGGGGAGACTTGCTACATTTTCTCAGGCATCCAGGCAGACTCCAATCACCAGGCATCACACTGGATGACAGAATCACAGAATGGTTTGAGCTGGAAGAGGCCTTGAAGATCACCTAATTCCAATCCCTGCCAAGGGCAGGAACACCTTCCACTAGACCAGGTTGCTGGTCTGATGCATCAGTCCAGGTAAAAACTTTCCCCTTGGACTTTACTGGCTAAGTTGAAAAAATATTCATAAAACGGATGCTTCAGACACATCTAAAAATGTTGGCATCCAAAAAAGCGTTTGCACATACTTGACCCATAAAACACCATCTCAGACAGGCTTTGTACCAGCACAGATTGGAAATTATTAGGCCACGACCCTGTAAAGAGAAATGTCTGGCCCATGGTCTGCTTCAGTTAATTATCCAGCCTGGGGGAAGCTGCATGTGAATTTGGGCGGAAAAAGCTGAAAATACTTCATCTGCTTTCATTTTTAGCAACTTTTCTGGCCAGTATCAGTGAGCATTTACACAGGTATTATCATTTCACCTGGATTTAAGCAGGAGGGAGTTAAAGCCCCAGACAGCACATTTACTGAATACGTTTATTTCAGTATAAGCAGCAGAGTAATAACGGATGCACCGTATGCAGCTGCACGCACAGGGCTCCAGGACTTTGGTGGGAATTTCAAATTGCATCTGCTGAAAAAGCAGAGGACTCTCAATCCAGTACAAAATAACCCTTCACTTCCCTGGGTTTGGCAGCACCACACTTTTTCCAAAACTAAGACAAATCTTCGTACACAAAACTCAGTGGGATTATTTTTTTTTTTTTTGAGGCGTTTCTTTTTCTCCCGAGCAACGCCAGTTTTTGGCAATGGACCAACGAGCCAGCCAGTTTCAAAAATCTAAAATTCCAGAGAACCAGCAGGTTTTTCAAGCAAAGAAATATTGCTGGGACACCGCAGGGGGTTGTCTGAAACGGAGAGTAATTAACTGCACCACTAGAAAGTTGGGGAATAGCACCGTTGGAGGCTGCTTCTCCTGGCTCTGACCTGAACACTGCTCACAATGAGCCCTCGCCTGGGATTTTCTGAGACAGCCAAGGAAATGCCTACACACTCCTGGGCAGGCAGCTGTTGAGTTCAGTCTGGACATTCAGATTTAGGAGCTTTGTTTGGCCTCAGTGTTGTATCCAGGTGGATGCTACAGGGAGATGCCTGGTTTGCCCGCTGTATGATGGGACTTTTAACGCTCCTTTTGTTCTCTACATACACAAAGAATTGCTAGGATTCACTTAAGAGGAATTCACAAGGATAAATTCAGCCTGATTCAGACTTCAGAGCATACGGGCATTAATCCACCATCAAGACACATTTGCTAAGAAGTTCATGGGCTGGTGTGAGCCAGAACAGCCCCAGTCACTCCAGAGAGCTACTCTGGCTTGAGATACTTCAGGTGATGCTCTGCAGCAACCACCACTACAGTTTTAAAGTCAATAATAACATGCAAATTTGCTTCAGAGGAAACCTGAAAATCAGCGAGAAGGAATACGAACCCTTGGGAGGTGTGAGATTGACTCCGTTTTTAAGGCACCACTGTATTGGCAAGATCCCTAAGGAATCTGCATGGCAAAGCATTGAGATTTTGCTGGGTTCAGGTCTTAAGTCATCAATGGTCACTTGTAAATAATGATTGTTAAAAACCTAAGGGATGAAAAAGAAGAGAACAAAGTCAGAACATTAGGTAATGTGGAAAGCTGTGGGATCAAACTACTGAAAATAACCTGCTCTCACCTAACTCTTTCCATCAAAGTATTTCCACCAAAGACATCAAAGCCTGAGTTTTAGAGATGGGTAAACTGAGAAAAGGGAAAACACTGGGGTTCAGGGTCACTCAGTGGGCTCACAGTTGAGCAGGGACTGAAGGTGATCCTGGAGACTTCAATGCCCTCCTCCCTCCTGCCTTTGACAGTGTGGATTAAACTTCCAGCTACTGCCTCCATTCAGCTGTTTTATTTCCAAAGGTTTGCCAGATGGGCAGGGAAAATACATATGGATGTAGGGGAGATGGAGACAAAAGAGTTTTGCATGGAAGTGGTGGATGAACTTGCTCATCCCCATTGGTTCTAAGTGCATAGAGTCAGCTGGGATGCTTGTGGGAAAGACTCAATTCATTAATTACAAACATCCATGGATTTTAAAAATATTTTTTCATGTGTTCTCCAGCCAATTAAGTACCACTCTCAAATTTTATTAAATGTGGTGGAAATCAGTAAGAGGTTCCTCACCAGGCTGTTTTCATCCCTACCTTTCCGAGCGCTCACCTTGGTCACTGACGCAGGACAGATATGAAAGGGCTCCCTCAAATTCACTGCCTCCAGCTTCATCCCCACAGTGAAGAAGTGGTTTCTCAAATCAGCATGGTCCTGCGGGAAGACATGGGAAGAGGAACACATGGTGACATCCAACAAGGAGCCAATACATTTGAAAATCTATTTGAAAGGTGTCCACGTGGATTTTGTCACTTAGCTGAGTGCTTCTGATCCTATGTTCTTTTCGTGCCAACCCAACCACAGAAAGAGAGGGGACAACTTCACTCCTAGAGGACACATCTACAGGACCAAGCTCATCATATCTAAAGTACAGTGTATGTCCACCTCATCAGTAGCATCTAAGCAGAACTCAGTCAACAAGGAGATTGTGCTCACCAAAATGAGGACCTGCCTGAAAATGGCTGCTTGAAAATCATCCCCTGGCAGAGCCTCTTCACCTCTGACCAGAGAGCAATTAGGGGTCCAAGAGCATCAGGTCTCATCCTGACATTTCTCAGGATAATGCACAACATGGATAGAAACAGCTCAGGATGGCCCTGATTTGCCCTGATGGATGTCCAGCACCTGCAGGGTACCAAAATAAGCACCTGCACTAGTTTCCAAGATGGTAAGTTGGAAAGGTATTTTTTCCAGCCAGGAGACTGAAGGTGGACTAAGGCCTGGACACTGAATTCAGATCCAAAATGTGGGTAACAAGGGAACATGTTGATGGGAAAACAGGTAGCTGTGCTCAAGTACATGCCCAACAAAACACTTTCACCTGGGATCAAACCCCAGAGGGTTCCCTAAAGCAGCCTTGGGGATGGCAGCAGGATCCTGAAACTCATAAGCAACCCAGATTCAACTTCCCAACTTGCCACCAGTTTAGTGTTTAACATCTAATTACTCCATCCCTTGTGACCCCTATCTAATAGTCATACAAGCTGGCATCCTAATTCCAGAGCAATGATTGCATTTTGTGTTCATTCAATAAAAATGTCCTACAGTAGTTCCAAACCATCAGTGCATTAGCCAATACAAGCATAAAAAGAGATGATGTTATATTTAACACACATTCACAGGCTGCTCCAAAATACATGCAGAAAGCTTGCTATCTAATAAGTGGTTAGCAATGACAAACCCATCTACATTCACTGCTACATGCTGTATTCTTGTTCTAAAATGATTTTCTATTGATCCAAAGTTGTATGTCATCGTGCTTTCTTTTCCCAAGAACTGTCTCCGCTTGTTAGACTTAACAACTTCTATTTTGGGATCTTACATTCCCGGTGCTGCCAGAGATAAGGATTTTTACAAGCTCCAACCATGGCTAAGTGAATTGTTGTTTTCATCTTACAACCCTGCAATGTTACGGAGCCTTTTCTGAGAGAAACAAAAAGCAGTTTAAAAAATAAAAAATCGTAACGGGTTTAGTCTCAGAGCAGAAGTATACAATGATGGGGAAACTGAGGAAGATTTAACAATATTGTCCTGGGGCTCAAGGAACTAATGGCTGAGGAAGGAGCAGACATCCAGGAGTCTGAGAGCCCTCCAGTATAGCAGGCACTCTTTACAGGGGCATGCAGTGATAGAACAAGAGGGAATGGCTTTAAGTTGAAGGAAGGCAGATTTAGATTAGATATTAGGAAGAAATCTTCTCCCTGAGGCTGGTGAGGCACTGGAACGAGTTGTCAAGAGAAGTTGTGGATGCCCCGTCCCTGGAAGTGTTCAAGGATAGGCTGGATGGGGCTCTGGGCAACCTGGTCTAGTGGAAGGTGTCCCTGCCCATGACTCAGGGTTTGAACTGGATGATCTTTAAGGTCCCTTCCAACCCAAACCATTCTGTGATTCTATGATTCTATAACCATCAGTGATACTTGCATTTGCTGGTCACCATTTCCATATCACTAGGGCATCAGAAAGACAGGACACCCATTTCTAGCAGCTTTGCACAGATAATGTTTCGCTGAATTAAAGTCTAAAGCAGGGAAGAGAATGTGGCTCCATGTACACGGAGGTTTCACAGTACCAGGGACAGAAACATTATCAAAAACTGCCAACATTAATACTGAAAAGGTTTCAGCAGGAGAAGACGGTGGCTGCAAAAATCCAACCTCGCCAGCACTGAACTTCAAATCCCTAAAGGCAAAAAGCATCTGGACTGGAGGGCTGCCTCCTCCTGCACTAGGATCCACACCCAGCGTCTCTTAGTTGACAGGGTGAGGTTACAAAGAAAAGGCAACTTTGCAAAACATGCATCTGGAAACAAGCTTACACTGCAGCATCTTCCCATCAAACCTTCCATGATTCAATTCACGCTCAGATCCAGCTCGATACATAATAAGCCAAGATCCACCAAAGTACTTAATCATGTTTAGCTTTAAACATGCAAGTAGTTTCATCAACTTTTAAAGTGATTTGTTGATTGAGACCAAAATACATCGACACCGAATCACACTGCTTCTCATTTTTATCTGAATCATTTTCTTTGGTCTCTTTCCTTCTATTTGCTTTGGCTTTTTTCAAAGGGGAAAAATAACCAGATAGGAATGAAAAAAAAAGCTAATAATATTTAAAGCTATTTTACTTCAAAAGCACATCCCCTTTTCTCCATGTGCTATGTACCTTGGGATCAAATCCTCCTTCTCATTCAGCACAGCAAGTAAATATTTTCCCCATTAAATTAGCAGCAAGAGTGAACTCACAAGAGAAGTTCACAGGATCTCCAGTACATCTCCCTTGTGAGGGTCAAAATCCTCTTTGAAGCAGGAGCATGCATTTATTTGGAGAAATGCTGTGGAAGTAAAAAGCCTGTCTGCGTTAAATGTCATTTTTGAGATGGAAAAGCTTTCGTGGAGAAAAAGCCTTTGTACTGTACCTCTCTGGAAAATGGTCAGGGTCTGGATATTTGATCTGTCTTGTATATTTGCTAAAGAGAAGCATCAAAATTTACCGAAGCAGCTTTAGATTTTTGCAGCCACAAAAGAAAAAAAAAAAGATCCTGATGCCATTCTCTAGTTCCAGCGCTGGAGCTGCCTCAGCCAGCAGGGAATTACTTAGGATTTGGCATATGCTCCTCTTCAAAACTCCAATTAATTTACATAATTTCTAAGAATAGGTTCCACAGAAGTGATGGCAAAGCTTTTAATTAGTATTAGACTCAAAGTGATACACTGGATAATGAACTGCTCTCTCTTCCCTTTATTCACTTTGACAGGAATGACGCCTGTTTAATAAAAGCAGCTACAAGAAGAGGACTGGAGGGGTGAGACTTTCCCCTGGTCCCTGCCAGGCTCTGCAGCTGAACAAAAGAAATGCCTGAAATGATTGTGGGCGGCAGAATTCGACCCTTTGCTGCCATTTCATGGCATCCAATGCCACCAACGAGGATGTCACCAGCCACGATTTTCTAGCAACTTCTCCAAGTGAGCTTCAATTTTCTTTGAAATGGAGATGAATAGGAATAATACTTTGGACCAGTTAGAGCATTTTATAGCCTTGTGGATGGTGAATCTTTACTCCTATTGGAAGTCAGCGTTTCAACGCAGGAGCAGCCTCACTGACCACACAGAAGTTTAGGCTGGATATAAGGAAAAATTTCTTCACTGAATGGGATGTCAAGTGTTGGAACAGGCTGCCCAGAGAAGTGGTAGAGTCACCATCACTGGAGGAATTTAAAAAACATGCAGATATGGCATGTGGGGACATGATTTAGTGCTGGGGCTTGGCAGTGCTGGGTTACTGGTTGGACTCAATGATCTTAAGAGGTGTTTTCCAACCTAAATGATTCAATGATTCTGTGACTCTGCAACCAGCAGATTGCCTGTCCTGGGGTTCACAAGCCCTGAGCAGGTGATGGAAAAACCCTCTGAACTGCTGGAGAGCAGCCAAGTAAACTGGATCAACAATCAACAAGGATACAGGGGAGTTCCTTACAGCAAAGACAAAAATCATGCCACAAAAAGTACAACAAATCAACGTGGTGCAGGTTTCAGAAATGTCAGGTGAATTGGGAGCCTAAAGGTCATTCTGAAAGAGATCCACAGATTTAGAACAGCATTCCAGCTCTTAAGGATGCAGATAAGCTTTAGGGAAGTACCTGTGTGGGTGACATGCTGAAGTCCTAATAATAAGCATTGGCTTTAGGTCTTGAACTCAAAAAGTGGTATTTCAAAATTATCATAGTCATTTGTCTGTCCTGATACTTAAGTATCTTGCTAGATGTGGCTTCTGAGTATTTCTGCTCAACAAAGGTAATTTAAGTGTAAATAAACTCAATTTTGTCCATGTCACGAGAGTGGAACATAGATAATTTTACAATGCACTGGGTAGAGCTGATAGAGCAGGGGGGCCTGGCTAAGCTGCTTTTGTCTGTGACACTCAGGGAAGCTGCACTGTGAGCTTGCTGCTCGAGCTGTGTCCCCAAATACAAGGAAGGGCATCAACTTCAGATTGTGAAATCCTCATTTTTAACCCATTCTGCTCAAGATCACTGGAATCATCTCATTTTAAACCCAGCAGCTTATACAGTGCATAGATAAGAGCAAAAGGCTCTCCTCTCAAATTTTGAAATTTGAGGCTGATTTTCAAATGCTCTAAAAGTCAGGGCTCTTTTGGTCCAGGACAGTCAGATCCACACAAATTATAAAAGTACAACTTCATGCAAAACTCAGAACTAAGTCTGAATGCTGAAAAGTTGCAAGGTTGAGAGGCTGATTAGAAACACTGAGCCTTTAATAAATTATTGACCTGAGCCTCCTTTAATCCCCACCAACTCTAAGAGTGTGAAATGCTCTTGCCTTCAGCCCCATCTCTCCTGTTTTGCCCTGTTAAAAGACACAGAAAAGCAGGGCCCATCTGATATGACTGGGAACATATTAGTTGATTCAGTTTTTGTTTTCAAAGAAATCGCTTCCGCTCAGTGTTTTCTCTAATTCTCCAAGAAACTGGCTGTTTCTAATAGCCTAATTTTAATCACAAAGCTCATGTGTGGTAACCAGTCACAAACACAATAATAGCAGTGGTTAAACTGCCTCTACAGGAATCTGGCATTTGTTTTTTAATTGAGAAAAAAAAAAAAGAAAAAAATAAAGAAACCCTACCAAATGCAATCCTTCACATTATTTGCAGATGAATCAGTCTCGTTTGAGATTCATCAACTTCCTTGGCTAAACAAGGAGCAATTTGCCCTGAAGGTACAATCTCTGCAGGGAGACAGAAATGCCCTGGTACGACACAACCCGCTCAAACTGTCCCTTGTTTTGATAAGAGCCATCAGAGGGAGACCAAAGTGTAGAGATGTGGGGTGGGATGAAGGGAAAAGGGTGGTGGGAGGGAGGCTTCAAAGACACCGTGACCCTGAAGTAATGAGAGCCAGCTACAAACTGCACCTACTGAAGAGCCCCTCAAAAACTGCAGATGCTTCTGCCGAGGATCGAATTCAGCCCTACGGATTTTAAGCTCCGCTTGTTGAATAAAAAATAGTTACCATAGAAACAGCAACATTGCAGAGTAGCCAGCTGAAATCCAAATACACCTTCTCCGTATGGCTCGGCCCGATGCAGATGGCATTAGGGCAAAGATCCCCTCCCACGCAGCGCCTGCTCCGCTTCAGCACGGGCAGCAGAGGTAAGAGAGACAGATATGCATCCACTCGGGGGTTTTTTGGTGTGTTTGGTTTGGGGTTTAAGACATCCACAAGCATTTGCCATCGAAACCTGGCTGTGTCACACGCACAGGTCCCATTTCACAGGTGGGAAAGTCAAACCGAAAGGGAAACACAGGTGGGGAAACACCTCTTTGAGTGCTCAAAGTGAAACCAGCAGTGTCTCTTCTCACACACATCAAGGCATCACCTCGACTGTGAAGAGGGACTGAGTCTGCCCTCAGTAACATCATGGCAGGAATCATTAAGAAATCAATAGGAATTTGTTAGAGAAGGATCAGGAACCAATTCAATGCACACTGTGGGCTGCAACCACTCTGAAAAATGGCTACGGAGCAAAGCTGGCTTTTGCTTTCTTTGAGGAAATTCATTCACCTGTAAATCATAGAATAAGACACCCATAGAATGGTTTGAGTTGGAAGGGTCCTTAGGACCATCTCATTCCAACTCTCCTGCCATGGGCAGGTACATCCCCCACTGGACCAGGCTGCTCAAAGCCCCATCCAAGCTGGCCTTGAACACATCCAAGGAAGGGGAATCTACAGCTTCTCTGGGCAACCTGTTCCAGTGCCTCACCACCCTCACAGTAAAGAATTTCTTCCTGACATCTAAACACACCCGCTTTCAGTCTTAAGCTGCTACCCCTTGTCCTATCACTACATGCCCTTGAAAAATGCCCTAAATGGATGACTTTTAGCTATCATCCACCCCCTAAATGGGAGCAGATGCTGGTTGTAGGTGTGCATTAACCCTTCTCATGGGAAACACTGCCCAAGGACACGGAAGTTAAGAACTTGTCATGCACAAATTCCCCACACAGAGCCTGGGTGCAGTAAGTAAACTAAACTAGGCTCTTTTGTTGACCTCTCTCCCATCCAGAGAGACCCCAGCGTGTAATGGAGAAAGAAAACCCCACATGCCAGAGGGATGAGGAGGGCTGAGGGACCTGTTCCTCACTCAGCCCATCTGCTTGGCTTGAACTGTGTCTGGCAGTTCTCTTCCAAGCCTGACTTTCATATGGTGCTGCCAAACAGACCCTAGGGGCATCTCAGGCAGGGCTTGGCTTTGCTCACCTCCTTGGATTGCTCTCCCCATCCGCATCCTTGCAAAGCCCATGGTCAGGAGGGAGCTGCTCAGAGGTAAAAACTGTTCCCTGGCCCACAGAGGTACCACCAGACTAATTCTCTCATCCTTGGTACCACAGACATCCTTAATCCAAGAGCTGTGAAGGTAGCTATGTTTGTAAGGACCTCTGTGGTATTCTCCCAATGATGGTGATTGGGTCTTACAAAGAGAAACAGCTTTAAGGAGCTGAGACAGGAGTGGGTCAAAAGGCAGCGGAACAACAGAGGGATTGGGACACCACGCACGTCTCCCAGCCCGGCGAATCGCAGCCATGGAAAAGGGCTGGCAAATCCACGGATGGGGAAGAACAGATGGAGTATAAATAATCTGGCAGCCTGCAAACAACATGGCGACTCGCAGGCTATTAAAGCACAGCGTGTGGAGCGAGGGCCAGCCAAGCCACCGGTGCATGAAGGAGCCCGGGATTGCTTATGTTGGGATTTGGCTTCCAAGCGAAACCAAAAGCACGTTCGTTTTAAGCTGCTGCATCGGCACGTGCCTGTCTATTAGGGGGCGGATGGAGGCAGAAAAAACCCTCTTGGACTTCAAAAGCCCGTTCATACAGCCAGGTCAGGATTTGTCTCTGAGCAGAAAGTATCCCTTGGGTTTCTCTAACTTAGGTTCGAACTCTTCCAGAATGACAAGTACTGGAAGAAAAAGCCCTAAAACACGCAAAATGTTTATTTAAAATCTGAGAGATGCTGTCCTCCTTTTTTGGGGGGGGTGAGGGGGAATCAATCTTCAGAAATAGTCAATCTCATTCTTATTACTAAAATGCACAATTCATCCAATGGAAAAATTATGTTTTGGAGGGAGGGAAGGGATCTTTTTTAATATTTGTCTTCATACTTTAGAGTGTAGAACTAGAACCACCACTCCACCACGAATTTCAGGGGGGCAGCTCTTGCCTGGGTGATGGGTGGTCCCTCCATCAGTCTCCTTGGGAGAGATTTGTCCCAACTGATTCCTTCCATATCATTAGTCTTGCCATTAATTAGTACTGATAACAGGAAACATCCAAAAGCTCCTGTTAGAAATAGGAGCACAGGGGCTGAGCATAGTGTAGAGGTATTTTTGGTAGAGAGAGAAAAATTTCAGGCTGGAAAAAACACACAAAAACTTTAGGCAAGGAGGAGCAGAGGGTGGAGACAAGAGGAATGAGACAAAAGGCTATACATCAGGAATTGCCACCTGTCTTAGATAACACCCTTCCCTCCTAAGCACCAATTATTTAACAGAGTTCAGGTTAGAGATGTGGGGAGTGACAGCTCCATCCAGGCCAGACACTTAAAACAGCTGGGGGCAATTTGGAATAGGATGCCCATATGCAACACCTATGGAAAGATGATGAGCACCCCAAATCCTGGATAGGGTTTAGTTGCCCAAACAGAGGTGTCTGAGATGAGCTGAAAGACACATGAGGATCCATGACATCTGCACAGGACCCACAGATACAGCACAGGAGATCAGAGAAAGCATAATGGGATGTCTGAGAAGATCCCCAGCACGCTGTGGGCCTCTCTCTAGGAAACTAAATCCCATGATCTCTGTCCAGCATTCATCTTACACAAACTACTTGGCTATAACTCTAAAATACGACTTATTCGTAATATTAGGGCTAGAAGGTGAGTTGGGAGCATGGCTCCCTTTTAGAGAGCACCAGCAATGTCAGCACTGAAGCAAATCACTGAAATTGTCACATTTAACTTGAAATCAGGCCCTGGTTTGACCACACTTCCTATCCAAAGCCCTGGCCATTTTCTCAGGTGACCTCTGAAGCCTAAGCCATCATTTATAACTGGTACTTAACCAACCATGGGGCATCCCTACAGCACCCTTAAATGAAAGCAGATAACAGCAAAGGACACATCTCCTTGGGCTGCGTCCTTTTGGAAGGATTTGTGCTCCTAAACCATTCAGACACCCTTGAAAATCCTGCCTGCATTTATTTTTCTGTTAAGGATCAACATGTTTTCTGAAAAGAGCGGAACAACAAAGTAGCAGGTGTGCTGCAAAAAAGCTTTTGTGAAGAGAAAAAATTATTCCAGGATGTGCAGTTTGCAAAACACTATGTTTAGTAGCTGCATAATAGCAGCATTTTCTGGCAGTTGAACATCACGTTCCTTCTCAAAGGATCCTAAAGCATTTTACAAACACTTTCAACATATGGCCAAGTGTAAAATAGCACCAGGGAAAAAAAAAAAGGAAAAAAAAAAAGAAAATCCTGTATGCAGCTTTCTCCCTGATTTTTACAACCGGCTCGTGTGGCCTGGTGGCTGGTGTCCTCTCCTTGGATGCCAAGGGGCATCAGGGTTGTGCTTTTGTAAGGGATTTTTGGATCTGCTGCTGAAGACCACCACGTGCCAAGTTCAGCCTTGCCACACTTCTGAGCACTGGTAATTCAGGCTCAAATTCGTGGTTTATGAGTTCTCAAGGCAGAACCCAACACCAAAACCAAAGAGCATCATCACTGGCAGCAGCAGTGGGCTGACAGACCCTGAAGAGGAGCCACTTCTCACACAACAAACACAAATCTGCTTTCCCAGTAGCACCTCCTGGGACCAGTTTGATGTCACTGCCCAGTCATGCACAGCTCTAAGGACAACAGAAGCTAAAGCTGTAACCCAGCCAAATATGTACATGCTCACCCTCAGGACTGCTCATGTAGACCAAGCACACAACTATGCTCTCCTCAATGATGGAATTCAGCAGGGAAATGTGGGAAAGGCAGAAGGTAACCCCTCGGTGTGCAGTTTACCATGTCTGCCAAAGTAAACATTCCCATCTTTCCAGAAGGTCTTTAAGAGTTGCCAGCTGTCAAACTCTGTGTTTTATATCTCATCTAACACATGACAGCTACAGTAGCACAGAGCCCAAGGCACCATGAAGAAACATTACTTCTGTGCTGGCTTTGCAAAGGTAAAATTAAAAAATTAAAAAGAAATTATTAAGACACCTTTGAATTCAACACTTTCTGCCAGGATCTGGGATTCTCCTTGAAGGTCCCACACACAAATATTGGGTTATTTTGCAAGATCAGTCAAGTTTACTTTCATATAGTCTCCTAAAGCTCTTCCTTAACTCATTACTAGAGGAAGCCATGCTCACAGGCATAGACAAGATCTCATATTTTCCTCTTTAATTAAAATGCACAAGATGGGGTTGATTCACCCTACATGGGCAGAATAAAGCGATGCCCACACACAAACCACTTATTCAGCCTCCTGCCTTCCCAGCACCAGGGGCTCAGACTGCACCAAAGACTAAATTCAGCCCATCTTGTGCTCAGTTTCCACATTATAAATAAAGAAACCCTATTGACCTAATCCTGCCTTCTTGCCACAATTTAGCCCAAAAGTGACTCTTCTCTTGGGCCATTCAAGCATTCCAATGTTTTACATTGTCTTCTAAGAGGTTCATCTTTGGAAGCTCAAACCACATGGCACAGCAACTGGGATTTGCTGAATTCTAATTTATGACACTCATGCAATAATTAAAATAAGTGGGTATAAGTCTGGCATGCTGAGAAGAGGCAGCAAAACAGCTGTTAGTTATAAAGTTCTTTAAAAAAGGATGTTTTATGAGCCTCATCACAAATATTCTTCACTCTTTCATACAGACAGGAATAAAATACAGGCATCAGCCATTCCCTACCGGGATTTTAATTCCTGCCCCACACAATGTGTTTTTGATCTTCAAACTGCCAATGCAAACTTTAATAGGAGTTGGCAAATCGAGGCGCTGGATGAAATAAATGGCAGAGACTCAAAACTCTCCAAACACCATTTCCATCACAACACGGGGCTCCTCAACCCCAAATTCAAGCCCAAGGCTGACACAGTCAGCAGAGCTTTCACACTGGAAGCAAGTGAGCCACTGCCTGGGCCATTAGCAAAGCATTCCCAAATTAAGGTTGCTAATTTAAGTGCATCTCGGCTGGGTGAGGAGCCTAGATTCCTCATGGGAAGCTGCTGGCATGTCCCTTCAGAAAGGGTGAAGGTGGCATGCAAGCCAGGATGGGGCACGATGAGTGCCTTCTTTCAATATAAAATTAGAGAATCATTTAGGTTGGAAAACCCCTCTAAGATCGAGGCCAACCATTAACCCAGCACTGCCAAGGCCGCCACTAAATCAAGTGCCACATCCACACACGTACTGCAACAATTCCCAGGATGTTTTTGAGTACATCAGTGCAATGTTGCTTAAAGGGTAGGGAAGGAACACAGAAGGTCTTCAGACTGATGGTGGGGAGGGCACTGTGATACACCAGGTCCCCAGGTAAGAGGTGACAGTGGAGACAGTGGGGCACAGCTGTGATTCCACACACCTCCCTGAGCATCCTCTTGTACCCACAGCCGTGCTGCCCATCACACTGAGGGTGTAAGTATTAGGAACCAGACAGGCACAGCTAGAAATCAGGATTATCTGGAGCTATCATGATTAACAGCAGTGCAGATTTGGATGGGAAATTAAAGCTGGTGCCTCAGGGCTGAAGCACGTCTCTAACTATTAAAAACCGGAGTGAGGGGAAAAAGAAAAAAATATGTGGAAATAAAATTATCTCCCTTTTCCACTACGGGTCCCTGAAGGAGGTTTCTCTGCCTTGTGGCTTGTGATCAGATGAAAATTTTGGTGCAAGGCTCATAGAAATCTGTCCTGTTTGTGTCAACTTTTATATTCGCAGCCTTACAACTTCACGATTGTAAACAATGTCTTTGCACAGGTCTAACAGAATAAAACACATGAAAAATAATGCTGGAGTAATCACTGCTGATCACCCCCAGCCCCTAGAAAACACTGACCATGAAATCACTTATCAGAATGGAAAGTCCATGCATAAAAATGTGTTTTATACAAGCACCCTACTTGTGACCTCTCATGGTTATGTATTAGAGCAAAGGCCTTTCCTGCAGAAGTTTAGCATAAGCTGCTAAATATTGCATGATATTTATTCATTATGGGCTCCATAAGTGAAGGAAAAATGTATGTCTTTTACCTTGAACACTTCCATTGGAAGAGGAAAATTTGCTGCATCATTAAGGGATTTTTCCAGAGCGCATTTCCACTCAGATATAGTCTTCAGAGAATAGATATCTAAAGCAAAAAAAAAATAAAAAAATAAAAAAAAATCAAGAGGTGACTGTTTAGAGATCAAACATTTTTGAAATACTTAAGTTTTTATGTCATACAAATGGACAGTACAAGTGAAATGAACAGTGTGTATATTCCAAGTTGTACAATATGGATAAATTCAACACAAAAACAACTAGCAGGGACACACTGGAGGGACGATTTTGTTTTATATCCTGGAGTGAAACCCAGAAAAATGCACATCCTTCAATTACTGCAGAAGAAACGAGAATCGTATTATAAAAACTCTCCTTTGATTTCTCAAAACACTTGATGGTTTCTAGTTTGAGGAGCCTCAGGTCTTCAGCCAATATTGGTTATATGTGAACAAAACAAACGTTATCTTTACTAAGGCTCCTGTGTTCATTGAAAGTGTTGGTTTGGTTTTCATTGCAGGATTGCAGGTGGGGGGAAGGTATGTGTGGGAAGAAACATTTCAGCTAAATCTCTACCCAGACACATTTTTTTTGGTACCTCGCTCAATCCAGAGCATCACACCAGTTCAAAGACTCACACTCATGAATTTCCATCATTATACTTTTAAGCAACATCTTTGTGCAGCTTCACATTGCTTTCAGTGAGTTTCTTTACACAGGTTTAATATTATTAAATCATTATATTAACAAGCCCTTTATGGTTCAGTGCAGTGAAATGACTATGAATCATCAAAGGAAACAATGTAGGAAATAATACTGTGATGAACATTACACTGGATTTACTTCTGCCCTAGAAAACATATTGTTATCTTGCACATAACAAGTTATTGCAGAACATTCATATCAAGGCCTTAAAGAGACAAGATAGGTAGATAGATTTCAACAATTATTAAAATGGAAATGAACATTTACTCAGTAATAAACCTGATATGGAGTGAACAGTGTGGAGCTTTTCTTTTGCCAGTTTGGCTTCACACAATTACATCACAGTTCAATTTGGCCCAATTTGCATTTAAATTCTGTACATCTAACAACCATACATATTTACTAGCTAGCAAAGATTTACTGCTGTATCTTACAATTCCGAAGGAGGAAATAAAAAATATGTACAAAAAAAAAAAGGAATTGGCAAGCACTGTTTCCACCTTGCTCTGATGGTACAAGGGAATTTTATGCTCAGGACTTTACAGATTTAAGACCTTATCAAAACAGGATTTGCAGAATCACTCACTGGAAGTGGATGTATTTATACTTCCACTATATCAAATCTCCCTACTTCAGAACAGACATCAAGGATATGCATATGAATTTAAACACCCTTAAAGGGAAATGTTAACCTTTCAGGGCAGCATTTTTAATTCCCCAGCTGTCTGGTTATTAATGGCAATATAGATTTCAAGCCTTTGTTTGCAGCATGTGCAACGGTCACAAGTGTTAAGAAGTGCCCTCTTTATCTAATTGTTCATTATTTTTACAGCCCTGTTTCTCCACTTCTCCCTTACTTGAGGGAGCTCTGATCAACTTGAAGTGCAGGCAGGGGAACGACTCGCCCTGTTTCTTTTTGGTTTAAATGATGCCAAACAGGGAAAGACTCAACACAATATGATTTTGCCCCATGCTGCAGCCAGCCTGTTGTTTCAACCAACAAAAGGTCTGAGTTTAAGGAAAACCCTGCCTGATGCCTCCCTGCTGGAAACAGACCCTCATTATCTATCGTGATGGCAGTGAAGCACAGGAAAGAAAGAAGTGGCATTTGGGGCAACTGTGCTCAAAATCAGTGGAAAAAAAGCAGCAACTTCTTTAAGCAGTGTCAACAAACATCAGTACAGAGGCAACTCCAGTGCTTTCAATAACCAGCAAGGAATATCATATGCGCATTTAATTAGTTGCAGATCACTTATGCTGGCGAGTATATGGACACTAAATTGCACGGTTAAAAGAGCATAAAGCATTTTATTTAAGTGCTAGGGTTGCAGGTAATTGAACCAAGCGTACTGTGTCAATTTGTATTAAGGTTAACAAGTAGTGAGCAATTAAAACAACTGGCAATTTGTCTTTAAACAGAAAGTAACATAAAATGAGATGATCTCGTCCTGCATAAACAGCTGAGCTAAGATCATCAGCAGCTCTGTGTCAAGCAGCCTCTGCCAATTTTCACTAGCAAGAAGGTTTATTTGGGATTCAGATATACAGCTGAAGGAGAAGATAAGCTATGACCCCTTTGCTTTGGTTAAATGGGCTCATGAGACATACAAAGTCCCTGGAAGCTGCCATTTGGAGAAGACAGCCAGAATCACAGCATGGTTTGGGTTGGAAGGGACCTTAAAGATTATCTTGTTCCAACCCCCTAAGGACCTCTTGCACATTCTTGTACATTAAGTGGGTGTTAGGAAGTGAATGGCTTCAGGAAGGAGACCTCTCTACCCAAAATACTGTATATGTTTGGATCCATGGGATCTCCTCTATCTGAGATGCTCTGCATCTCAAAAGACTGACCTCAAACTGCTCTGTAAGATGAAACCCAACCTGACATATCCCCAAAGGTGGATCAACAGGGAAAAATCACAGCTCAGACATAAAGGGAAGTAAAGTTGAGGGTGGATATGCAGCATCCAAGTTAAGGACAGGCAAAGCACTGTCTGAGGCTCAGAACTGATGTATAACTGAACATCCTTGTTTGACAGCAAGGGAACACACAGCCTGATTTGGGAGGAGCTGCATGTCCTCAGCATCTTGTCAGAGGAGATTCACAACAGCTTTGATATACAGTCTAAGGCTGTTCCTGTTATCAACCAAGGAGTCAGACGTTGAAAATTTACCCCGAGTAAGAAAAGTAGGCTTATGAAGATGTCATTTCATCTTACCTATGCAGACAAGTCTCAAGCATCCCCTTTTCTCCACCCATCATAAAGAGAAAGCAATTGCTCGTGCTGAACTGTATTTTGTGCCTACACTACAGCAGGTGAGACTAATCCCTGGTGTGTAAAAACCAACATACTGCCCATAGACTCTCTCCTTCCTAAGAAGGTCCACACCAGGTCTTTTAAACAAAGGTCTTTCTAGTCCAAATCCTCGTCAACATAGAAGTAACTAGGAAGCATGTAAGCAGGCAAGGATGTATCCCTGGCCACTGGTCTTTAGGAAACTGCATTCTTTGCCAGTTTGTGTAGTAGCTTCATCCTTGAGTTTCTTTAGTGTTTTCTGCTGCCAGCATCTTGTCCTCATAACTCTCTACTGCTTCCCTGCCTGCTTGCTCCAAGATTCCTTTTCCAGACACTTTAATTTGAAACAGATCCCCCAAGACCAGCCATTTGGCTCTATTTTTCTCTCTTCTTCCTCTGATTTAATGTCTCATACACTTTACTCATCCATTGCTTCATGAGTATGTAGATGTTATGTGGATATCAAATGGCTGATATACTCCACTATATCAGAAGTGGAAAAACCAGCATTCCTGATGGAAACTCATCAGATTCCCATTTCTGACTGGCTACTCCCTCAGTGCAGAGTCTGACAACTGCACAGACCAGAAGGAGGTAATCTAAGAAAGTTCCTTAAGGGCAGTGTTCAGGAGAGGACTTGTTTGAAAACGGGTCCAGACCAGAAGGGTCTTTTCTCAGCAAACTCCTATGAGACCCAACTTTAGGATATGTGAAGTAATGACCACCTATTTAAGCCAATGGAAGTCAGGAAGAAGATCTGGGCATTGAATTCATTAATAACAACACTCACTAAAAATTGAATGACCAGAAAAATGCCAAGGAGAGGAAACATGTATCAGATGAAGACAGATGAGAACAAGAGAGAGAAATTTCAAAAGCAGTTAATCCAGGAGAGGGGATTCCCTGGTTTACAGAAATTTAACTTCAGCAAATAAAGAGTCTAGTAACAAGTGTAAAGACAAGTGAAAAAAAAAAAATGCAAAGAAAAAGGAAGGGGGTGTATGGAATCCATAGGGAAGGAAGCACAACAATAAAATGAGGAAAAAAGGACAAAAGGAGGAAAGAGTAAAAAGTGAATGAAATAAACAAAGAGGAAGCACAAATCTCCTTAGGGCCATTTCTCTATTGATTCACCAAACCTATACAGGCCAAGAGGGCTCAAAGGCAGGCAACAGGAAAGTGTTCCTCTTTAACACAAAGTTACAGAGTAAGCAACATTCATGATCTCCTGCATTCCCATCTAATTTAGAAGTGATGGGGAACATTGATTCCTACCTATCAGTGAAGAAAAACACAGGTTTCCAAAAAGCATTCAAGACTCAAGTCCCAGACAAACTTGTGGGCACGATCATTGCATGGATGGGGGTGAACTCTCTGAACCAGGTGTGATGGGCAGAAGCCACATCAGAAATATCCTCCCAAAGGAGGGCTACCTTTCTGCTGCCATTTCTCATGGTAAAACATCACCAACAGCACAATGGAAATGAGGCACAGACCTGCACGAGCTGTTCACCTACACAGGAAAAGGTGGCTCAATTTCTGATCCCAGACTGGCTCAGCTGCAGTCCCAATCCCTCCCCATTAAAGCTGGTTTGAACACTAAACTCAACCCTAAAGAGTTTTTCTCCAAGCTGTGATCCCCCAGTGTTGCATACTGTCTGACAGATTTGCAAAAACCTCACTTCCTTGCAGAAAATGCAGGGAAAAAAAATCTGTGGTATTTTAAATCTGAAGGATCCCATCTACCCTTACTCAAAGGAGTAAGGTTATATGGCCAGCTCAAATGCCAGGCTGGATCGGGCTTGGAATAACCTGGTCCAGTGGAAAGTGTCCCTGCCCACGGCAAGAGGGTTGGAACTAGATGATCTTTAAGGTCCCTCCCAACCCAAACCATTCCAGGATTCCATGATTTTCTCAGCTTATAGCAGAGGACCCCTCGATGTGCAGTTTCACACGGACAGGCAGACAAACCCAGCACCCTCACTGCACTTTCTGACTGCATTGAGACCGTGAGGGTCCCAAAACACTTTCTCCAGCCCTGGGAAATTTCATGGAGGTCTACTGATACCCAAGAGAAATGTGTGTGGTCATGGAAAGACATATTGGAAAGAGGTCTTTGGTTGAGGGGAAAGCAAATGGTGAGTATATGGTGAGAGGTATCACCTAGGACTTCATTAGGACAGCAGAGGACTGGCTCCCAGTGAAGCCTCCCTCAGGATGCTTAAATTATGGCCAGAAAGACCTGGCCCCTAAAACACCACTGAAAAGGGCTGGACAAACAGGAACATATCCTTGGACTATCCCTACCAGCTCTGCTTCTTGGTGGAAAACTGCACAAACTGCTTTGAATGGGCACTGCATCCTTCCAGGAGTGAGCTAGAAGTAAACCGAATTTATTAAATAAATTTAATAGAGTTTACCTGACCCACTTTGAACCCGAATCAGATGGCTCTCACGTGCCACTTGTGTCACAGACAGAAACTACTGACAAAGCAATGTGAACACTGGAGAAGCAGAAACGGGTTGCACAAGTATCTCAAAACATCGGTGAACGTCAAAAAGGAAGGTAATATTTTTAGGAGGCTCTTTACCTGCAGGTGGGTCCATTCTGTATTTATTCTCTTGACACCAACCGACTGGTCGAAGTCTGCAATCCAAGTAAAACAACCACTGGTCATAGGATTCAGTCTCCTCCAATCCCACATAGCGAAGGCGTAATCTTCCTCCAACATTTTCAACCACACTAACTATCCAGTACTGAAAGGGATTCTGGGAATCCTGCAGCTCTATTAAGGAATCAACTGTAATGAGGTCTACAGGGTTTTTTCCTCGCAGAGGCTGTTTGAATAGAAGCAAAACTCCTTATTTTAAACTTTATTTGAAGACTTCTCAAGGAAACAGATGACAGCAGAAGATTATTTTTGTTTTTCACACCATCATCCAAGCGATCAGCAAACAGTCTGTTCTTCTTCTATTTTACCCAATGTCTTCCAAGTGCAAATTCAGAAGTAAAACAGAAAACAACAGTTGTGCTAATTTCTCAATCGACATCATCAACAACAACAAAAAAAGGAATAATAAAAGGTGGAACAGCTCATAAGGCACACCCACTTGGAATGCTCCTGGACAACTCAAAGGATTTCAAACCAAGTTCTCATTGATTGCAGCTGATAAGAACCAATCACAGGACTGGACCCTGCCATTTACCTAAAAGATGACCACTTTGGGCATGACCCTGAAATTTCACTCTGTGTGCTCATCTTTTCCACCAAAAGGTTTATCTCATTCCTACCGGTATGGGGAGTAAATTATTCCCCACAGCCAAGGATCCAAGACTCTGTGGTGGTTATTCCAAGGCTCAAAGCCAAGAGCAGGTGGTCTTAGGATCAGCTTAAGTGGTCTTAGGATCAAAGGCCAAGGCCCACAGGATTTCCTGAGTCAAGCCACCACGCCCAAGAAATCCCAGTGGTTGAGGTTGTTTGCTTCCATTTATTATTTTCTGTGATCCCGGGTTTGCAACCATTTACACATGGGTGTAACTTTACACCTGCAAAGCTGCCAACCACAGGCATTAAAAAACCATGAGATGCTTTACAGAATGACACCTTTGGGGCTCTGTTTTTGTTTTGTGACTCTGACATCTGGTTAGATTTCTTATTTTTTATTAAAAGCAAGTTTGAATTCTTATGCAATGTCTCGACTCCAGGGCTTTAAGAGCAGCATTAAAAAGACCCCAAGATTTGGAAGCATTGCTACCCAAAGGAGATGCTAAGCAAAGGCAAAATATATTGAAAACAAGGACTTTTTTCTTTTCCTGTGTGTTCGTCCTACTTTTACTTAATTAAACAATATAAACCTCTCACATTACTTTTAAAAATATTAATACTGTAAATCAGAGTCAGTCCAGGATGGTTCTTTCTAGTAGTGGCTACAAAACAAAACAGGGAGATAGCCTTATTTTTAAAAAAGTTCCTTTTCCTGTTGAATTTCAAAAATATTCAGAATTTTGAGAAGCAACTGATTTTCATACATCTCTCTTTATCCAAAAATGCAGGCAACAGAATGAGAATGTGATAAAAAATGTAATTAAAATTTTCTAAAACCTTATTACACGTACAATCTTAACCAGCTTCATGACTAATAGATATTTCTCAGAACAACATATTTGCTATTATAAGCTACTTTACAGTGTAAGCTACAAGCATCTGTATAATCTCTTCAAATATTATTTTATGGCAAAATGCAGCGTCAAAATTTAATAATATAATAGAAATCCACTTTAATGTGGGTTGTTTTTTTTTCCTCTCACACAACTGCTTCATTGCAACAAAACATTCTTTAATAGGAAACGATGGTGTAACGATTTAACTTATTATAATAAATCCCTGGCAGTATCAAAGTGAATATTGCCTCTCTGATTTGTGCGCTAAATTTTAAGCCAAGGGGTTGTCACTTACCCCATGAGAACCGAGTGGCTAAGATTAATAATCAGCTTGCATGAAATATTAACATTTACCATAATGCAAGAACTCTTGATATGCATAGCCAGCATGTAGAAAAAAATGTTTAAAAGTAGCACTACATATTGATTTAACAGAGTAACAACAATCTGCAGCACTCAACAACAGCAAATCTGTCAACAGGGGCCAACATGCATCGCACGACACAGACAGTACTGAGCACATAAAACACCAGAAGAGGGTCAGAAACTGTTTCAAGTCAACACAACGTTTTCTCTCTCTGCATTTCTGCCTGGGGCTACCTCTTTTCTCTGCCTGAGGAGAGGTTTGGAATACACCAGAGATGGGGGTTGGACACCATCAGCTTCTTGCATATGCCAGCTGGGAGTGGTCCAGGAATGGGGATGCAGCAGGACACGGATTATTTGGGGTGTGCAAGGGCTGTTCATCTCTCAGACTGGCAGGGGGTGGGCAGGGGAATCCCTAATGGTAAACTATTAGTTCTCCCTGCCAGGCACCTCATACTGCACAGGCACGTGGAAAAGGGATGCAGCCATAGCTGGTGAAAGTGATCAGGGACAAAATGATCAAAAATGGTGCCTGGATGCAGACTTGCTTCCCGAAAGGCAAAATGAGTGCTTACACTAAGGTAAACCACCTGTATGCCTTCACTCTCAGCCTAGAGAGGGGCAGAGAGAATGATCTCTTGCAGGACCATCTGTCACCTCTCCAAATGCTCCCACTGCATTCACCTGAGAGCAGGGGAGGCCTTGATGGAAAAGGCACTCTCGTACCACAGTTTCAAGGTGAATCTGTGGGATTTTGGTCCAGGATCTGAAGGAACACTGAGGCTGCTCCAACTGCAAGTCACCCCTTGAATATGCTGCACAAACTGGACTCTTGGCTTTATGGGTGCATCTAAAAACAGACTCTTCTGCTCTTCAGATCACTGATGCCTGAGGCCACCTCTCCCAGCTTCCTTGCTAAATGTCCTTGGGGGAGCTCCTTCCACATACACATAAACCTGACAGTGCTCCCCATCAACCTACTAAAACCCCCTCTCCTCCAACCTGTGTCACAAGACCACAGAATGGTTTGGGTTGGATGACCTTAAAGGTCATCTCGTTCCATGGGCAGGAACACCTTCCCTTAGACCAGTTTGCTTAAGGCACCATCCAACCCGGCCTTGAACACTTCCATGGATGGGGCAGGGATGATTTGAAAGCTCAGGTCACTGGTTTGGTGGGTCTAATGGGGCACTGAAGGGCTGCATCCTCCTTCCTATGGGTCCCCTACGTGCTCTCCTCCCCACTCAGTCTCTTTTGAGTACCCAGATTTCTAAGCACCACCCTCCACTCAAAGGCCAAAACAAACTACCCATCATCACTGGGTCAGAAGCAGAACCAGCAGAGTCAAGGCAACGTTGCCACTGACTTTTGGCCAGTTCTGGCTCAGATCCCAGTGAGATGGCACACAGACAAACCAGGAGCAAACACTGCTGGAGCACTCACACCACGACACCGTATGGAGAGGAACTGCAATCTAATACATACACCTTCCAGCAAATTGGCAGGAGCCGTCCGGGCGCCGGTCAAATCGTGGATGAGAAACTCCGTCCAGTCCATGTATTTCTCTTTGATTGCTGGGGAAAGAGGAGGAAAGAAAAGAAATGCTTAGCAGAGCAGACTGCAACGACTTGCCACGTGTATGCCACGCGAAGGACTTGCCATGTTTATTAAGAAGCAATTCTTCACTGCGAGAGGGGGGAGACACTGGCACAGGTTGCCCAGAGAAGCTGTGGATTCCCCATCCCTTCAAGTGTTCAAGGCCAGGTTGGATGGGGCTCTGAGCAACCTGGTCTAGTGGAAGGTGTCCCTGCCCATGGCAGGGAGTTGGAACCAGATGGTCATTAAGGTCCTTCCAACCCAAACCATTCAGTGATTCAGTGATTTTAGAAACATCTCCTTGGGGTTTAAAAGCTCTAAACCTCTGGATACAACTGCAATTCAGACCAGGAGAAAAGCTGGTTTGTTGTCCAGACCCTTGGGCAACCTGTGCACACAGTTAAATCCCAAAGTAAGGGAA
Source organism: Manacus vitellinus (assembly GCF_001715985.3). Classification (NCBI taxonomy): domain Eukaryota; kingdom Metazoa; phylum Chordata; class Aves; order Passeriformes; family Pipridae; genus Manacus; species Manacus vitellinus. Next base: position 2,493,958 of record NW_021940724.1, read on the forward strand.
AGTGTTGCTCCACTGTAGTCGCTGACAGTGATTTACAACACGGTGGCTTATCACTTCCATCTCTCCCATTCAAAATTGGCCACTGCTTGTGTAACTGCTCGTTTCCTGCTTATCACAAAGGCTAAGGTGTGATTTATAAAGTCTCTTTGTATGTTCAGTAATGACCTCTGAGGGGAAAAAAAAAACCAACTGTGCAAACTTTCAATTCCTTGACAGGAAATCAGAAACTCCAGGTGCTTTCCCCACAAAGCAGAAAAATCACCCCTGAGAACATCATATATCAGCTGTTGAGTCAATACACTTTCAAGAAAGACTTTAGGAATTTATCAGGAACTTCTGTTACATTTAGAAAAAACTAAGTAATTTCTGAGCTAAATATTGTAAGTTTGGGTTACTTTAGGACATGTATCCACAAATTTTAAAAGATTTGAACTGAAATATATAAAAGTTGCCTCCAGGATTCCAATTCTGGGTCAGTTTCAGTTGAAACAGGTAAAAGTTGTGCACCAAAAGGCAATAATTCAGCAAATGTCAGCTTCAGAGATACAGATGCCTCTTCAAATGCATTGTGCATTTGCTCAGACTTTAATTCCACCTGACTGTAAATGGGAATTAAATTACATTGGAAACATTACTCTCTCCCCAAAAAATCTTACTTATGTGTGAGAGAACAAACAGGGATATAGTTATGTTGTTAACTTAGCAACACCTACAGAAAGGAAAAATCACAAGCATTTGAAAATGTCAACATTTCCTCTCAATAAAAAACTGGATACATGGTTTAAAGACCATTCCCCCATGTATGCAATCCATACAGCTGGGCACGGATAAAGACTGCAGCCATGCCCAGCAGACCTTACCTCAACCTCATTTCTCACTTCTGCTCCTTCCCCAAAAGCCAGTTCTACCAATTTGAACTATACATCCAGTTCATAGTTCTAAATTACTTTAGAAGTGCATTTAAAAGTATTTAAAATTACCAAACCATGAAGTGCTGGACTTGAGCCTCCATAAAATAACACTTGAACTTGCCTGGAACCATTCTAAGTCTTTTACAGCACTGACTGTGCATGATTTCCAGGAGATTTATGTCCCTTGCATTATTTAAGAGGGAAGAATAGCCTGAGAAGAAATGGTTTAGACATGACACTTTGTCTCTCAACACTCCTGTTGAGTACACATCATCAGTTCTTGTCCACCTACATCAGGATAAAGAAAATAAGCTTAATTTTGGCATCAGTGAGAAGATAGTAGTAATTGTTGTACTGAATGAGACCAGAGTCCCTCTAGCTCAGGCTTCTGCCTCTTTCTGTGAACAGTACTGGGTGCAGCATAGAAAGGTGCAAGTTGAACTTGATTTTGGCTCATACCCACAAAGTTGTCAGCCAAATTTTGAATGCCAGAGCTTCACTCCTAAGGAATGACAAATGTGATGAAAAGAACACAGTTCAAACTTTCAAAGCTGGCAGGAGTCGGGGGGGGGGGGAATGGGATTTTCGAAGTTGACAACAGATTTCAGGGTTTTTCCATTTCCAGATGCCCAGTTTGAGATGTCTTAGCAGTGCCCGACTCACAGATCTTCCTCTCTGTCAGCACACAGTTTGAAATCTAAATAAGATGGTGCCCCTCTCCCCACTCAGATCTGGATTGGAGGCTTCAGAAGTCCAAAAGTGCCAATGTGACCTTTGTTTTCAGATTCTGACTTTGTTTTCAGCTTTTTAGACTCAGATAAAAAAAAAAACAAAACAAAAAAACAACAAGCTATTCTCAGTTTTTGGTTGGTTTCAGAGCTATTCTCCCCATACAAATCTAATTTCTAAGGTTTTGCTTTATTTTATTCTGCTCTTGCAGTGTAGATAATGTGACTCTGAAAAGCTCTGAGAGACAATAAATTGCACTGGAAGTTTAAGAAACAGGGATTTGTACCTTCTTCTGTGCCTGTAGAGCACAATCAGCCTTCTCAGTTCTACAGCTCAAGTCACTACAACGCAAACATTAATTTTTAGTAGTAATGAAGTGAATCTGAACCATCATGATACCTGTAAAAGCTTTGGAGGACCAAGCAAAATGTTAAACAAGAATATTCAAACTAAGGAAAATCAGCTGCATAAATAAGAATAGCTGTCAGTTTAATGCTTGGGTGCCCAACCTGAGCATCCATCTCCAGGAATGCCAGTGTTTCTCTGGCATATCACACTCAGCACCTGTGAACTGAAGCACTGAACTTTCAACCACTAATTCACATTTTCGTTTGTGGAGAAGACTCAACTGAACCTCTCCTACTGCAGACAGGCTGGGAGAACTCTGCTTTTAGAGCCCATCTGCAGCTGGCTGCCCAACCATGGGATGGGAAGGTGTCCAGGACAAAGGATCCTGTTCCACGGCGACTTAAACTCCACTAGTATTGTTATTTTCAAAACACTTTTTTCCTGCCTTAAATAATTTCAGTGAGTCAGGAGTGGTCCATGAGGTTCAGATATCCATGTTTTCTCTACATTTCAATACATCCATCTTCCCAAGAGAACTCTGTAAGCTCCTTCCCAGAAACTCCAAAGATATGTAGTGATAGGACAAGAGGGAATGGTCTTAAACTGGAGAAGGGCAGGTTTAGATTAGATATTAGGAAGTTCTTTATGCAGAGAGTGGTGAGGCTCTGGAACAGGTTGTCCAGACAGGTTGTGGACTCCCCATCCCTGGAAGTGTTCAAGGCCAGGTTGGATGGGGCTCTGAGCAACTTGAGATAGTGGAAGGTGTCCCTGCCCAAGAGAGGGGTTTGGCACGAGATGAGCTTCAAGATCCCTTCCAATCTAAACTATTCTATGATTCTATAACCTGAATACATCTCTGGGATCTCAGCTAATGCCTGTGGTGCTGCGGGAGGAAGGGGAAACACTCAAGAAATAAAGCAGAAGAAACCTCCTTGTCAAATCCTTGCAAAGAGAACCATTTCATACAGGAAGGTAGGTCCTTCTACAAAAGCCAAAAGCTACGGAGGAAAAAAATGTGTCCTTCAAACCTTCAAAGAGAAATACTCTGAAGGAGCCCCCTCCAAACAAAAAGTGTGATGTGCAGAAGCAGTATTTTACAAGAGCATGATTAACGTCACCATAATCCATGCTCTTACTGAGCTGTACAGACTCAAATGGTGTTAAGAAATCTGCATAGTAAGAAAGTCCCTGGTATTTATGCATGGCTGACATAGGAGGAAACATCCCTAATTCTCTGCAATCCAGGGAGCTGACGAAACTGGGAAGAAGAGTTTCAACAATGCATAAAATCCCCTTCAAGTACCAAAATCTACTGCCCCTTTGCACACTCACCCTTCCCTCACCAGACACAGCTCGTTTGTGAAGATGGAACCTCAGAAAGGGACTGTGACCACAGTGGGGCACCAAATAGCCCCAATGACAAGAAAGGATTTGAGATATTCCAGTTATATTGAGGTTACTTTGGCAATTATATCTTAAGCAGTGATGGGTTGCCTGATGAAGACAGCAACATAATCACACTGGCTGGTCCTCTAGAGCAGGAGGAAAAAGGAGATCTAAGACAAAGCTTGACCAAAAGAGTCCTAATAGCATTTTGAGCACCAAACCCATCTTAGTGCCAGTCTCATAGTCCTGCACAGGGTCTGCTGTGCACAGAAAGGACCAAGACAAGCCTGGTTTGAGATCCTGGGGGCCAACTGCCATCACATTTATCATGGTGAGAGGCCATGATTCAAGAGAAGCAGAGACATGGCAGCAGAAAATAAGACTCAGTTTAATAATCTCACTGATGCAATGGCCACTGTGTGAGCTGAATGGAATTATTAAACATTAGATAAACCAGACAGGAGACAGGTACCAGCAACACTCTCACCGTGGAAAAAGCATCAGTCAGAGCTTGCACCAGATTAGCCACAGTACAGCCCAAACAAAAGGCATGCCCTGCACAAAGTGATGCTTCCAAAATGCCAGTGCTCTCACAACTGCTCTTTCCTGGTCTAGAAGCAACACCACAGCCCTGTCTGAGCTGCAGCCTGTGCATGCAGATGTGCCTGTTTCCTTTGGATTGGGTTCAGTTCCTCTTGGAGCCACTGCAGGTGGTTGTTTTAACACCTCTGCAGCTCCAAGGCCAAAGGCTTTAAAGCATCTCCCTGACATAAAAATGCCACAGAACCACCTGCCTTAGAGCCAAGCAGCCCAGAGCAGAGGCCAGATCTGCATGTTGAGGAGCCAAAGTGAATCCATCACAGAGCCAGTAGCTCTGCTCCAGATCACACTCACACAGGACTAACTGCACAGAGAGGAAAATCCATCTGGATCTAGACCACTACACAAAGACCTGAAAGAGATCCCACATTTCCCTCTCCAACTCCCCGGGAGCAGTTGTAGTGATGCACCCATTCCCAGACTCAGCTCTGGGTTGGTAAAGGCTGAACCCAGGCTTTGCCTCCTCCTAAGAGACCTCAGTGAAATTGTCCACACCTGGAAAAGTAAAAGCCAAGTCTCTGCAGCTCCCTGCCTTCGTGTCTTGCACAGGAAAATGCAAAGCCCCCCTGCCTCCTTCCATGAAAAATACTCATTTCAGAGAGCACCTCCTAGTTTGGCAAATATTGCAGTGGAATCTTAAATTAGAAAGAAAAAGGACCCTTCCACATTAAGACTATATTTATTTCTGCAGAAGTCACAGTACAGGTGATAAAAGTGAGCTCCCCTTCCACAGGGCTGAACTCCATCACAAAACACATTGCACCCAATATCCCTCAAATAACAGTAACTCTTCCCACTTCTTTCTCCACTCAATTCAGCCTGCCCCGACCTCCCTGCCTCCCATTCCTCTCTCCCCTTTTGATCCTCTGCCATTTCCTCACCTTTACTCATTCATCTCATTTTCCCAAGCCGTGTCTTGAGACTCCAGGTTGCACCTGGGCCTGACTGCTCCAAATCTGGGCACAGTGGCAGCACCTGAGGACCAGGGGCTGACACGCAAAGTACCATCAGCACTGCTCACCAGACACGAGATTTTGCCCCAAACCATCCTTTTCCCCTTGCACTGTGCATGTTGACCATGAAAGCCATGCCAAGAGCAGCTGGAAAAGGCCGGAGCAATGCACACCCTGCATCATATCCCCTCCAATCCCACTAAACACGTGCCTGAGAGCCAGGACAGCGGCTTCATTCCGTGCAACCCTGTAAATCTCTGTGCCCTGCCTCAGCCACAGTGCATAATGGGTTCAGATTTATCTGCCTCTCTAGAGAAATAAGAGATTAAAAGAACATTTACAGTCCTGTGAAAGCACTGAGTCACAGGCGCTCCATTCAATGAATATGAGATACTATTATCACATTAGCAGCTCTTGGGATTTCATCTAGTTTCCTACATGTTGCTGTTTTTCTTAAAGCCACTCCTCTCAGGTCATGGGTTTCAATGAAAATTCTCATTTTCTTTTTTTTTTTTTCTTTTTTTTTCAAGAACAGGATGCTGCAAAAGTGCAAGAAAAACCTTGAAATCTGAAAGACCGGTAAGACAATGGAAAGAACACACATTTTGTTTTCTCCTTTCATGATTGTTCCCCCCCCCCTCCCAAAACCACCCATTTGATTGATAAGAACAAGACTCAGGGACTTGAACTGCTGCATTTCTTAAAATAAAGGGATAGTAGCACCTTATTGACATACAGAACCTAAACAGGCTCCTCCTCGGAAACCCCTCAACATACCTCATGGGTACTCCTGTCCAACAACTGTTGGCATAAAAGGACCATGCTTTCAGCCACCAGGGACAATTCAGTGTGCCACTGCTTCAAAATAATGCATGATAATATAAAATAATATATAATGAATGAGTGAAAACCCACGTCCTTCCATCTACCCCCTGTTTGAGCACACTGAGTACAAGCTCACAGGCATGAGGACAGTGTAACACCAGCCCATCTGACAGGACCTGAGCTGCTGCCACCAGTAACAGGGCCAAAGACAAAGCAATAATATCAAATTATGCTTTACAAAAAAAAAAAAAAAGCTTTTCATGTTTGGTTTTTTTTTCCTTTTTTTTTTATTTAATAACCCAGGATCACTAGCAACCTGTCGACACCTCTCCTGGAGAATCCCCACTGGAACCCATCAACCTCTCAACAACAGAGTTTTAATTTTCTCATATGGTGAAGAACAGCATCTTAAACAGCTTTATAAAATGGTTTAGGTTCTTTTGGACAAATCTGCTAAGTGACAACAATTTCGGTCTGGAAAATATTTTTATTATTAAAAATTTAACTCCTTCCTAGGACTGGAATGAACAGAAATAGTTAACAAGAAGAATTATAGCTGGGTAGGACCTGGGAAATTCTTCTCATTCCATTATGAAATCAACTAAAATATCAGGATGTCATAAAAAATTTGATTTAAAAGGATGCTCTAATATATATAGTTATAAATTTAACATATACTAAAGTTACTGGGGAAGGGGAATATCAATCCATTCCACTCTGACCAGTCTGATGGCAGTGCAAGCAGGAAATGCCCAGAGCCTGGAGAAGGATCACAGACCAGCAGGAAACCACCTGAAGAGCAGCACAAAGGAATTCCAGCCACTCCAGGGACAGGTGACATTATAGTGGGGGTCTGCTTCAGGTCACCCAGCATGGAAAACCAAGGTTGGATGGGGCTTGGAGCAACCTGGACTAGCTGAAGGTGTCCCTGCCCACGGCAGCGGGGTGGAATTAGATGATCTTAAAGGTCCCTTCCAACCCAAACCATTCTGTGACTCTATGATAAGATATGCAGTTTTTAGAAGCTAAACAGCATATTGTAAAAATATATAAAGCTTACAATATTGATATTTTCTTTTGATTTAAAAGTTGTCACATATTCCATGCAATATTTATATGTTATAAAAATCTTAAAATATAAATGTTATAACTATGTTACAAAGGTCTAAATGACACAGTCAGAATGAGATGTCTTTATATCAAAATAACATAGAATGCTAAAACAATTTGTTTAGACTTCACCCATCAAAACAATTTGTCAAAACTGACATGTTCTCACAAAATATTTCCATTTTGATAAAACAGCATTTTGACAGAAAACGGTTGAATCCCCACATTTTCATTCAGCTTGCTGAACTGTATACATCCTTGAGAACCAGATTGGATGTGAAAACAGGATGGGAATGTGAGTGATGTCCCTGCTCCTGTGCCCCTAAGCAAAGGGCTCAGGTTGTTTCTGAACCCTCCCCGAGACCTTCACTCTGCTGCACACCCTACAAAGCCAGATCCCCCATTAAGTATTTCCAAAACAAAATAAGTTAAAACTACATTTAAAAAAAAAAATGGCATTTTCTATAAAAATGACTGTTTGCTTTGAATTCTTTCGTAGACTCCCTGAATAAAAGCCAAATGGGGCTGGAGACATCTTCAAACAAATTTCTTACTTAAAACTTCAAACAGTCTTCTGTTCTCACAGCAGCAGAGTTCTGTGGTTTGAATTGGACCACAAAATAATGCAAATGAAGTCCAAAAGAAAAAAAAGAAAAAGAAAGTGCATCAAAAGCTGTTGATCTGTTTTCCTAATGGTGCAGCCACAACTTCAGAGCTCAGGCATCAGCTTCTGTACACCTGTCTTAAATATGGAAAGTGTTCAAGGAAAATATTATAAAGAGAGGGTTTTTGTGAAAACCAGAAGTTATAAGCAACTGTCCATCAAAGAATACACACGCTCAAAAGACACTCCTGGAGTCAGCAGTACTCTGTGGTCCCATTCATTTGAATTTACAACTGACTTATAAACAGATGTTAGAAGGAAGGGTGATATCTGAAGGAAAATGCACAGCTCTTTTATCCTGCTAGAAGATGCTCCGTCAAGCTATTGATTGATCTACAAGCTCTTACAGCTCTTAGTTATCTATTTTTTTTTAAATAAAACTGAACAAGTGTTAACTTCAAATTAATGTTTAGCCCGCAGGAGCTATTTAATACAAGAATATTCTGCAGGCTTTTTCAATTGTCTTCAAAATACCTGGAGCCCCCTGGTTTTTCAGCCCGCCCAAAGCACCCTGATCCCATTTCTCAGAGAAGATCATGCTGTACTTTTTATGGTCTTGACCCAGGAAAGGGGCAACACACAGGCTTTAATCCTTGCATACACAACTCCACGTGCAAGAACACTCCCTGACTAGAAAAAGTAGAGGAAAAAAAGCAGAGAAAGGCAGGAACATATGCTTTAGGTTCTCACTGGAACAATTCCCTTATAGTTTTTTCTGTTCAGTTACACTGAATTTCAGTACAAGGCACCCATTATCCTTCCTGCTGCCATTCAAGGTTTCCAGAAATTATCTACTTACATTCTCTCGGTCCAAACAAGCAAGTCCATGTGGAAAAAACTGTCTCCCTGTCCACAGAAGACTTTGCTTCCTAACATCCTTTGAGCCATTCACAGATGTGCACACTATCCCCCTCGGGTTTCTCTGGTCCTTAATTAACTGTTATCTCTTTAACAATAGAAAAAAAGCAGCAGGTGGTTTGGGAATTGCTTTTCATTTCTTGAAGCTTGCACTGGCCTGTGCTACGACTCCAACCCAGCTGTGGGAGCTGCAGGTGGAAGGAGGAGAGGAGTTGGATGCTGTGGGAGAAAACAATCAGTGTGTGCAAGCAGGGTGAGTGGCTGCTATTATACCGAAGTTATTTTTTTGAGTGAGGCAAGATCTTACAGAAATCCTCTCCATTAACTCACTGCAACTCAGGAATCCGAGAAAGACACTTTGTCCAGCAAGAAATAAGCAGCAGGAGGGTCACCAACAAAGGCTGAGACACTTCCATGCAGTAGGTTAGCCTGTCTTCATCCCAAATACAACATTATGGAAACAGTCTTCCTGAGATCCCACAGCTGTGGCTTTCTGCTCACAAGCCAAACTGTCCAAGATCAGAAATTTGCCTCATAGATCCCAACAGCCTAAGAGATCCCAACAGGAGAGTGACCTGTGTGCCAGGAACCCCTATCAGCCTGCCCTGACTGACTGAGCACAGCGGCCTCAGGTGCCCATCCAGCAGTAAATGATCTACTCATAAGTACTGTGATTAATTACTTCCCTTTGGTCAAAGTCAATACTTGGCTTGCACTGCATTATTTAAAATTTGAAAAAAAAAAAAAAAGGATAAAAAGAAGAGGTGCATGGATAATGGTCTACCTTGGTGGTGTTACCTATCAGCTACAGTCAGATTATGGAGATAAAGAACAGAAGTAAATTTATCAGCTCCATTTGCACTTGTCATGTCACTGAAAGACTTCACACAAGTGTAATCAGCACCACACAGCCAGGGATCACTGAAACACAGCTCTGCTCTCCCTTGGGATATGGGAATGGGGGAGGGAGATGCAGATGGAAGATGGCAACAGGTAAGGGGAATTAATCTCTTCCCACCGTTGCCCTTGCAGGGATGCAACCAATTCATTCACCTGTTCCCTCAGCATAACAAAAAGTCACCTGCAGCCATCCAGCCTCAACAGGGGGGAATTCAAGGATGAAGCATCCAAATTTCTGGAGCATTTACCATGCATGACTCTATTTATAACCTAGGTTAATGGTTGGGACTCAATGATCTTAGAGGTCATTTCCAGCCCAAATGATTTTATGATTATTTATTTTTAGGTGGTTTTACATTAATTTCACCTGGAACACAATTCCTCAACCTTGTTATCCAGATCTGGTACTGAAAAACAGAAACACCCTCATTAACACCACCATGAATTGGGAAGGAAATGCAAAATATCCTCTGGACACAAACATTTTTAAGTGGGTCTGTTCTCTTGTATCTGCAGGCATGAATGAAGGTTGATTATTCTGATTTTGCTATAGCATCCAACATGTTAAAAAAGGGCTGATTTTTTTTCTCAATTACATCTGTAAGAAATTAGGAGAAAACCTGATGCATAACTACAAAGGCCACAGTGTTTCACTTTGAGCAACTGGTTTCTGCTTCTCCAAAATTCCTTACCAAAACAGAAATTGTGCACTCTTTAAACACAGCAACAACATGGCTCTCTGCCCAATTCAATTCCAGGTACAAGGTAACTAAATTTCATTTTTATCAACAACAGTCTTAGAAATGAATCAGGAACAGCTGACTTAAATGATCTTGGGTATGTACAAGCACAGACAGAATTCCTGAAAGGTATTTCTGGAAGGCAGGCAATGCCCAGGTTTTGAAAGCTCTGCACAAACCACATAACCATAGGGGTTCCTCCATCATTAGTATCAATGTCCATTAGGGTGATGGCTCACTGTGAAAATGAGCATCCAAACTCCTCAGCTCTCACCACTTAACCCCAAGCCTCCATGTACATTCCTTGATTATTTTTTCCTCCGTGTGCATTAAGCTCCATGCTCCGTGCACAGAAGAGATGGATCATGTGCAACGAGAGCTCCAACTCCCAATCTTCAGACCCAGGAGTCTTAAGGAAAGCCTTGTCAAATCAGCAGTTCAGGGAAAGGGGGTGGGAGGGCAACCTGGAATTGTGATTGTAATTTCTAAACCCAATTTTATCCCACGGAGATAAAAAATAATAATAATGAAATTTTAAGAGCTCTGTTATTCAGGAAAAATCAGCATCTTAACCAAAAGTGCTCAGAAGCAAACCAGATCACAGAGTTCGGAGTGTGACTGCAGGACAGGGGCTTTGAGTGCACCTATCTGAGACACAGGTACCTCCACAATATTCCCTGCACAAAACTTCACTTAGCAGGCAGTTGCACAGTTATTTCCTTCCAAATTGTAGCCCCTCTGGGTGAAAACCAAGGAAGTATTTAGTTATCTTTGCAGGCACAGAGATTTGCTGTTCTAAGTAGACAGAAACGCACAGACATCCTGTAAAAACACAAAAACTTTACCCTGGTAAAGCCTACGTGTAGCACTTCAGAGCTTCTTGTATACTAGTTCCAGATGAAAAATGTAGAAAGAGGGGAAAAAAACAGGTGTACAAAGCAAATTTCAGTAATTCCCAGATAAATCTCCATCAAAGTTACCAATCATAACCACAGCCAGAACTATTGTAGCCACCAGTTTGGTTCAGTAAGTCTGGCCAACATGGGGCCAACAGTGGCTGTGAATTAGCAGGGAGATCTTTCACATCAAATTGCCTTCCACCAGGTGTCTCTGACACCAGAAAATGCAGGCAGTGGAAGAAAGGAGGTCTGGAGGTTACCTGACCCTGATTCAAATGCCAGACACTCTCCCCTTGCTTTGGCAATGGACACAAGAGGCACCTCTGTGCCGTGTCTCTGGTATCTCACAGACCAGCCCCAAATGGGTTCTGTGGCTTAACAACATCTAAAAGTTATGGGCCACTCTGTACAGGGATGTCACTGCAGTATAAATATCATGCCCAAGGCTCTGACCTCACACCTCCAAACTCCATCTGATTATCTCAACATACTAAGTGCCTTTTCTCACCTCCAAACCCTGCAGTCGCTTTCTGAAGGATATTCTTTGGAGATAGCTCTGTAAAATGCAACAAATTTACAGCAGCACAATGTTCTTACATAAAGCATAAACCAGTTCACTGCACAATTACCTTTTTTTTCTCTGGCAATGCCAACAGTCTACAGCAAATATCCACTATGAATAAAAGCATCAAAACATAGAAGACAAATAGAGGAATGCGATGTCCAAGAAATCCATTCTGTGTTTGGGTTGGTTTTTTGGTATTTTTTTTCGTTTTCTGTAGTGTACAGAAACAACAGAATGAGTGAGGATGATGCTTGACGTTTATTATAAGCATTATATTGTTCAATGCACTACAGAAGAAACACCAATTAAAAAAAATAAAAGGATGGAAGTTCTGGTTAATGCTTAAAAGTGGGGGTTTTTTAGAATCATAGAATGGTTTGGAGATTGGAAAGAACCTTAATTATCCTCTAATCCCAACGCCCCTGCCATGGGCAGGGACACCTTCCACTAGACCAGGTTGCTCAAGTCCCCATCCACCCTGGCCATGAAAATTTCCAGGGATGGGGCATCCACAACTTCTCTGGGCAATGTGTTCCAATTTTTTTCCTGTTTGTTGTTTTTTGGGTTTTTTTCCCTCACAAACAGAGATTTGAAAAGTTTCAGCCTCAACCCCCAACACAAAGATGCATCTCAAAGGTGAAAGGCAGAGGGATATCTTGTGGGAAAACCCCAGCAGGATTCAGGGTCACCACTCACTCTGGTGCCACAGAGCTCGAGTTGGTGAGGTACAAACAGCAGAGTAGGATTCAGTAGGTCTAATTTAAGGATCTGCCTGTGGTTTTCCCCAAATCTCACTGCTCACACAGAGAACTCAGGACAACAGTGGAAATCTAACCATCCCCGTGACCCAAAAGTAAGCCAGCACACTCCAAAATTATCACGGAAACAGCAAACAAGCCTTGCTCACCAGGACTTCAACTTCTGACACCCCATGAAGCAGAAACATATGTTTTCAAAAAAATCATCAGACTCATTTTGCAATTTACAGTGTGTTCTGTAATTAATCACATTTGTATTGCCAGCTCCTAATGACTGAATCCCGTTTAATCACTCCGGAGCCTCTCGGCTGCGTGATGTAAGCACCACAAATCAGAACCTAGAGGGCCTTATGAACATTCATCACACATCCTTCCCGAAATTAATGGTACAGTCTAAGCACAGCCAGGCCCCATGAGGTGCTTAACATCCTATGCACAAGATGTAAATTCATAATCATCATCACAACACCATCAAAGAAATACTCCATGAAGGCTCATTTTGCGCTTGCTAAACATGTGTTTTCTTCACTTGAAACTAGAAAAAGGGCTTGAACTATAAATCCCAGGATCAAAAGCATCCCCCAAACTTTGAAGAGTTTAAATCTGAATCAGAGATCAGCGTGGAACATTATGCAAGGCATCGTCTGAAATGAGAACTGCACTGTGTTACAGGGCCTGAAATGTGAGCAGCTTTTCCACAGTGCTCCAAATTTTCTTTGAATTCTAAAACTTTAGCTTCTACATCAATCTGGGATTTTTTGACTGGAGATGATGGTGCTCCCATGAACCCAAATGCTTTCACTGCTAAATCAAGCATTAGTGCAGAGCCATGGTTTGTGAGCCTTTCATCTCATCTTCATCATGAAATGTCTCCTCAAAGTTTTTTTGGCTCCTTTCTTTCTAAATAAATTTTTGTAGATGTTCTACAGGAAGAGGCCTTGCAAATAGATCCACCTGCTGATGTCCAGGTTGACAAGTTCAAGAGCAGTAGAAAGACTCAAAGCAAGGTAAGACTCTATGGAAAAAGGTGTAGATGCCTCACATTGCCAGGGATTCCTCAGCAACATTCCCAGGGTTGCCAGACTTGTGGGATTTCCCCCTCTTTAGTGTCTATAATCATCACGGCAGAGCCTTTTCAGTAAAACTGGTGCAATACATAGCAGGATGGTTTCCTGAGGCTGGTAAAGTTTTCCCTGGATATATTTTCTAGATCAACTCGAGCAGTTTAGGAAGTAGCTACATTTTTACACCATGGCCTGAAAATGCTGACTTTCCCCTTGTTTCTTCATCCATTCCCAACAGACAGTGGGGGAAAAAGCTTTTTTTAGCTACTAACGCAGGAGGTGGATGCTCTGCCTCACAACACAAACTAAACCATCAATCAGGATGGGTTTCATCACATCCTTAAGCCTATTTATAGTTGTTTTTTTTTTCTTTTGTGACCAAAGTAAAAAAAAAAAAAAAAAAGAGAGCACACACAAAGACCCAGAAACAAATTATTTGGGAATTCAGAGCAAAAGCTTTCCAATGTCACGCAAAAGGGCCAGAACTGACCCAGAAATTGGAATCTGGGTTAGACGAACTGATTTTTGATTGTCATCAGGAAAATGCTTTATAGGAGCATCACTTAAATCTGTGCACTGTGTAACAGCCACCTCCATGGGCTCCAGGAGCATATGGGCTGCTTCAGGAAACAAACCCCTTCCACAGTGACTGGGAGCCCACATTATCATGCATAACGAAGGAAAAATCAAGTGCAAGTCACAGCTGGCTCGGGATCATGCTGGTGCTTGCATCTGCCACTAGCAGCCTCCCAAATTCACTATACCCATGCTCCTCATGAGCAAAATCTGAGGTGCCCCCAGGTGCATCTGTAGGAAGGCTCTGCTGAAGACGTGACACAGAACACGCTGGTTTGTCCTTGGCCTAAAAGAGCTCAGAAAATCCTCCCTCAGCTCAAGTCTAAGAGACATTATTTAATCCTCAAACTGACCAAAAGAGGTCCACTGTAGAAACATGTACATCAACTTTGGCATGCTCTGGATCAAATCCCTTGTGCTATTTACCCTTCACACTTCCTGTCCAATGGACCACAAATCATCTCCTTCTCTGATATAAGTCCTGAAAAATGTGCCTAACTTAGAATATTAAGGGTAGGGTTGGTTTTTTTTTAAGTCTCCACAGATGCCTCCAATGGTGATTAATTAAATTTGACCATGTTTTACCTATTATATATATCATTAACAATCTAGGCCTAGTCTTACAGTTAAGGTGGCATTTACATTCCAGAACTCCTCTGGGGAAAATTACAGGAGACTGGGGGAGGGAAATTAAATGCAATTACCAAGAATGACTATTTAAAATCTCTCAAGCTAATAATTTTTAAAGAATATTTTATTAAAAATGCAGTCAGCTAGACATCAGTTAAGCTGACAATGACCAAAAAGAGTGGGTTTTACCCACTGTTACACTTTCAGGGTCAATCCTCCCATTTTTTTCTGTGGCTTCTGGGTTTTCTAGCTCCACAGCTTCAGAGCACATACCCCAGGAGGTGATGTGAGTGTGGAAAAACAACTCTGGATATTCACTGTTGGATATTAAAGGTGTGGAGATCTCCAGAGTCATGAGTGAGATGCACAGATCAGTGGTATTTGCTCAGATAATGACACTGTATTCTCCTCAATGACAACACACCAAGCCTACAAATGGAGCTGTAATTCTTCTGTTCAACAGTGAACTGATGCTCAAATGTTCTGAATTTTGTTCTGTGTTCACATGGTCTGAACCAAAGGGATGGATGATGTCAAATGGTGGCTCAACACGGAGCAACAGGGCCAGTACTTCTAAAACTTACTGTCTCCTCAACCCCCTCCTTTTATTTAGGAGCCTCATTGAGACTGACAAGAAAATAATTTACATCTTGGCACTTAAAGGTCTTGGGAGGAAGATTTTGCTGGTTCGTGCAAAGGATGGAAGGGGGTTTTGCATCAGCAAAGGGAGATTTTACTTGAAATGGTCTCAAAGGTACTAGTCAAAAATCTACCCTGTTCCACCTGCTGCTGAAGAACAAGGAAATCTCAGGAAATCTCTATTTACAGAAAAGCCTGATGTCTGTTCATAGCCTTTCCTGCAGTATTTCCTTGGAAATACAGATTCTCATTCACAGTCTCTGCCTCACACTCCAATTACTCTTTTCCTCCCGTATCTTTGTTCCTCCAGCACAACTTGTACTAAATGTCAGGTCCAAAACCAATGGTTTAGTCACAGTGGCTGCAGTGTTATCCTGTGCACTGTGATCAGAATCATGAGCAGCAGAAGGCGAAGCTGTGGGGTCTCAGCTGCTCATCTTAAGTGCTCCAAGCCTCCTGAGCAGAGCCTGAGTCCCACTGAAACGTGTTCTCCTTGCAGGAGGTCAGGAGCTGCAGCAGAAATTGGTCCTGCCAACATTTTGGGCTGGGGAAGTTACCTTCTGCAGCTCAGCACCACTGCAAGGACTTCTGCTCCATCAACCTTTGCCAAAGTTGAACTCCTTTGCTGTGCAACAGGCTTGAGCTTTGACCTCTACAGACATCACCTAACACATGGCCTAATAACACTAAAGAATAAATGAGACTGAGATCTGTAGAGGTTTGGACAAGCAAAGCTTCCTCAGTTTTTAATACAACCCCTCTTCTAATACAAAGCCCTGGTCATAATGTTGTACAAACCTCATGGAGCTGTACTCCATCCAGCCAAGAGGGATAAAATTCAGTTCCCAAAGCTGCCCACTACAAAAACAAGTGGTTCCACAGGAGAAAAAAAAAAAAGCCAGGAGGGGGGAAGGAGCTCAGTTTCTTTGGCAAAAGCAGCTTAGAAATGCCTTATTCTATGCACCTGTGTCCAATGCCACCACTCCACACAAAGTGCATCACTGTCCAAGTTTGAGCAGATCCTCAGCTCATGTTGATGCCTTCCCAAAGTTAGCTTTACCCTTTGATCCCCTTTGCTTTTGCCTCCTTACTGTGTCTCACTTGCTTTTCACTTGCATGGTCCAGCTGTGAAAGCATCAACTGGCTGCAGTCCTGTTGTTCCCAAGGAAAACTCAGGTCCCTGCAGATTTTTTAAAAGTTATTGCAAAAGATATGGAGCACAGAGCTAATACACATCCTGATCTCCTCCTGGCCATTTGTCATGACAGCCAACCATAAAGAAACATCACTAGCACACCCGAGCCCCAGCCTTGCCAAGAGCCTGAGCTTGAGGAGAATTTCAATCTCCCTGCATAAATCTCCAAAATCCAGCGCAGAGGTGTCCAAGCCTCGCCGGCCCCATGGGGTCAGATTCCAGAGCACTTTGGGCTAGTTCCAGTCCTTCAAGCAGCAAACTGGGTGCTGAAAGCTTCCAAAACCCAAAAAACCTACTTGATTACATTCAAGAATGACCAACATGCCCAAGTGATCTCCCTGTTGGATAATGACCTCAGCTGGGGTCCTGTGACACCTACAGCTGTGATGGCAGAGAGTGGCTGGCTGCTCAGCCTTTAGGGAAAGGAAAAATTCAGACTGTGCTGTTCTCTGCCTTGAAAACCCAGATGCACACCACAGGGGCAGGATGGAATGAATCATTCTTTGATATTCAAGCATCTTCCAAACAGCGGAACAGGTATCAGGAGAAAACAAACAGAACCGAGTACAGTGCTGTGTACAGAAATGAACTAATATCAAGCTTGACTGAAAAAGTTGATTAAATTAGTTTAATTTAAAAGCCCAAACAAACCCTGAAGGAGGTTCTTTGTTTATTGCTTTTTACCGACAGCACACGTTACAGAAGAAGCACCATGTGGGCATGAAATATTTATTCATTAAATCTTTCATAAAGCTCCACACTATTGGTTTCACTCAAGATATATTTATAACTTGTCAAAGTCCCCGAAAAATCACTGCTTTTCTTTCCCCCACCTCTATTCCCCCCTCACACACTGTTTACAAAAGGATTAGTCAGATTTCAGTTTTCATTTCAATATTCCTGATCCTCAGCTCTGCTGTTGCTTGTACACAAGATGCTGCTTCTTTAATCATAAAAGGATTCATAGTTCAGCCTTCCCTTTACCGCCCAAAAGGGACCCTTATGGTGCTGCAAACCATACGGCTGCTTTACAACATTCCTGCCCTGGGAATGGCAACACCATTCATTATGGAGGAAGGCTGCAGTACGTGGGAATAAAAGCCAGGGCAGACAGCCCACCTAGGCAAGGGAGAAAGCGCACTCATTTCAGTATGGGCACGTCTGAGTCACTGGCTATCAAACCTCACCTCACTGGTGAACCACTTTTTGAACCCTTCCTTGGCTGCCAGCCAACCTCCAGATTAAACCCATGCTCCGAGCTGGGTTAATAACACACTTGTGTAAACAGTGCTGTATTATCCTCAGTGTTTGCTGTAAAACTATGTAATATTGTTTTACAAGGTTTGCTGACTATATAGCTCTGTCCAGGACAGGAATGAGGACAGGTTATAGCTACAGATGAAAGCATTTTCCTCCCACAAGGGTGCAAAAATCCAGGATTTGCATTAGAGGGTAACTGCATCAGAGAAACTGTCAGCTCTCCAAGGAGCTGCACTGATATCTAACCTAGCTGTAGGCCAAACCAAATTAGCCTTAGCAATACTCTACTCCGCTCCTGGGAGACCCTTGCCTGGAGTATTAGTATTGCATCCAGCTCTGGGGTCCCCAGCACTGGAAGGACATGGACCTGTTGGAGTGAGGCCAGAGGAGGCACCAAGATGATCAGAGGGATGAAGCACCTCTCCTATGAGGAAAGGCTGAGAGAATTTGGACTGTTCAGCCTAGAGAAGAGATGGCTCCAGGATGACCAAATTGTGGCCTTCCAGTACTGGAAGGAAGCCTACAAGAAAGATGGAGAGAGACTTTGGACAAGAGCATGGAGTTAAAGGACAAAGGGGAATGGCTTTTAACTGAAAGAGAGTAGATTTAGATTAGATATCAGGAAGACATTTTTCCCTGTGAGTGTAGTGAGGCACTATCAACCCCAGAGAAGCTGTGGATGCCCCATCCCTGGAAGTGTTCAAAGGATGGTTTGGAGCAACCTGGTCTAGTGAAAGTGTCCCTGCCCATGGCATGGGGTTGGAAATGCATGGTTTTAAGGTCCCTTCCAACCCAAACCCTTCTATGATTCTGCGATAAAAAAGCACCCAAAACCAGCTGCTGAACAGGCACTTTAGGTGCACTGCAGGGTCCCACAGAGTTTTGGTGACCACAGTCACTGCACCCCTGCCTTGTTGGACCATGGTCTAAACAGGCCTGCTCCTGTTTCCCTTCCTCCATTTGTTTGTGAGAATAAATAAATATAAATACAGCATAAGCAGATGTTCTTGTTGCTGGAAACTAGGCTTGCTGGGTACATTTCTGCTGAAACAGTCTCTTACTGGAAAATTAGGTTTTGATTAAAGTGTGTTCTTTTCTTGCTTTTAGTAAACAGAGCCTGCTTCACGTGCAAGCTTTGGGCTTTTTTTTTTTAACTGGAAAACCAAACCATCTTGCACAGTTTCGGTCTTTCCAATGCCTGATCCTCAGCAAGGGCTGGGTTCCTGAGGCACAAGAGCATCCTGAGGGGCATCAAGGAGACATCTCGGGATGACTCCCATAAGGAGAGGCCAGATCCTCATGAAAGTCTAACCCAGA
The DNA here is from genome assembly GCF_001715985.3 of Manacus vitellinus. Lineage (NCBI taxonomy): Eukaryota > Metazoa > Chordata > Aves > Passeriformes > Pipridae > Manacus > Manacus vitellinus. Next base: position 2,512,885 of record NW_021940724.1, read on the forward strand.
CAAAAGGAAAAGGAAGGACCATCACCCAAGTCTGTGGTGCTTAGTCTGATGTGACTCAAGACAACGTTCTGGGTGTTTTTAATCCCAAAGACAACCATCCTGACATTTTTGAGGGGAAAAACAATGATTTTTTTTTTCCCCAAAGGAAAATATTGACAACAAAGCAGAGGTTTTGCCTTTATGGGTTTGTGAAGGGAAAGAACACCTTCTCTAAGCCAGTTAGACCAAAAACTCAATAGAGAAGCACAGAGACCCCAGCTGATGAGGCTTTGCCCCAGGGAAAACCTTCCCCTTAGCAGAGAGCCTGACAGTACCCCATGGCCATGTACCTAAACCACAGGGTCACTGCAGAGCGACAGCTGGGAGTCTTGTGGGAGGTATGTTCCCTAAGGACCACCTCTATTGCACTCCCCAAAAACCTGAAACAAAAGGACCTGTGTTTAACCAAACACTGATTTTTCCCCTCGATTGCCTCCCCCACTCACAGCAGTCCCAGTTAAAGCCAAGCAGAGCACACCTCACATTTCCCACTCAGGCAGTGCTCCTTTGTCCGAGTTTCACAATTGAAACATCAGGATAAATAATTTACTCCCGAGTCCACCTTATAAACCTGCCAGCAACTCATTCCTGCAAGGTTCTCTGCAGCTATGCCTCTAGACCTGAAAAATTATATTAAAAGGAAAATCAAAACAGAAAAGGTTGACCTCAAGCCCAGCAGACCAGGAGATGATCAAAAATCTCTGCATTTGATAGAGTCTACAACTCAAACTCCTTGCAAAGCCTGACCCACCAGCCAGGCTGTGCCACATTTACACAGTAGTTCCACAATTAATTACATTCCCAAAAGACACGTGGGGGCCTGTTACACTCAGTTTACCCCAGAAAGGCCTCACTTGGCAATATTAAGTCTTTTGAAAGCAACTTAAGCCAGCAGCACATGCAAAAGATTTGCAGTTTCACACAATAGTGAAAAGACCATTTTCCCTATCAGGACAACATTCTCCTGATGCCACACGAGCAATGGGCTGACTCTGGAATTTTCACATCCCTGATGGAGGGATCTGAGTCATGTCAAGGAAGGGAAAGAAAAACTACTGTGGGTGCTGTAATGACAATACGTTTTTCTCAGGAGCAAGTCTGCAAGGGGCTTTGTGGGGCGGGGGGGAAAGGCCAAGCCACGACATGTTCCACTGATTTCCAGCTGCTGTAAATGCCCAAGAGACACCAGAGTCAACTGACATGACTCCCACTAGGGCAAATTTCAGTCCCCAAACCCCTGGATCTTCAGTCAAAGCCAGCATTATTTTTACCTCCTCTCCGCCCCTTTGCCTTTACTAGGAGAAAAAAAATGCCATTTTTTATATGCTCATTAAGTATAATCTGCTAAATGTTCTATGCCAATGCATAAAGCTGCCTACTATGCTAATAGAATACTTAATTGACATTTATTTGCTGACTAGTTATTTATGCTAACGTCACCCCTGCATAATTAATAGTCTGCTAAAGTCGGCTTGAAAAGCACACATAAAACACTGTACTAGGAGTCATTTACAGCATTTAAAATAAAGAAATCCTGCCATCTATTTACATTAGCTCAGTCTAAACTTGGTTTTGATGGAATAAGGGGATAAAGATTGGGCAGAGAAGATTTTAAAAAACAGCCCTATATACTACTTTAGAAACATCCACAGTCTTTGACAGTGCAACCTGCCAAAGAAGATTTCCGAGTTTCATTTTACTTGGCTCGAGGGCCCAGTTCTTAGCTGATGTAAAACACCATAAGCTCATTGAATGCCTACTCATGTTCTCCAGCCTCAAGCTCTTAGGAAGTAATATTTCAGGTGAGCCTTCAGTGTTAAGAGCTAAACCAGGGCCAGATCTGCTCTCAATTACACCAGCAGAAAAGCAAACTCATCTCAGGTAAGTTAATGGAGATGAGCCAACTCCTCAGAAAGATAAAAGGGGAAGTCCCCCCTGCCCATCTGATCCCTCTACCTGCACCCTAATCATAGACCTGTAGGCATAGTTTAATTTTTATTTCCTCTGGCATGAGATTACCAGGGGAAGGTTGGCTTCAGTTTGAAAAAAACAATAATATCTATGATTGTATTTTCTGAGTGGGAAGCTCTGGAGGTCCTCATCTATTGTCAGAAACATTATCTGTGTGTCTCTCTCTGAAGAACCCATAGGCAAGACTTTGTGGACACAAGTGACCTCCAAGAATGATGCTGAAAGGCCACATCTCCACCACGCTGAGCTGTGACTGCCAAAAAAGCCTTCTGTGCACCCAGGGAGTCTTGAATGACACCAAATCCACATCTGCAACACACCAGACCATCTTCTGACTACGCAGAATTCACTGAGTCCTCATGCCATAAGTTTTGATGTGCCCAACCAGATCCATTTCTCCCCTCTCCTTTATACCCGTCATCTCAAGGAGTAGGATTCTGCTCTGTGATAGATTCAGATATATAGATATATAAAAACAAAACAAACAAAAAAGCAACAAGCTGGCATTTGGAGGCAACTCAGTTTGCCATGGCACAAGTTTTATCTCCTTCTTCATCCATGCCCTGCCCAGAATCCGACTCAGCACTTGGAATTTGAGTGAAATTTCCCTCCTTTCTCCTGAATCTAGGGTAGAAGTTGAAACAGACACACGACAACCTATTCAAATAGGGATTAAGTAACATTTGCCTTCATAGAAATACTATAGGTAAAATACTTAATGTTCAACACTCTTAACAGCATATTTGATAATTAAACTTAAGAAAGTTTAGCACCATGCAAGAGGGACTCATTTAACCCCAGAATGAGGTTTTTGAGTTTTAATTCCCCTTATATTGGTGAAACAGAGAAGTAAAAGCTGCTCTTCTACACAGAATCACAGTGTGATTGATCACTGTGATCACCAAATCCAGGTACAGCTGGTGTTCAGAGGTTTTTTCCATCTGTCCCAGTTCATTGTATAATCAAAACATAGACCCGGTTCTCTCCCTGCTGTATTTCTTTCCACCTCAAGCCTCCTCTCTCTCCTAGTTTACATGGCAGGCAGACTCTAGCCCACCACGTGGATCTGCACACAGCAATGCCCTATTTGAATTTCCATCTGTCAATAACATTAAAGCAGAACCACCACGGCAATTACAAGTGTACACAATAATCTTGTCGTCCAGCGTCTTTAGCGCGTCCCAGAATGCATTAAGACGGTGCCAGGAGAGACTGGGCTCTGTTGGCTCAGCTGTAAATCTGCAATCTGTACAAAAACACCCACGTGTCAATCACGGGACGTTCCTGTTCTCCTCGTGGTTCACGGTGCATAATTTAACTACTACGCTTGTCAGGTTCTCCACGCTGCTCGTGCACCCGATGGTAAATGTGTTCATGAACTCAACTGTCATCAACAAAGGGAAACAGCACGTGGAAATAACAGGCTAAAGGAGGCAAGAGGCCTCTTTTCCTTTCACAGTTAAAGGAATTGCCAGTCAGGGAAAGTTTAGTCGGGCTTAAATTTTTAATGCTCAATGGGTAAAACGTCCCAAGGGTTGAGGGATGTTGACAAACAACTGCATCAGCTCTGTGCTGAGGAGGAAGACAGTGTTTGGGTAAGACATAGGAGGGGATTAATGCCGTCCCTGTTCCCATGTAGGATGATATAAGGGGAAATTTTAACTAACTGATTTGTATTATATCCCACAACCCTGTAGTGCAGAAAACAAATCCTACCATATCACCACAGCCTTGCCACTGTCAGTGAACTATGAAGCAGGTTGTCCTTCCTAATACAAATTACAACTGCTGAAGGGCCTTGTCAGAAAGGATGAAAATTTCACACTCAGCTACATCAGGCAGTAGTTACCCACTGCTTACACCACAGTTAAAATGCAATAAAAAAGAAATCTCTGTCCCAGGACGTGACATTAGAGCTGATCAGTGCCAAAGCTACAGACCATAAGGACAGCTTCACACTTGCCTCAGCTAGTTCATGAATAAACATCCAATTCATTCAAATGAGTTCTATATTAACTAATTTAAATAATTTTCATTTTGCTTTGAATGGTAAACAGATCTATTCTGCCAGGATAGTTGAGTTTGCAATTCAAATTACACACCGATTTGTAATGAGAAAAATATAATTAATGGCAAAGCTTGAAGTAACTACAATTTTACTCCTTTGATTTCCTGTGGAGGAGAAGGAGGGGGCGGAGGGTGAAGCTCTCAGGCACACATGCGCTCACACACCATCCTTCCATAAGCCAATACATTTTGTTGCCAATTCCAGTATTTTGCTTGAGCAGTCCTGATCTAGTGCACTGCACCACCATGGGAGGACACAACGTGACTTGACATTCTCCTCACAGGCCACAGACACTGTGATGCAACACTGACATCACCCAATAAATAATCATGTAGCAGTCTGCAGATTAAACGACTTCCTTCTATTGGGATCATAAACAATAATTATTTGGCAGCTGCCCCTTAGAAGCTCTGTGTGTGCTGGACATTAAATCAAGTTCTATTGATTTGCTAAACTGAGCCAGCCCATTTTCCTCGTGTCTCTCTCCCACCTAATGAGATTCTTTGTCCCATCACTCCACCATTCTTGTCTGGCATCACATTTGTAAGTCAAGCACTGATCAGTCCGATCTGATCCATAAGGAGAAACAGAGCATTGTCCCAGCGCTGTCGTTCTGGCCGTTAAACAAGTCCTTCTTGGCAGATCCCTTTTTTAACCAAAGCCTTCAGCTCCTGATTAAAATCAAACCCTAATGACAGATAACCAGCCCTGGCCACAGGCTGTTTGCATGGTCCTGCCAACAGATACCTTCATGGTAATCAAGATGTGCAGAATCAGTCCCTTTGGAAACGGGCCCACACAATTTGAAGCTGGTTTTTGTTTCTCCCAAAAGCCTGACAACAAAATAGTGTGCAATGGTAAAAAGGTAAAAAAATCTCCACAGAGTTCAGAGAGAACATCAGTTTCTCTTTTACTAATGCACAGATTCTATGATTCTCTGAGTCCTGAAGGCTTAAATCAATCTTGGGCATTTTAGTTGCCTCATTCCAAAATACGAACCCAGTTCTTAAATGATTAGATCACTTTTGAAATAACAACCTGTGCATTTAATTTATTCTTTCTGAAAACTATACTAAGATATATTCAACAGAGTTTATTCACTGAGAATGGGAGTGGGTGAAAAAAAAAACCAAACAAACAAAAACCAACTGGGCAGTTGCCCAAATTTAAGACCCCGGTGTACAGTTACATCACCCATCCAGAGGAGAAGGGACGTATTACACACTTGCAGTCATTCAAGCAAGACAATTCACACAAAGTAGCCACGACCCAAAGGGCAAATTCCAACACATCCAGGAAAAGTAGTTGCCTCCGGTTATAAGGCAATCGTTATTTTCTATTATGACACTCGATAAGATCTCTTAGCCCCTTGACCCTCACATTTCCAGATTTAGTTTGTAGCACTGTACACCTTTCGGGTAACGTTGATTATAATCCACATAATAAAATGCAGTTTAAGAGACCCATAAAATAAAATACCTCACCCCTCGCACATCAGCTTGATTTACTGGTGCTAAGCCAAGAGATTTCTCAGCCACATTTATCTTCAGGACTTCTGGTTGTTTTTTGTTTTTTTTTTAAACAATCAATCTTGTGTTTATTCAAAACACACAGATCAGAAAAAAAAAGTACGTTCAGCTCAGATTTGGGCATACACAAGGCAGGAATGTCAGCTCTGATTCAAAGATCATGTCTACAGCTCACTTCAGTGGGAAGTCGGGCAACACTTACACCAGAAGAAATCCCACATGGCATACAACTGGTACATGCACTGTTTTCAATGCTCACACGTAACAGGAAGAAAAAGAGTAACTTCAGCAGCAGAATCCTTAAATGAGACTTTTCGTTTATGTATGCACAAGCTGGAGGCTAAATATTCATCTCTTCTTCCCTTGATCCAGAATAAATGGGATATATGGCAGGAATACTTACCAGAAACACTGACAATATGCCTCTGCTTGGAGCTATGTAGTAGTAAGGATACATAGCTGCTATGGTGATGTACATAGTACATATATACATATATAAAACATATATATATTCTTACACACTGGGGATAAATTGTATTATTAACAAACCACTCCACATGGGGCATTTAATAACATACAGCTCTTGCCTTCAGTTTTTGTGCACCTAAGACCTGACAATCAGGACATGCCCTAACCTATAATGACCAAATTTTGCTACCTTTAATCATGTGTATCTACCACTGGAATTAAAAGCTGTCAAAATCTGGCAATGGAAGGTTTTAAACTGAGTGCACGGTAAACTTCTGATTTTGGTCACACCCAAACTGATCTTGCTTATTTTAGTTTGTTCTCACTCTGAGTTTCATCCCTCCTTTCTACGAGAACGGGACAGTTTTCTCCACTAAGTGAAAATCACAGCCTTACAGTTTAGCAGTAAGTTTCCTTGTTAAGACAACACTTCCTACAGAAGCACCTTCTGCTGTCACCAACTACGGCAAAAACGCCTTTGCTAGACGCTGACTGGCAAACTGAATCACCCACTGACCCGTGGGGACATGACCCTGACTGCCCCACCCAACACCAGCTGAGGGTCTGGAACACCCACCCCAGACAAACCGGAGATCCAGAGATTACCAAAACAGCCAGAACTCACCATCTGGAGGCATCAGGACCTTGTTGTTCTGTGTACACCAGCCCACGGGGTGCAGATCTGCTGTCATCACGTCACACCAGAAGTCTGCCCTGCGGTCGTCCCCGTAGCCGCAGTAACGAAGCAGCAAGAGCTGTCCACATGTTGTGATGATCGTAGCCACCCAGTACGTGTCTGGATTGCTCTTGTTGGCCACTTCTAATTTCATCCCTGGTTGGAAACTGCTTTGAAGGCTGATTTCAACCTTGCAAAATGAGAAAGGCGTGGTGTTACCTTTGCTTCTTTGCAGGGAGACCCCCCCCCTCCCCTGATAATGCTGCCCTTAAAGTGCAGCTCCAGGATAGGACACGAGTTGATTTTGCTTCTTAATCGAACCACCTCCTTCACATCTGTCTAAGAAGTTCCATTCCTACTTCACTGGCACATACCCCGTCATGAGAGGTCCCACATGCTCCAAAGAGTCATTCCACGTGCACTACATCTAAGAGAGGAGTGGTACCCATCTTCACTTCCTAAATCTCACAAATTCCTGGGAGAAAGGTGATACAACTCAAATGAGGGATCGTTTCCTACTGCACAGCTCCATCAGGCAAATCATTGGACACATGCAAGGTAGAAAGGCAGGTATGAAGCACCTCTAGGAGTTAAGCCCAACTACAATAACTAGTCATACAGCAACACTGAAGCATCTCTTGAGGCTTGACAAGCATCAAGGGCTGAATGCTCTACCAGGCAGACCAAGTGTTTTCACTGAACCCATCTGCAGCAGCTCAAGCCTCAACTAATTCACCCTCCCAGCACCCTGGTAAATGAGCTATGACCCATCACCTCAAAAAAGTAAATTGTTTAGGTCACTGTCCTGCCACCTGACAAAGATGTCACTTCCATTTACCTAAGCAGTGACAGGTCACATGTAACTTGCCTTAGGACACTGGAGATGACAGTGCACCTCTTTTGGGATACTGCAGGGCCTGCTGTAGGAACAGCATAACTTGTGTTCCAAAGGCCAGTGGGATGTCTCTACCTGTTGTTGATAAAGAAGAGGTGGATGCCAATTCACTGGTTCAGGTGCCAGCCTTGTTTTCAGAAAACCATCCAAAATGTAGCCTGTCACTCCCCACAAGATGTTTAAGGACAGCTTCTTTACAGGTTTATTAGAATCTTATCTGATACTGAAACAAGAGAAACTGTAAATCTGGATAAGCCTGTCTCTGGTTAACTTCTCATTTAAATGACAGGTTTAAATGCCTCTTTTACTCATCGTAAGTGTAACATGGTCTACTTGGTGAACTGAGGATTTCACAGACTTGGGGATGACAAGCTGCTGCTGAAAAAAACAGTCCTCTGGCACGTGAGTAGTGCTCCCTCACTCATCCCACTCCAGCTTCTTACCCAAGGGCTGCCCAGCCAAACCCATTTATTATTTGCAGGTAGCATCACTCCATGTGCCTTTACTTGTGTGGGCACTTCCAGCAGCATCAATACCTGGAGTCACAGAACAGGTGAAAGGGACCTTTGGAGATGGCCCAAGACTGAAGAAGGTCTTTTTAACTGCTTCACTTAGTGATAAGATTGGATCTTGGCTCTTGTGGTGCTCAGGGTCCTCATAAATAACCCAGGGTACAGACTGTCCCGTGCCCCAGTACAAATTTGATCTCCTGGTCCCCTCCAGCACAGACTGGATCTCCTGGCCTCCTCCCAGTACAGACTGGCAGCTGTAGCTCAAAGCACCCAAGCCTGGTAACTGCAGAGAATGATTTATTTGTAGTTTTTCTCCTGTGCTCACCATAACATCAATAAAGTATTCTGGAGGCAAGGAACTCATGACTGGAAATCACAAGAAGAGCGGAATCAAACAGACAGATAACAGAATCCCTCACAGCTTTCAGATTCCTGGTCAGCTCAGGTCTTTTGGAGGATCATTTTTCAGACTGTGAAGCATAGTCACCAAGGACTGTTCTCACAACTAAGTTATCTCATTTCAACAGTCCTGGGATTGAGGTGCTGCTGCAGTCAGCAGGATCAGCAGGATGACTTGGGCATCTCCACGCACCTGAACACATCTTTAAGGCCTTCATGAAGTACAAAACTTTCTGGTTTGGGCCTGGAGCAGAAAACTGGGACAAGATGCTCACTCCAGACAGCTGCTGGATCAAGAATAAACTCTACAAGAAGCATTGCCTGTAATTCTCCAGCATAGAGAATTATGGTCCTTCATCCTGCAGTACTCCACTGCTGTTACAATGAACTCACAATAGGGAATAGAGGACTATATCATTTTTTCAGATCTAGATGAAGGAAAGGTTTTTCATTCCTGCAGCTCCTTAGCCCTACAAAATAAGGTAGAAAATCACTTGGAGACAAGGGTGGTTGGACTAGATCTCCAGATATCCCTTCCAACCCCAGCCATTCCATAACTCTGTGATTAACAGCATGACAGCAGACATCCAAACGAAGACTTCTCTTAAAGCAGCAACAGGTCCTTCAGGAAGGTTCCCTCTCACTGCAGCCCAACTACACTGTCCCCAAAGGACATCTCTGCCAGACAGGACACACAGTGTAAGGCTGCTTCCCACATCTGACGGGTCAGTTAGGAGGATGAACAGCACCATCTTCATGGGATTTGCAGCTGAGGACAGAGAACCACCAGGACTTGTCATGGCTTCACTCAATTGAAGGCATCACAGCACCTTCCCAGCAGGCTAGTTGAATGACAAAGATATCCTGGAAAATCTACCAGTTTGGCCACATGAGCACACCCTTGACTGTGATGAAGAAGTCAAGAATCAGTTTAATTTCTGCCCCATGTCTTCATGTGACATCACACATGTTGAATAGAAGACATTAAACAACTAGTGGTGGATGGAGAAGTTGGTCCCAAACAACAAGATCCTTGATGGGCTCTGCCTGGAGACAGAATCCTTTCTTCAAAGCATGCTCTGATACTCTCCATCAGTAAATATTTCAGAGAATTCAAACGCTGTTTCTACTAAAACAGACCAGAGTCACAGACCATGCTGTAACTACCACAGCTGTCTGTATGATCCGTGTTCACCCAGGAAAAGCACCACCTGCCCAAGAACCTGGTTCTCACACCTCTGAGACAGCATCTCCAGGCAAGAGGCTGAAAGATGGCTTCCTGCAGGCCATGCTGTAATCTAGGGCTGAGTGACCCTGCTAGTCAGTAAATCACGCATTAAAAGGAGCTTTGGAGAAATAAGAAAATTCTTGTAAGATGTACTTCTACTGGTTGGGATGGAGAGCAATAAATGCAGAAGGGGAAATAAATGAAGAGAAAAAAATTAAATGAGTGTATTATAAGCAAAAGGAGAGCAATACAAGCCCTCAAAAACAAAAAATTTCATCAAAAGGCAGACTATAAGGAAGTGGCACAGACAGAGCTCCAAGCCGTGACTGCAAACACACCAAGGTCACCTAACACCAGTTGGGGGGCTATTCCCATGCAGGTTGCCACATATGTGGAGGGATGATTTCTCCCCAGAATGGTCTGACCCCACTTCAGTTCTCCAGGGACCCCCTGAAAACCAGAAGAGGGAACACACGGAACGCCCGCGAGGCTCAGGCAAAGCACGTACGTGTTTGAAGGAGGTGTGGGGAGCAGCACTGGCTCCTGTTTCCTCCAGGAATTCGTCCCAGTTGAAGTCTGCATCCTCAATGCTGGAGCCCTCATCTGTGCAAAGGCAAAAAAAAAAAAAAAAAAAAAAAAAAAAAAAAAAAATGAAAGAAAGAAAAGCAGCCTAAAACACAGCCAAAGAAGGCAAAAGTTATGTCAAAGAGTTCAGGGTGAGAATAGCAACCAGTATAAACATCAACAGAAGGGAAAACAGAAAGTTTGCCTTAAAGATCTGTGTTTTGACCAGCTCTTACTATGCTTTCAGCCGACTTTGGGACTTTAGCAGCCAACACTGAGGTCAGAAATGACTCTGCTTTCATAGCAGTGGGGGAACAAAACTGTCATACACTGCAACAGGCACTTCTGGTCTTTTATTTAGTATTTGATGACTCTCTTGCTGCAAGGGAGGTGGCTGCCTGCCCATTATCACAAGAGTGCAGTGGCCTTGCTTGTGGTCCAAAAGTGGGTCATCCAGTACTGTTAACTCCAGCAGTGCCCTGGTGATAATATGAGAAGTTGCTTCTGTTGGTCGAGCAACAAGTGGAACAAACACCCCAATCCTTGGGGCTGGGGAGCCCAATTTTCAGTTCTGCCACCCTTTCTCTCCTTCCTCAGCATCTCTCCACTCATAAATCTCAGACAAGGTCCCCATGCCTCCCTCCTCCCCTAGATGCTCTTCCCCAAATCCTCCAGCACCCCTCACTAGACCACTACTGCCTTCTTGCTCCCTGCACTTGTTCTTGTCCCATTCCAGATTTGGGGCTCTGCATCATGTCTCCCCATCCCACTGCTGCCCCACATGATCTTTCTCCACAGGGAAGGACTTGACATGACTACTCTTTCTTTTATTTCTTTCTTTATAACTGCACTGAGCAGAGCCAAGGCCCCAAACCATTGCTGAAACACACGGAGAGCAATAATTAAAAATAAATCTTCTTTTACTTACAGAAAATCAGCCAAATCTGATTGTTTTCATTTTGTTCCCAAGCAATCTAGCAAGCCCAGTTTCATCCCCAGAGCAAAAATATTTACAGTCTGGCAATGAGCTCTTTGCAATAAGCATTTATCAGGCAAACTCTGCAAGACCCTTTACCTGCCCAAACATTCATCAGTGTGGTCATGATGTAATTAAAGTGACTCATGACAAACTGAATTAAGAACCCTCCCCAGACAGTTTTATGAAGAAAACGGCAGGGTTAATTTATTGCAATTATTGCTATAGGTCTCTAGTTTTCAGGACCAGAAAATTATGCTGTGCAAAGGGAATCTCTCATTATTAATAGGGGAAGACATAGGTTTTTATTTGCTGCCTATGGCGCCAGGCATACATAGATGAGGGGGGGGAAAGGGGATAAGAAGAGAGTTTTTTGAGACAGAGCTGGTGGAGGGTAAAGAGTCTGGGAGTCCAAAGCAGAGAGTTGAGCTGTCAATGCTGTTAAACACTTCCACACTGCTGCATCAAACTCAAATAACCTGCTTAAATATGAAGATGTAAATCAACACTTAACTCCAGTGATAAAGTGGCTACCAGATGACTCTTCAACTCAGCAAGACAAGAAATAACCCAACCCCATGATTACAACACAAAAATAGACAAATTCAACACAGAATAAAGACTGGGCTTTGTTTTGATTTTCTGCAATCATTGCAAAAACCTTCAGGCACAGAAGCTGGCTCTACTTGAGATATTTGATCCAAAATCAGGGGTTTGTTCAGCCTTGACTGAACAATAAGCCACAACTCAACCATAAGGTAGGAGCTTGGTGCAAAAATTCCGTATCATGCAGGCAAGCAATTTAGATGAACAGGGATATTTTGAAGCCTCAAGGCCTCCTACCCTATGGAATTAATGTTACAGAGAAGAGCCAGGTGCAGAGATTTCAAAGGCTGAGCCTCTAAAATAAAGTATGTTAGTCCCTGAGTAGATGGGCAGATATGCTTATCTATCCCAGGCTTAAAATTGCTTAAGCAACTTTTTACCCTGAGCACAACCAATCTCCATCCCACTAAAAGTCAAAAGCATTTGACATGAAAAGCTTAAAGTGCATCATCCCCTCTGCCTGGTTGCTCCCTACTCCTGTGTATCCCCTCTGCCTGGTTGCACCACATCTGTGTATGTGGTGTTGGGATGGGCTGCTCGATAACCCCAAGGACATCTTCACCTCAAGATATCTGACATCAACAGGACATTTGGAACAGGCTGTCCAGGGCAGTGGTGGAGACATTTAAAAAACATGCAGATGTGGCACTTGGGGACATGGTTTAGTGGTGGCCTTGGCAGTTCTGGGTTAATGGCTGGACTCGATGATCTTAGAGGGTTTTTCCAACCTGAATAATTCTGTGATTCTATGACTTTCAGGGCAGCCCTGGGCTCTCCTTCCTTCTGCTCAGGTACTTCTGTTTCAGAGTATGAGCCACTTCCCTCAGCCCATGATGCTCTTTGTATAGTCTCAATTTTTATTCTTGCTTTTGCTCTAACCTGCCGTGTGAGTCAAGGCAAGTGTCTCCTTTTCTCCAGCCTTCCTCAGCAGTCTTATGGGAGGAAGCCATTCCACAGAGCAGTGGGGGCAGAGATTTTTACTCAGTTCAGTATATAATCTCCGGCCCTTACAAGGAGTGATGTCTCCAGGGAGTCCAAGTCTTCTCCAGAATTCAGCAATAGCTTTTTAGTAACGTTACCACAAAGATGCTATTTATGGATGCATCAAGTCCTCCTGTACTTCATGCCCTCATTAACCCTGACCTACTCTGCCACACACCAACACAGAGAGACTCACTGGCCCCACTGTTCCCACAGCTCCACCGGCAGGCTCATCCCCAGGCAGTCCAGCAAAACTCACAACAGCACCTGTTCAAAAAAATATCACCCAGATCTCTCCTTTCTAAACCCAAACAGAGAGACTTCAGGACCCAGACAGGAGGCAGAGTGAGAGCTGCAGCCTTCCCTCCCTGTCAGCTCATTTCTCTCTGACACATCACCCGTCTGGCTTCTCCATCGTGTTTTATCTGCAGACTTTATCAGGAAATTACTTTTACAAGGTCTGTAAAAATAATGTCAGAGCACTCATTCATCACAGCATCAGTGGTTTATTTTGCTTCATTTCATCACAAAGAATTTTGAAGGGACTGTATGTTTCCAAAATGTTTTTCTTTTAAAAGGACTTTTAAAATGGACTTTGTTCCCTGCTAGAAATCTGTAAGGGACGGGGGATCCAGAGCAGAGGCAGCCTGGCCCAGGGATGAGACCAGCCCAAAGGACCCAGCACCACCCACACGTATAATAGGACTGCACACAAATCTCCTCATCCATCAGAAAAGCCCAACTGCTGAGGAGTAGAGGACACCCTGAAAGGTGATAAATTTGGCCTTAGACCTATTTTACATATCAGCTCCTTTTCCAATTATTGGTACTTAGGTCCAGAGCTTTTTGTTAATGAAAGAGTCAAGGCTGGCTGGCTCACAATACAGGATGTATAAACAAGCCCAGGATGGCAAATAAAATCAACAAGTCATTATCTGTGAGCCTCTCAATGGCTTTAAAGTGCTCATCCATTGACACTATAAAAATACAACTGTTCCAGCTGTTACCAGCTTCCCAAGATGTTTGGCTATGGGAAATAAAGGAGAAAAAAAACCTTAAAACCTGTGGCTCCAGAAACATGGATTTTTCACAGACTTCAATGAAGGAGAACACATTTGTAGCAAATTGCTTAGACATCTTATTCATAGCACAAAGATACATTCATGACTCTGAGTGAACAAAGAACTGAAATGCTTTAGTAGTTAACACACCAAATGTGCAGAGAGGGGGGACAGACAAGTACCTGATCAACCACAAACCTCCAGCATGGCCACGGAAGAGTCACCAAGACCCATATTCTCAAAGAAATTCAGGTACCACCAGCCAGTTCTTCTCATCCCAAACCAGTGTCTACAGTTGGACAACTGAATCTCATCCTAGAGGCTCCCACCACCCTCTCATGGATATAAATGGATCCAGTGGTGACTAAATCTGGCTGCAGTACACGAACCCCGCCTCAAGAGAGGAGTCTGCATCACATGAGCTACCAGGATTGAGATGTTCTCCTCTGCCCCATCTCCTCTTCATCCCCAGTGGGGACACACAGGAAGCTCCAAATGGCAACTCAACCCAAAGTCACAGCTGGAGGGCTGCAACAGTGACAACAACCCAAGGGGGTGAAGGGGAGCTCACCTGAATCAAACTGCTCCCTGTTGCCGTTTGCTGGGCTCTGACCCTTCTCTGGGGAGAGATGCTGGGTCTCTCTCATGGTGGCAATGAAAGATGCCCTCGTCTCCATGGCTCAGAGGAAAAGGCTTTGCCTTCCTAATTCATCCTGCAGCAGGGAGTGCCTGGAGGACAAGCTAGAAGAAAAAAGAAAAAAAAAACAATGAGTGGTTTGTTCTACCTACACCAACCTCTTCCCTCAGCCTTTCCTAGTGGTTTTCATGTTATCCCATCTTGATACAGTTGGACTTCATGACCTTAGAGGTCTTTTCCAACCTAAACAATTCTGTGATTCTCTGACTGTAAGCCTTTGATCCCACTCTCATCTCCAAGCTGACCCTAGAGGTGGATGAAAACCACAACAAAGGATCTTAGTGGCAATAATATCATAACAGCAATAATAATAATAACAACAGAGAAGATTATAAGGTAATAAACAGCATCCACAGGCTTCACATCCCAAAGTTCACTCCTGCTCCCAGTACCACCAATAGAGAGAGAAGGACCAGCCCACAGGGTGGTATAACCCTTGCCAAAAAAAAAGGCAGGAAATGTCAACTCAACTACCCTCCAGCAAGTCCAGCCCTTGGCTTACAACGTTTTGGTGGCTAACACTGTGTGAGATGTATCTCCTGCTCCACAAATATTCAAACTTCCAAAGGGGGAGATTTCTGATAATGAAACGGAAGAAACACAGAAGAGAAAATACTTGGGAGCAACTGGAATAACTAGAAAATGAAATTCAGCAGGTAAAATGCAAATATCCTAGTGAAACAGTGCTGGCTGCAACTGTTTATTGAATGAAGATGGACCTAAAGTAACTGTACCAGTTAGTAACATGCAGGGTGGCAAATACTAACTCATTTTAAATTGGGTTATGTTGGCAGAGGAGATTCTTCCAGAAGTAATGACCCTAGTAAACACAAAGTGGAATAAAAACACACAAAAATGAAAAATTATATGAGAAAAGGCATACAGGCTTACCAGATCTTACATCAGACACCAGACTAAATGAGAACTGTATTTCTAGCTACAGTAAGCCACCAGACAAGCAATACCCTGGGATACACCTTTAAGAGTAGATTAAAAAGAACTCCAAAGTGAGCTTTTCAGTAAAAACTCTCCGAGATGGTGATAACTTATGAGGTGTCAGAGCAGGACTGAAAAAGAGAAACCAAGAGCTGGGATTATGGGCACAGAGGGAGCCAGCTATTCACACGAGATATGCTAAAGCAAAGACAGAGAGTAGGGAAGGTGTGTGCCCAGAATATCCAATGTGGAAAACTGGTCCTGCTTATTAGTGGATGCCTCCAAGACCAGCATGGCAGAGAGGACTGTGATGGCAGCACCAGCGTCAAATGCTCGACAGGAAGTGTGACTAAAAGTAGGAAAAAAGTTTACTGCCCAGGCAAAGCAGGAGTAATAAGACTGTAAAAATATTATGGGATTTTTTCAACTTTTACTACTCTGGAGGCATATTCTAGAAGACTGGATATGGTGGTTATAAAACAGAAAGAAGGAGAGTGTTCTGTCCTAGATTTTTCATTCCCAGTTTTTAAGGCCGTTCCAATGACAATTTTAAAGAAGAAATGCACGTGTGTGAGCAGCTATAGGAGGAACTGAAAAAGATGAGAAGCACGTCAAGTCTAAGTGTGTCCATTAACTGGGACTGTCTGCTGGAGCGATCACAACTGCAATTAAATCATGGGTGTGCACAAAGCATCCCTGGTGGAAGCAAATTACCAAGGCAGGTGATGCAATCCCTCCATCAGCAATTTGTGTTCCCCACCCCAAAGGAACCTGCTAAGGAAAGTTAAAAATTTAAAAATTGAGATCATAAATCAGCTCACAGCAATATGGTTGTTGGTCTCTTCATAAAGTGCTCAGTATACTTTGAGCACTCCACAAATAATAATCATCCCTTCCCCACTGCAATGACCACCACAGCATTTCATCTTTATTCTTTGTTGACATGAGACTTGCTAATGAATTAAGTGTATTATATACTACGAGTTATTTTGAGTGCAGCTAACCTCAGAACATACACATCACTCATCCCCCGTGTATATTAAGTTTCAATTAACTATGAAACTCAAAGCAATCAGTTTACCGAAAGCCAAAAAAACGTTTCTCCTGTGGTAGAGAATACTTCCGTAAACATCATTAATAATAAATTAGTTAAGTATCAGGATTTTACATCAAGTTTGTTAAATGGGAGAGGAGGGGAAGTGTCAGTTTAAGCTAAACCTTGGGTGGACTCAGCTGTTTTCATTTTTGCCTAGGAACAGACAATGATGGAAGGCAACCTGGCTCTACTAAAAAAATTCAAAGAACAGAAACAGAGAGATCAATTTAAACACAACAAATCCATCATTTTAAAGAGAACTCAAGGGTAACAATATAAATACCAGGAAGAAACATAAGCCTCTTGGTACTGTAGTTGAATCTTGTGACACTCCTGTGATCCTGATAAAACAAAGTTATGAGGTGATAAAACGCTGAAGGTGTCCAATCAGACAACAACAGTATTTGCTTTTTCTTATGCAGTCAAGCCCCAGATCTGCCACCAAACCTGGGCAGATGAGAGGGGTTCATTCCCCTGGATCAGGGAATTTCCCCCGATCAGAAATGGAAAATGGATGGGAAAATCAGCAGGAACCTGCCCGAGGTGCCTGCAGAACGACTGGGATCCACCCTCAGTGGCCACATCTGGGGCTGGGTTTGAACCCACTTCAATTAAAAGGGGGAAATGAAGAATCTCTTAGCCAGATTCAGCAACATCATCAACATTTTTGCTTTTTAACTCTATTTTAATCTATTTTTTGCTTAAGTTATGGACAACTTACTGGTTTTAAAATGTCATATCGAGAGCACCCACATCCCAAGAAAACTGGATCTTTCAGAGGCTGTAGTTTGGCTTCTTATTTTGGGAATAACTAGTTTACTAGTTATGGTAGGAGAGCACTTTAGGATTTTCCCAATACTATGTGACAACAAAACCAAACTCTTATGCAAACACAAGCTTCAAAATAGCTCTGAGCTTTGGTGTTGATATAACTAACTAGCAAAGAAAGCTGACATAGGGTATTAATTTTTCACTTCTTATTAATTGCTGCTAATTAACACTTCAAACAGAGTCCCCAGCCATACTTTTTAACAGTAGCACACTGGCTGGCCTGCAATCAACATTACACAACTGTACAGCACACACCACTGTACTCCAATTCCTCTGTCAGTCTGAAGTCCACTGGAAACCAAATGAAGGACCACAAGCCACATTGCCAGCCTGTAAACCAGGGGATGGGAAACAACATCAGAAGAGGCTCAAGGTGACATTACACTAGGCAGGAGCACAAAGCAAAATACTATGAAATGCATTTGAAAGAGCAGGGAGGGGGGGGAAATTCCTGGTTTCAGATCCCTTGTTCATTGTTTCTGCACAGTGGTGGTTCAAACCGATCCGATTCTTCCCCCACGCAGCTCCCATTCCCTTGGCATTTAATTCAGATCCAGGCTCTTAATTCACAGGCAGAAAAAGGCAGCCAATATAATAAAGAATCTCTTTTATTTCCTTCTTCCCACGGCTGTCAGTCTCAGCCCTGCCTTTATCTCCAACGCGCTGCCTCGTCATTGTATCAATATTGGCTCTTTGTACAAGCGCCAGCCTTGGCTTCCTCACACCATTTCACACTTCTCATCTCCTCTCGACTCCATCCTGGTTTTCTTTCCTTTGGAAGGTCCCCTACCCACACACAAATCCTTCCTTAAAGTTATTCCTGAAAAACTTACTATCTCCCTCCAACGTATGCTCGGTTAATCGGGATCGACATACAAAAGGCAGGCTGCTGGAACAGAGGATGCAAAAAAGATCCTGCAGCTTTGAAACTTCCTGCCCAGACAGTGCATCAGGTATGCCAATGTAATGCTGAGTCCTGAATGGTGGAGAAGCGGAAATTCCACTGCCTCCTCCAAAATTTAGTAACATTCCTTGACTTGAGATGGTCCCACCTCTCAGTATGGAGCCACCTGATGAGTGCAGAAGGGCTGCAGTTATCACAGGGCTGCAGAATCACAGAATGCTTTGGGTTAGAAGGGACTCAGAAGGATCACCAAGTCCAACTGCTGGCCCTGCACAAGACAACCCCAAAAATCACACCAAGTGCCCGGAGTGTTGTCCAAATGCTTCTTTAACTCTGTCAGGCTTTGGGCCATGGTCACCTCCCTGGGGAGCCTGTTCCAGTGCCCAACCACTCTCTGGGTAAGGAACTTTCTCCTAATATCCAACCTAAACATGCCCTGACATAGATTTACACCGTTCCCCTGGAAGTCAGGGAACAGTAAGGGCTGCCAGCACAACCCTGTGTCCTTGGTGAAGAGCCCCTGCCAGGGATGTGGCTGGTGGGAGGGTGGGTCCATGAGCAGCTCGGGGCTTACTGAATTTCTGGAGGTTGACCCTGGTTACATAATTGGGTTTTTTCCAGCCCAGTTGGAGGGAAGCTGAACGCGGGGTGGCCCCAGCAGACTTTCTTGTTGAATGCATCTGCTGATTCCACCCAAAGGCAGGCCCTACCATGAACACTTTCATGTAGCCTTTACCATCTTCGAGATTTTGCAGGACCGCGAGTGAAAACATCGCTGCAAAGCAGTCAAGGAATCCAGTTGTCCCCTCTTCCATCCTACTTCCAGAACACATCTTTTTTTTATGCCACCCACCTGGCCAAGTGGTAAAATGGGGACCCCTACGCCTAGAGCAGATGAAGCAATTGCCAAGGTAGGACACAGGTGATGCTGGACCAGGTCCTGACTCCATTGTCAACTTCACCTTGGGCATTTTCCAGAAAATCCCAATGAAACAGCACTACAAGCAACGTGGAGCAGGGTGAAGGGGGACTCAATCCTGTGGGACACAATCTAGGATGCACTGCTAGTGGCAGGCCGCCCCAACAATCACACCCCCGAGCATCTGCACAACCTGCCACAACATTCACACCCCTGAGCATCTGCACAATGCAATGGAGGCTCATTCAAAAGGGCTATTGAACACATCAACTAAGTTTTACCTCCTAGAAAAAGGGCCTGTCTCTCCTCTCAGACAAAGCACCAATTGGAAACCTTTTAAGGACTATTTCTTCCAAATTCCTGGGGTTTTTTTTAATTATTTATTTGAGAGCATCCCTTGCCAAATGTTTTCAATTATATCAAGTGACAATTTCTCTTTCATATTGAAGACCCCACAGGATTTTATTAAGGGAAATTTACTGCTTTGAACAGCTCTGTGTTGTACTCTGGGGTGGAAGAAACAAATCCCATATAATCTGGAGAACTAGGAATGTTCACAGTATTCAAATATATAAAAACCAGCTGAATGAGGAAAGAGTATAATCTGTTTTCCACTTTCTTAGTGGATCGAAGAGGGCAGCTTGGATTTAAACTGTAGGACGGTGGGACATTTGATCTGGGCATAAGAAGAAATCAGTGATGGTGAATCTGGTGAAGAAGTGGGATAGATTGTTGGAAGGCCACAGAGTCTTGCTTTTTGGAGGGGTCAGGATGCTGATCTGTCCAGAAACAGATCTTGGTACAGTTAATTGTGCCCTGGGGTAAGAGATGGTCTGTACAAGCCATGGAGGTCCCTTCCAGTCCTCCTACTCCAGCCACTCAGCAGGGCTGATCTTTCTGCTCTTCAAGTCAGCATTTGTGCAGCAGCACAGAAAATAAATGGCTAAGCCTGGAGGGGAAACATGAAGAAACAGGAAACTAGGAAACCACCAGAGCAGGGATGGTCTGGATTGTCCACTTCAAAGCCAAAAGGGACAGAAACCAAACTTTTCTGAAGATGAGTGGTGGAGAAGGGATATATGCAAGGTGGTGACAGCCCTCATAACTCAGCTGGTCCTTGTTCTCCTCTCATCCTGCTCTGGTGCCAAATGCCTCATACTTTTTATGCCAACAGAGACAAACCCACTTCACAAAGCAATTTTCTCATCCTCCCTACCTGGCACACTCCAGAGCTCAGGATACACACAGAGATAAATGGCAGTAAGATAACAGAAAGTAAAATAAACCTAATTAGAGACTCTTAACTTGTTTACAGCAAAAAGCCCCGCAGTATTAAGAAAAGAAATAAGACAGATGACAGGCAGACACACAGACTTGGGTACACATCCCACTCTTGGCTGTCTTATGCATAAGTATAGACCAGGACCTACAGATGGACTGAAGGTAAAAACCCGCCACACTGAAGGCTACATCAAATCTCTGAATGAAATGAAGGGCAATTTTTCATTAAATTTTCCTTCTTGTGAGTGAGCTGGATGTTTTAACCATGGAGAAGAAGGCATTACTGTTCCATCTGTATCCTGCCTTCTCCCCTGTGAACCCCAGGCATCCCCACCTTCAGCATTCCACAAAGCACACGTATCAAGGAGAGGGAGGTCATCACATACTAATCCTTCCTGTTTCCGGCTGTTCTGTCACCTACTAGGTGGCTGTCACCTTCTCCACGACTCAACAGGCAGTTTCCATGAGGTTGACCCTATTTTGGTAGAGCATTTCTACTCATTTTAAGTACCCAGCACACACAAACTACTCGAGAATAAGGCATATTTAAGATTAGGCATCTTCTGTAGCTCTCAGGGACACAAAGAAGGTTGGGTCAACGTCCCCAGTGCCCTTCACAGTAGGAAAAAGAACTGCAAAAAAGCAGCACAGCAACCACCTGCAACATGCTAGTCTTCTCCCCCCTCTGTGTTTGAAACCAAGCCAAACTCAGGAAGCCTTTCAGATGGGTAGCTTGAAGACAAACAGCTGCTTATCATCCTGAGACATCTCATCTTGTTAGGTAAAGCCACAGAATCATAGAATGGTTTGAGTTGGAAGGGACCTTAAAAATCATCTTGTTCCAACCCCCATCATCTGATCACCTCAAAACACCAGCCACATGGATCAAATCAATCAGTCAGACCCCCTGAGTGGGACCAATCAGCCAAATGATAGAACTCACCCAGCAGGAAACACAAAACACTGTTTTCATGGACTTAATTTAGAGCCCAATTCAAAAGTCCCTCATCAGTCAAAATTCCTGTTGTCCAGGGCAATCAGTTCCGCCTTCTATGTCTCTGCAGCAGTCAGAGCCATTTTCAAAAAAAACCCAAAACCACAAGATGTAAACCAGAATCCAGCAAACATCTGCCATCTGATTCCAACACTTTTTATGAAAAATGACATTTCGGGTCTTGGCAGTGTTCGGTTCACTTAAACAGCACAGTTGATCAGCACTTGGGCTTAGTCCTACACATGCTCACATCCCTGTCAGTGCTTTACATCCAGAGGCAGCTTCACTGATGGACAGGATTTGCCAAAAAAAAAAAAAAAAAGGAGAACCAGCCCTCACAGCCATCCCCAGCCACCCCTTGGTACAACAGCAGGAAGAGGAGGACTGTTCTTTCTGCCAAGCACGTAAGGGCAGCCAGCAGACCCCTGACAAGGTCTATCCAGAACCAAATTCCACAAGACAAGACATTTTAACTCAAGAGTCCTACAAGTCATATTTACATGGCTAATTCCGCCCAATTTCTCTGAGAAAAAACAAACGTGAACTGCTCCAGGACATCCAGGTTTAATTCCCCATCATCACTCATCCAACAGAGCATCTTGGAGTCTGGTCTTACACCTGCACTGAGCTCCCACCCCTGGACCTTGCTCAAAACATCTTCCAAGAAACAGTTAATTATTACTTTTTCCTGTCCTTTCTTTAAAGTGGTATTTTTAATGCACTCAGGAAAGCTATTGCTTTCTACTCAGAAGTCTCCACAAGGAACTTATGGCCCCTTAGACTCTAAGAACCTTCAACCTGTGGTTGCCTTGTCAGATCTCCCACACTGCAGGGGCAAGGATAATGTAACCTCCTGGACTTTATTGGAGGGAATTCACCTTCGTTGCCAAGCCAACAAACGCAACACTTTCTAATAACTTATATTCAAATTGGGTCTCAGGACTTTACCCAGGAAAATAGGACTCTCTTGCACAAGTCACCCAGTGATGTTAAGAGCATTAATCATGAAAGCAAGAATCATGAGTGAGAGTAAAAATAGCAAAGATTCTGCACATATCTTTTTTTAAGCCTCACACCTACTCAGAATTGATCTCTTGGTCAGCTCTCAAGAACTGCCTGAGGTGGGTTTTTTCTTTCTTTTTATTACTATTTAATTTTAGAACAACGCTTCTGATTCATAAAAATGGGAGTAACCGTGAACACATTTTCCAAATCAGCTTTCCCAAGAATGCTTTGTTTAGGTCTTGCAAAAGGTCAATCTCAAAATAAACTTTTTCAGGAGTTTTTTAAATGCCAGTGATGGAGTCTTTGCTCTTATTTCTGTATTTTCCTATTTTGCAGCTCAAACCTTTTTAATCACTGTAGTAGTCATACCCTAGACACAGAAGATGCAGGAAACAGGAATCTTTTGGCAAAAAAAAAACCCCACAGGATGGATCTGACTGGTTTCATCAGGATCTGTCATTCAAAGATCAACAGTTTCACATGATGAGTTTCAAATACTGAAAAGGTACCATTGGCTACTCTAATCCTAAAAAAAAAAACACCCTGCTATCAGGGACCACATGTTACAATGACAGAACAAACTCATTTGCAAGTGGCATCACTATTATCAATAGCAAAATCATTTAATTTTCAGCATTTTGGACCCTGCTGCACCAGCTGATACACTCTGTGCCGATATTCATGGTAATAAAATACTTCTGACACCTTCAGGTCATCTAAAACATGGGCCCTGTGGTCACCACATTAGTTTTTCTCTGTGAACCCTCAGAAACTCACCTCTGTCTGCTCTGCTTCAAGTTTTGGCTACTTGTCTCACGTTCTGAAGCTTTCCACAACTCCTTTGTCACTTGGACACAGCCAGGGACCAGCCACCTCCTTCAACCACCACCACCCTTGTAAATCTCCTCAGATTCCCTCCATGCCCTCACCCCACACTAACATGAGTTTAGCCAGCAAAAGGTCCTTGAGGAAGCACAGAATGGTTTGGGTTGGAAGGGACCTTAAGGATCATCTCATGCCACCCACCCCCTGCCATGGGACACCTTCCACTAGACCAGGTTGCTCCAACCCGGCCTTGACCACTTCCAGGGATCCAGGGGCAGCCACAGCTTCTCTGTGTAACCAGTGCCAGGGCCTCCCCACCCTCACATTCGAGAAATTCTTTCTAATATCTGCTGAAGAAACAAGGCACCTTGTCTACCATGTCCTGTCCTTCAGCAAGGTAAGGTCACGTCCCCTCACTGACGTTCTCATATCAGGCCAGCATCCCATGGCTCTGAAAGGCCAGAAACAGTGACTCAAAATACATGTATGTCTTTCATGGCCCACAGCTCAGCACAGCACAAGCCAAGGGTGGGGGAAAAGCATCCTCAGCCTGAAGAGTTGATGCTTGTGGTGTTTATTTTATTTCTAGTAACACCACCATAAAGTTTTAATAAATACTTCATTAAAACATCAACTGCCTGTCCAGCCAGTCAATTATCACTCATAATCACAGCTATATAACTATACACTGTCTTCTACAGATGTTCCTACATCTGTGCAAAACACACTCTCCACCTCTGCCACATGTAACATCTGTTGAATATTTGTAAATGTTTTCTCAATATATAAATGAAATTATACCATCTTGCTTATAATGTATTTTCTGTCCCGCTACACTGTGCACTCCTTAAATCATCCAAAAGGTATTTCCTTGCTGTTTATAGTGTACTGGTCTCTCGATAGCTCTTGGCTGTATCTATTTAAATGGCTTTTAGATTTTCACTTAGTTACAGATTACACCGAGCCTCCATCTTATCACAGGAGTTATTAGGACCTAATCCTTTATAAGCACTGAATTTATTAGACTTGTGAGAATATTTTCTTCCCTCTCATAAATAATCTGTTGGAGAGAGGGGGGGGAAAAGAGGAGGAAAAAAGCCATTGGCATCCCTGCTCACCCAGGCAACAGTCCCAACCCCAGAGAGAAAACCTGCCTCATCTGCTTTTCCTTTGCCACTAGCAAGGGAAATCAAATTTGTTTTTACCTAAAGGCTTCTAGGGAGGGAAAACAAACTGCACTAAATCCTGGCCAGCACCCATCTGCTACTGCAGGAAGAAACTCCTCGGAGGAGGTTTGCCTGGTACAACCAGAGCTAACCCTATTGCACCTCACTGGTGCTGAAGGAGGGGTCTGCCTGGGGTCCATGCAGCAACAGAACGCCCCTCTCCTTGAGGGAAACAGGAGCAAAGAGGTCCCATAAATACAGTCCCTTTGGCTTGTGTGGTTGTCCCATGGCAAAGAGACAAGAGCAGGGGGCATAGGGGGTCACCCCACCCGGGGTTGGGTGTCAGCTGCAGAGCCTCAGACAGGCAATGCTGACACAAAGCAAGGTGCTCCCATCAGAGAGGGCAGTTTGCAAGGGAAGAGCCATTTCAAGCTGCTTTTTCCATATTTAAGTAGGTCCCTCCAAGGCAAAGGGGAAAAAGGTGAACTGGGGGAAAAGGGATGAGACCCTAGGTACAGAGGGATCTCCAGGGACCTCCCTCCAACTCCACATTCCCATCACACAACCAGGTGAAGCTGCTTCTCTGCTCAGACACCAGGTCACTGCTACACGACTTTCTTCCCCAGAACACCAGGGGCACAGACTGATTTTAAAAACAAAGCTGTCCTGTCCAAGGGGAGGCAGATTTGGGGATGGAGAGATGCATGACAGGGGGGCAGAGCAGGGAGGTACGTTCCCATTTTGGCTCCATCGCTTCCCACCCCACAGAAAACCCCACCAGCTGACACCACTCCACTGCAGCTCTTGGATTTTGCCACCCAAGTCCCACCAGTCTGACAGCTGCCTTCCAAGCCCCTCTGCTTGTAATAAATGCTGTTTTCTGCTATTTTGATAAGAAATCACAATTTTCCCTAGGTCTGCTCCTCTGCCCCCTCTGCACCACATCCTGCAATGGGAGTTCCCTGAGCCGCTAGCTTGGTCCTGGGAGGGGCTGGAGAAAGGAGGGGGAAAATGGGTGGGAAGATGGATCAGAGCCCTTTTGGAATGGGAAACCTCACCCTGAGGTGTGCAAAGAGTGTCTCCAAGCGCTCCTGCTAAATGAAATCATGGTGGGGAGCATCTTCAAGAGGCACAGGGAACTGGGCTGGCAGATCAGCTCTTCCCCCGCTCCAGGATCCTCCCTGGCTCCTCCATCCCTACCCGGGCACTGACAGCCTGCGATGCTGGGAGCATCCCATCGCCTCCCGTGCCACAGAACATCGATGCTCCAAAGTTAACACCTCACGACCCACGGTGAAACAACTCCGGAACACCAGCAACGAAGTGCTCCCTGCACGGGATCAGGGGAGTTTCTCCTGCCCCCGAGGCAGCCTCGCTCCTCCACTCCCTCGGAAAACACATTTGGAAAAGGCAGCCGGGGAAGGGCACGAACTCCCCGAAAACTCCTCGCACACTCATTCTCTTGTTTTGCTAAAGCTGCGATTCGCCTCCCTCGCTGCGGGCTTTTAAGCGTCCCTCTGCAAAAGCGACGCTGGTTGCACCGCTAAAGTCACTTGTTTGCAGCCCAAATTTCCGTGCAGAGCAAATTCCACAGCGCTTCTGCTGAACAACAGCAAAAAAACCCACCCCAGACATCCCCAGCTGACTGCGCCCAGGAAGGCTTGACAGCTCCAACAGGACATCTCATCCCACGACACTGTCTACTGTTAATGCAAAATAAATCAGCGCTCTGCCTCCCGGCATTTTTTTTTTTTCTTTCTCATGGAACGTCTGCAATTTTGGCATTCAAAGGCAAATCGGCCGCGCTCCCAACTCCGCAGGTCCCTTCCCAGCACACACAAATGCCCGGTACTTTTCCCACCACCGAGTCCTGGGGCGGGGGGAGGACGGCGAGGATGGATCCCATCCTCATCCCTCCGCATTAATCCACCAGCGCACCTCTCCGAGCAACAAAAGAGAGTTGAACCCAACGTGTGGCACCTCGCCTTTCCTCTTTTCCTCCTCTCAAAATGTTTATTTTCAGTTTTTAAAGACACCTTAACCCGCCATGTTGAGAACGAGCTTTATAAATATTCATTTACCGCAGTTCGGAAGCGCTACGGGAAAACACGTCTAGATCAGAGCTGCATATTTTGGCAGAGCTGATCGCTTTCTTCTCTTTTCTCTCTTTTTTTTTTTTTCCTTCCCTCTCGCCTTTTGCAGCGGCTATTTTTTTTTTTTTGGTCCCCTTTCCCCCGCAGATTCAGAAGAAACCCACCCGCACACCCCAAATAACTCTTGTCGCGATGTGCGTGAGCCTTGTCAATTTGAAAGGAGGTCGCGCAAGCGTTTGTCAGGAGAGCAGAAAAACGATGGGTATTACTTTAAAAAAATTTTTAAATAATTAAAATTTAAAAAAAAAAATAAGACAAGGTGGGGAAAAGGAAGAGGACAGGATAAAAAGGGGGGAAAAAAAGAGAAGAGGACGAATAAAGAAAAAGGGGGGAAAGGGAAAAAAAAAAAGGAAAAAAAAAAAAGAAATGAGAGCATCTAAAACGCGATCCGACGAGGTAAAAAGAAACCCCCTGCACGCTCGTGGTGAATCTCACAGGCACCGCAGCCCCGCCCGTGATCCCCCCGTCGTGCCCAGCCCGGGGAGCGGCTCCGAGCGCCGGTCCCGGCCGGGGGCTCAGACCCAGCCGCCCGCCAACACTTCCCCAACAACTCCACCGCGTTTTCCCCTTTGGAAAAGATGGGAAAAAAAAAAAACAAAAACACGCCCATCTCCCACGTTTGAAAAAAAAAATAAAATACTTTTGATACATTTTGAGAGAGGGGAAGAGACTCCCTCCACCCGAAGCGCTGCAAAACCCGACAAATAAAATAAAGGGAAACGCCAGCCGGGAGGGTTTGGGGAAGGGATGGTGGTGGTGGGGGGGAATGCAGATCGCGGTGCCTTACCTGTGCGAGTTTGGGTTATTTTGGGGTGTTTTTCCCCGCGGCCAGCCCCCCGCGGAGCGATGCGCGGAGCGGCGCGGAGTGGAGCACGCCCGTCCCTATCCCCGTCCCCGTCCCCGCGCCCGCACCCGCGGCACACTCATTCCAATATGGCATCCGCGCAGTGCGCATGCCTGCCGCTCTTTTTAGGGCTTTTTCTTTTTTTTTTTTTTGTTTTATTATATTATTATAATATATTTAGCGAGCCAACTCCTCCGGTGACCTTTGCGCAGCTTTCAAGAAAAGGAATTGAGAAAACCCACGAAAGCATCGCACGGGGCATCCAAACACCATCACACCTCCCTCACGCCGCTGCGGCCCCGCGGGTTGCCTCCGCGCCCCCCGAGCGCGCCTTCCGGCAGGAACGTGGGATCAATTAGCGGGGGAGGAGCTGGTAATCCACGCGTGGAGGGATGAAATCCACGCGCGGGGTTGATGGGTCGATGCCGCGGTTCGGCCGCGCTCCGCGGTGCGGGGCAGCGCGCAGCGGGGACACGGGCTGGCCGCCCGCGCCTTAAATGCCATAAAATGCCATAAAATACCATACAGCCTTTAATACCGGAGCTCTGCCTCCGAGCTTCCCCTCCCCGCCGCCTTTTATTTCGCTTTTCCTCCTTATTTCGCGTCGCGAAGAAACTTCCAGGGAGGGAGATGGGGAAAGAAAGATGGGGAAAGAGGGAAAGAGAAAAATGCACCGCATCCCTCAACCCGCCCGTTCCCTCCGTTCCGCCGGGCTCCGGCATTACCTGTTTTGTTCCCCGTTGCAGAAAATAAATAAAATATGTAAAGAAAAGCAGACGAAGGCACAAGGCAGGATGTAAAATCAACTGGTGGGCACCCTCAGCCCTCCCGGCG
This sequence comes from Manacus vitellinus, assembly GCF_001715985.3. NCBI lineage: Eukaryota > Metazoa > Chordata > Aves > Passeriformes > Pipridae > Manacus > Manacus vitellinus. The sequence continues at coordinate 2,541,343 of NW_021940724.1, forward strand.
CGCAGGGACACGCACAACTTTCCCTCCTTTGCTCCTCAGGTTATTTCTTTCGGGTTATTTGGTGGTTTTTTTCTTTCTTCAGCGGTTGCAGGGGATTCGCGGCAGAATCGCGCTGCACGTCGGTGTGTGCGGCTGTGCTGGCGTGGGGGAGTTTGCACGTACAGACACACTGCGGGATTTTTCTGGTTATTTATATTTTTTTCCCCCTTTCGAGAAAATCATCCCCGCTGCAGAGCTGGAAAATCATGCCAGACACCGTTGCCCATGCCCCCCGCCCCGGCTGTTCCTGCTCCTGGGGATGCCAGAAAATCCCCAGGGGTGGGTGGGGTGGGGATAAACCCCCTCTCTGCAGCCAGGATTACTCGGGATGCTCCGACCGGCGGTACCCGGCAGATTTCGGAGCTTCCCCTACCCCGCTTTGCTCAGCAGCGGGGCTGGGGGTGTATTTTGCAGGGTTTTTGCTCTCTGTCTCGCAACCTTGCTCAGGGGGTGCGTGATGCGAATTGAAGGGGGGTTTTGGAGCCCCAGCTCCCGTCTCCCCTCAGCAGGCGGGGGCCGCGCCCCTGGTTGGATTGAGGATGCGAGTGGATGCTTTTGGAGCATCCTCTGGGATGCTGGTGCAGGGCTGGTGCAGGGCACACACATTCAACAGGTCTGGAGGAGATCGGAAGGAAGGGACATTAACTAGTCCTGAGCTTTGTCCTTTCCACCGTGAAATTAACCCCAAACGCTGCTGTGTCCATCCCCACACCCAGGCGGCCAAATTTACATCTCACTGCCCGGGCTCAGAGGCAAGTGCCTGACTCCACTTGCCTTTCTCCTGTCGCTTCTGAGCTGAGGTTTGAAGTTTCCAGGTTGATTTTGTGAGCATCCCCTCTTGCAGGAGCAGGGGAGTGTTCCCACACCTTGGGACACAGCAGAGAGGTGGCACTGATTTCTCATAGGTGACCCCACCTACTCTCTGCGCCACTGCAAACACCAGCACCCTTTTCACTGGTTCTGGCTGGGGATTCATCACTCAATCTCCCAAAACCCTTTCTCTTCCCCTCTCTCCAACCCCCTTCTCTTCCACCAGCCTTTCACAGACACCCACCCCAGCACACCACAGCAATTTTGTTGTACAAGTGAGGAGTGGAATAAAGATGAAGAAAGATGTGATTTGTTTCTGGGATACGTTTGAGGAGAAGATACTGAAAAATGGAGAAAAGAGCAAATATTGCAGACAGTGTTTCTTCACCACAATCCATGTTCTTGCCATTCACACTCCATCTCTGAGAGGCCAAGAACATGGGTTCAGCCTCTCCTGTTCCAGCAGATTTCCTGGAAAACATACGAATCAAGCATTTTTCAGGCTTTGGGCTGGATGGGATTTCAAAACAGCAAAGGAACACTGTCAGGATTTCAAAATAAGACAAAAAACCCAGCAGATGCCAGGAGAACATTGGAGTCCCATTTCTCCAGATGATTGTGGAAGTGGGTGACATTTTCAGCATGGTGATATTTCAGAGCTTCAACATACTTTTGAAAGGAAGATGCTCTGCAATCACCATGTCTGTGTTCTCACTCCTTTTGTTCTGCTCTGAATTGAGTTGCACTGAGTCTCCTCTCACAGCAGCCTATTTTCATCCAAAGGTGGTGGTGGGTGACACCACCATCATCCAGCTCAGGCTCTCACAGCATTCCAGGGGTTTCTCCATCTCCTTTCCATTAACATCACATGCCTCTGTGCTGCATTTCCATCCAAGCTTAAGTGCACTTTTCCAGAGTTTTGGTTCCACTGTCTTCTCTGGAGCTTCTTCTTTGTTCTTGGCCTTGGTTTTCTCTGTCCTGCCCTCTTTTAGTTTTACTTAGAGACTATTTCTGAGACACTGACAGTGCAATTGGCTCTGTATGTAGAGATATAGAAGAAAGCATTCTCCTTGCCCATGTGTCTCCATGTCTCCTTGTGATCTAAATTAACTCTGTAGATAGTGTCCAAAGAGGTGGAATGAAAAAAAAAAATTAATAGTAATTAAAGCTAAGGAACAAAATTCCTCTGGAAGTTTTCTAAGTGGTTGCTATAATAAAACTTTCAGATATGAATGAAAAGTGCAGATTTATATAAAATTTGATCTGAAGATGACTCTAACAGCTCCTGTTGGCAGCAAAGACTTTGCATCTTGCTCATAGATGAGAATACAAATTGGTTTAGTGGAGAAGGAACTGCAGTAATAGCTGAGAGATTTCATTTTAATACTGTCTAAATCACTGGGAAAAAAAGAAAGCACCTCGAGAAATACTGAATTGTCCCTGTGTAGTATCCCAAGATGTAAAATGGATATAAGCCTTGGTAGAAAAACTACACTGAGGTTGGCTCCAGTTCCAGCCTCAGTGACACTCAGGGATGTATATTCAACTGATCTAAAGCAAATACATTAATTTCACTGCTGTACATGCTCCTTAATGCCACATCTGTTGGCAACCACGTGAAACCTGAACTTATATTTCAAGTTGGGGACAGAAGTTTCACATCTAAATTTTGGTGGGATTTTTTGGTGGGTTGGTTGGTTTTTGTTTGGGGTTTTTTTGTTGTTTTAATTAAAGCACTTTTATGCAAATTGCACTGATAGAAGAAGGAGTTTTACCTGAGCACCAAGTAACCAAGTTGTGATGATCATCCATCTGCTCTTGCCTCTGATAACACCCCTGAAGGATCTGTTCACATCCCAAGTTTTCCATAGCTGAACACAAGAAACATGTTCAGCCCAGAGAAAGTCAGGCAGCCCCATTACTTTATATCAGATATCAACAGTTCCTGTTCTCCAGGATGAAATTATCAAGACACAAAATATCTCCCATTTTCTAGGCTATTGCCTTCAGTAGGTTCAAGTTTTTGGAGAGCAAATGGGAAGGTAAAAAGATCCTTTACACAGAGAGGCACAAATACACTAGAGATTATGGCATTAACACTTAATTCCTCTCTTTTCCCATGGCTTGGGAAGATAAATACCCTGGGAGTCATTATGGGATATGTAGATAGTTGTGCATTTGGGTATCCATTTCTGGCCCAAATTTAAGCAGGTGCCTGAAGGACTCAGACCATCCCACAGGCTTAACATGGAGATAAGATGAAGTCTGTGTTCACAAACATGAGTAAATGGCATTAGCCTTGCAGGTAGTGCAAATGGTGGGACCTGAGCCAACCTTCCTATAGGTAAAATAGCAAAACTCAGGCTCTGGAGTTTCATCTGTGATAAACACTATCAGACAGGGCAAAAGTTATTTGGTGGCAGCCAGGTTTATACCCAAAGGATATGGTTATCTCCACTTTGGGAGATATTTGCCTGCTTTTGGGATGCTCCCATTGAGTTGCACTGCAATGAAAAAGGGGCAAGGCTGTGCAGCTGACACTGTTGAATTATTTGGGGATGGTTAGAGGTGTTCAACCTGAGTGAGCTGAAGGATGAAGAGTGTCTAACAGGAGCTTGATGTCAGAGAGGAGACCAAAAGGACAAGTACAGCTTCTATTAGTTCCTCTGTCACAGAAATCTCTTCTGTCTGGGGCTGCTACTGAGTTCATAGTGCAGCTACTGTGCATTTTCCCCCTCCACTTAACAAACCGTGGCTTCAGCTTCTAAGTTTTACGGTTTTCAACCCTCCTTATCACAATCTTTACAGGAGGTAAAAACACCATCAAGCCCTTAATTCATGACAGTCTGTGGGCCACGGCTATCACTTACTTACACCTTTGTCTTCATTTTATCCATCAGCCCTAATTCAAAGAGAAGTTGGTTTCTGGAAGCTGGCGTTAGGACGCTGAAAGACTAGTTTCACAGTGCCATCTCCTGGAGAGCAGATTTAGGCTGCATTTCGAAGACACCCTTTTTTGTCTGACGTACTGGCGCTTTGAAGGAAGGTGTTTAAGGCATGATCTGAAGGAGAGATTAGCATAAGTGAAGTTAATCCAAAATTTAAACTCCCTCTTTATGCTTCAGAGTAAGAGTCCTTCTTCTTAAACGCTGTGAACAGCAAAGGGATTGCTGGCTTGGGATTCAATAACACTCACTGGCTTATAGGCTCACAAGCTTTGCACCTCTTGGCACCACCAGCCTTGTGTACAGTGATTGCAGAGGTAAAAAGCTGGTCCCTGGCTGTACCCCTTTCTCCCCAAGCAACTCAAGGAATACCAGGGCAAAGGGATCATCAACTCTCAAAGCCAGGAATCCCCACAGCCTCCAGCAGCAGCTGCCCTGCAGAGCCCTGCCCAGGACACGTACACCACCTGTAGACCCACCCATCAATTCCACAGCCCAAAGCAGTTTAATTACCAAATTTTATTTATTTTTGCTGCCTGTTGATCAGAAATCGCTGCATAAGAGTTGTGACTATTCAGCAGAAGGGCAATAGCTGGCTTTAACATTAAACAATGACTGGAAAAGCTGAGCCAATGCCTCATGCCTGCAGCTCAAGAATACCCAGAAAGCGTGGTCTCTGTGCTAAACAATACCTCTTCCACCTTAGCAGTAAATGAAAAGGAAGCACATGTTATATCCAATAAATCACAGCGCTGAGGTTCAATACTGAGGCTCGTAGCTATGAGCCTTATTGATCGTGCCAGCACTACGGAAAAGATCCACTCTCATATCAAGAACTTGCTCATTTCTACCACTTACTAACAGCTTCCTTATTTATTTCAAGCATTTACAGATTTTTCATTGACAGGAAAATGTCTCCTGGTTTGTTTAGCCTCTGTGAGCTGCTCTTGGGAAGGGAGGCTGGGGAAACTGAGGCAGGAGGAGCTGAGATCTCACACCCAGAAATGCAGTCCCAGGGAAAGGCTGTGGCAATAGAAATGAATGTAGAGCTCAGACACAGCACAGTGGCTCAAGTTTTCATTTAACAGTGGTGTTTCTGCCCAGCTCCATGATGTCAAACAAGTAAATTCTGGATTTCCCTTCCTTTTAATACAGAAATCTCTGTAATGACAGAAAAAGAACCTCAGACTGACAGGGTATGACCAGGAGCTCACACCTTACAAAAAAGTGTAAATTAGGCATCACATCTGCATTTCACATCATTGCTGCAGCATCCTGATGGGGGATGAGATCATTTGCTGCACGTTGAGTGAATTCTGTACCAGAGTATGCAAAATATTGGGTTGTTCTGTCTCTCCATGTGCCCTCCTTGCACGGTGGGCTCTAAAGCCAGTCCAGGCACTTCCACAGTTTCAGTACTGAACTGGATGTATGAGCTGGTCAGTTGTGGCAGAAATGCTTCAGCACGTTCCCACAACAGCCCAAAAGCCCTTCCATGACACTCTTTGTGCTCAAGTTTCTCTGGCAAACATCTCTCCTTGCAAAAAACTCTAATCTTGCAATTACCCATTTGACCTCCTCCCTCCTTCCAGCCCCCATCCACCGCTATCCCCAAAATAACAGTGAAGACTTAAAAGGTCACATGAGTAATTTTGGGTTTTTTTACAATACCAAGATGAAAATGATGCATTTGGAAGCATCTCTCTGAAGCTGACTATGAAACAGGCTTGTGGATGGCTTTTGCTCTTTTAATGGCTCCTTCAGTATTAAGGAGGAAGATTAAGAATGAAATGTCCCTAATTGCATATAAAGGCCCCAGCTTCCACAACAGACTAAATGTACATTGTATTCAGCTTAATCTCCATCTGCCCCTAAGAGCATAATTGATTTTTTATTTTAATTTGAAGAGGCTGACACTCTACTTCTTCCTTGCCAGGTTGCTAAGCACATTTAATAAGGATGCATATGAGTGGAGAAGTCTACAATATGCCATTAAAGGTAATAGGTAACATATTTAAGGTCATAATGAGCTCAGGACTAAGTACCTCAGTCCAGGGACTGGGAGGGAAGGTGTATAAATACTTTCCTTACTAGAACTCTGCTGAGCAAGACATGGTTGTGGGCTAATAAAGAAGCAAACAGAGGGTTTTTTCCATGAAATGAATTTTCTGATCTTATTTCAGACCATGCCTGCCCCTTTGGTAGTTCATTGCTGCCTGCAGGTGACCCTGGTTTTAAACTGGCTGACCTCTGACAAATGATAGTCTCTGTTCCTGTTTCCCCATCTCTAAAATGGAGAGAGGAATAACACCCTGCCTTTATAAACTGCTTGAAGAATTCACTACTGAAAAAGCCATATCCTGTACCTTATAACTGAGTATTCTGTACCTTATAACTGTACAACACAGTGAGTCTTTTATTCCAAAGCAAATCCTGTCACCCCTCTCCCATTACACTCCTCATCCCCACACTCCAGAGATGCAGCTATGCAGTATCCACTCCCTTCTGAGATAATGCAAAATCTCTGAAATATTCCTAAATCCACTCCTTTTTTTTGAAGCACCATGTGCTCACAGGTCTTACCTGCACCACTGATACCACACAAGCCTAAGATACAATTTCTTGAAATGAAAGATTTTAAAAACTAATATTCCATGCACAGATCACCTTCTGCAGCACAGTGATTTCTGCTCTCCTGGTTTCCCTCTTCCTCAGTCTTGGCAAAGACTTGCTGCTGGGCAGTTCTTTGAGGTGTGCAAGGTGTGGAGGTCAATGAGGATGAGGAAGGCTAGGATGCCCCACATTAGCTTTCAGCCCCTATAGATGGATTTATTTTTTTTTAATAGAAAATACTGAGTTAATGGTTGGAATTGATGATCTTAGAGGTCTTTTCCAACAGTAATGATTCCATGATTCTACATCCCTCTTAAATGAGATGTTTTCTTACTCTCCTCTGAAGCTCGAGGGCACAGCAGAACAGGTGACATCCACTGTGGGTCTCTGCACCCAGTCAGCAGTTTGGGACTTCCCTTTCATTGTGCCCTGGAGCTCTTGATGAACTGTTTGGGAATCAAACCACATAAATTTAGACAAATACAGAAAAAGATACCTGCAGCAAAAGCCTGATTCTACTCTGCTGCTGTTTGGTTCCACTGGACACAGATGAATGAATAACCTTTGCTTCCCCCAAAATCTTACCTTTAGGAAAGAAGCACCGTGCAGATGAGAAACTGAAACCTGGGTGAATTAAAAGCCAGGTCCACAAACACACTTAAGAATTTAAATCCTTCTTTAATTTTCTATTGCAAACAACAGGGTTTAGGAATGTAAGAACACTTTCAAGTGACTTAAGAACACTTAACAAGCCCAAAAGGCTGCAACCAGCTGTGGATGTGACCCCAGGATCTCACCTTCCAGGAAAGCATCTTTGCTCAAGGCAGGTCCTCAAAGTCCTTAGCTTTGTTATGACATTGATAGCCTCCTCTCCACTTTTGGACTCTCAGTAAGCCTGCCCAGGACATGTCTGGTTACATCCAGGCACCCCCAGGCCTGTATGGAGCCTTAGTAAGATTTGGTCCCATTGCAGCATCTGGTCTATTTGAAATTCACACCCACTCTGAATCCTGCAGAGAGACTCAGCTCCTACATCTGTCACAAAGTTGAAGCCAAACCCCCCAAAACATTCAAGCTTGAAACAAATTGCAGCTGCTACCACATGCAGAGAAAGCAAAAATCCACGACACCCATCCTGGCTGCCCACAAATTCCTGTAAAGGGAATGAGATACAACTTCAGCCCCAAAACCCAGGATTCTTTCCTGAGCATTCCCTCAGTGAAGGGTGAGTTGGGTTTTGCTGAATCCCAGTGGGCACAATAAAGGCTGTACTCTTACATAATCCACATATAGACCCTGGAAGGATCATGGAGGGGGAAAAAAGCTGGATTTTGACTGTGTGCAGACATCCTCACACAGAGCCCACAGTGCCATCTGAGTCAACCACTCCGATTTAGATGATGGTACTGATCTGACATCCTAAAACACAGCATGGGACGTGGTCAGTGAGAGCTGAGGACATTTAATAAGACAGAGGTTTTGTGCAGTTCAACCTAATTGCTACTTCCATTTTGATTTTGTAATCCACTGTAAATGTGAGGTATAAATGTAAAGCTTCTTGGCATGGTGTTTTGAGCAAAGAATAGCTTTTGGTGCTCTGAAAAAAAGTTTTTGTCTAAAGGAACACAACTCTTTACACAGGACAAACCACATTTTTGTTTGCTCAATGCAAACTTTTGCTTTTTTGTTCACATCCACAATTTCATAATGTAAAATGAGAGAAGGTTTTACCCTGACAAATCTTGTTAGTCCTCATCTCAATGTCCTTTAATTTGCCTCCTTTCAAACAAAAGGATGTTGCACAGTCCTGTCAAGAGGAATTGATTGCTGACAAGCATTGGATTTAAAGTACTGTTTAGGTAAACAAATCATGATTAGAGTCAATTAATTGATTGTGTTACTGTCTGTGAAAAATCCTATTTATCCAGGATCCACAAAAGGCAGCTCATTATCCATTAGCATAAACAAAGAGTGAAAAGTGTTGGAACTAGATGATCTTTAAGGTCCCTTCCAACTATAACTTTTATGTTCTTCAATTCCTATGCAATGGTTTGTACCCTGTGACAGGATGGGAACAGTGATCCATGACCACGGACACAGATCCCAATCTGACCAATGTGACAGCACAGGACAGAGGACTCGTGTTCCTCCTCTGCTGAGTAACAACTGGTGTCAAGGTAGGAAAGGAATTTAATTTTCCGCATGACAAGCTTCAAAATGCACTTGATTTTCAGCTCAAATTTTCAAAAAATCAAGCCACTAAAAGTAGCTTTTCCAACATGGATGGGACTGTGCTTCCTGGCAGAACAGGCTTCAAAGGCTTTTCTCCAGCTTTGCTGTAGAAAAAAGGCAGAAAACTCAGCATGCAAAGTCACTCAAAGGCATTTGCACAGCAAAAGCAACATTTTCAAAGGAGGCAGAGGAAACTCAGACCCAGTGGGAAAGGGTCAACATTTCCTTTGGACTGCTTGGAAAATCCTCCCTGTGTGAGCTCAGAGAGGTGGCTCCTGTCAGGGTAAACTGTGTGATTATGGAACAATTTCCCAAAAGTGATTAGTGCCAGCGCTTGCAGGTTGGAGGCACAGAAAGGTGACTTTCCCACGTGACTGGTCACAGTCCAAGGATCCATCACCAGGCCATTCTGCCTCCCCATTTTTCATCTCACCAGGTAGTTTTAATGCTAATCTGCTTAAATGCCTTTTTATAGCTGGTAGCTCGAGGCAAGTTGAGTTAAGAAATCTTTACAGCTGTACAGTCGTTTACAGGGCTGCTTTAAGACATGGCATATATTATGTATGAAGCTTTATAACAACCATCCATATCAGAGCTGATGGAGAACATGAAAGCAATACAGCACAGCTCCTTCCTACAGCACTTTGTTACAGGTGACAAGAGATAGGAGATGCAAAGACTGAGTAAAACCGGGAAGAGGAAATTATTTTCCTGAGAGACTTCTAAAGAATTTAATGATAAATAAGACTTTCAAAGCTACAGTGAAACAAAGGGCTCCTTTAATTAAAAAGAAATCTGATCCCATAAAATGTTTAAGGTTCATCTGGCAGAGCCAGGATATATTGAGATAACTGCATCTGAAGTATTAATCCCCTTTGTAATTGGGGGAGAAAATTACTGCAGGGACCCAGATAGGAAACTCATCTCCCTCCAGGGTAAACATCAAATATTGTATCTATGCTTGAGGCTTCCTAACTTCCATGTGTGAGTGTTCACTCCAGTCATGCCCTGTCAGAGAGCAAAGTAAAATGTCTCCCAGGACTAAAGCAGCCTGTGAAAAAGCCTGTGAAGCCCCTTGTTCTGGCCTTTCAGGTGAGAAGAGTCCCGAATCCAAACCACAGCCAAGAAGAAACCCTGGTCCCACAGATTCCAGTAGGGAGCAGAGATTCCCCACAGCATCACAACCCACATGGCAAAATAAAGCAGGTACTTATCAGCTTTGCTGCACTGGAGCCACACTGTCTTGAACATCTTTGAATTAAACCCTAGATGAGGGTGGTAACTGGGAATAGTTCTCCCCCCAGAAGGGAAATCAGTCTGCAAAACTACCTTAAATTCTCTGTTGCTGTCATCCTTCCCAAAGCATATAGAAGTTCAAATCATCCTGCCTCCTATCCCAAAGCAAAGCTCTCATCTCCCACCTCCATTTTTCAAGGCTGATTATAAACAGAAAGTCTTGCTCCTCCTGGCGTTTAATCCATTTAACTTTCATGACAAAGACAAGCACAAAAGTTGAGTTTCACTCTTAGTGATTTCAGCCTTTTTTATTCTGGAGATCTCAAGAGCCAGCTCCTGTAAATAAAACCACTTTCTAGGACTAAACACTTCTCATTTACACCCACAGAGCACCAGGGCCAGCTTTTCCAAGAAATCCATTTGTGTTTTCACTCCTTACCATGGCATAGTATGCACAAACTTGTATAAAGACGTTATAAGAAGTTCATGAGAAGGACACATGGTGTAATGAGACTAAATGAAAATATATGCAATGAAAGCTTGGAGAGAAAGCATTTGCACACTGGTTATGAAGAGCTAATGTCCACTTGAAGTGGTATCAAGAGCTGGAGCAATTGAAAGATAACAAGGAGAAAATGAGTAATGAATCAATTTTATTGTGTGCTGTTGAGCAGTCCTCACTGGAAGACAGTGTATTGATAAAAGGGATGGATGGGAAGTGACAGCAGCAGGGACAAGCACTCCCACACTTTCTGAAGAACCAAATGATTTCTGGAATTATTTTTGCCTTAGCCAATAGGATCCTGCTGCAAAAAAACTGGGATGTTTTCTTGTGGAAATCAGTATAGACACAGCAAGTGTGCACTCTATTTATGGAGAGTGAAAATATCAGTTTTACTGGAGAGACAAACTCATTTTTCATCTTTCTTGAAAGTGGCCATGCTGGCTTCCCCAGGAAAGGTGACCTACCTGTGGGACTCATCTCTGCTGGCACAGCTCCCTTTTTCATGCATTCTGTCCCTAAGCCACCACTCCCCATTTCACCTATTTGGTTTGGTATGGGTTCCAAATTCACACTTGCCTCCATGGACTCACAGAATGCTTTGGGTTGGAAGGGACCTTAAAAATCATCCAGTTCCAACCCCCTGCCATGGACAGGGACACCTTCCACTAGACCAGGTCACTCAGAGCCCCATCCAGCCTGGGTTTGAACCCTGCTGCAGACACACCTATCCAGAAACCATAAAGGTGCTGTAATACATTCCCTGTTGAAAACAGAGGAAGATGAGCCCACATGGACATTTCTTCCTGCTGCAGCAAGACTGACTCCTGTACCCAAGCTGGCTGGGGTGTCTTCACTCTAGGCTGAATGGTGGAGACCCATTTGGCAACTCTTTTCTTACTGTTCCCCATGAGTCAATTTTTTTTGTCTCTGTTTAATTCTTCATCAAAGTAGCATTTATGTCTAATTTCAGAAATTTGAGTCAGTTCTGAATCTCACTGACTAACGTTATTGCACCCCCCTGTTAACTTGCAAACACCTGTGATGGCAAGCAGATGTCTTCTGGCCTTTGGAAATCCCTGGGTATTCAGAGGTTTGTGTTTCAGTTGTAGCATCCAGAAGTGAAGAGACGGGGAGGACAAGAACATATGGCCTACGTCAGCATTAACCCAACAGGTCACCTGCTACAGCAGCAGCTTTTTCTTAGGGCAAGGCTGAAAGTAGAAAAAAAAGCAGTAGAAGAAAGTAAACACTGTTTAGGGTGAGTCTGAAATAAGCATTGAATTCAAAATAATTTCTTATTGAATGGTACAAACCTATTCCTCCCAGGCAAAGAGTAAAAGTCTCAAGCTTGGGTCCCTGGCCTTGAGCTATACCAAAAGCAAAGATCTCAGCAGAACTTGTGGGAAAAGATGGCAAAAGTCACTAGGCATAGATCCCCTTGCAAAAACTTAACTTTCCTGCCTGTAGAATTACTATTCTGGTGCAATGAGTAAAATTTAGGCCAGTTAAAACCTTGTTTTCAACTGCATGTAGCAGAGGAAGGTGTCTGTAAAACTTCCTCCCTTCACTGGTGGAACGCTGTCAGAAAAACTTTCTGAGATTAGACCTTGTCTCAGGCACATACAGTGACTGGGGTCTGTAAATCACTCTGTAAGTGAATCTTATAACACTTTTTGTTATAAAAACAACTCTTTCTATATTATGTTCATAACATCATGGAACAATTTAGGTTGGAAAAGACCTCTAAGACCACTGAGTCCAACCATTAACCCAGCAGTGCTAAACCATATCCCCAAGTGCCACATCCACACACTCCCAGGGATGGGGGCTCTACCACTTCCCTGGGCAGCCTGTCCCAATGCCTGAGCACCATTTCAGTGAAGGAATCAGGTCGGAGGGGGCTCTGAGCAACCTGGTCTAGTGGAAGGCAGGGGGCCGGCAACTAGATGGTCCTTAAGGTCTCTTCAGAACCACACCATTCCATGATTCTGCGAGGGATCTTGTCTAAGCCATTCACTCAGGCTCTCCCTAAGGTCAGGAGGGTGATGAATTGCTCCCAGAAGAGGTTTCCCATCGAGTGGAGGAAGCCCAAGAGAGTAGCTTAGATAGAGGAGGATTAGTTTGGATCCCCTGCGAGTGTCTTGCCCACTGCAGTTATGGAAAGCAAGAGCAGGGCTGTGGGGTGGGATGGATTTGTGTGATCATCTATAGCAGCTGCTGTCCTGCTCCTTCAAGTATTTTTCTCTTCTCCTGCTAAAGAGGGAAATGCAGTAAAAAGCCTTGACTCCCCTGGGATGCAGCTTCTCTGGGATACAGCTGCCAAGCATTTTGTACAGCTTTCTATGCACACTTTGGAATCAGAGATGGAAATACAGCCTGGTCTGAGAGCTGTGCTCATCTGGGCACTGGGGCTCCCCTGTAAATAGCTTTAAGGATCCTTCCAGATGCTAAATTTAGGAATGGGGTGAGGAGACACAATTTAAGGAAGCCTAGAAAGCCAGCTTTGACTGCAGGGCTGCATTTCAGAGACCTTAAACTGCTCAAAAGCAATTTATCCAATGCCCTGCAGTAACAGCCTCCCCTCCACAACTGAAGGAAATGGTGAGCTCATTATGTGTACAGGTTTATGCTGTAATATTTCTGCTTAAATAGAAGTTGTATGTTGGTTATTTGGGGCATGGATCCAATGTTTGGGAACTAAAACGTGAAAACACATCTCCAGTACATGGACTCTTTCAACTGACATTGTTTCGTGTCAAAACTAAAAAAATGGGATTTACAGATCTCATCTAATGCCAGCTGGATCCAGGGGGAAGATTCCCCTTGAATTCAAAACCACGGGGCTAACCTAAGTAACCTCATCACTGTGTTCATTGCTTTGGAAAACCACTGGATAGTATGATGAATAAAAAAATATTAACAGCAAAGTTATTGTTTTAAATAAAATGCATATTTTAAAGCAAAGTGTTTTACTAACCACCACCAGATTTGAGGTTACCCACCACAAGAGAAATGAGCAATTCCCCCCTTGGTGTTCTTTGTGACTTTTGTTTCTAGCTTAAATACCTGAAGTCACTAGGAAGGGAGGATTAAACCTAAAATTGAGACCCCAGCAGATCTTCAAGAACTGGCTTAGCTCATCAGTTCTTGTGCCTCCTACAGCACACACCCAGTGTTTGCATGTTGGATGATGAACTGGGCTGGGACTCACACTGTGTGGTTTCCTGGGCAGGATCCTAATGATGCCAAGGAAAGTAACTCAAGTCTCATTGCTTTAATTCCTCCTCCAGTAGGATCATTATGGGCTTCTTGTACAGCTTCCAATGACTTGGCAGCTTCCCCACTTGACTTTTATCCTGAAGAAAGTGTGTGCATGTTTCTCATCAGACACCAACTAAAGGAGTAAAAACCAACAGTTTTAAGACAGTTGGTGGTTTATTTTAGCAATCCCTGGGAAGAAACACTGTAGGTAGCACAGAGGCAGATTTTACTGAGGTTTCTAGGCTGAAGTTGGGCTTCTTCCTGCACACCTGGGTGTTTTTTCCAGGAGGAAACACCCCCATTAATCCAAGTGAAACTTAGCCAAAGGGTCAAGTTCTCTTCTGAAAGCTTTTTAGTATCATTGAGGTAACATCATGCTCCTGCAGTTCTGCACCTCAGACTGCACAGTAAATGCAAAACAGAGCCCTGGAGCAGGTTATTGGCTTAAGGTTGGGGAGCCTGTGCTGATTCGGAAACATCCCAGGAGAGGTAACTCAGGTCTCCTTCAGGATGACTGTTTGCAGCCTGAATCGAAATAATATCTCTGCTGCAGCTGTAAAAAATGCATTAAAGAAAGTAGAAATGATGTCTTAGCTATAACATTTATAAAACATCAAGGATGGCTTGTGAAGGAACCTGTGGTTTTCAAGTGCTAATGGAGAAAGGCTTGGGAGCAGTGAACATTCGCCAGGTCTTGGCAAATTAGCATTTTATTTCAAGGCTTTCTATGAGCGATAGAACTCAGGGGAAAACAATCAAGGTCCTCTCTGGTTCGTGCTACATGAATTCTGTGAATATTTAACATTTCTCCAATTGGGTAGGTCTCCGTTTCCTAACTGATCTTTTCGCATAAATAGTTACCCAGGCTGTCAGACTCTGACATCCAGCTAAAGATCTGAAAGGATTCATCCAAACCCAGGGCCCCACAGGGAAAAAGGTTTCCTTTTCCCTGAGGCAATCTCAGGTCTGCCAGAGAGACACAAGAGCTGTAAAGAACAAAACTGTATTTGATTGGATTTTTTCTCTTCAGCAGCCTTTTTTTTTTTCCTGAGGAGGAGTCTGATTCCCCTGAAGTGGAAGGGTGTTCTGAGAAGTAAGATCTCCAAAAACGTAGGGTTAGGACACTACTTGTCTGTCCAATAAGCAATGATGCATCACAGGGACAGGCTGCAGGTACTGGTTGGCAAAACAAAGCATGACAGCCCAGAAAATGCAGTTCATGGAGAATTTAGGAGATCAACTCATCCATCCTCTCACCTCAGGCAGGGATTATCCAGCTGTACCTGAGAGAAGACTACTGGTTGGTCTCAATTAACAGTTGGACTTGATGGTCTTAGAGGTCTTTTCCAACATAAACAATTCTATAATTCTAAAAAGATGGATGATCTTAAAATCCTCCAGTGGCAGAATTTCTCCCTCTGCCCCCAACAACTTATTGCATCTGTTAACTAGCCTTAGTCCTGGAAAAGGTGTCCTGATGCCAACATAAAGACTCCCTGTTCAGTTCAGATCTAGGGTACTCTGCCCAGGTCTCAGTGGCCATAAATTCAACCATCATCTTAAGCTTGAAGGAACTTGTATCTGTCCATCCCATTATTAAAAAAGATGAGGCCCAAACATCCATCTGAATGCAGTATGATCCCAAAATTCATCCCCACACCCAGAGGCAAAGAGAGTAAGCTGAAAGTGTGCTGCAATTTTTCTTTTGCAGTTTGAGAAGAATGTTTAATTTTCAAGAAATTGATCTGAAAAGCAAATTTTGAGCCTTTCAAGTAGTTCTATTCTTGTCCAAATAGTCACAAACCTGAGGATCATCTTGCCACTACAAGCTCATTTCAGGTCTAAAACTCTTGCATCTCACCCATGAGGGAACACTGATCTCAGATCATGCTTCCTGGCATTGCAGTATTACAAATAATAACTAAATGTTCTACCAAAATGAGACTACTCAGGTGATCTAGAGCAGCCTCTGGGTATGTTTAGATGCTTGTACTCCAGTTAGACACCCCATTTGGCTGTCTCCTGTCATCTGTTGGGGCACAGATATAGAGGATACTTCATTTTGGTGGCAAAGCTGATTTAAGAAACCCCTGCCTCTTGCCCCAGCACTGCACTGTGAATTTATGAACCCTCATAAATTGTGCCAGCTTCAACATTTTAGGAGTTGCCCTATACACAAGATCAGCAAAGGGATCTGAGTCAAAAGGGCACCAAATCCTGTTGGTAGTTGCAGAGCTTCCCTTCCAGGCCAGCTCCAAGCTGCTGCAATACAGAAGAAAATCAGGCCAAGCAAACCATCTACTCTGGTGCTTCAAGTAAACTCATCTCAGTTGCTACTCTGATGGACTGACTGTGATTGATGGGCTATAAGGTGTCCTCAAAATGTGAATCATAGAACCATAGAATGGTTTGGATTGGAAGAGACCTTAAAGATCATCTAGTTCCAACACCCTGGCCATGCAGAGTGAGTGGGATGTGTTCAAAGGGCTGCTTTGCACAGCTGAGATGTTCTGAATGAGAGGAGGGGAAAAGGGAAGCTGAAACCTGCCTCTTTCTGCCTTTCAACACAGCTGGGCACAGACCTGAAAGCCACTGTCACCTGCCCCTCTGGTTTACACAGCCAGGGTGAGAGGGGCAAGTGATGTTTGAGCCTCAGCTCCAAGCCAAGCACAGCCAGCCAACAGTGCCACAGGCCCTGTAAAGTGGGAAAATATTCCCACTCATTCAGAGTGAGACATTGAACACCTCATGATAACACAGCTAAAGCACTTATTGAAAATAGAAAAGGATTACCTGGACAATTACTCCTTGGAGTATTCTGCAATACAAAGTCCTGACTGATACAAAAATTGGTGTTGACTTCTTGCTTATGAATATAATCTGGAACTGATTGTCAAATGTGCCAGGCCTTGTAAAAATGGGTAATTCAGCAAGAATAAGGTCTAGCTACTATTCAATCAGCAGGGATCATTGCTGCTGGCAGCATGAATAAAGTCTGCTCCAAGTATCAGTTAAAGAAGTTTCCTCAAGAGATCTTGTTTTCAGGAGCAATTTCTTCATCATCAGATGAGAAATAAAACTAGATGAATAATTTACATGAGCATCACCCTGGAAAGGGCAGTTTCATGTGCCCCCCCCTACATCTTAGCACAATAACCACCTGCAAACCTGCCACTGCCCTCTCCTCATCCCCACCATCATGCTGGGGGCCCTGGGGGTACAAAACACCTGAGTGGTTTTGAGGCATGTGAGTTGAAGAAAACAATGTCGTGTTGCTATAAAAAAAAAAAAAAAGATATTCATGTTTTTATGACTTTTTTTCTGACATGGGCCATGAATGAACTTCCTGCAGCTGGAACAGACTTCCTTCATCTCAGAGCTGCCCAGGATGGGTCAGGGGAAGATGTCCTGGAAGAGGCTATTTCTCTACACGGGTTGTGAAAGCTGCCAAGAGATATCTCAAAAGGGGACACCTAGAGCCAGGTGAGGTGGATCCCACCCAAGATTAGCTTGTATAGAGATTTTTCGTCCTACGATTGTACCAGGACTGCACCAAGGGCATCCAAGGCCGTGGCTGATCCCGAGCCAGCAGCTTTTCACAGCTAAGTGCCCTTGAAGTGAGGAAGCCTTGAAAAACGTGTCCTCCCCCAGGTCTATTTTGAAATCAGAGCCCAGCCACAGCACAGGCTGCTCAGTGTAAGCAGGTACCTGTGTTGCATGTCACACATCCCAGCTGGATGCACATGGGAAAGGATTGATGTGCAGACAGTTGTCATTGCAATGGGCTGGACAATTCCCAGTGCTCCAAAACACTTTTTTTTTTTTTTTTTTTGGTGACAAAAACTGATTTGTGTTTTCGAGGCAGAACAATTATAAGGACTTTAATAACTTTTTATAACTGTACTGGAACAGTTTTGCCACAAACCCTGTTCCTCCTATAACACCTGCAGGTTTTTCTGGGGCAAAAAATATCCCATTTCCCTTGTAATTCCTGTTTTCTCAAATACATGTCATTCTTCTTACCTTCCTCCAGATTCCAGCATTTATACATCTTTGGGCAATATCAAAACAGGGCTGAACCCAGCAACTACTCCAAATTTTCTATAAAACACTCCAGATCACCTCCCAGAACAAGATGTGCTTCATTGCAACACCATTTTTCCTATCAACTCACATTTTGCCTGCAGCCCTTTTACATCTTCTGATTCTCTTTCCAGCCAGATATGCCACTTTCTGCCTCCCTTCTTCCCTACCACTCATTGCATCTCCTTCTGTTGACTTTGGAAACCTTCAGTTTAATTAAACAATTTCTAATTCTCATGAATGTTTGCAGACTCCTTTATCTTGATATCCCTGATCATCTCCTAAGGGTTAATTTAACTCACCTAACTTCAGATGCCACTGAACTGCTCCTGATGCAGCAGCAAATAGCTTTTGGAGCAGCTGGTGGGGGTTTGTCCGGAGGTGGTGCTCCTGCAGAACTCGTGGGAGCTGTATATTCCCTTGTTATTTACTGGGGCAGCAAGACAAACCTTCCCCAGTTCAAAATACATCCACTCCTCCTCTCAGAGTAGCATATAAAACTCTCTTGACATGATTTACTCTTGTCAAATTCACATTGGCTGTGTTTTATTACCTTGTTGTCCTCTAGGTGCTTATAAACTGATAGTTTGATAATTTTTAACAGTATCTTCCTGGCTACCAGAATACTATTGGGTCTCTGATTCCCTGTACTCTCATTCCTCTCTTTCTCACACCCAGGCACAGTGTTTGCCCTTCTCCACTCCTCCTGTGACAATTCCTGAGGTGCCAGGCTTTACCCTTCCCACTTCACAGCTGCTCTTGCTTAGGTTCCTTCAGGCCCTTAAAATACATCAGTCTTGATTCCTCTCACCTTTAAAACTGTTCTTGCCCTGCACTATCTCTGCTCCTTTAAAGTTAATTTCACTTGCTAATCCTTTTCTGAAGGGTGAAAAAAAGAAAGAGTAGGTATTCTGTGGTTTCCTTTATTTGGTTTTCCATTCTATTTTAGATGGTGGAATATTATATTAATCATATTATATTATAGAGTATTATTCTTATAGAAAATTCATGGACTTAATCCATCCTTCATTTTCCTCTTGCTTTCATGAATAGCCTGGATTGGTTTTTACATTCATTATTGCTTGAAATCGATTTGACATCTTGGCTTTTCTAATTTTGGGCTTATGCACATGGACTAATATTTAAACTAATTTTTCTTAGGAATTTTTTTCTTTAATGATTCCTTTATTAGATTCTACTTCTTCCATAAGTGCTTACTTGGTTTGTTTTTCTTATTTTTGCTGGGTGTTTTTCAAACCATAGAAATATAGAATGGTTTGGGTTGGAAGAGATCTTAAAGATCATCTAGTTCCAACCCCCCCTGCCATGGGCAGGGACACCTTCCACTATCCCAGTTTGCTCCAAGCCCTGTCCAACCTGACCTTCAACACTTCTAGGGATGGGGCAGCCACAGCTTCTCTGGGCAACCTGTGCCAGGGCCTCACCAACCTCACAGGAAAAAATTTTTCCTGATATCCAATTCAATCCTGCTCTCTGTCAATTTGAAACCATTCCCCCTTGCCCTGTCACTCTAGGCCCTTGTCCCAAATCCCTCTCCAGCTCTCTTGGAGCCCCTTTAGGCCCTGGAAGGGGCTCTCAGATCTCCCCAGAACCTTCTCTTCTCCAGGTTGAACAATCTGCCCTCGCAGAGCTTTGGAGGGGCTTACCCTGAACACATGAGGGAGCACATCCACTCTATGAACTTTTCCTGCTCAGAAAACAGCTTTGCATCAACACAGGCTAAAATCCACAGCCCCAAAGGAAAATTTCCCTGAGGAAAATAATTCGGTGAGCTGTGGCAGGTGGGGGTACTGATAAAGAATGTGGATTCAGCTGCCTGTGTGGCTGCAGTTCGCTCTGTTTACAAGCACTTTGGGCAGATACCCACTTTTTATACTGGATATAAACTGGATCCAGTGCCTCTCTGTGCACCTGAGAAGAGATGGAAAACCCTGGGGAAAAAAAAAAAACAACAACAGGGAGCCAGTTGTGGGGCATCTTAATTGCCAAATTAATATGGAAGAATTTAGTAGCCAGAGCTCCCAGACTCCACCTCAGATACAGCTGAGCCTTAAGGACTTTTTTCATGGCTTCAGAAAATCCAAATATTTTGAAGTGCAAGTCGTGCTTTTGATAAAGCAAAGCTGTGGTTTCGCGGGGCACTGTGGAGCAGGATATCTCCCTCTTCCTGCATGGAGGGGTGAAATCAAGTGAGTTCTGTTTATTGCCCTCTTACAACCTGAGTGTTTTCACACATGTGAGGCTCTGTAACCTATCAGCACCTGGAAATAAGGCTTCAGATAACTTTGTCCTGCTGATAAAACAGCTGGGAGGAGTCACCATTAATTGAGCTGGAAGAAAGGGGAGGGGGACCACTGGCTCAGAGGGAGCCTTTGGAAAACTTCTTTTGGGCAAGTCTCTGATGCATCATAGCATCTCTTACAGATAATTTGCTGGTTATTCATAGAAATTGAAATTTTGTTTAAAAAGTATCAGTCTTGTTTAAATGTCTTTTTTTTTCACCTTTATTTTCACCAATTGCTGTGCTGTTCCTGGGAAATAGAGTCCAAGGCAGTTCCCAAGAGAAAAATTATCATCCAGCAATTCTTGAAAATGGTTCTTTAGCAGCAGCCTAGGAAATCTGAAAAAATGCAAAAAGTTAGAGCCTGAGTAAATCTGTGTATTTGCTTAATAGATACTTCCACATACAGTGTGTTCAACTGGCTTATATAAGAGTATCAACTTTAATATTTGATTTAGAGTTTAATATAAAGGCAACTGAGTGCAAAACACAATCAGATTTACTAACTCAGGGGAATGAACCTTTTTATGAAACTAACAATTACACATATAAAATCAGCTGAAAATGAGTTAGTGAGATGAAACTTCCACCTTCCTGACTGAACTCGTGATTAAACCATGATTAAAGTCAGTGAGCTAAATGAACATCTATCAACCTGAAATTCAATTCACACTTGAAAAAAAAAAAAGGGAGGGACTGTTTTTCAGGAAGGTTATTTCAGTGATGTGGAGTCGGCACATTGGTACCAGGGGATTGGTATCACATTAGTTGGCTCAGTTGAGGGGCTGGGGAAATTCAGTGCAGGCAGCTGGAGAAGGAACAAGCCTGGCACTAATGACCAACCCAGGACAGGAGATTCCTAAGCTCATGTATAGCACAATTCCCTCCTGTGTTGTAAACTGGACCTACTTGGGAAGCAGGCCAGCTCCCATGATTTTCTTGTCTCATTTACCACTGTTTTTAAGGCCATTGCTCAGAGTCATGTGCTATGATGAGATTTGCAGCCTCTTTGGTTTTGTAACTAAACACAAGCTCCCACCCTTCAAAATCAGGGAGGAAAACTCCAGTGCATGACCTTAGTGGTCCCTAAAATGGCCTCAGGTACATTGTAAAGAGAGAAAAAATGAAACCTGCCCTCTGGGGAGGGAGCTGTAAAGAGGGGTGGGAGCCACAACACACAGAATAGCAAAAAAACCCAGGTTTAAGGCTGCAGTTTGAGAACCTGATCCCATCAGCAGACCCAAAATCCCACTGGGATTCCCCCAAACTCAGCACTCAAAACCCTGCTGGGACCCTCTCCAGTCTGGTGACCCAAACTTCACCAGGACCTCTGTACCCCAAATCCACTGTGACTTCCCAAATCCAACACACTCATCCCTGCCAGAACCCCTCAACTTCACACCCCAATCTTGACCATAATCCTCATCAACCCTCCCCAGCCAAGCATTCCAAACCTTGGCAGGACCTCTCCAGCCAGGGCAACCCAAACCCTGCTGGAACTTCCCCATCTTGGCACCTGAAACACTTCTGGGACTCCCTCAGCCCAGCATCTCAAACCCCGTCAGGATCCCTATCCACCCTTCCCTGTCCAACACTCCTTTCCTCATCAGGACTTCTCTAACCCAGCACTCCAAACCTCAGCACAATTTCCCCAACCCAGCACCCCAGTCCCCAACAGAACCCCCATCTCCATCTCTGTTCTCATCCTCATTCACATTCACAACTCTGTCTCCCTCTACATCCCTGTCTTTGCCTCCATTTCCATTCTGATTCCCACCTTCATCTCCATCCCATCTCCAACCTCATCTACATCCACATCCAATCCACATCCCCACCCTTATCCTAATGCCCATCCCTGTTTCCATCTCCATCTCTGTCCCCATCTTCATCCCTATCCCATCCCCATGCCTGCCTGTCTCCATCTCTGTTCCCCATGCAACCCCATCTCCAGCTCCTTTCATGTCCACATCCTTATCCTCATCTTCAACCCCATTCCTGTCTCCATCCCCATTTCTATTCCCATCCCCATCTCTTTCTCCATCGTCATCCTCATTTCCATCCCTGTCTCCGTCTCCATCTCTGTCCCCACTGCATCCTCATCTCCAACCCTTTCACATACCCGTCCTTATCCGCATCTTGATACCAGTTCCCGTCTCCATCTCCAACCCCATCTCCGTCTGTCTTCTTCTCCATCCTCATCCCCATCCCTGGCTCCATCTCTGTCCCCACTACATCCCTGCCTCCAACCCCTTCAACATCCCCATCCTTATCCCTGTATTCATGCTCGTTCCCATTTCCATCTTCAACCCCATCTCGTCCTTGTCCCCGTCCCCCCTCCAACTCCGCCACCGTCCCCAACTCTCTCCCCGCTCCCATCCCAACCCCTCCCCATTCCCGTTCTCCTCCCTGCCCCGCCCCGAGTGCTGCCGACGGGGCGGTCCAGGGGGCGGGGGCGGCTCGGGGCCGCCTTTGTGCGCGGCGGGGCCGGAGTTGGGACAATTCCGCTCTGCTCCGCTCCATCCCATCCCACTCCATTCCACCCCATCCCACCCCGCCGTGCCATCCCGCCCGGCGCACGGCCTGCGGCAGCGGGGCTCTGCTGGGAGCGCTTCGGGTGCTGCTGCAGGCGCTGCTCGGGCCTCTCTGCGCCTTCAGCACGCCTGCATGCGTGAGTACCGGGGGCTCGGGGCCAACCCCCTGCCGCGGCGGGGTGACCTGGGGGGACCCGCGTGCCCTCGGCGAGCTCGGGGGGGGGGCGCCGTTTCGCTTAAAAACACCTCCAAGTTTTGTGTCTTAGCCTCCCAGTGGGAATTGCGGGTGATGTTCCCGAGCCGGCATTGCAGCGCCTAAATGCTCCGTCTTAAAAAAAACTCCCCCAGCCCCCAGACCCTAAATCTGATGGTAATGAAGCACCGCAGCGTGCGGCCGATAATCTGCTAAAAATTGGCCCGCGCTGTGCGAGCACAGTTGCCAGTCAACTTAGAAAATTTTTAATGAAGGGTAAATAACTATTGGTGTAACTCGCGGGAATCGCTGGGGAGGGGGCAGCAAAAACGGCGGGTGTCCGCGTACGGCGCTGGCTGGGTGAGGGTGATTTAATTGCGTTGCGATGCTGTTTTGTTGAGTTTTGCTTCAGCTGCGAAGTTTCCGGGCTTGAGAGGCTGGGGAAGGAGTTTACGGAGAGAACGTGTTTTGCTGGTTGCTGCGAAGCGGGGTAGTGAGAGAAAACAGCTGAGGAGGGAGAAAAATCACGCGGGTTGTGATTTCCAGGAGCAGAGGGAACGGCCTCCAGTTGCACTAGAGAAGATTTAAGTTGGATGTTAGGAAAAACTTCTTCCCCGAAAGGGGAGTTGGAACAGGCTGCCCAGGGCAGTGGGGGAGTCACCGTCCCTGGAGAGATTTAAAAGGCATGTAGATGTGGCACTTAGAGATGTGGTTCACTGGTGGACTTAGCAGTGCTGGGTTAATGATTGGACTCGATGATCTTGGAGGTCTTTTCCAACCTCAGTGATTCTGTGATCCTGTGAAAAGGGGGGGAACATTAATGCTGAAAGAGCCGAGAAAATTTATTCTTGTTTTGTGCTGCAGCTGCGTTTTGCTCAGAGCAATGTGTGTGTTGCTACTTCTAAGGGTTAAGTGGTTTAACACAAGTTGAAAAACACGCCAGAACTCGATCTGTTTTTCTTGTTTGAAAGCCTGTGGTGACAGGGAACTGAAACTTTCAACTTCTCTGGCTAAGTAGCTGCAGATTTTGAGGTTCTCTTGCCCTTCTCTGCCTTCTGGAAACCACTTTCAAAGGCTCCAGCGCTGCGGTTAACGCCGGGCTGCCAGAGAAAACTGCAACATGTTCTTCCCAGCGATAACTGATACCGTTTTCCAGCTGGAGAAGCCCAGTTGCAACATGTCACTGCTTGTGTTTCACCAAATATTGACAGTAAGAAGAGATTGGTCTCTTTTTCTGTTCCTGTTCCCCTTGGTGATACGTGCATATGGGTTAATTGTCCTGTAAACTCCATGGGGTGTCTCATAAAATCAAGGACACCGGTAAATCATGTCAAAATAACCTCTGTGGGTGAGGCTACATAACCCCTTCTAGCAAATCATCAGCCCTGGGCAAACTGCTGTCCTCCCCCTGGTGCAAGGGCTGGTATTTCCTTGAACATTAACAACATCTTGGTTAATGAGGAGAAACCGAAAGCTGATTCTGCGGTTTTGTTGTGAATCAGCTCAGTGCCTAAAGCTGTGGAGGAACTGCTGGCTGGGACCCCAAAAGCAGATGTGTTTACAACGCTGGGATCCCAACCACAGCACCTCCTCTGGCTGCAGCTGGGCTGGTGGTCCCTAATCCACCCCAGCTGGGTCTTATCTGTGCCCCTGTCACACACCCCCAGCCGGAGGCTTTCTTGGATCTAGTCTTGGGCTGTTTCTGTGCTGACTCCTAACCCATGATGGTTGTACTGGGCTTCCCAATGGCTTTATGTTGGGCAACAACTTGCAGCTTTTGGGCTATTCCTGTGGCTCTGTCAGTTGGAAGCCTTCTGGGAAGGAGAAGGCTCCTTTGGAAGGTATAGACGCATCTTGAGCCGAGTAAAAGGGTTCCTGGGAACTCAATTGCATCCCCACTACATCCAGCCCAGCATCAAGTCAGGCAGTCCCAGCTGGATGACTGCATCATCCAGAACTTGGGATGCTGCTGTCACTGGGGTCAGCCCTTCTTTGATACTGCTTCCTTCAGTACTGTGGCATTCCTGGGTGTGTGTTTCTGTTGTGTTTATGACTGATTTCTGCTTTACTGGCATGTTACCGGCCAGCTTGCTCACGCCTACAGATCAGTGGGTGGAAACAAGGTCAATGAGGGTGGGAAGGCATTGGAACAGGTTGCCCAGAGAAACTGTGGCTGCCCCATACCTGGAAGTGTTTAAGGCCAGGTAGGATGGGGCTTGGAGCAACCTGGACTAGTGGAAGGCTGGAATTAGATGGTCTTCAAAGTCCCTTCCCAGGCAAACCATGCTATGAAATTCCTGTCCAAACCCAAGCCAATGCCTTTTCCATTCCTTCTGTGTTAAAGCAGCAGCTCAGCTATAGGAGGACCTGAATTTGAATAAATAAGACTTCCAAATGCTGTGGCTACTGTTCAGAGCACTTGGAAACACCTAGAAAAACTCAGACTAAAAATAAATGTGGTGCTCTGCGAAGTTTTGCAGGTGTTTGTGCAGGGAGTGTGCTCAGAGTATTCATGATGTGGGTCCCAAGCATGGCCATTGCAGGAAGGGTAAATTTTTATGTTTTTTTTTGCCAGAAGAGTTTGTGTCCTTGAATTTGTTTCTTGGAGCTGTGGACAGTTTTTTCTCCTGCCAACCGGATAGGAAAACCTAACAAAGGAGGAAGTTAGACTTGAGTGATTGAATGGGACGAGTGGGGTGGTTGCAGTGGGGTATGTGAAATGGGTCCTTTATGTGGTAAAAACAGAACCCAGAAATAAATCCTAGGGAGCCAGGAAAGCTATTTAGTAGGTTTATATCAGTCTGTCAACTACCAAGAGCAGCAGTGATGACAGAGTTCATTTCAGCCTACAAACACACTCTTGCTTTTCCAGCAAGAAGGTCTTTAAGGTTATAGTCAAGCCTAATTCCAGTGTGGTCCAAGGCTTGCTCTGGTTGCAGCTTTGCTGCATTTGGTAATCAAATGGCAATGAGGTGTTACCCTTCCCACCTGCCTGGAGTGGCTTTGGAGGCCCTTTGGCTGTAAGGACACTTGCTGGGAGAACTGAAACACCAACGCTTGAAAGCAGAGGCAGTGAAGTTTAGCAGCTGCACAGTTGTGGCAATCTGGATTCCTGTGCAAGAGCTTCCCCTTGGGGAGGTCATGACACTGAGGGGTGTGGATAGTTGTGCAATCCCATCTGAAGTAGTTTGTAATGCTTTGCCACGAGCATCGCTCAGCTGAGTGGAAGAAGCAGCGTTGCAGTTACCTCAGCTGCAGAGGCTGGGTGTGATTTTTGAGGGCTGGGTTCCTACAGTTGCTGCTATTTGTTTAAAATTTTATTTAGGAAGGGGCTGTACACTAGCGAAAGTTGTCCAGGTTTGCACACTGGACAGCAAAATCCTTTGAAATGAGGGGAGATATTCTGCATGAATTATAGCCTTTTTTGTGAATTAAGTGGAGTACACAATTAACAGATTTGGGGAATTCCAATTTACAATTCTATTGTGAATGGAAGAAGTTTTCTTTGGAGCTGGTATACTTACTTTCTACCCCACCACAAACAGCGTGCAGGACATGTAAGAACATTTATTTTTCTTCCAAATATCTTTCTTCCTGAAACTGTCTTGGCAACCCTCTGAGCTCCAGAATGAGGTTTAGTAGAACTTGTGCTGTAGGTGTGAAAATAGACTTAGTTCTGGGAGAGTGTTTACACTGCCAGGCAAGGAGAGCTGCACTGTACTGAGCTCAAGAGTCCACTTCTCACAGCGAAATTTGAATTTCAGCTTGTCCTTTGAAAATTTCTTGATCCTGCCTCATATGACAGCAATGTCCCTCTATCTCCTCCTGCACATCATTGCTGGGTTAACTCTTAGTCTAAACAGGCAGAGCTGTTGGCAGTAGGG
The DNA here is from genome assembly GCF_001715985.3 of Manacus vitellinus. Lineage (NCBI taxonomy): Eukaryota > Metazoa > Chordata > Aves > Passeriformes > Pipridae > Manacus > Manacus vitellinus. Next base: position 2,567,977 of record NW_021940724.1, read on the forward strand.
ACCCTGGTGTTGACCTCCCAGGCAGGACTTGCTGATGGAGATGCTCTGTTAAGACCTGGGATGGTGTTTTATCCAAGTACCTTGTCCTGAGACAGGACCACAAAATAGCAGTTTTCCAGACTTCCTGTGAAAGGAGGAGTGGTAGAAAACAGTTGTTAAAGAACATCAGAAGTATCCCCTTGCTCTGTGGTCTGTGTTTCCCTGGTCTCTGTGGACTGACCAGTGCATTTTTCTCCTGTATGATGGGCAATTGGTTAGTGAAAATGGGAGGCAGCATCCTTGGGTATGGGATTGTCTGAAATTCGAGTGGAAGCTGTGGTACTCATTTCTACCAGATTCTTAAGTCACCTCTTGGGACTTTTTATAGTAGGCTCTGTAGTGATAAGACGAGGGGTAATGGTTTTAAACTGGAAGATTAGAGTAAATATAGTAGGAATTTTTTTACAGTGGGAGTGCTGAAACACAGAAACAGGTTGCCCAGTGAGGTGGTGGATGCCCCATCCCTGGAAACATTCACATGGTCAGGTTGGATGGGTCTCTGAGCGACTTGATGTAGTGGAAAGTGTACCTGCCCATGGCAGGGGGGGTTGGACTAGATGACCTTTAAAGGACCCTTCCAACACAAACCATTCTGTGATCCTGCCCCAGTGCTAAGTTCAGGCTTGTTGTTGCACATAGCTTGAATTGCTACACTGTTTCTGTGCTTCAAAAGTATCCTGAGTGCTTTCTGGTTTGTGTTTTGATTTTACACTGAAAATATCTCATAACAGTGGGTGGAAGTGTGAGCCCGTGTGAGGAAAGAGAAGAAATAAATGATAGAACACTTGATCTGTCCAGACTCCCATTCTGTTTTGAAATAAATCTGCTCAGGACACAACAGCACTACAGGCTTGTTGTGCTCAAGACAGGCTCTGCTGACTTTGCTTCCTCTCACACGAACGTGTAATTGTGTGTGATTTTGGTTGTTCTCACACATATGTATTTAAATTCCAGCTTCACCCCTGTAAGTGCTTTTCCCTCTTGGGAAGAGCAAAACCCCAGAGGTTAACTGTGTCTCTGGCAGAGCTTTGCTGCCTGTGGTAGCCAATTTACATGTAGGTTTGTGGGTTAAGCACCAAGCTGCACATGGCAGGACTCTCAGTACGTTTTTCTTCTGCTTCAGTACATCCGAAAACTGGCTGAGCTTGAAAACACGTGTTGTGCTTTGTAGGCTGGAAGGTCTGTGCAGCCCTCAGTGTGCTTCATTAAGCTGCACACAGCTTTCCACAGGGCTTTTGAATTTCAGCTGCTGATTACACTGACCCCTTCCTGGCCGTCACCTTTTGAACAGCTAAACCCTGTGGCTGAGCAGGGGCTGGGAGGTTCCTGGTTCCTGAAGGAACAAGTGGGTTGGGTGAGCTGAGAAATGAGCTGGCAGAGTGGGCAGTGGAGAACCTTGCTGAGTTGGTTCTGTGGTGAGCAGTTGATGTTGTTGGGTGACTTAACTCTACAAGGAACTTTACAGGGAAACTACTCTTCTGTAGCTAAGAGATGTAGCAAGTAAAGCTTTAAGGAGTCTGTTAAATTTCCAGCTGTTTTTTTAAACAGGATTTGTCAGAAAGCTGTATGGCAGGTAGATTTTCGTGATTAGAGCTGGAGTTGGATAAAATGCTATCTTGAACATTAAAAGGGAGTTGAAGCTAGGTCCCTTCCAACCCAAACCATGATAACTAACTGTTCTATGATAACTAACTGTCCAGTTGCATCACTTCGTTCTTCAGGTGTTTTCTTGTAATGATCTTGGATCTTCTGGTCTTAACTTTATTCTTTCCTTGTCTTAACTCCATTTTTCAAGGGACTGATTTGAAATGTAGTGGTTCTTTTTAAAGAAGAGAGTCACTACTGCCTCCCCCAGGGCATTCTGCATTTGATTTGGACTCCATCCCCCAGTCCAGGTCTCCTACAAGATCTATTGTGTCATCAAATAACATGCTCTGTTAGTAATAATAATTAGTCTGCAAAGCATGACTAATGTTTGTTATCTCCCAGCTTTGGTTTGTGACACCTGGCAACTGGTTGTAATGACAGCTCTAAAGATCTGCACAGAAATAAGGCACAAAGGGTAGAACTTAAAACTGAGAACCACGCCAAAGTACTCTGTGGCCTTCATTTGGACAGTTGGACTCTCCAGAAGGATGAATGTTCCAGCTGAGGCTTCTGAGCAACCTGGTCTAGTGGAAGGTGTCCCTGCCCATGGCAGGTGTGGTTGGAACTAGATGGTCTTTAAGGACCCTTCCAATCCCAACCCTTCGATGATTCCGTGAAACATAACCTCCATTTCTATTCCTTCCCAAGAGTATCCCCTCTGACAGTTTTGCTACAGGCTCTTATGTTCTTGTAGCACTGGTACAAGGGTGTTTGGGAGGGAATGACTGAATACACCTTGTGCAGATCAGGGGATGTAAGTCAGTAGCAGTCAGTCTCCTTAAACCACTGAGAGGTGTTTTGAGGAGGAGAACCAGGACTTTTGCTGCTCCCTGAACTGATGGGAGAGTGCCTGTTTCACACTTAGCTGGGCAGCAGCACCTTGGCTGCTCTCAGCAAACAGTGTCTGCTGCTTCCTCCCATTGTGTCTTGTGTGGAGCTGTCTGAGGAGCTGCAGGCTCAGCCTAAAAATAGTGCAGACCCCAGGGTTTTGGCTCTGCATCCTGCATGTTGGCTTCTTTCCTGCCTGGGGTTGGAAAAAGCCTGGGAAAGGGTGTGTCCTGCAAAATGGGTTAAAATGTGTTGTTGGAGACTGTACTGCCTATAAATAACACGGAGGTGGGGCAGGGGAAGAGCTTCTGTTTCCTCCCTGGTACAGTAGCTCCGAGTCCTCTTCTGCACAGGCCAGAAATAAAGTCCTGACCCTCTTGCTAGTGGGATGTGGCCCTGGACATGGGCTTTACAACAGGCAATTTAGCTAATCCCTGTCTTAAAGCATCTTAAATGCCTCTTCTGGGCATTTCAGCCTTTATTTTTGTTGGATCTTTCACAATTTAAGTCTCTTAATGCTTCTAACTACTTCTAGTATCAAGTTCACTTTTGGTATCCATCCCCTGGGGCCTGTTGCTGAGCTTTGTGGGGTCAGGCCTGCATCCCTTTAAATCAGATCCCAAAAGCCTGGTCTGTTGAGTCAACATCTCCCTTCCAAACCTCAACTTTTGAATCCTGTGGTTGATTGCAGTAAGATTTACCAAGGAGGTGGTCTGACTCTCAGCCAAGCATGTCTAACCACCTCCTAAGGAAGTAAACTTTCCCTTATAATTTTGTAGAAACCTGACTTGGTAGCCTGTTTTGCTAATCTGCAGCTGGTTGATTCTGCAGTTAACTGCCTAAATTAGGGGTTTTATTTCCAATAGGGATGAAAGGCACCTGTGCTGATGCACAAATCAGCAGTAGGTCTACCTGAATGCAATGTAGGGTCAGTGGGGGATGCAGGGGTGATGCTCCACCATGAATGGGGTGAGGAACAGCACAAGGACATTGGATTGTTGTTGCTGTCCTTGTCTTAGTTATAATTGGAGAATTTGTGTTTAAAACCAAAAGTAAACTGTGGGACATCGGTTGCTCCAAGCTCAGGCAACTTCAGGGTAGTTTTATGTGTCTAGGGCAGGCAAAACTCTCTGTTCCCTTTCTACTGCATCTAGAGAACACCATAATAAATGTTTACCTCTATATTACCCTGGGAAAGGAGTGAGAGTAGCTGTCACTGAGCTTTTACCTTCTAGTTTTCTAACTGTTTACAGATCTATATTGAAGACTCCTCCCAAATTTTTTTGACATTTCACTGGTTCTTACTGAGTTGTCAGCTTCCACCCAGCCTGGTGGTTCTGAGGGGACTTCAAGCCTGTATGATCTTTATTGTCCTTGACTGAAGAGGAAGGGCTGGGGAGTATTTTGTTTCCTGCCCTACCCTTTCTCAGCTGTGGGCAGGGTATGTCTCTCAAATTGTCACTCATCTTCCTTCCCTTTTGGTTCAACTTCACAGCTTTTTGTCTGCAGTGACTGGAGCCAAGGAGGGGTGGAGTGTGGTAACTTGTGAGGACAGACCCTCAAGAAAGCAGGCTTTCATCTCAGTGGTGATGGCAGCTGTTTAATGTCTGAGTGGCTCCTGTTCAATGGGATAGACCTGGATCCTCTTCTCCTGACTCTTAGAGAATTTTAGAATCACAGAATGGTTGGAAGGGACGCTAAAAGTCATCCATTTCTAACCTTACTGCCATGGGAAGGGACACCTTCTGCTAGACCAGGTTGCTCAGAGCCCCATTCAACCTGCCTTTCTGTACTTCCAGGGATGGGGCATCCACAGCTTCTCTGGGCAACCTGTACCAGTGCCTCATCACCCTCATAATGAAGAATTTCTTCCCAAGATGTGCAGTAATGTTGCTTCCTTGCATGAACCAGCTTGCTTTACACATGGACAAAACTGAGAAGGGAAGCAGAGTTAAAATAATCTACGCTGTTGCTGGGAGCACTGTTGGAAAGGCAAATTCCTCCTGTCTTCTGGTGTAGACCCAGTACACACTATTCTCATTTTCAATCGAATTGTGAGGGGGTTCTCTCCCATCCTGTATAGCTCTGTGTGCACTAAACTCAATTTTTAATTGGTTTAAAGTGTTTCAAAAATTTTAGTTTGTTGTGGGTGCTAGAATTTAAATATCACATATGTCTTGTTTGCTTGATGCAGGCACAACTTCTCTTGGATCAATCCACCCTTAAGGTTTATTTTATCTGAGCTGTGGTAGCAAACCCATGCCTACAGCTGGTGGAAAATTGAGTTGACCCCAGTGAGTGGAGACATGTTTTTGAAGAGCAAAGGAGACTTCAGCCTTTTTCCAGTGTCAGTCAGCTGAGCCTGTGTCTGTGCCTGCCGTGGCTTGGCTTCCTGCAGGCCTTGGAAGAGGAGTGTGATGCCTTGCAGTCACTGCTCAGCCTGTTGCTCCAGAACCTTTCTGTGCTCCCTCATCTCCTTGAGCTTTCTAAGACCTGATGCTGCTTTAGTGTGGATTTAACATCACCCCTAAACACTGGGTCACAGCTACCAAATGACTCTGCTCCCTGTTAAGCTCTGGTAATCTTGGCTGGATTTCTGGTTTAATTTGGAGACAGCCTGCTGCAGCTCTGCACAGTAAATGCCCTATTAAGCAGTTAATTATTTCTCTATAATACTAGCTTTTATCTTTAATACAACAGTTTTACTGTCTCTGATAATTACACAGTCTCAGATAACTCTCTTAAATCTAATGAGGCATGACAAGCTGTGTTCAACAAGGCACCACACCATTAACTTCTTACCTCTTACTTGTCATCTTATCACACTGAATTACTGTATTTTGAGCCTGAGTGGCTGTGGATACATAACATGTCACTTCTCATTAAGAAAATAATGAAAATCATCCCTGGTGCTCTCGTGGCCAAGTTAGTGGTCAGCTGGTGGTCTGAAGACCCTTCCAACACCTACTCTGCAGCATCATGGTCTTTGCCCATGAACTGAGGGTTGGTTTAAGTACTTCAAATAGCTTGGTTGGTGCATGGGTCTCATGGTTGGGGTAGATGAAATTCAAGAGGCCCTTTGAAGGGCATTGGAGATGGTAGACCTTGTCTGCACTGATGGAAGTCATTGCTGCAGGGATATCTTGTGGTAGGATTCAGCTGGATGAGGGAAAACAGGCTTTTTTTCAGGACAGGGGTAGGACACAGATTGCTGCAGCAATGCCTGGTATAACTTAATTCATGCTTTGTTACTCATTAATGGCAATAACTGATCAGGCCACTGGAATGCTGGTTTTCTGTGGATTTGAGAGTGGCACCAAAACCTCTGCATGTGCTTGACTGAAATGCTGAGGTTAGGGAGATTGTAGAACCATGGAATGGTTTGATTTGGAAGGGACCTTAATGATCATTTCGTTCCAACCCCTTGCCATGGGCAGGGACACCTTCAACTAGTTCAGATTGTTCCAAGCCCTGTCCAACCTGACCTTGAACACTTCCAGGTATGGGGCACTACAGCTTCTCTGGGCAACCTGTGCCAGTGGCTCACCACCCTCACAGTACAAAACTTTGTCCTGATATCTAGTCTAAATATCTCTTATTTTAGTTTAAAACAGTTCCCCATTGTCCTGTTACTATCATCTTTTTGTTTCTTGCCCTGCCACCTTGCCAGGAAAGGTAGTACAAAGCTGCCCTTTTGAAATGTCGAGGCTCCTGTCAGGGAAGTCCCTGCATCCTCCCAGATTGAACCAGGAAGGCATTTCCCAGGGGAATGAGCCCAGGCTGTCCCTTGGGGCAGGTGGTGTGGCTTCAGCCAGCAGCTTGAGTGCTCCAATACAGCTGGAGTGAACAGAGCAGTAACCTGACCTTGTGTGTTTTCAAGGAAGAGTTACTTCAGGTATCTCATTCAGAGCCTGTGGTTGGTGGTAGTGGAGCCATGTGTCTCAGACTGCTGCTCCACAGTGGTAGCCAGTGGGCATGCAAAATATCGTGTAATGGAAGTATTATTTTACTATTAGCTGGCACAAGCTTGGAGCCATGCAGGCTCACAGGTTTTGGGGGCTGGCACTTCATGCTGGAGGTGTGTGGGAGGTTCTGCTTCCTCAGAGATCCTCTGATCCTGTTAACTGCAAGGAAGAGATTGCCTTAGTGCACTGCTGAGGCTCAAAACCTTACCAGGTTTTTGGGCTATGTCATTTCACTATCACTATCATGATTTCAAGTTGCCTGGAAAAATTATTGGGGCTGATAGGTAGTGGTGAACCCTCTCTAGTTTCCCTTAGGTCACTGCCCATGGCATGGGAATGCTGTTGCTGAGGGATGCCAGAAGCACACGTGGATCTTCAAACACCTCTGCTGTTCATCCTCCTGACCCGTGGGTGCATGTCTTGCCTCTTGGTTAGTTTGCATCAAGTCACAGAATGGAATCATTAAGGTTGGAAGAGCCCTCCAAGGTTGAGCTCATCCATTAACCCAGCACTGCCAGGTCCACCACTGAACCATGTCTCTGAGCACCACATCTGCTTTCGAGCACTTGCAGGGACAGTGATTCCCCCACTACCCTGGGAAGGTCCTTTGGCTTTTCTCAGCCTCAGACTGGCAAATTCTGAGGGTCCTTTAGGATTTTTTTGACTGCTGTTGTAGTGAAGGTGGGTGCAGGTTGCACATGTGTATCAGCTCAGCTCTGCTGGTTAATGGAACCTCTCTAATTCTCTTTGCAGTAAAACGATTTAAGGAACCAAAGGCAGAGAGGCGTCCCTGGAGGATATGGTGAGATTTTTTCAGTTGAAGTTTGAAAAGACCATATATATAATATTATTTTCTCTTATATTAACAATCTTCTAGGCCTACTCTACACTTAGTTGTAAAATGAAATACTCTGCTGCTGCTTCCCAAGGAAATCTCCATAAAGTAGCTGGTGGTCCCTAGAAATAAAATTCCCTGCCCAGCTCTTTCAGAAAAGCTTGTTTTACTGTAGGTGACTGAACCAAGGGTTATGGTCCCCTCCAACCTGCTGACACACCTGCACCTGGGCTGTCTCCCAGACAAGGTCAAATTTTGTTCTTAAATTCAGTTAATCCCTTTGGTGTCCCCTGACCCAGCTCAGGCATAGACCAGCAGCAGGTTTGGCTGTGTGCTGATGTGAGGTAGCTGGGAATTGCTGTTGGCTTCAGACACCTCTACAAAGCACCTCTGTATCGCAGGATTTAGGGGCTGCTGAGAGGTGTGGGTGGGATCAGCACATGGTCAGGCTGGCTTGGCAGCAGGAGCTACCAACCAATGTGATGAGAAACCTGCCAGTCACCTCAGTTTGGTTCTGTATCTAAAATAATTTCAGAATTCAATCCAGTTCTCTGTGTACAGGTGCAAAACTTGTAAGTAGCTGAACACCTTCCCTGCACCTACTGCTGGCTGGAAAAGCTGAGGCTGAGCTGGAGGGTGAACTGCCCTTTGCTGCAGGGTAAAGCTCAGCAGCAGATCTGCTGAACTGCTGTGTGCTGAAGTGGGATTTATTTTTTAAGTATTTGGAGTTGGCCAAACAGCTGTTTTTACAGCACATATAACCTCTTGGGCATCAGGAATGCATCCTAGAGGAAAGCAGATCCATGTGGGCCCTTCACTGTGTGACTGCTCTGCTGCTGGTGCTTCAGGGCACAAGTCTCTTTGCCTTTTTGTTTTCTCCAGGTTTTATGATACCTCCAAGCAAGCAATAGGTGCCCTCTTCATCCACTTTGCCAATGTTTTCCTGTCAGATCTCACTGAAGAGGACCCTTGCTCTCTGTAAGTACACAGGGCACTTGCATTCATGCCCTACATCTGTCAAAGGAAGAAGCAGCATATTGGGAAGGATCATACACGGTGGAAACCTTGGGATAAACCCTGCTGAGCTTATTTTTGGGGTCTGGGTTGTCTGTTTTGCAGTCTGCTGGTCCTGCTTGGGGGATTTCTAAGCCAGACTTCAGACTTAAAGTAGAAGTGTCACCTTTACTTCAACCACTTTGCAGCTATAAATTTCGTTTCAGATTTAACCTCATCTCATTTTGAGAAACTCCTCTAGGCTTCAAAATGCTGCTGAAAACCTTCTGGTCTGTCTCCTTTTTATGTATTAAAGTGCTGCACCTTGATGTGTTTCTTTAAGCAGACACAAGTTTGGCTGGGGCTACATAAAACCTCTAAAATGATGTATTGTTTTTTTAAACAGACACTTTTAAAAGAAACCTTTTCATGCTTATGCTGTGCCCTTTGGGTGTGTTGTTTATTTTTAATGTGTGTTTTATGTTTCCCTGTGCTGCCTGGCTTGTCATCCTGAACCAGGCAGCTTAAAAGCCTCCAGCCCTGTCCCTGGGCTTTGAGGCTCATACACTACATGTCCTGCCCAGTATAAACCACCAGAGCCTCATGTTTGTATTGAATACTCTGATTTCAGCAGCTGGAAACTGTAAAAAGCTAGTCTGAGCCTTTGGATGTAGAAAAACTTAATGTTGTGCGCTCAAAGTGCATATCAAAAGCAGATTGTTGTTTTCAGTTTCTTGATTCAGAGGCAGTATTGAGTTCTGGAAAAGGAAATGTTCATTCCTGTAGCTCTGTGCTTGGCATTTTCTTCATGCTGCAGAAATCTGGCAGAAAAATATTGCAATAATGGAAAACTGCACAAAAAAACATTAACCTCAGATTTACTTTTTTTCCCCCTCTGGTGTTCATTAAAATACCAAGTGCTGGGTTAGATCTTGAACCCTCCAAATCCCCAGAAGGTCCATATGGGTCTCCTGCCTCTGGTGCTCTGTCCAGTGTCACATAAACAACCAAAGTTGCCAAGCAAACCTGTCAAGCCCAAATATCCTGGTAGGGATGAGTTCAGCTCCTGGATCTGCAGTGGAGACCCTGAACTCAAGGCTTTTGGGGACCTCAGGGTGGCTGCTGCTGAGCCAGGGCTCATCACCTCTCCCAAAACCTGCCTCTGTCTGTGTTTCTGCTTGTAGGAGCCTCTTGCAGCTGCTCAGTAAAATGGACATTTTGCCCCTTCTGCTGCCCGGTTTGTAGAGCAGCTGTGGTGTCCAAAAAGCTACCATTTTCTTGTATGAAATTCCAGAACAGTTTTGTTTCCCCTGAAGCTTGGGATTTTGTTCTAATAAGAAAAAAAAGATGCTGCAAATGGATAGCATCCTATTTTGAGGGTAACTTTTAAGCAGCTCTAGCCCAGGAAGTATTTAATGCTATATGAATAAATGGAGAATGCCAGAGAGCTGGTGGAGCCTGCTCCCTTCTCTCCTAAACAGGCTTTTAAACTAGAAAATTGCTGGTAAGGCTATAGGAAAAATCCAATAACGGAGAAAGGAAGGAAGGTTTGACAGTTAAGTGCAGTTATTGAAACTCTTGGGGGTTTTTATTGATTCCCATACTGAAATTAAATATTTTGAATAAGACTTAAGAACGCAACTGAAACCTGAATTTCCTTCTGCTTTTAGGTACCTTATTAATTTCATCCTTGATGCCACGCTGGGGATGCTGCTGATCTGGCTGGGTGTGAAAGTTGTCTCCTGGATTGTGCAGCACAAGAAATACACCTACTTGGTCTTTGGAGAGTATGGTAGGTGTCAGCTGCTCCACACAAAGGTGGCTGGGTTGTGTTCCCAGCTGGGAATGGGGAGAAGAAAATGTCAGGGACTACATTTTGGGGCTAAAACATGTGAGCCTTCTGTTACCCCTTCTCCAAGGAGCTCCTAGAGTGTGATGTTAAATGCTGGGACATCACTAGGTCGTGGGTAACTCTTGCCTTGCCAAGCACACTTTTGACTGTAGCAGGTTGGTGGTGAAAGGCTGAATGTTTCCTTGAGTGGATAATATATCCCAGGACATGCATAGGATAAATTAAGATGTTTGGGGGTAGTAGTGGTGACTTTTGTGGGGTTCTTTCATGGGTTTTTCCCCTGCCTCTCCTTTCAAAACGTGGAGTTGTCCTTGCATTTCCCTTGAGCTGTAATAGGCATCAGCCAGGCACAGTGTGGCCCCAAAACTGAGTTCCTGAGTCTGGCCTCTCTCTTCTTAAATTCCTGCCTCGAGATGGAGAAGTATCAGAAAAGCTCCTCTCAGTCAGCCCCACTAGAGGGTAGCAGTTCCCTTCTGAAAGAGCAGAGCCAGCTTCCAGGAAGGCGTAGCTTCTCTGGCTTCAGGAAAGAGAAAAATTAACCCTTTGTAACTGTTTTACATTACGTCTAATATACAAATGAATTCAGGCTTGTATGAATAAGATGTATTTTCTCATGTGAATTGCATTCTCACCTTAATAGTCTGTTCTGAAGTTAGTCTTGTTCCTTTGTATTTTTAGTAGCTGGTTTGATAACTGAGCTGGTGAAACTTGGATCAGACTAGGATTAGGTTGGAGGCCCTACTGACTTGTGAATTTAGGCCCACAGTCAGCACATGTAAATGGATCATGGCAGAGGGTGAAGGGAATGGTTGGGTTTGTGAGGTAGCAGAAGCAGCTACAGACTGGGAACGAGATGACAACAGATGAGTTGAAATGATAAGATGTGGCAGGGGCAATTCTCAAACCTGAGAATGGCTTTAAATGCTTCGTTGATCTCCAGAGCAGGTTCAGCATCCTGACAGCAGGCATTTGGTGGGGACTATCTGTTTTTATTTTCCCTAATGGCTCCTCCTTATAATAAGGTCACTCAGATGAGGCAGCAGAAGAATCCAGATATTCTTGGTTCAGGGACTGGCATTTTCCCCCTTTTGAGCAACAAGGGCTGGAAACCCAACCACAGCCATCCCAGGGCACAGCTCAAGCTCCACGTGCCACGTCTGCAGTTGAGCAGCAGCAAGGAAACATTAAAAGTGTATTGGCAGAGCAGTGATGAACTTCTGTTGAGCTGCAGCTGGCCCCTCATTAGGGCTGGCTTAGACTACAGAAACTGCTCATTCCTCTGAGAAAGTCTTGCTTTCATTAGTAGAAAATAAGTTTCTGCTGTTGCTTGAATTTGGTTCTTGAAGTGGGGGATTAAATGTCTCATCCACCAAATGGAGTTTTTGGTGCAGGTCTCTGGCCAGAGTGAACACAATGGAAAAATTAGGTAGGAGCCAAGTGGCATGTCCAGGGCAGTCCTGTTGCAGGGCTGGGGAAGGAGAACACTGCTATTCTCATCTCGGATGTTAAGTAACTTCCAAACCAGTTTGGAAGATGCTTGTAAACTTTGTACACTTTGATTCAGGCTCCAGGAACATGATTCATTTTCTGGCCTAATTGCTGTACCAGACTCGACGTTGCTTCCTCAGTTCCCCTGAGAAGCAAAAGTGTCTCTTGCAGTCCTGCAGAGGAGGAAGGGCAGAAAGTCAGGGGAGCACCAAATCTGTGTTGCAAACAGCAGTCAGTGCCATTGCTCTAAACATCAGGAGAGAATGGTTGTGTCTTTGGTCAGTACAGCCAGGACCCATCTTCCTGCATCAGCTTGGAGCAAAAAAAAATCTGTTGTAGCTCCATCCTTCCAGCTTGTGTGCAGACCACTGCAGATATCCTGAGGTTTGGGCTCCAGCAGCCCCTCCTGCTCTGTTTGGTTGGTACACCTACGTCCACAGCCCCAGGAGGTTCTCCCTGTGTGACTGCAAGAGCTTAATGGAGAAGCAAAAAAAAAAATGGGGAGGGAAAGCACCCAAATCCACACTGCTATTTCAAGCATCCAGCTGCCCAGAATTGTTTAGAAAAATCAATTACTTCCATATTTCTAAAAACCCAGAAACAGTCATTGTGAGATCAACCTCTCTTGTACTCGAGCTCGTGGCCAAACACTGCTGCAGCCAGGAATGACCTGTTTTATAGCTAGTGCAGAGTCAAAGGCTCCTGTATGTTTGTGTTCTTCCATCTTTGCCCAAAAGCTCTTCATTACTCTCTGAGCTGCTTCTCAGCACAGGAAATTGCATTTTAAAAGGTACTGCCTCTTCTAAGGTTGCTTGGCTCCTAAGATCAAAGACTGGAGAGGTGTATTCTTGGTACAAGTGAGCTTTGGGAAATGATTACCTTGCATATACTCAAAGCTACAAAGTCCCATCCCTGGAAGCATTCAAGGCCAGGTTGGATGGGGCTCTGAGCAACCTGGTCTAGTGGGAGGTGTCCCTGCCCATGGCAGGGGGATTGGAACTGGATGATATTTTTAAGGTTCTTTCCAACCCAAACCATTCTGTGATGATTCTGTGGAACTCCACAAATACTCTGTGCACTATTGCTGTAGCAGGTCATGGCTGTAGGTGCTCTTCTTGTAGAGAACCTCTGCAGGGAGGAGAACAAAGCAGAGTTTAAGCTTCAAAGGACGTGAGAAGTGGATACCAGAGGTCTTGGAGGTGCTGCTGGGCCTATACAGACTGAGCTGGGCCTATACAGACTGCTGGCTGTAGTCAGGGTGTGCAGATCAAGCCTGATTCAGTTTTGTGCCTTGCCTCCGACCTGTTCCAGCCTTCTCCTTCCCCCATTCCCATGGCAGTGAGCAGCTTCCTAGAGGGAACCTCTGGATGGCTGCAGTGTCCTGGTATTTTAGTTGTCTAATAACTCTCAAGCATTACTTTAAAAATACTCCAGTATTTTTTTAAAGTAAGTAAACGTTGTGAATTTGCATTGAGAGAGAGTTTTTGCAATGCGCAAGTAAATTTTTCTAGAGGAGCATTAAGAAATGAGGGGGATAAAAAGAGAGTGTTCTTACTGGACAGTGCCTCTCTGGATGCCCATCTGGATGTTGACTTGTGTGGGACTGTGGTTGTGGTCACTTAGCTGAGCCTGATGCTTTGTGCTCATTCAGAGTCTGGAAATGGAAAGGCATGTTGCTTGGAGGCCTTTAAAGTCTGTTTAGTGGCTTGTTGAACTCTACTGGTCAAACTTAGCTCTAGGAGAATATGCTCTGTGCCAGCTGCTGAGTTTAACTGAGGACCTGTGTAGGCTGCTTTTGGCCCTGTGGTGATGTTGTACAAAATTTCCATAACACATATTCCCACGTCCTGGAGCAGCCAAGGGAGCTGGCTGCTAATGCTTGAGGAAATACAGCTGAAAATAGCTCCAACCTGAGAGGCTGTCCTGTCCTCAGCGTGCTTGGCCTTTCCACCCCTAAGACCAGGGGTGGAAAAGTAAGGAAAGGACTGAGGATCATCCTCAAATGATAAGAGTGTGTGGTCAGGTCCCTTGCTCTGAGCAGGGGTGCAAAGCTTTGGAACTCCTGGATTTTGATGGCAGCAGCAGTGTTTACCCCACTGCAGCAACAGTATCTCTACAGACCAGTGATTCCACTGGTGTGACACTGCAAACTGGGGACAGATTCCAACTATTCACTCGCTTTTTTCCAGTTCAGCACTGCAGCAGGTTGCCCAGAGAAGTTGTGGATGCCCCATCCCTGGAAGTGCTGAAAGCCAGGCTGGATGGGGCTCTGAGCAACCTGGTCTAGTGGAAGGTGTCCCTGCCCTGGGGTGCCTTCCAACCCACACCATTCTATGATTCAGTCGTTTTGGTTCAGATGCAAAACTTGCCAGAGAGGGTCTGTGGTGCCCACCAGACCTGTCTGGGTGTTCTGATGCATCAGGTGCCCATCTCTGAAAGTCTTTTCTTACCCTCCAAGTGAGCACTTCATGCAATTCAGATATTTCCTGCTGTTTCTTACTTGCCTCTGTACTTGGCACTGACAGTTAGATCCCTTGGTTTTGGAGGTACTATCTGAGTATCTCTTTAAAAGTTTTTACTGACTTTTTCTGTCCCCATGTTGCCACCCAGTACAACTTTCAGTGCTTTTAAATGTTTGCCTTTCCTCAAAACCCCTGAACCCTCTGCTTTGGCTGTGGTTAAGCTTTTTGCTACCTGCTCCATGCACACACAGTCCCCAAAAGACTGTAAATAAAGCTGTCTGGCAGTAACATGTGGGCTGTGCTGACAGCTTGGTGCATTAGGCAGCTGGATTAAAACTAATCCTGTTGTGTGGTAACAGCTCAAATACCTCAAGCAGTGCTGCTTTTGCTCTGCCAGCAGTTGGGCTCCCACGCACAAGTGGAATATATGAAACATGTCTGTGTGAGGTTCCTGCAGGCTCCAGTGGTCCTTGGGCTGCTCCAAGAAAGTCTTGCTGATGGTAGGGAGCACCAGCAAGGTTCTGGAGGAGGACAGTCAAAATTCAGCGTGTGCATCCTTTGGGATGAAGGTGAAGGAGGATATTAATTTCTCTCAGGGTGGAAGATGGTTGTAAGGAGGTTTTAGCAAAGGGTGTTCATTAAGCTAAAAGGAGAGGCTTGTGATAGACTCAGTGTCTATCCATGGTCCTACCTTCCAGCTCAGACCAGTGACAAGAAGCTGAGAGGGCTCAAAGAGTGTGATACACATAATCTCCTAACAGGTATGATGTGGAGCCTGTAAAGATGCTTTGGACCAGTTCCCCACTCGTACAAGGAAAAGGAAGCTCTGAACACAGTGAGAAGGAAGGCATCTATTTTATTTTAATTTATTTTTTAGCCTCCAGGTAGCAGATTCGTTTTTGCTGGCTGGCAGTGTGGTCTGGCAGAAAGTCTTGTACAAAGAATCCTTTCCCATCCACGGAGCAGGGCACTTCTGGACAACGCTTCATCCATTAAAGACGTCAAGTTGTATCTGAGGATGCCTCTGACTACCTTGCTGTAGGAAACCAGCACCTACATGAGGTGTGTGGTCAGCTGGGATCAGCTCAACTCTTCCAGCCTTGCTTCCTTACTGTGGAAGGAGGAGGTGTGTCCGTGTGTCTTGTGGGCTTGTCCAAGGACCACACCAAAGGCTCCGTTTTCCCTGATGAGATGCCAGAAAATATTAACTTTCATGTTCCTGGCATCATTCAGAGTTAGATGCACTAATGGTGAGTTAGGCCTGGATGATGGACTTTGAGGTGGATCAATGTTCCTGGGATGACTCCAAACCTGCTGTAGTAAGAAGGAGACATTTCATTCCAGGGTGAAGAGAAAACAACCCACTGTCTCTTTATAGCTAAAGTTCTTGCAGCCCTTGGGCCATGCTACTGTTTCATTTTCATCTTTGTCTTGAGTTATCTTGGTACAGAGCAGCCTCCTGTCCTTGGAAGACCAAGATGCAGTAAAAACTTCAGAGGCACTGTCTCATCTCCCTGTCAAGGGTGGAATTTAAGTCCTGTCTAAATCTGTTCTCCAGGATGAGTTGCTCTGTGGAAGTCTCTCATCCCATAGTCCAAAACCAAAGCTCAGAATGGAAAAGGAGAAGGAACAGTTGGATTTGGTGATCTTAGAGGTCTTTTTCAACCTAAATGATTCTATGACTGTAGGAAAAGGTTGCAAAACAGTGACAATTTTGAGCTGCGGAAGGTGATAGAGCAGGTGGCCAAATCTGGCCTCTGTGTGGGTCTGTTTCCATATCCTTCCACTGGACATGTAAGCAGTGCTGATGTCCAGCTGTGGAGAAGACTCACAGCATCTTCTAGAGGTGATGCAGAAAAGGCCAGAGCGAGAAATATGAATATTTGAAGCTCTGGAAGGATGCATGTAGCTTTGACAGGGTGGGATGTGGTGGGTAAGGGATGCAGACCTGTTCTGTTTGGTAGTGCAGGCTCACTGTACCAGTTACACTTGGCCAGTAAAGCTGGCTTAACTAGGGCAGACCTTTGGTCCTGGAGAACTGGGGTTCACATGGAGGGATCTTACACAGTAAAAACTGCTCTTCAGCAAAGAAGGTTTTCTGAAGGAAACCTCAAGAAAACTCACAAGCAATTTGGTGGCTTTCTTGTGAACTGAAAATGAAGGGAAAGTTTTCTGGGGTGAGAGGCTGTTAATCTTGACTACACAGGCAAGTCCATGCCTAGGGTGGGTTAAGAAGCAGGTTGTCTTTTGTAGTGTCTTGTGTATCAGCCTGCTTAGCCAAAACCTACCTCAGGCTGTCTAGTGCACAGTATGCAAACTTAAGAACCACAGTCCACTGTTGGGATGATGGATGGTAGTGACCTCCTATCCCCGAAAGGGTGTGAGGGGGCAGGTATTGAGGAGAGATCTCAAACTCACCGCTGCTTTTTGGGCAAGCTCAGGTGACAGAGGGAGCTGTTCCACAAGTGCCAGTGCAGAAGAGCAGACTTGCAAAGGCTGCTGTGGCTGTTAGTCCTGTCCCCCCACAGGGGACACAGCACAGCTGACAACACAGAGCAAAAGGGAAAGAGTTCAAATGCGGGAAGGACACAATAGATGTGCTTGTTTTCCTGATTTGTTTGTACTTGGAGCTCTAGTGGGTGATGGCAGTGTCGGGGTTTGTGGGAGAATTGGTTGGCCTTGGGGTATGGGGCAAAAAGGTTCGCTGTACCTGTGCCAAAGGCAGCCAGGCACCCGGGTTTATCAGGAGAGGATTTCAGGAGGATCAAAGCCCCTCTCACACCAACCTTTGGCTACCAGCTGCCTGTAACACTGCTCCCATCTCCTCACAGACCACCCATTAAGCTGTTGCCGGCCAGAGAGCGGAGACGTGTGCTTTCCAAAATCCTCTGTGGGCTCTGCTGGTTGTCCTTGCACGTAACCTTCCTATCTCCCTCTTCCTGCCCTCCCTCTGTGCGGTTGCCTGCTGATTTGGCTCTCTCTGCTTGCTGTCCTCATCTCTGCACCCTTGGCCTCCCTCTGCTCTCCTTTGCTTCCTTCTCAATCGTGGCTTGAGCAGTTAAAAAGTTGGACTGTGAAGTGATCCTTTGGAGATCTCTGGCATGGGGGCACTGCCTGGAGGACTCTACTTTCTGGCTGTAACTTTGCAACAAGGCAGATATTTTGGTACACTGGTAACAAATGACAAAATATACATGTAAACCTGTTCTGCACTTGCTGGGAAGCAGATCCCCATAGTGCTGGTGCTTGGTTGGATGCCAGCTCTTACTAAATCCTGATATGTGCTGCTGGTTTTTTAGCCAGAGATTTGCATAGTGGTGTGGATAAATGCAACGTGCTGGTGTGGTCTTCCCCTACCACATCTCAAAGAGAATTGTGCTGTAGAAAAATGGGGCAGAGCTCCCAAGACTGCTTCCATCTGACCACGTTGAGCGTTGGCATCTCGGTGCCAACTGCACGGGTTCCTTTGAGCAGATGGAATTCCAAATTCCGGCCTGATTATGCTGGAAACAAGTGTTGCCAGGGGTTATCTTTATTTTTAAGTGGTAAGAGGAAATGCTGCAGGTTTCCTAAGGCAGATACTGTGGCTCAGTTTTGCAGACCTGAGATATTCTGAGGAGCCTGGGAAGATGATAAGCTGCTGGCAGGGCTCTTACAGGGAGCTGAAGCAAGCACATGTAATAGATATGGTACCATTCTTGTTGTTAACAATACAAATATGCTTTTCCTTATTACTTGGTGAGTACCCCATTGGAAACATTCATATTTAATTAGCATTGATTCTTTTTGAGTGGGTTGCTTTAAAACCTGGGGCGATGGAGCCCCTGTCTCTTGCTCAGAAAGTATCACATAACCAGCCCTTCACTTCATCAGCAAAATAAAATAATTCTGTTCAGGACTGAAAAGTTAGGCTTCTTGTTGTGAAAATGGTGACCTGAAACTTTCAAGCTATTCCTGGTGACTCTGTGGGTAAGGTTTGGGAGGGAGCAAATTGCGGGTGATGTCTTTAATGATTTATTTCATTTTTATTTTATTTTATAGAGGAGTGTACAGATTACTGACTGGTTCTTGTAGAGGAGAGAGTCAGTCCAGCAATGGCTTGTCTTGGGGATTGCTGTTGGGATTAGCTTTAATTCAGAAGGGTTTATTAATCTGCCATTCTGCTCAAAATGCTGCAGGATTTTGTGAGCTGCTCCCATGTGGTTCTTATCCACTGGAAGGGTGAGGGAAGAGTCAGGGAGACCCAACTCTGTGGACTTTTCTAGACTTGTTGATATGAAGATAAAGGAAATCTTTGTTCCTTGTGAAAGGGAAGCAAGGAAAGGGGCAAAGCAAATTACTAATGCCCCAAGGCAACACATGCTTCTAAAGAACAATTTGAATAGGATGCTGATGTTTCTGAGCTTTCAGGCTTTCCCTGTATAAAGGATTTAGGTGGTCTGTGCTTTGAGGAGATGCAAAGCAGGCCTTCCTCCCCTCAAATCCCTGTATCCATCCAGATAAACACCATGGGGAGAATATTGGGAATGCCCATCAGTGGCTGAAGGAGAGGAAAAAACCATGCATCTCCAAGGCTGTGAAGGAGATAATATTTTTTTAATCCAAATCAAGATACATAAAAGTTGATTTAGTTGTCTTAGAGTTACCAGGAATGGCTTTTCCATTCAACACTTATGGAAAGCCCACACTGTGGCCCTTGAGCACCCAGGAGGTCTGCAAGTAATGTAGTTTCTGGATAAACACAGGGAATTTCAGGTCTTCAGGCAGAGCCAGAGCTGTCTTTCTCTCCTTTTACAGAAACTTCTCTTTTATCATACATGTAGGGCTCTTGCTCCAGCAAAACCATTGATCTGGGAAGGACAGGGAATGGGAGAGGAGATGCAAGGCAAGGGTTTTTGGTGGTGGTTTTCTCTCCTTGGAGGATTTCAGAGGCAGGTTGGTGGAAAGGAGAGCAGGACAGGAGACAGATAAATACATGTAATATTAACATCTTCTGGGTATGTAGGTAGGACTTTTTGAGGCATGTCTGAAATTTGATACTTGCTTGCCCTTCAGACTAACCAGAGGTCTGGTTAATTGTCACCTCCATTTCTGAATCAGCCCTAAAAGGGGTAGAAAAAGAGAATCAGCCTCTAGAACAGAAGGCCAGTGGTGGTAGTGGTACATGTTGTGTCTTGTGATGGAGACCTCTTGCTTATAGTCAAGTTTGCTAAATTTTCTCTAATACAAATCAGATTTACCTTTTTTTTTTTTTTCCAACAACTAGAAAGATTTGAACTTGTATCTTGGTAAGTTTTGGTCTTCAGTGGAGTAGTGGCTTGTAGACCCAGCAGTGACACCAAACCCTTCTACCTCAGGCATGTGCTTCTACAACTATAGGTAGAAATTCTCTCCACTGATTTTAAATTTGGTATTGACTATTTGTCTTCCTGCAAATCTTGCAGTATGGAAACACTTCCCTATCCCTAAAATCAGCTCAGGTGTCAAGGATGAGGCAACTTTTCTGCAAGGCTGTCTCTTCCTGTCCTCTGATGCAGATTTGATGTGTTGTTTTTCCAGGTGACCCTCCACAGGCTGCTGCCTGGATTGGCCAGTGTATCCTCTACTTGCTGATAATGGTTTTTGAGAAGACTGTGATTAGCCTTGTCTTGCTTATCCCTGGTTGGACAAAGGTAAGCTGTATTTTTCTAGCCCCAGCTGTTGTGGTTTGCCTCTTGTCAGCTTTGCCTGATTCCCATTATCATAGGCCTTTAATCCTTAGGACTTGTTGACAACCCTCTGTAATAATTAGCTATTACTTAAGTTTTGGGAAACGTGACTTTCATAATGGTTTGGCTTTTGGTACATTCTCTTGCTGGTCAAAAGCTTGTGGAATAAGATGATGCTTTAATTTTCTTTCCCCTTCTTGGAAGGATGGAGTGGGCTGGGCTGGCAGCTGAGCTACTTCAGTTCTGCCAGAGGATTTCTACATTATCCTGTCAAGTCAGTCCATGTGGTGTTTTGTGATCCTGTGCCTAAACTAAGGGGACTCTTAGAGATTGATTTGTAAAGTCTCCACGTAACATGATGTGCTTCTCCCCTCAGCTACTCCCATATGGTAGTTGATGCAATGGTAGTTGTGTTGATCACGAGTTTCTCTTTTAAAAAAATGATAGGCTGTGACAAGTAGGTGTGATGGGTGTAAAACCCAATTCTGGGAGTCAGTGGGTAACTCCAGTTTGGAGTACACTTAGACATGGTACCTGGTACCTCACAGGCTGATGTGACTTGACTGAAGAGTTACAGCAGTCTGGGAACACTTATCTGTTCCAGCTCAGGGCTTGTCCTTCAAACCCAGTAGCCTACAGTGATTACACTTGGATGTGAACATGTTCAGTAGCACACACTGCTGGATCCAGAGATGCTGCTGGAATCCTCTCCATGATTATCTTATGTGGCTGGTGTCCTTGTTCTGCAGCTAGGTTCCAAAGAGGCAAGGGAAGTCCCACCAGTTGTCATGGATAGTTACACTGAAAGACTCACAGTACTTATTTCTGTACAAAATCATGTGTTTGGCAGCTGGGCTAAGGGAATATCCCATGGAGTCTTTCTAAGAGCAGCGCTGAAGCTAAAGTTGCAGAGCCCTGGCTGGGAGACTGCTGGTGGAAGAAGGCAGTCAATATAATGTTCAAATAATGCTTCTAAATTGTTTTCTCCTCTGCAGCTTCAGCAGATCCTCCTGGGTTATATCCCAAACCCCCAGCTGGAGCTCGTCCTGGTGATGCTTGTTGTGCCTTTCATAGTCAATGTAAGTGGTGCCCCTGCAAGCACTGGGAGGGCTGGTTTGGAAATCAGGGTCCACTCCCAAGGGGAGTGTGCACAGGGACTGGCTTGGGGACAGCCTTGAAGGGGCTGGGATGGGGTGGATGGAAGTGGAAACAAGTATATCTGTCACTACTGCCCTGCCATGGTCTATGTTCCCAATTTCTGTCCCTCTGTCTAACCTGCTGGGTGGCTGATTCTTCACCTCTTTGAATAACACTGGGGCTTGTTAGCTGAAGGCTCATCTCAGCAACAAACTACAGGCACAGGGATGCCCCCAAACCCTTTAAGCTCCTTGTGACCTGAGTAACCTGCCAATCCATCCACTTGGCTGGACTTCAGCTTGTGTTACAGCAAGTCAAAGTGTTCAGGTGACACAGAATTTTTGTTCTTCTTGGAACTAGTTTGGCAAAACCTCTTGAAAGCTCAACTCTTTCATGGTTCCCCTGATTGTGGGTAATCACTGATGTTAGACAGTTCCTGCTAAGATGGGAAATGAGAACAAGGTATTAACACTCAGATGCTCCCTGGTCAGGTAGTGACTCAGACTCTGAGCTCATACCATGAACATTGCAATGGATGCACCATTGAAAAAGTTGGGGTTTCCAGCCTCTCTCCAGCACTCCAGGCTGCATTTCCTGATTTGAAAGCACATTCTGGTTTTCAAAGAACTGACGAGGGACTGGTGCAGGCAGATGAACCTTGAATGAAGCTTGGTTCATTGGTTATTTTCTGGTGGAAACTTGGCCTGTTGTGGTCTGTTTTCCTCTGGGTCTTCAACAACTATGGAATCAGTAGGATTTGTATAAGGGACCTCAGGAATTTGGCTCATCCAACCTCCATGGACCGAATTGATGCAGTGTTAGTTTAGATATGAGGTTGATCAAGGCTGGACATCTGGAGAAACCAAAAGGAGAAGAAATATCTGTGATTGAAAGACTTTGTATTTTGGTCTTAGCAATCTATTCATGTAACTTCTTTCTCCCCAAGGCCATTATGTTCTGGGTTGTGGACAGCTTGATCATGAGGAAACATAAGCAGAAGGACACCCTAGACATCAATGGATCCATAGAAACTCCTCGGGTTAGGAGGACAGAGGAATCTCAGGTAAGAGCAAGGATGCAAACCTGTGTTTGAGACCAAACTGCAAACTTGTGGGGTGGTCTGTGTGCTTTACAGAGGCAGTACAATGTGCTATCATGTTCTCCAGACCTGGGGTGGTGCTTCATGAATGGGGGTGATGACCCTGTGAAGTCAAATGAACTCTTGTCTAACCATCAGCAGTGTCACAGCCCGTGAAGTTTTGCTGAAATATTGTCCTGAGTGATGACAGTATCTTGGGGGGGCGAAGGAGCTGACTCTTACACTGACCTGTGTGGGCAGACTGAAACTGGTGTGTATCTCTGCACTGTCACTCTCAACTTCCCCATGTTTAGTTGTAATTAATCTTGACTGAGAAGGGCTTGCTTTCCTCACTGTAATTGATAGCATCCTTTTTTTTTAGAGGACAAGGCCTAGTCAGGGATCCTGTTTTTGTCAGCATCTGGTATTTTTTCAGCCAGATGGTGGTCCATTAGCTGGAGGAAGCTGTATTTTGTGTAGTCTGAGCTTGACACTCCAAAGTTGTGGTGGGGGAGGAAATGCTGCAGTTCCAGCAGACTTTGCTCTTGTTAATGATGTGTGTTTGGTGGGTAGGTGGTGTCTGCTTCTTACTGACTTTTGGACAGAGACCGCTGTGTTAGTCCCTGGGATGAATTCCCTTCCTTCCCCTGGCACCCAGACCTGGTTTCAGTGTGTTCTGTGCATGACTCCTGATATCCTGCAGCTCGCTGGCGAGACTTAGGGAGATAAGATAATTCCTGGCAATCTCGGACTGGCTCCTGGAGTAGCTTCTGCAGAGGAATTTAGGACGAACAGAAATAGCTCTTGCTCTCTGAGAGCTCTTTCATAAAGAGTGCCTCAGCTCTTGTGCTGATGGGTGGGTGGGACAGTTACTGGTGACAATGCAGCACATACAGAGGTAATACTGTTTTCACAGTGTGCTTGACAGCCTGTACAGCAGCCAGGGCTTCTCTGTCCCAAGGGTGTAGTGGGGAAGTGGCCACTGCTCATGAGGATGCAGTGTCAGAGGAATCCTCCCTCTGGCAGGGAGGGCAGGCAGATGTGAGCAGCTGTTGAGACAAGTGAGTCACTTCTCCTGGCCCTGCCTCCAGATAAACAGTTACAGCCTGGCGAGGTCACTGTGGTAAAGACTTGCTGTGCTGCCTGGATGTGCTGGTGTGTTCCTGAAGGTTTAAGATCGGTTAGAAGCACACCAGCTCAGAAGCAAAGGTAAGGAGGTGACATCTCTAGTTGAGACACCAACATCCTTTCCTGCCTTTCGAACCTAAACTTGCTGCATTTAGTCCCATTTTAGTGGCTGCTGTGGATACACAGAGGGTGTTGCAATTACTAGTCCTTCATGGAAATGGAGCTGGATCTCTGCCTTGTTCCACTGGGGCGGGGGGCAAGCGTTTTGTGACCTCCAGCTCAGTTTTGGATAACCCATAGGGGAGATTGTGTTTATTTCTAGAAGCTAGGAAAGACTCTTCTGGCAGCTCAGCTGAGACAGGTCGTTTCAAGTTGACAGAAACAGTTCTGACTCTCTTTCAAAGGCTTTTCTGATCTTCTGAGTACGTGACTACTTTTGTCAGGCAAATTTTTGCTGAGATCTTCAATGTCCAGGTTATTTGTCCATCCCGAAACCCTCTGATCCGTCACTGCAGTGGAGCTGCCAAGGGGACCATTTTTTACCTGAGGCAGTCTGCAGGGATTGCTTCCTCTCTGCTCAGGCATGTTCCTGTGCCTCTGGCCCGACAAATAGTTTGGGCAGAGGAGGAAGTTAGTGAAGAAATACAGCAGTGGGTGACCTGTTTTCCAGCTCTTTCTTGGCACTGGGCCTTGAGGTATAGCCATAGACTCGTGCTTCATGTGTCAGCTTCTTAAGCTGTGAATTAAAGATCATCTTGGCTGGCTGAGCCCTGCACCTGGATCGACTGGAATTTAGGCTTCAAAGCAGAAAATGAGCATTTGCTGGGCTTGTTGCTGCTAATAACCTGTTTCAGTGGGGGAATTTCTCTTCTCCCTGCTGCCCAGTGGAGGAGGAAGGGGGGCTGAGCAGTGTCTGTGTGTGGGGCAGGGCTGGCTGAGGGTCATGTGTCCCATGGTTTATCAGGGTTCATCAGAGCTGTCTCTCAGCAGGCGCCACCAGCTCCCCATCACGCTGCAGGCTTGAATTTCAGCCCTCTGCCTGTCTCACCAATGGAGTGTCATTATTTTCACTCCAACCAGCAGTTTGTGTTTGCAAAAGGAGGGGTGGGGAGATAGGAAGGAGAAAAGTGGGGGCTGAAGTTAACCTGTTAAAAACCCACACTGAATATTTTCTGTAGGGAGAGCAGGAAAACTCAGCTTTGTCCTTGGCTTGGTTGACCAGCTGGACAGCAGGAAGAAACCCACCAGCCAGCAGTCCTGCCTCTGGTGTCACTTACTGACTCTGTGGCTGCAGAGCAGAACAGAGAAGTGGCAGCCTCTGCTGGGCTTTAAGGCTGCTCTGGTGAGCCAGAGGGTGGGCTCTTGCTTATAGCAGAGCAAATGCTGAGTTGGTTTTTTTTGCACTGAAACCCTGAAAGGGACAAATTCCCTCCTATGGTTGGAAGAGTTTCATCTTCCTTTCTTACTTCCATGTCAGTCTTAAGCTTTGCGTTGTTTCAGACTTGTGCCCTGCCTGTAAATGTTCGTGGAGTCCTTCTTTTGCCTTCTTGTGGGATAGAAAAATACCTTTCTTGAGTGCCAGTCTGCATCCAGTGCTGTTCAGGCTGAGGAAATGCATTTCATCTGCAAGGCCCTTGTTTCTGCTTTGTATGTGTCCTGCCCTTGACCCAAGTCTCTTTTCCCTTGCCCTTGCAAGTCCCAATAAACTTTAGATCTTATCAGTGATTTCTTTGTTTCCTCAACTCAGGAAAACAAGTCAGTTTTAATAATGTTTTATTTGATCTTTTTTGAGTTTGTTTTTTTTCTTCCTTGTTGTTGGTTCTTTTTTTTTTTCCCCAAGGGAGGTGGATGAGTTTCTGTTCCTTTCCTGCAGGCTTACATTTTCAGAGAGCCTTAAAGCAAAAGTCTAATACTTTAAGTTTGGGAGGAAAGCTAATACTAATACATGGGGACCTGCCTTTGGTCAGCATGGAGCTCAGCACCTGTCCTGATTCCCTTCATAGGAGCTGTGACTTCTGGTATTCACTAGACTGCAAATGCTGATAAATGCCAATACAATGCTGCTTGCTTATAAGTATTGAAGAATATTTCAAGAGCAAGTTTGATTTGGCTGTTGCTCAGCTGAGCTGATTTTTAATTAGCTCAAACTTGTGGTGAACTCAGGTACCTGATCCTTACAGGGAAGATAAATAAAGGTGGGCATAGAGTTGCCTTTGGAAGGAAACCATCCCACCTGCCAGTCCTGCTGAGTTGTTGCAACTCATCTTAGCTCAGATCCTCTAAGGAGGATGGTGGGATGGATGGTCCCTACTCTGGGCATTGGAATAGACTGCCCAGGGAAGTGGTGGAGTCACCATCTCTCTAGGTGTTCAGAAGGCTGGTGGGTGTGGCACTTGGGGATGTGGTTTAGTGGTAGACTTGGCAGTGCTGGGTTAATGGTTGGGTCTTTTCCAACCCTGGTGGTTCTGTGATTCTACACCAGGCTGGTAGAACTTTGGGCAAACAGGTTTCCATGGTTAGTGGGGAAGTGGTCCCAGAGCTGCTTTGTTTTAAAGCCTGTACCACAGTTCCTCTCTTCTTCTGCCACTAAGGTGGTTTGGTTATCCAAAAGGATGGAGTACTAAACCAGTAGCATACTGGTATGCAGTACTGAACCAGTGGGCAGCATCTTCTCCTAGCCAGGAGGGCTTGGCAGCATGTGTGGGCAGCCCTGTTTCAGCAGTGTGACCCATGTTTTGGGAGCTGCTGGCTGCCTGGTGTGGGGAGAAATGTGGGAGGTCTTTGGGGACTGCTGAATGAGACAGCAGCACACTGTCTCAGGACTGGGACACCACAGCCCATTCCCAGCTGTGCCACGGACCCGCTGTGATCCTGACCTGGACACATCTGCAGGGGAAGAGCCTCGTCCAGGTTGTGCTGAAGACTCCCAAATTGGATTTAGGCTTGAAAATTACATCTGAGGGGATGTCCTGTGACTGTCACAGCGATGAGGTGCCGTCTTGTCATGATGCTTTCCCAGGGAATTGTGGAAAGGTTACTGGAGGCTGTTGGCTCATGCAGCTTCCTGCAAGGGTATAGTGGGCAGACCTGAAGGGGTCTGAATGCACAACACTCAGTGCCTGCTCCATCTCCATCCATGCTTGGCTGCAAGGAGTTTTGAGTTTTCCACTGAAACCCACCCAAATCACCAGTTCATTAGGCCCCACAACCAGCCTGTTGCAGCCTGTCAGTTCAGTGAGCTTATGATGCTGTGTGTGACTAATTACCCACCCATTTTCTCAGGTTCAACAGCACCACAGTATTAATACGATAAACAGGAAATCTTCACGTGAGAGAGATGGAAACTTTCCAGTGTGTGTGTCTTGAGCTAAAAAACAATTCCTTGAGACCAGTGGAGGGGGGGAGACAACAAGAGAGCTTAATCCTGTCTACTGCTGTCCTTTGAGTGCCTGACTGAGGATAGCAACATGGGATGGAGGGGCTGGAGTGTGCGTGAGGGTGGGGAGGAGGAAACCTTCCCCTGCGGCTCTTCTGCTCCTTTGAAGTCACTGACTCATTGGAGTTTTGTGTTTCCTGTTTAGTGGGTTTGTTGCTGTGGTGACTGGCCCTGTGGTGCTGCCTGAGTGCTGAGGAGTGGAGGGCACGTGAATTCACAGCTGTGCATTGGGATAGACAGAGATAAGAGTAATTCCCCCATGCTCCTGGTTTTGCCCCAGGAATATTGGGCTCTGGGACTGGTTGAGCTGTTGGGGATGTTCTGTGTGCGGGCAGAAAGCCCATTTACCATCCCTTGTGCCTTTGAGCTGGAAGGTTGTTCAGTCAGGCACAGTGTTTGAGGAAAGGAGAAAGGGGTAGGATAGGGTTGAGCAAACAGTCTGGTCTGGAGCATGAGTCTGATGAGGAGAAGCTGAAGGAACTGGAGGTGCTGTAGCGTGGAGTAAAGGAGTCCCGGGGGGCCCTTATTCCTTTCTATAACAACCCTAAAAGAGGTTGTATCCAGGTGAGGGTCAGTCTCTTATCCCATGAAACAAGTGATAGGACAAGAAGGAACAGCCTCAAATTGCACCAGAGGAGGTTTAGATTGGATATTAGGGAAAATTTCTTTACTGAAAGGATGGTCAGGCACTGGAACAGGCTGCCCAGGAAAGTGATGGAATCACCATCCCTGGAAGTGTTCAGAAAACATGTAGATGTGATGCTCAGGGCCTGTACTCAGTGCTGGTGAGGCCACACCTTAAGTGCTGTGTCCAGTTCTGGGCCCTCAGTTCAGGAAGGACATTGAGGGGCTGGAGCAGGTCCAGAGAAGAGCAACGAGGCTGATGAAGGGACTCAAGCACAAGTCCTATGAGGAGAGGCTGAGGGAGCTGGGGATGTTTAGCCTGGAGAAGAGGAGGCTCAGGGGAGACCTCCTCACTCTCTACAACACCCTGTGACAGGAGGTTGTAGCCAGGTGGGGGTTGGTCTCTTCTCCCAGGCAGTAATCAGCAAGACAAGAGGGCATGGTCTTAAGCTCTGCCAGGGGAGGTTTAGGTTAGATATTAGGAAGAAGTTCTTTACAGAGAGGGTAATCAGGCATTGGAATGGGCTGCCCAGGGAAGTGGTGGATTCTCCGTCCCTGGAGGTTTTTAAGAGACTGGATGTGGCACTTAGTGCCATAGTCTAGTAACCATGGTGGTAGTGGATCAAGGGTTGGACCTGATGATCTCAGAGATCCCTTCCAACCTGGCTGATTCTATGATTCTGTGGTTTAGTAGTGGACTCAGCAGTCCTGGGTTAAGGGTTGGACTCAGTCTTGGAGGTCTTTTTCAACCTTGATGATTCAATGATTCTAATCAGTCAAGCCATGAATGTTACCCATGCAAACTGCTGGCTGGTGTTGGGTTTCAGCTCTTCTGCAGTCAGTGCAGCCACTGCCTGAGTAAAATCCAGCCTTTCTCCTCTCCCAGATGATGTGGCTAGAGGATGCCTGCACATGGCTTCATCTGCATCATGCAGACACTCTGGGCTGGTGGCAGTTGGCTCAAAACAGCCCGTGGTAGCTTCAAGTGTGGAATTGGCTCCTGAGAGTGAGGTGTCCCTGGGGGCAAAGGGCAGCCTTCTGGTCCTGCAGCAAACTGAGCTTTCTTACCTTGAGAGGTACCTGTGAGAGGGGTCAGTGCTGTTTTGGCTCCCACAGTCCAGACTGGGCCAGGAGCCTCTGTGCCAGGTAGAAATAAGGTGCTACCAGGTTGAGGACATCACTTCTAAGCTTGCTGGCCATGGCTGAAGCTAACCCTGTAGCTCTGCTTGCTCTTCTAGCTGAGCTCTGGAGATGACGAGCAGCTAGGGGCCTGGGAAAAGGTCTACATGTGGTACAGCTGTTCACAAAATATGTGGCCTTGGTTTTTTACATCTCCACTGAGGCTGTAGCCTGGCCTGAACATCCGTGTCTATGTGTGAGTCCTGTCCCATAGGGAACAGAGCCTTTAGCTGCCTGTTCTGCTGTTCAGGAGGGGTTGGGTCACCACATCATCATGGTGTCTGTGCCCAGATCTTTTTGTCTGCTGTTGGAAAGATGGTCTGGATGACCCTGAGACCTTACCCATCTGCCAGAGAGGATTGGATCTGGCAGCAGACCCCTCCAGGGGTGCTTGATCCCTTCGGCAAGCAGCATTGAGAAGATATGAGAACTTTTGCTCCATCAATATCTGTCTGTTCTCCTTTCTAGGTGTTGCTCTCTCCAGACATGGATTTTGATCAGTCTGAAAGCGACCAGGACACCTCAGGACTCCATGGAACCAACCAGAAGATGAAGCAGCCCAGCTATCAAGTGGTCATCTGACAACACTGGGACAAGGGAGGTGGAGGAAGGAGCAACACTGTGATCCTTGGGCTGGCCAAGGAAGGGCAGGGTGGGGAATGCTAGTTGATCCCTGTGGATCTGCAGAGATCCTTTTGCCTGCCTCGTCTAGACCTGTCCTGCAGTTGTTTGTGGGATGTTATCCGTGCATCCTGTACAGGCTTGAGCAGTATCTGCTTTCCCTGTGTTCCCCTAATCTGTACACACGCAGGCATGTTGAGGTTGGGGTATGAGTATGTACTTTTCCTGGCTGGCCAGCTGGGTGTGTGACTTTTTTTTGTCAAGGCTAGAGAAAGAAATCAAGATTGTTTGCTTTTTTATAGAAAAAGAAAAAAAAAAGACTATTCTCTGCTACCTGAACTGTGACACTTTTTATATGCACAATACTCAAAAGAATTGGTTTGCAATATGTATTTAAATGTCTTGAATTGGGAAGATTGTCTCAGTGGATCTGATTATTTTTTACTGTTTTATAAGGAATACAATAAATATTTGACCTAAAATTGCCTCATAAATGAAATGACTTCATGTGCTCAATATTCTCTGCAAAACCCTAATGCTGTGCAGAGGAGGAAGGGGGGGGGCTGTTGAAATCTTTCCTGACCAGGGAGGATTATCTTTCTGCAGCAGGGCTGTCCTAGTAAAGCTGCAGATGAAGAGCTGAGCCACAGTGCTTGGTTTCTGTGGATGAAACCAGCTGATTCAGTGGAAAGACCTGGTGCATCAACAGACCTGGATGTGGATCCCAGTTGCCACCTTACAAGTGAGTGTTTACTGAAAGTTGGCTCCTTTTTACCTGGTGTAAAATAAACATATGAAATCTCTGCAGGACCCGATTCAAACTGGATGTGCACTGTTAACTGAAGCCCCATTAGCCAGCCCTGATTTTCTGGAGGTAAGGGAATGGCCTTGGATAGGACTGCTGCAGGAGAAGACCCTGGGTCATCCCAGGTCTGGCACTTTTTGTTTCAAGTGTGAAGTGCAGGGCTTTGCCCTTCCTCTCCTGTTAATGTACTGTATTTGTCTGTAAACACAAAAATGCAAAACACTTTGCAGCTGTCCTGGGGAGGGAGTGAGCACAGAGCAGCTGCATAAGCCACCCCCAGGCTGGGTGCAGATACACAGCTGTGGTGAGACCCACACAGAGTCTGAAGGGTGGATATTCCTCAGAGCAGGGCCTGACCCAGGATCCACAGAACTGAACCTGCTATCCCTAGTTGAGCCATAGACAGCTTTGCTTATTGCAAGGCAGTCCCCATAAGGGATGGGTGGGATTGATCTTTTATTTTCTCTTCTTCCTTTGCATTTGCCCAAGAAAACACTCCTTATTAAGGAGTAGAAATTAAAGGATTTGAGTTTTCTAACTTAGACGGATTTAGACTTTTAAAGGCTGAGCTCAAGCATGTGAAGATATTTGGTGGGGATTTTTTGGGGTTTGGTTTGTTGTTTTTTTTTTTTTTCCTTAACTTCAAAGTAGTTTAGAATCCTTAGATGCAAATCAAAGCCTTGCATGCCCTTCAGTGAACTAGACACGCTTGGCTGCACTTGCAGCTGTGCAGCTTTATACTGGTTTTCTGGAAATTAAGTTCTTTTTGTTTTTCTTTCTTAATGAAGGGTCAAAATCCTACTTTTGCTGGCACATCAAAAGGTTTTTGGAACACATGGCACACAGCCCTCTGAATAGATCATTTATATTGCTTAGTGAAATTGGTTTCACAGTGCAACTTCTGCTTGTCTGGGGAGTTCTGCACTGCTAAGGGCTGGAGTAAGTCCTGTGCTGTGTCAAGTCTTGACTGGAAATAGATTAAAACAGCTTCCCTATTTGAAAGTTGCTCTGTTTTGAGGTGTACTGGTATTTGGGGATTTGTTCTTGCTATAGGGCTGCACAGTGCAATGCTGCAGCACATGGAGAGTGCAGATTTGGCCACAGCCAAGTCCTTGTCCTAAAAAAGAGGTGAGTGACATGATCTTCATCTTAGTCCTTAGTTCAGGCTGCCTGAGAAAGTTCACAGTAGGCAATAGCAAGGAAGATGGGAAAGGTGGTCCCTCTCAAGCATGGTGTAGTCACTGCTGTTTCAGCAACCCTAAGTTCAGGAGCCCTGTTCCCTTCTCTGAAATGATGGTGTGCAGTTGTTTCCATTGCACTGCAAAGTGGTTGCTCAGCCTCATTCCTGAGCTGTCTGAGCAATGTGCAATCTGTGGCTGTGTCACTGCAAAACCAAGTGCTCTGTGACACTGTTGGAGATGAGAACAAATGCATGTCTGTATGTGCAGCGGGAGCACAAACTGTTTTCCCATGTCCTAGGCTACTGTATTTAAAGGCTGGATCAGTCTATGTGGTTAAATTCTTATTTTACTTCACCCAACACACTTGTTGCTTTCTGCCAAGTATATGGAGGCTGAAAAACATCATTGACCTCTAATTTTCCATTGAAATTACTTTGGCTCCCAACCTATTGTGAGTGATTCTTTCAGCCATCTGGAAACACGAGCCTGTCCAGCAGCATAAAACATACATAACCTCAGCTTCAGAATTCTTTTGTCTTTGCCAAATGAAAGCGTCACTGCAGCATTCACTGTAAAATATTTATTGTGAAATGGATAACTGGAGCCTTAATTAGAACTTGAGTATATTGCTCCAGGTGCTTCAGATTGCTGAGAAGTTGGACTTGATCATTGTTATCTTCAGGCCCTGAAAGAAATATGTTTCCTTGGCAAGAGGAGGAGGAGTAAAGGTGCACCTGAATCATTAACAATAAGTGTGTGTGTGTGTGTATATATATATATTATATACATATCTATATACAGGAGAGGAGAGCCCAAGCCAACTGCTCCCCTTAGCAATATGACTGAACAGCAAAATGTGGGAGGAAAGATTTCAAAGAAATCTCTTTTCAGTAAGGATAGTATGAAGACACCTGGTGAACCCTGGACTGTATAGAAATTCATTGCCACTATCCTGTTCTCCCCTGCCAGTGGAATGGGAGGTTGGTTGGATATGGGCTGTAGGTGATCTTCCTGCTGTCTTCTTGGGTGGAAAAGTCAACTTCACAGATGTTCTTTCTCATCTCATTTCTGGCCCATGAGCCCACTGCAGAGCATTAAACATCTTTCATTATTCCACACTCAGGACTGCACTGAAGGTCTTGCCTTCGATTCTCCCTTGCAGGAGAGCTATTTCTCAAAATAGCAGGGCCCAAAGCAGTAGTTTTTTTTCCTTTATGTTTTGTTCCAAAGTACGAGCCTTGGCATGAGTTTTGTACTGTAAGGATCTTCCAGAGTGCAATTAAATCTTGCTGGTTGCTTTTGGCTGTTTCCCTCTTCCAGGCAGGACATGGTGTGAATAAGAAACCATGCTTGCCACCTGCTCTGCTGCCACGGTCTAGTAGCACTAACTAGTTGCTCAAGCAACTGGAAAATCACCACCCCACCCCCAGCAGCTGGATCTCCTACAGCAACACTAGGGTTTAATTGTTAAATATGCAAAAAAATCAGTCAAGATTGAATCTATTTCTGCAGGTCTCTGGCAACTCTGTTTTCTCCTAACACATGGATATAATTTAATTTCTGGAGCTGCTTCTACACCCTCCCTCCTTCCTTTCAGTTCTGGAAAGGCAGAGCATACATAAGCTCAGTTTGGCCTTGCCATGTAAATGTCTTTGTGGTTGTCAAGTCCTCTTTGGACAAGTTCTCTACTAGAATGCCCCTGTGACTGATCTATAGCATTGCTCAGTGATGCCTCACTTTAAAATAGACCACAGGCTTGCAGTTTGGGTCTGGAGGTTTCTTTGCAGAGCAGCACCACCTGCAGTGGGGGTGGCTGGCAGACCCTTCTGTAACCTCCTGCTGCCAAATTCCTGCTGCGTGCAAATTCCTGCAGCGTAAGGGAGGAGAAAGGAGCCAGGGATGAATTTTCTTTTTTTTACAATTTGGAATAAATAAAGACTTCCTCCATGATTAGAAAAGCAGCTAGAAACATCTAGTCTAAATTGAAGAGTCTGCTTTTGTAGGCTCATAGGCTGTTGTGGGTTCTGGTTCATCATCCCTTGGAGAATGTAAATCTTTGCTAAACAGAAGTGATGAGATCCTCAAGGACGTGGCAGGTCTGTTGGAAGCTCATAGTGGAACTTTGTTTCTCTCTGAGGGAGTCAAGACTCAAGAAATCACTAATCCTGCAATGATATTTAAACTGAATTACGTTGAATTAGCTGCTCCATGGAATGGGAGCCTGTTGCTGCTGAAGACTGGAGGTGCTTTTTAAGCACTCAGGCTGTGCCCTGAGACAGCAATAAACCACATGAAGGTTTTCACCACTGTTTTAAGAGTCTGTAGTGATTCAGGGAAACTTATGCTCAGTGATAAATCCAGACCTCCTCCCAATAACCAGGAAAGCAATACCCTTCTGTGGCCTGTTGATTTAAGGCTTTGGTTTTGTTACCTGTTTGATGCTAGGGAGTCACTGCAGATGAATATCCACCCACCTCTTCTCTCTCTCTCTTCTTTCCCCAAGGACCAAGGTTGGAGCAGGTACTCCAAGTCACTTCTGTGCAAAGCATATCACCTCAATAGGCACTGCTGTATGACCTCTGCCTCTCAGGAGGTGACTCACCAGCCTCTTGGGTGAATTGCACAGATCCCTGCATGGGTTTACTCAAAGGTCAGCAGCTCTCTACTCTGTCCAGTATGAGTGCTGGCCCATTTCTCCCTCCCTTCCCACTGGGAGATCACCAGTCATGCCTTTAACCATGTCCTCAACCCTCCCCCCCAACCTCCTTGTTCTTCAGGAATTTGATGAACAGTGTTCATCTAGCATGAAAAAGAGACAGCTGATTTCCAAGGGCAGAGTCCTTAGTTTCTTTGGCACCAAAAAGTAAAGAAATATTCATTAAGTGGCCTACTAGAGGCTTCAGAAGGGACCTGCTGTCACACATCCTGCTGCAATGCATTGTTAGGACTGGTCTTAAAGGCTGTTAGTTGTCCCAAAGCTGGTCCCTGTGTCGAAAGGGTGAGAAGCCAAATAGTCCTTATAGCTCCCATCAATCAGTTTGTCCGCATTGTTTTTGGCAAACCAACATTCAACCTCCTGCTGGCCATTGTAGATCCTCCTCTGCTTCCACACCACAGGAATGAGCCGTCCCTTCACCTTCAGGGTATTTGTAGGGTTTGGCTTTAACGCTTCAGTGTGATTCTGACCAACCTGCTGATGACTTGCGTTTAGAGATTCCTGAAGAAGTTTAACTTCGTGGTTCAAGAACTGACCTGCAAGGCAAGATAAAATAAGAGTCCATGACTGGCTGATTTGTGCCTGTTGTGGTTTGGTGGTTTGTTTTTTCAGTAGGCTGTGTTTGAGGATTCTTAGCAAATGGGGTTCTAAAGGGCTTCTCCACAACAGCAGGATGAAGCTAGTTCCCGTGATTCTTTTCTAAATCCCACAAACACAGAAGTTAGAATAAACCCCTTTTTCTTTCACTGGTCTAGATACATTGCCTGAGCTAAAGAGCTTTTATAGCTGCTAGTAGTAAGTGCCCTTCTGTGGGACATGGTTGCTAGAGGTTAATAACCCATGCAGTGCCCATCAGCAAGCAGGAATATCTAGGCCTGAAGCTCCAGCTTCTCTTCCCTTGCCTTCTTGGCAAGAGTGTGGATTTAGAGGTTTGTGCATGAAAGTGGCCTGAATCCAAAACCTCACTCCTGAGGGATCATCTCCCGCTTTACCTGGGGGGACCTGAGAGGCACAGAAACTGTGGCATCAGTCTTGGAGTTCTGGGCCTGTACATGACCATAAATATCAATACATCTTGTTGGCTGAAAGAACCCAACCATCTGGTCATTCTCTGAGCGTATGTGAAGCCTAGTTCCTGAAAAATATAGGGATGGCTCATTTCCCTTACATTTGAAAGAAAGGGGCCACAAGAAGTTCTTCTGGAATATTTGGTTTCTGTCTCTGTATTGGGAGCATCAAGCATGTGTGTTCTAAGAACAGCTCTATCAAACAATCATAAAAAGAGTAGAAAAGTAAAAAACAGGCACAGCCATATAGCTGGATAGTGGGAGATAGATCATACAGGAAAAGATGGGGAGAAGAGCTGGGGATACCAAAATAGAGAAGCTGTTTGAGAGTGGATGTAAAAGTCTCACCTGGGAACTTAATCCCCACCTTGTTCACCTTGTTCCTTACCCTCTGTCTCTCTTTGGAAGGACCATTTTTGTCTGGTTTACAGCTCTGGACCTGAGAACCTGTCACCTACCCAGTAGCCCGTGGGAGTCAGAAGAGAGGCCTTTGCTGTTGGAGATGTAGAACCCCAGGTGGTTCCTCTGATACGGGGCCGGCTTCTTGTAGCGGTGGATGAGGATGACAAAGCTGATGGTGTCTCGTATCGTCACGGTGACGTTGGAGTTGGCAGAGATGGACACCTCGAGGCTCCTGCTTCTCACGACAGCACTCCGACCACAGGACAGGACGAGCCTTTCCCCGTCATCCAGGATGATCCTTCTGGGTGTGATCTCCAGGTAGGATCTCTCTGGCTTGTTGCTGAGGATGGTGATGGTGCTGAAGTAAGTCCGATGCTTCTTGTGGCCATTGGGTGGTGCAGGAGCTCCAATCAGTTGCCCATTCACGGTGACACCTTGCAGGAAAATAATCAGTAAATGAAAGCTGGAACCAAAATAGGTCTGATATCTCAAAACAAAAGCCCCGAGACCAAGAACATGCAGATTCACCACCTCGTGCTCAGTTATTTCACTTACCAGTATTCAGAAGAGCATAACCAGTCTGTTATAAAATTATTACCACATACAGAGCATATGAATTTACCCAAGCTCAGAAATACTGGCCTTCCCTGGAAACAGGTGTCCCCAGGCCCATTAATCCTAACACAGTGTACACAGTGCTACCAGAAGAACCACTCTTGAGTGATCCAAGGTGCAGATCCCACAGAGTCAAATAAGGCCTTGATGTCCACAGGAAGATTCCCAACCATGATTTTTTTTATTTGCTGTCCATCAGATAGTGTCTCACTTCCCACAGGCCTCTGAACAGCTACTGGACAGTAACAATAAAGGAGGAGGCTTGTTGCTAACCCAAGCCAGACCCAACCCATCAACACTGAGATATCTCCACATCCTCTCATTCCTGGTGGGATCTCTCATTTCTATCTTTAAAGACTCAACTTGCAAGTGCTACAGAGTCTCTTTTCCTCAAGCTCATTCTGCATCTGAGCCACAGAAGCATTCAAGCAGTAGCATAAACAATCTGTGAAAGAAGATGAAGGGAAACATTGCCAAGAACTGGATCTCGCTCACTGAGGCAGGCCTGGACACAGAAATATGGAGGTTAGACCATTGCCACACAGAACAGAATTCTTATAACTTTGTTGTGGTGTTTTGTAAAACCAGTCTGTGAATTGTCTCTGGTTTTGACACTCCTTTCTCCCACTGTTGCCCTGCTCAGGACATAATCTGATTATTAGCTGCCCTGCTTAGAATTCCAGATCGGATCAGACCACAATTTGGGCCCCTGAGGATCAGACTGGCTTGGGCAAAGCAGATCCTGAATCATGTGGGTTTTCTTGAGGCTGTCATGATTCAGTAACCAGTTTGGTCATTTCTTTACTGAAGCAGCCTCGGTGCTCAGTGAGTCTGTTAAGGTACTTTGCTCTGTCCTACACCAAGCAGTACTGTAAAGAGCAAACTTCCAATAACAGAGCAATTTTGGTGAATCCAGGTCTTTTATTTGCGTGTTGTGACTTTGTAACTAGAGGACCGATGAAATTGCACCATCAAAGACACTTTTCCTGATTTCCTGTCCCTTTCTTGCCCGGGAAGCACCTTGGTGCTTAGTCTTACTGCTGGAGAGCTGGCCTTGCACTTCAGTTTTTCCCCCACAAGCAACTGCTGGACTTGGCTGCTCACCAGATTCCTTGTGATCAGAGACCAGCCGGAGAATGTCCCCTGGTTCTCCGTCAATATTGAAGCAGACAGAGAACTTGCTGGAGGGAAAGTCAATGACAAAGTGAGGGTCTCCATCCGCTGAGAAAGACATGGAAAAAATGTGAGAGGCTTACACAGAACTGCAACATCCGAGATCGTAACAAGACTGCTTTTTCAAGTGTGTTTGTCCCTGTTTTTTTCCAAGACCTCCTGGTTTGTTGTTTTTAGAGGGTCAGATGGAGTTTGCCAGGAAATGCCAAGTTTCGCTTTGTTGTTCCCAAAGATTGTTTTGTTTTGTTTCTCACAGAAGAGGTTGGTTTTTAAATGAAAACTCAAACCCCAAAACAATTTGGATGAAAATCAGCATACTTTCTTCCTGGAATATAATTTCAGTGATTTATGGGAGTTATCATGCAGGTGTTTTAAACTCCTCTTCTCTTTATTTTCTTGGCAGGCTACATCCCCCACAGCATGAAAATTTTCTAACCAAAGACTGATGGGTGCACCTCACACTGAACCCTCCCAGCCCTCAATATCAGATTAGAGCAGTCAACAGCAGATATTGATCCCACAATCATAATTTTTCAACAATCCTTCACCCCTCATCAACTACCATATAGGTGTCATTAATAAAGCAAGACAAAAAGCTTATTTTTTAAACTAAATTTGACCTTATCAAGTGAAATTCAAGTAAAAATTCTTGATCTGGACTTCTTCTTCAATGTTTAATGTATGAAAAGAATGTAAAGTAGAGGTGCAGAACCAAGAGGAAAATAATAATATACTATAGAATATTCTTTTTTTTTTCCCCTTTAGCAACATTTTTAATGTCTCAGCAACATTACTTTATAAAATGTTTTTGACTAGATCTAGTACAAAGGGAATGTGTTTCCTGTTCTCCCCTAATCTACAGAAGTCTCAGACATGAGAATCAATTGTTGCAGATCATCTGCCTTGCTATGTTTGTTCACTCTCTGTATTTTGGTTTTGTTTTCATTTTCCTCCCTACCCTGTTGGTCTAGCAAACAGGATTTTGGCTGTTCCTTGGGATGGTTATACTACAGTGACATGCATCTGAGGTTTCCATAAGTCAACCACTATTATTTTGCACTATTAAAGGCATAGAAACAAGCACTGACCTGAAGTTTTGGAAATTTTAATTCTTTGTTTATCTTGTACTTGTTTATCTTGCTCTCTGCGTATACCTAGAAGTGGGGGAAGGAAGGCTGTTATGATTATTTTTTCAACAGCAGAAAGAGTTGTAGTATAAAAGTGTTTTCAAAATAATAAATCAGGGACATTATGGGGCATTTAAGCTTCATTTAGAACACAAATTTTTCTTCAATAGTTTCTAGAGCAACAAATGCTTCAAGGGGGTGAGTCAGGTGCCTAAAAGGTTTACTTAAGTTTACTCAGCTCACAATTAGCAAAACTGATATGAAAATCTCAGCTTTACCCCTCAGTTCATTGGTAGGGATCATCCCTGTGCCAAAATCAACCATGAGACATCATCTATGCAAAAAGATTTCTTACCAGCACAAGGGTATTTTTCTCTCGTACCTGGTGGTGCTCTGTGTCCCTGCAAGCTCTGCAGCTTCTCCCCGATTCCATCAGTAGAAGGCCTGATAAACTCCTCCTGAGGTGGTTCTGAATGGAGCCCAGCCTCTCTCATCTTCAGCACGGTGAAGGGAGTAACAAAATTGTAAGCCAGGGCCATGGATTTGGCTTTCTCCATCAAATGGTCTTTTTCCTGACTGTCATCACTCTTCAACCGGGAGTTAAGCAATTCCTTGATGGTGAGGTAACTCCACGCCCTCTCGATGTAATTTTTGTCACCCTTGCCGTCTTCCAGGCCGGGGACACCTCTGATGTCATTCCTGCTCGGCAGGTCAATGGCCACGTCTGTTTTGAGGAGGATGTACTTCTTGGAGTTGCTGGCAGTCACCTCCACGTGGAGCTTGTCTGAGGTGCGGTTGATGAGTTTGCCGGCGATTATAATCTCAGAGCCATTGAAGTAGTTGGGGAAGAAGTTCTGGGTGACCTGCTCCACATCATCCTCAGGGTAATCAACACGGATGTCAGAGAGGAGGGGTGTTCCTATTTCATCATAGAACCTTAAACCAAGACACATTTCTCACTGTCAGTACCATTCATCCAAGTGTATAAACACACTCCTGTATATGGTCAAGGATGCAGTCAGGTTATCTACTATGGCTCCTAAGACACTCAGGGGCAGTTAGAGCTACCAGACATCAAATTTAACTATCACATCCACTGTAACTGGGCCCAGAGAAACAGGGGAGTCTCCACCCTTAGAGATTTTCAAAAATCTTTGTCTGAGTGGACAGAGACCTGAGAAACCTCACCTAAATTTGAAGTTAGCTCTTCTCTGAGTAGGAGGTTAGATTACAGGATATCCAGAGGTTCCTTTCAAATAAAATTATTCTCCGCCTCATTTTAGTTTTCAGTGTTCCTTAGGCATCTAAACAAAATCTCCTAAGTATGCTCAGAAGGATCTCAGCATGGCCTGGCAGTCACTTCCCTTCCACTATGATTCCAGGTCTCTGCAGAGGTATTTGTGACCACTTCAGTTTGCTTAAGAAGACTTGTCCATTGAAAGTAACTTCTTGGATCATGAGGCTCACAGAAAGCACCCCAGTTATTAAAAAATGCACTTCGAAGAGATGCTGTTACCCACAATTTTTTAGTGATATTCTGTTTGGTATGCCAGAGCCAGAAACTGTAAGACCAAAATGTTAAGTCCCCCAAAGCTGGAGAGACTCTAAAGCTTCTGTATCTCTGGAAGACCCCACTAATGCCATATTTTCCATTTAAGCGCCAGACTGCTCATCTCTTGGCAAGTCATTTGAGTTTAATTTGGTAAATAAACAAAGAGTTGGCCTCGGCCCTTTTTTTAGTTCAAGCTGCATTTATTTTACACATCTGGTTAAACAGATTGTCTGGAAGCTAAAGTCACACTTTGTGCTTTATTCTCTCTCCAAGGGAACCCAGAGCCTGAATTGCTTGACTTTGTTTTAAAGTCTGCCTGAGAACTCGGTGTCTTTGATGCAGAGACATCGCCAGATTTAAAAACACAAGTGAATTAAACCTGAGAACTCTCTTGAGAAGTATCTTCCAGGTTGTAACAAATGGTGGAGAGATACAACCTGTCTCACAGTAAGATTCAAGGAAGTATCTGTATAAAAATACAATTCACTGGCCACAAAAATCAGAAATTATGTTGGCACCCATGGAGCTTTTCCCTCCAACAGAGGTTTGAATTGGCCTCCAGCAGTGACTGTGCTTTTCTGTATAAATTTGGCACCTGATGCCAAATGGCTCTGCCATCACTGAGCTTAATAAACAGTGAGCTGCTTATCAGATAGAAGTGTTTGAACAAGTACCTTCTATGCTGGGTTACCACAGCCCAGTCAATCAGAAACTCCTTTATTTGACAGGGAATGCCACTTGCTATCCAAAATACATGTTCTGAGGAGGAAATCACATGGGTGGAGTGGCAGATGGATCTAC
This sequence comes from Manacus vitellinus, assembly GCF_001715985.3. Taxonomy (NCBI): domain Eukaryota; kingdom Metazoa; phylum Chordata; class Aves; order Passeriformes; family Pipridae; genus Manacus; species Manacus vitellinus. The sequence goes on from NW_021940724.1 coordinate 2,608,436, forward strand.
AGAATTTGGTTTAAAATGAACCCTTGTCCACACATAACCACCAGAGAAAGCAAACCTCTAGTGGAAGCTGCGTGGTCTCATTGCTCCAGATGAATTAGGCACAAGATAGGACAGAGGTCCCAGCTCAGTGTCTGGGTTTGGTTTCTGAAGTTCAAAACACTAACAGTTTGGGAGTGAAAGCCAAACATTTTTGTTTGGAAATGCTGACAGACTGCCTGACATTTTAGTCAGAGCTGTGGTTCAGGTATCTTTCTGCTGTTCCTCACAGGGGTCTCCCCTTGGACTACAGCTCCTCGATCACAGAAGAGGAGCACAATCTCTGGTCCTGCTGGATAATGAGGATTACAAGAAACTTACAAGGAGCTGGGTCATAAAGAATGAGGGAATTAAGTGACTTTATGATCATCCCAGGAATGACCTTTATGTGTTGTTCAAAGCTGAATATTTTGGAGTTTGGGTAAAAGGTTATAATTTTCAAATAATAAAGAAATAATTTTCTGCCCCAAGTTGGGATCTTCATTCCTGATCCACTTCATGCTGTTTGTGTTGTCAGTTTGAAGTGAGCAATGCAACCTTTCCTCCAACCATCTACCTGTGGAGAATTGGCCCTCATGCCTCTCAGTTCTCCAGGTTTACATACCCAAAACAATGATCTGAATTAAAGAAACAAATGCCTTGTTCTCAGGGGCTGGGAAGCTCCAGTACAACTGAAGGGATGTGCTAGGAAGGAGACAATTTCTCGGTAGGCATCCTCAGTATCTGAGCATAATCAGCCTCTCCCTAACAGAGTTGAGCCTGAGGGAAACTCTCATTTCTTGCTATGCCTCCTAAGGGGATTTTCCATCCCAAAACCCTTGCCAGAGGACCCAATGCAGACATAAGCTCAGAGAGAGCACAACGAACCCTTTGAGGTGGCTGGCTGCATCCTCATCCTCCTGGAAATGCCTCGTCATTCCGCAGTTCTCCAGTGCCATCCTCTCCAGCAGCTTGTGGTCCACGTCGTTGCCAATGCCGATGGTGAAAAGGCAGAATTTGTCACGGACGGCGTCCTTGGTGTTGCTGAGGATTTTGGATGACTGTGTTTCCCCAACAGTTGGCCTCCCATCCGTGAGGAAGATGATCAGAGAGACGCTCCTGGCATCGATGTCGTTCTGAGCAATGTAGTCGTTGAGCAGCTTTGCACCAGTCTGGAGAGCTCCATTAATATTAGTCCCTAGGAAGGCACCAAAATTTTTAGGTCATTTCTCCTTCTAAGAGTGGTGAGAATAATTTCCCTAAGCTCCCTTTATTGTGGTGACAGCATCTCTGTACATCAGGATGTTTCTCTTCTCCACATGAGGTTGCACTACCCCTTTAATTCAGCTCAGCTCTGTTACTCAGCACCAGTTTGGAACAGCTGTTTATGGTCTTATGAATTGAAATATGAATTTCAGTTCATCATGTGAAATCACTGTATCCTTGAATGCTCAATGTACAGAAACCAGCCATGGTATACAGAGTCACAGCACATCCCATGCCTGGCTGGTACAAACAAATATGGTTAAACTTAATTATGGGATTCTCCCAGATGACATCCGAACTAGGAAAACAAGTTCTTCTTGCTTTGTCTGAAGGGCACAATATTTGGAGACAGGGAAAACGCCTTCAAATGGGAAAACAAGTGGTTGGGTTTGTTCTTTGCACCCCAGGGGATACAAAGTTTAAAGGGAAGAGAAATGGCTTGGTTAGCTGAGGAGTGTGATTGCACAAAACAACTGGCTAGCGAAGAATAGAGCTGCCTGAAGTGGGGAGGGAGGGACAAAACAGAAAGTAAATGAGGAAACAGGTGTATATTAGAAGAATAGCCATGAAAATGATCCAAGCCTACTGTGTACTCAAAAAAAAGCAAGAAAAATGAGTACAGTATCCCTTTTCTCCATGTATTTCTTGTGCGAGTCAATTGGTTGTGGGAGCTTTGCAGGTGAAATGGATTAAAAGCCAAAAAACAACAGACTCCTGGGAGTCAAGAAGGGGAGATCTAGAAAGGTTATTAGCAAGGCTATGCCAGCAGGTCTGACCAGGCAAGACATACCTGGAAACTTAGTGTGCACAGCCCCAGTGACTGCAGAAATGGGAAAGGGGCAACGACTTCTGAAAAGTCCTCAAAATCCTGACTGTATCTTTTGCAAAATGGTTTTGAACCAAAAATCTGCACCTGAGTATCCTAACACTCGCTCAGTCCCCATCCAGATCCAAAATTTCAGAAAGAATTTTTTCCCCAAACCAAAACCATTCCATGTAGCAGAGCGTGTCATTTCAAACTCAGTCATATCACAGAGCTATCAAGCACTGAAAACTGCCTTTTGCCACATGATCGGGTGTTTAGCAGCAGTATTTCCCCCCCCCATTTCTCTGGTGTATGAATACACAGAAGTGTAACCACACCACGTTCATTGTGTGAGCGTGATCTGTGAGCTCGAGTGTGTTCATGTTCACTGGGAGATACTTAAGCAACAGCACCTTTATAGGGAAAATGCAGAGTTAGCCAAAACTAAAGTACCACTGGCCTGTGGTGGAGAATCACTGCACCTTCCTGTTGAACCAGAGTTAATCATTTCCCTTTACTTTTGTTCTCTGGCAGGTTCGTGGGCAAACTCAGCTGGTTCCTGCACAGCTCTTTTGGCACTTCAGGAGTAAAAGGCTTTGTTCTCTGAGTTTAGTCCCACTCTTGGTAATTGTTTAACTGGGCCGCTTCCTAAACTCTTCCTCTCACAACACAAACAGCACGGCCAACCATCCTGTTTGCCACGTTTTTCCATCAGAGGGTTTCCTTTGCTAGGAGTGGTCACTGCTCAGGGTCAGCCATCAGAAGGCCCTGCCTGACCTCCAACCAGGTGGGACTGCTGGCACGGGGAAGGGTTGTTGGATTACAAACTTCATTATAGTTTTTTTACGCTACTGTCCGTAGCCTCGCAGGAGACCTCTGAATTAAATCAAAAATCATGCCTGCACTCTGCCACTGTTCTGGGGTCTCCTCCTCTTCCCTCAGGCAACAAGACACAAGCAAAATGGGACAAGAAATTCTTAAACATCATTTTGGCTGCTCCTTGGTAGAGACAAGAGGACAGTACTAGGTGAGACACTAAGTACTGCAGAAGGCAATTCCACAGTCCCTGCTGGGTACTCCGTCCCTGGAGTTTCCAGCCCAGACAAAACCGTGTGCCTGATTTTACACAGGCTTTCAGAAACTGCACAAGTACTGGCCCTGTGTATCCTTCACCAGGATATGTGGTTTTTTTCCTGTGTCCTCAAGAGATAACCTTGGAAGCTTTCCCAATTCAAGGGTCTCATCAGATAAAAAAGAGAATGGAGTCCACTTGGCTTTAATAAGTATATAGAATCATAGAATAATTTGGGTTGGAAGGTCATTTAGTCCCACACCCCTGCAGTGGCAGGATCTGAGGAAACCTTCCCATCATGTGCATTAATAAAGAGCACATAACCTCTGTCACATAACCCTGAGTGGAGGTGCAGAAGGAACCCCCTGGTCCTATGACCTAAATCCCAATGTCTGTTTATTACTCCATGCTACAGGACCACACTGACCACTCTCCGTTCTCCTGTAGCTAATGGATAACAACATTAATCCTGTTCATATCTGGATCTTACCTCCAGTAGGTGACATGTTATGAATGTACTTTTTGGCATCTCTGATGTTGTTTGGAGTAACCGGCACCAGCCGGTCCTGCTGCCACACCTTTATCCGGTTGGAAAAGCCAATGATGTTGAAGTGGTCTTCAGGCCTTAGGTCCTGGAGGATTGTGAAGAGAGCTTCTTTGGTCTAGAAAGAGAAAGAAAAGAGACCAGTAGACACAACTGTCAGTGTTTTAGTGGGCAAGAAGTGAATTTTAAGACGTTTACTGAACTTACAGATATTTCTACGCTGCCAGTTGAATGGCGAAGGAAACTGGGATGTCCTTCCCTGTCTCAAGGCCTGATATCTGTGGTGCCAGATGCTAGGCCAATATGAGATGAAAGAACAACACTTGCCCAAAAGGTCTTGCAAAGCTGTGAGGCACATCTAGACCTAACTAAGCTTTAAAATCACTCATGACAATTAGGATAAAAGCTCCCAGTGACAGGGAGAACCATGTTCTGTATTAAGGGATAGTGATTAATAATGACTAATAACAAAAACTCATTAGAGCTTGTCTAAAGCCCTCTAGACTTGCAGTAAGCTGCAAATGGCATATAGTTAAAACAGGTTGCTTATAAGTTGAAATATCTCTAAATATGTCAAGGATGCACATGCTCTGTTCATAATTAGGGTACTGATCGCTATATACATACTCTAATGAATAGTTTCAGCAATTAATAAATGTTTAAGGTAATGTATTCAGATGAATTAGATAGAAAAAGAAGCCCTGACTAGGCATTGCAGATTCTACCTAAGCCAAGAGGAAAAGTGCAGGGTTGTCCAGTTCTCCCCAGTGTAACCAGCTTTGATTCAGCAGCCATGCAGCTGTGTTCACATGGAGACAGACCTCAGCTTAGTAAGACTGAGAGAAGATGCCCAAAAGCATTCTCTGTCCATGCAAACATGCCCTATATTTGGATGCAAAACACATGGGAGGAATATGAGGCAATATCTGTAAGTAGAGGGATCAGCAGATTCTCGGCTCAGCCCCTTCTTGGCCACCATTAAGCCTTTTGAATTCCAAGGAAAGCTCTGCAGGAAATAATATGGTGGGCTCACCAGCATTTAAAGTTTTCTCTCATGCCTGTCAGGAAAATATGTGAAGGGCTTGTCCAGAAAAAATAGAAAACTAATCAGCAGTGCTGGAAATCAGATACTTCTAGGCCTGATGTTTCTATGTAAAGACAGTTTGGAAAGGAACTCAAAGGCCCGATCAGGCTGTGTCATCAGCATCCCTCTGGATTCTGCATGGAAGATGATGATGCAATGATGCAACTGCAAACAAACCTAATCCTCACAGCTGGTGACTTGGCTTCCAGTCCCTCTGAAGTTAAGGGGAATATTTCCCATAGCTTCAAACATTCTGGAGCCAGGTCTGGAGTCCCTCCCTGCCTGTTTCTGTCCTCCGTACAAACCATTTTCCTCCATAGGGATCTAAGGATTCATCCCTCCATTTGCTTAGCTGGAACATCCCTCCACGTCCCACTGCCCTTTCACAGATCAGGATACTGAAGTAAATGCTGGTGGAAGTGGCTCCTTCAAAGAGAAGGAGAAAAGCCCACTAGATTCACATCATGAGGTGCACCAAACAAACCTTCACAAAGATGAATACCTGCCCCAAAAATGGGTGCTGTCTCCAGTCTAACAGTCCAGAGAGAGGTGGCTAAGATGGGCTAAATAACAGTTATTTGAAAAAGAAGGGAAAGTTTTATGCCCTCCCACCTCCTCTCTTAAAACAGCCTTTGTGTTGTAAAAATGCATCAGATAATACACAAACATCACCTTTCAGAGGGACCTTCAAACACTCACAGTCCCATTTTACAAAGAGAAAAAGCAAGGCACATATTACTTTAGTAATTGTGTCAAGGTCAAAAATTGAGGGCTTTCCAAAACTTGGGGTTTCCAGCTCTCAGTGCAGTCAGCCAAACCACCTCATACACGTGTAGAAAGGCAAAGCAGCAATCACACAGTGGAGGAAAGGACTCTTGGATTTATTCCATGATAACAAGTTCAGGCCATGCATTTGTCCCTCAAAAAATGGATTAAAGCAGAAGGTGAAAATGGAGAACCTTCTATCCTGTGTGAGTGTGATCAAGCCTCCATGCCAACTTCTGCTGAAGGAAATTTGGGCAGGGCGTTAAAGCAAGGAACAGTGAGACCACAACAGCTCCCTACGTACAACACCCCCCCTCTTCTCCCACCAAGGGAGGCAAAGGAGAGAAACAGAGGTGCCTGGAAGCAATGATTTAGAGGAAACCCCCCCAAATCTCATTATCTATATTGCAGCTCTGATTCTAATTAACAGTGCTTGACCTTTCCCATTACGAAAACCCTCTTTTCTGCTTTTTTTGTAATTCTGTTAAATTGCACTTTTCTCAAAGGGATTTATTGAGCCCAAAAAGCTCTGCTGTTTATGAGAACAAGGAAAGAAGAAAAATAATCTTGCTTTGGCCTACTTGCAGAGAGGCTGCATCTCACTTCCCTAGTGCTCACAAATTCCTTTTGACATGCTTGCCTGTGTTCAGCCAAAAGAAAATGAAAAGAAATGGTGAAACAACACAGAGTAGCAGCATAGTTTGATGTACACAGCATCCAAGCTAGAATTGCAAACAGGATCAGGAGGGAACTGGAACAGACATTCCTAGAAACCCCAGCACTTCCACATACCCTCACACAGGGGCCAAACGTGGGGCTGGGACCACCTCTCTCTCCCCTTCTTTCATTCTCTCTTTCCTTTTCGTCTCATTTTTGTCACAGTTAAGTCATCTCCATAGAGTTTGTGTCAGTTTTTCCCTGGAAACACTTCTGTCATATTTCAATGGACATGCACTGACAGCCTGGATTCTGGCATCTCTATCCTCTGCTTGCCTCAGCAACTTCAATAAAAAAAATCTTTAAATTTATGTAATATGCATACAAACATATGTACAAGTATGTGTGTGCACACATGGTTTTGCTCCAAAGCAAACAGAGTGAGGGAGGCCATATGGTTCATTCTTCTGTAGTTTTTACTTCATCCCCAGTAAAAATAAAGGGTGGGATTCAGCTTTCCCAACTCAGCCATCAGAAAGCTGGGCATCACTTCTAATCCTGCTGTAAGCAGGGGAATTCACCTCCAGAGAATAATCCATCCCATCTGTTTTGGACAGGTTTTAGGATGGGCTGAGTCACTGTCTGGAGGTGTCGGTCTCCCAGCATTGCCTCCAAGAGCCTGAGTGGTTCAACACAGAGAAGGTGGGACTCACCTCGAGACCTAATCCTGCCCACTCCTGAGCATTATATTGCTCACTGGACCCAAAAGGAGCTGAACTGGCTCTCCAGCTGTCTCAGAGTGCTTTGAATTCCCTGGCTCCTCCTGTTTCCATCTCTCCTCCCAGCCCATAAGGACTCCCAGGTATATCCTAAAGACTGCAGTCCTCACAGGGTGGTAACATCACACTTTGCTACCAATATTGCTCACCCACAGATGGTTTATGAGAGAGACGTGACTTCCCTCGGGAGTGCTGGATATGATTCAGGAGCTGGCAGGCAAAACTGACTTTTAATAAGGAGAATATCTTGGTAAAAGTGCACTGCTTGAAATCCTTAAGTTTGCAGCCGTGACTGATTGCAGTGTCCAGCCCTCTCCTCCTGCCTCCACCAGACCCCAGACCAGGATTTGCAAAGCTCTTCGTGCAGACTGTGCCTGGCAGCAGCTCCAGTCAGGACACGGCAGCAGGTTTCTCGTTCTGGCCTTGTAAGGCCACAGCTGGAATTTCTCCTGGCTCCGAGGAGGCAAGGGCTGAGGCTGCCGTGGGATTCCCAAGCTGCTCTGCTGCCGATGGGGTCCTTGCACTTCCACTCCCCCCTGGCCCCAGTGAGTCATCCCACTGAAACTCCTGCCAAAGAGGCAGAAAATTAACCATTTCTTCCCTGCTGTGGGCCAGGTTGTTCCTCCACGGCTGTGCATATGACACTGGTTCATTTTGGAGATAAGCTGGGCACAGATCTGACCCAAGTACGCTGAGGAAAACAAGTTTAGGGGTCTAGTGCCCTTGTGCCAGGTGCTGCAAGGGGAAATACTTCTCCAAACGTGTTTGCCTGCAGGGTGGAGCAAGGATTAAAAAAGAAGATGGCAAGAAGTAACAATACAGAACTGCTGAATAAAAATCCATTTTTGCCAGTTGGGGATGGTTTGTAGCAGTCAGAGTCAAGTTTTAAATGAGGATTTAAAAGAGGATGACTTGATGGGGCAAGATTCCTGTGTTTCCCTCAAATTAGCACGGATGAAATTGAGTTGAGAGGTGGAGGCTGAGTTGCTGCTGCATTTGAGCTGAGAAACCAGGCTGGTGAATGAGCTGTCAGCTCTGCTGGGATCTAGGGAGAGAAACAACCACCTCCAGGGCTACAAAATATCATCACAAAACCTGGAGCAGAACAACCCTGGTCCCCCAGCTGGGGACAGGTGATGGTCACAGTTCATGTCTGTGCTTCATGGATGAAGAGAAGCTGAAGATGAGCTCACACTACCCAAACAACTGATGTGCAAACGGTGTCTACTCAAGCCTACAAGGCCAGAGACAAGCCAGCTCCCAGTCACCATGCTGGGCTTTGTTGTCACCTCCACAGCAACACCTGGACATGGAACACAACTGCTGCTTTTCTGGTTCAGGCTTGCTAAGGGCCCTGCATCACAGCCGAGAAGATTTGGGATTGTACAACCCCCAACAGGAAGAGCAGAACTCCCTCAGCTACCCTCTGGTTTGTCTGTGATTTGTCACATTTGTACCTGGCCCTTGGAGTTAGCTCTGACAGACCTCACTTTGCTTGAACAGAAAGCATGAGAAGTTACACACTACCATGGGAGAGCTGAGAGCCTTCAGCCCTTTCTTGAGTCAAAGATCTGCCTCAGAGACATCTGGGATGATGTCAGACCATCTGGGCACCTTTTAGGAGGAATCTGAGTCCTGGTGACATTTCTCTCACAGTCTCTTGTTTGTTTGGGGAGCAGGGTGAGGGTGAAGCCTGGATACCCTGAAAGCTGTGCAGCTCAAAGGGAGACAATATGTGGTTGTTAGAGGCTGTGGGGCTGCCAGACATTGGCCCTGCTACGAAGCAAGGGGAGGATTCAAACACCTCATTAAAATGCATATCCCAGGCCCACATATTCACACTTTCCATTGCCTGGGAGCACTTGTGAGTGCTTCATCCATCCGCCCTCGCAACAGCTGGGCAGCGAGACATCAGCACCAGTGGCACAGCCCTTTCCAGCTTCAGCCAGCACCAGGGAGCCACGAGGGCTTGAGATCAGCCAGCCTAAAGAGCATGACCAGCAGAGAGGAAAGCATTCCCAGCCATAGCCTTTGGAAAACAGCACCCATCGACTCAAAGAGATGCTCGAGCACAGCCTGCAGGTAGCAGACCTGGGACCTCCTGCATCTGTGTGCCAAATGATCCCACAACTAGAGGACAAATTTCAGCAGCCTTTTCTTTGTGCTTCCAGATCCTCTGTGGGAGACCATATTTGACAAGAAAGGAGCTAAGGCACAAGATGTAAGCTCAAAGGGAATTAGGAATTCATAGATCTGTCCAGTTACTTGTCTGAGAGTGCAACAGTGCAGGGAAGGGCTCAGAAACAGGATCTCCTACAGCAAGAAGGAGAAGAGTACAAGCGAATATGTTGCTTGGCAAAACATTGCAAGGAAGCACAGGGAGAAAAAATAGAAGAGCTCCTTCCTCCCCTTCAAGATCCTTTGTGTTTTGGTTCGTATCTTTCCCTTTCCAAACATGCACAGGCATCTGATAGAGGTCCAGAGCTGTTTTTATCTAAGCTACAACAGCCATATTTCATCAAATCTTCCCCTGGTATGTCAGAGGGAGTAGTATTGTGGCTTAAGGAAAGGCAGGCATCACAGTCACACCTGAAATGGTGCTGCCATGGTCAGACTAGGTAATGCTGTAGATTTGGTTTGGGTCCAGAGCCGAGGGGAAGGCAGTGGGAGCACCAGTGCCATGTTACAGGGACCAGCCAAAGTACAGAGAGAGCAAAGGTTTGAGCAGTGTCATTCCTGCTGAGGTTTGAAGCCACATTGTGTGAGTTTTGCTTTCCTCTATGTCCCACTGTCCTTTCTGCCCACACGATCCAGGTCATGTCAGTTGTCAGTAACAGGGACTTTTGTACCCAAAAGAGGGTGTAACACAGAAGTGTGTCCTTGGATTGTTTTACCTTCCCTCATCCCCCTCTCAGAGAGGGCAGTTTGCCCTTTCTTCCTCTGCAGGGAAGGTTGTGCAGTTCAGGGAACTGCAACTACCCCTCTCCCTGTCAATGTATCTTTGTGCTTTCTCCCTGGAAGACACAAATAGCGTAACCAAGGAAAACTCCTTCGCAATTCTGGACAACAAGCATTTTGTTTTACACTGAGGCTGGCCTGTGATGGGAGAGAGCTTGAATGTAGAGCTCTGGACAATAAAGATCTGTCTCCAGTCCATGACCCAGTCTCTCATGCCTGAACATCACAGATCCCTTGCTAATAACCTGAACATTGCTGATTCCCTACATGGCCTTAGGAAAAGTTGCTTTGTAGTTTCTCAGTCTGCAAAAGAAATGCTCCATCATTTAGAAGAATGTTTCTGTTGCCTTTTCTGAAAGAGATTTTCCACTTAACATTGAGTAAAACAGCTCCACGTTTGTCCAGAACACTTAAGCACTGAATTTCTGCTCAGTGGAACATAGAAGTGTCTTTAAGGGTGTGATCAGCTGGGGTAACTCACTTCTCTAGCACCTAACAGCAGGGTGAGGATAATACATGAAAAACTGATCTGATTTCTCAGAAACTGGAGTCCCATGAGCCTGGAGGGCAGAGTAGATGCTCAGTCTTTGCAATCTCACTGCAGCACTGAGTGTTATATAAAATAAATGCCTATACAAAGATTTAATGAGGTATGTTCTAATCAGCAAAAACCATCATTACTTCAAATCCCTATCAGCAGTGCAGTATGGATTGCAGTTGGAGCAGCAAACATTGCTGTACACTAAATAAGTCAAAGGGAAAAGCCTAAGGGCTGTCCCAGAGTGCTATACTGAAATAACCCCACTGGAAACAATGGGGCTGCCCAGGCAGACAGCCAGCCTGACACAGCAGTGTCTGAAGGCCACATTCTTGTCTTGTGTTGTGCTTTTAAGTGGAATCAGATCCCATATTATGCCAGTCGGACACTCAAACCCCCGCCCCATCAGCATGACAAAAAATTTCCATGGAGCTGGCAGCAAGGTCAGCACCAAGGGAAAAGTGCCCCATGCCCTCAATGCAGAGCTTGACATCTCTCCCTCTGCCCATCCTCAGAAGATGGAGTTAGTCCCAGGGCACAGAAACTGTTCCAGCAACTGGGGAGTTTCATTCTCTGTCACACAAATCAGCCCCAACACAGTGCTGGGAAGAGCTGACATGCCCAAGATCTGCCCACAGCACATCCCCTCAGTTTCAGCAATCACTGGCTGCTGTGTTACACAGCAGGAAATGAGCTGAGACACAGGTCACTGTGCCCTTTACATTGATTATCCTCCATTCCTCATCACATACCCACTCTCACAGAGTGGGTGTCTCAGCAGCCAAAAGCCTGCCAGGTTGGAAGCTTTCTAGCCCCTACTTTTACAAGAGCATCCTGGTAATGGAACAAAGGAGAATGACTTTAAACTGAAAGAGGGCAGGGTTAGATTGGACATAAGGAATAAATTCTTCCCTAAATTCTTCCCTGTGAGGGTGGTGAGGTTGCCCAGAGAAGCTGTGGCTGCCCCATCCCTGGAAGTGTTCAAGACCAGGTGGATGGGGCTTAGAGCAACCTTGTCTAGTGGAAGGTGTCCCTGCCCACGGCAGGGGGTTCAGGGGGTTTGAAATTAAATGGTCTTTAAGGTCCCTTCCAATCAAACCATTCTAGGATTCTAAGACCTCTGGTGAATGGGGGATGGTGATGATGGTTTGTTGCTTGGAGCAAAGACCCAGCAGTTTTGCTCAGGTTTAACATTAAGCAGTGCAAGAGCACTAAGTTGTTCCTTTAAAAAACAAATTTGCCAGTTGTCTGCAACAGGACTCTCACAGTCCTCCAACACCTGCTCTCCTTCAAATTTTCCTTATTTCCAAACCCCCTGAGCATCTCCACTCCCTTCTGCACATCTCTGCCTCCAACACTTCCCCTGCCCACTTCCATCCTAAGCCACTGCCTCAGATGTGAGAAGAATCCAATTCTTTGTCCAAAACCCTGCAGAGAAGAGAGCAGATGTTTTGGAGATGACGTCACTACATCAGGGGTAACTATCCAAGCAAAAGCTCTCTCCTCATGACACAATATCGTATCCCTCATTCCTGAGGGACCTCGAATTACATCATGTGGACCTCAGAGTCAGAAGTGCCTGTGAACACTGTTTGATGGCTTCATACAACAATATATCATGGAAGACCTCACTCCAACAGGCTTCTACAAAGGTCCCACAAGCTCTTCTGAGCTTCAGCTGCTCTCCACAGTCAGAAACAGACTGTCCCAGTTGAGCAATGTGTAGGACACACCCTGCTTTGGGGTGAAGGGGTATTTGCTTGGAAATAGCAGTGTTGCTGCAAGCAGTGCTAATCTAATAGTTTAAGTCTTGGCAAAGAACTGGTGTCTTTTAGACTTGGGGGATCTTTGTACAGCTGTAAGTCCAGACATGAGCTTGCCAGCTAAGGAGACAAGACTCTGCAAAGAGACAAGCACAGACAAAGAAAATAACCTACCTAAATTCAAATAACAGATCCACGATGAAAACACAAATACCAGCCAGGTCTGGCTTCCAGGTGTTGCACCAACAACTGGGAAAAAAAAACTAATTCCAGCTTGGAGAGGACTACTAAAGAAAGATCTTTCACTTCACAGACTTTTATGCATTTGCCAGAGCCTTGAGGATACCAACAGGCTTTAATGGCTCTGCCCAGCCCCACCTGGGGCCTCCACTCACACTCCTGCCCATTTAAGCTCCAGCCTGAGCCCTCAGTCTCTTTGAGTCTGAGATCAAGAGCTGTGCTGTAGCTGTCTCTAGCTGTTACAGCTCTACCTGGCCATAGACCTCAATGATCCTGACCCATGGACTGACTTCCCAGCTTGATTTAGCCCCTTACCTGTCTGATTGTCACTTGGCTGTGTGTGACACTTCCATAGCATCTGTTTTCAGTTCAACCCTTTGATGAACTCAGCAAAGGTCCAATTGAAATCTTTGGGAGAGCTCTCAGTGGCTTCACAGCTTTCCAACTCAAGCAGCATTTCCACTCCAACTTCTTCACTTGCCTTTTGCAGCTTATTTACTCTGAACCCAATTAAAGGACTTGCTATTTATAGGTGGGCTGGGGTCTTTCTGGGAAATTCTGTCTCTGCTTTTACTGCCTCAGCCTGGAGCAGGTCAGCTGGGGCGTGTTGGCTGTTAGTCCTGAGACCAGAAGCAGGTGCTCCTTGTCCTGAATACCCAAGGGCATCTTGCTCTGAAGGTTACTGGTTTCTCTGTATGACTCTGTCATTATTTAATAGTTTTAGCATCAGACAGATTATTTTGCTGCATGACAAGTACTTACTCTTCTCTGGGATTTTGAGTAATTAAAGTCTGTATGGATCTGACATCTTATTTACTGTAGTAGCTCTTATATTCCATATTCACATCTCCAGAGAGGATTGATATAATGCTGCTGTTGTGTATTCCTAAGTAGGAAGCAGCTGCATGGAGTTGGTGCTGGAAACACTTTGCATTCTCTCAGGTTGTTGCTCTCCAACAGAAGTGGAAAAGCTGACAAAACTTTCCCCTTTACAGTAGCTTTAAACTCTCTAAAGGCTGTAATTAGAATTAGCATTTTTTCCGAAGTTCCCTGGTGATTTAAGGTAGTTCTCCTGGGCAGCAGTCATTATTTGGGCTAATAGTCAACAGCCAGCTTTGCAGCAACCAGCACAAGTCAGTGGAGTGAGTTTGGAAGGAAAATATCGAGTGTTCATGTGCTTGTCTACTCCCTCACCACCCTGAGAGTACTGGGGGGGGGGTGTCAGTGTGCTGAGACACAGAGGTTTGGGGATATGTGTTTATAAGACACCTGGGCATTCAGAATGGCTCAGGCACTGTGGGTGATCCAAGGTACAGTGTCCCTTGGATGGACACAGGCGAATAAAGTGAAGCACTTGCAAATCCCCCGCAGGTCCCAGTTTCAGCTGAGTTCCTCCCTGAGCAATTAACCTCAGAGAAAATTACAGTCTGGCAAGGCACCATTGACAAGTTGCCAGGCTTGAGGTGTAGCCAACTGCTCAACTGAGTGTGTGGCATTTATTGCCTGTGGGAAAGGTGAAGTGAAATGAATCCATGGTTGAAACCACTGTGTGTTACTGTATGCCTGCAAAGTACCTGCAAATCCATCCTCTTGTGGACACATTCATAGCTTGGAACATGCTAGTTTTATAATACTGCATTGCAGGTGAAAAAGGCCCTTTTTCACCATGTTTAGTAAAGCTGGGCATAGTCATGGTAATCACAAGGTGGTGAACCTATAACTGGCCCCTCTTTCTCCTGGTTATACCAATGTAAAAATGCTATGTCCTCTTCTACCTGGCCAAATGTACCATAAAATCAGCAGGGCAGACTGCTCAAAGGGCAAATCATTTTGCTTCCCAGTAAACCTTGCAGATATAACCTGTTCCCCAGGCTCCCTTGGCTGTTGAAAGCAACTATTCCACACAGAGCTTGCTGTCTCCTTGCAAATGAAGGAACAAAGCTCACAGGGATAAAACCAGTATTTTCCTTGACAGCTGTTATGATGTACAAAGCCTTGAACACGTGAAGAATGTTTTTATCATCATGCTCGGGAGTTTTCTCTTCCTGAACTTTATTCCCTGCCAGTGCTAGAAGGTGACTGCCACAAGGGCCCAGATTCCCAGTGGCCTTTGACTGCTGCAACACCTCTGAGTCTGCTGGACATCACCAGAGTTCAGAGGCTCTGAAACTGAGGAGAAAAATCTTCCCTTAAAAGCTGATATATCAGTGATGTGAGTGAGATGCCTCAAGGGTCTTAATCATGGAAACCAATCTCACACTGGGTTGAGGTGTGGGAGGGGGCTAGGACAAGGGAATTGGATTTTTGGGGCTCTCAAACCATGACATCCATAGAATCCTTAAAGTTGGAAACAACCTCTAAGATCATCAGGTACAAACATTAATCCACCACTGCCAAGTTCACCACTAAACCATGTCCCCAGGTGCCACATCCACATGCTTTTTGAACACTTCCAATGATTGGATTCAAGTTGATCAACCAGTCTCACTGTATGTGTTTGCAGCTGGGTCTGGACATCTGATGCTTCAAACACTGAGGTATCTTAGGGAGAAAGGGATGGCACAAACAGGCAAAAATTCATGTTGGAAAAGGAAAAATCTTGAGAGAGGAAATGAGAAATGACTCACAATTAGATTGTGGGAACTGCAGGATGCCTGAAATCCTGGCCACACTTGAGTCACTTTGCCATTTATTTCATGAAGGCAGGTGACAGTTACTACAGAACAGGGTGCCAAGCAGAAGTTTCTTATCCTTGCTTATACAACCCTAAAAACTGTCCTTTGCCATAGTCACTGCAGCTGACCTGAAGGAGCAGTTGATACAATTACTGACTGTATTTTTAGCTGATCTTGCATGTGACTCAGTAGAGAGAAATGAGGAAAGACAGTCCCATGGGAATTCCCAGCTCTCCACACACCACTATAGATCACCACAGCTGTGAGAGTCCAAGAGAAAAGACAAAAAGGAGGCATTTCCTCTGCTCAGATGTTTCTGTAATTTAATAAACATCTTAATAACAACAAAAATAGGATAAAAAGAACACTGAGCAGACACAGACCGTGGCTGCAACTGTGTTTTCCTAGAGTACCAAAAGAGCTTTATTTTTCAGCCAGTCCTCCATTTTGGTATTTTCTTGATTAATCTATGAGGTTTTTATAATTTGGGTCATAACTCCATAAAGTTCTATTTTTTGGAGCAGTTGGAATCAGAGGAATGTAAGTGCTTCCTGCACCATAATGTACTACTGGTTCTCCATAGAAAGTGTATACTGAGATAACAGGCAAGAAGTTGGGTACATCCTCATCAAAGGTTCTGAATAGACACTTCTGGCTCAAGAGGAACCTCTTTGTAGCTAACCCACCTGAGATTCATGCAGGTTTAGCACTAGGAGCTGGCTAGGCTACCAAGTAGACCTTCAAGGGTTAATGGCCACGTTGTTTCTAGTAGGTGTAATGAAAAGAAAAAAAAATATGCTCAGGAGAAGAATAAAAGCTTTCACAGTGCAAGGATAATCTGCTGACCCAAGGCACTACTTGTATTGCTCACAAAAGCACCAAAGCCCTTTGGAGTCTTAATCTCCCTGGTTCAGCTCTGGACCACTGACTGCTTTCAGCATGAAGGACTGGGTGCATTTGTGTGTCTGTCTGTTCTGAGAGGCAAGGTGGACATTTTGCAGCAGAAGGATAACAAAAAGCCAAGAGGCAGGCTCTGTCCATGGGACTTTGTACAGATTCAGAGGCATCTTGATTCAAGACCTCACTCAGCAGAGGACTAGACATGTTTAACAACTCTCTGCTACTGCAGTCACTCCAGAAGATAATTAGGACCCACAGAATCCATATTCTGTTTTATCTCACAGTGGAGATAATTTGATTTAATAGGGAACACATTTTCTAAATTAAGATTTGTGATCACCAATGAAAACAGATAGTAAAGTTTTTAGCAGAGACAGAAAGGCATATGTACCCCCCATGTCCTGTTCAAGGGCAGAGAAGTGTCAGAGATTGACCATGGTCTGTGTTTGTCAAAGACATTTGTGCTAGTGTTGGTGGCCAGAAAACCCCAACAAACAAAGTTCACAAATAACCACACTTTCCAGAAATATCACCATGTTCCAGGGGGGCCACCAAGGAGGTGCTCAAGACAGTCTGGATGGGGCTCTGAGCAACCCGGTCTAGTGGAAGGTGTCCCTGCCCATGGCAGAGGGTTGGAACTGCATGATCTTTAAGGTCCCTTCCAACCCGAACCATTCTGTGACTCTGTGATTCTATGAACCTTAATGAACAATTAAAGCTCCTTAACTGATCAAGATACAAGTACAAACCCTTGATCTTCAGCTATTTGTACAGTTACAACATCATACTGTCCAAACAAGTGAAACTGCCCCATACTGGAGTCAGCCTGTGTGGAAAGTGTCACTTTCCACTGTCATCAATTAGGTGATACAAGAAAGAAGAAGATAAAAATGTGACCATCAACCAGAAAGAAGACCACTAACTTCTCCTTATCTCACGCCTGTGGGACAAGTCTTCAAATTGAAGGAAATAATACTAACCCAACCAGGACCCTTCTCCTTTTCTGCAGATACTCAAGATGGAAACTGGAGTAACCCCTGAAGGTGAGTGCAGCCCTGAGATACATCTGTCCATTCAGAATGGAATTGAAGAATTAATTCATCTCTGCTTCTGTTTTACACTGACAATACTGTGTTGAGAGACAGATAGTGTATTCCCCCAGGCATGGTGCCATTCCAAGCCAACTACCTGGCTCCTGAAACTGGAGATTCTTTTCATCTGTCCAACTCAAAGAACTGAAGAAACAAAAACATTGAGGCACCAGCCTGAACCCTCCACGTTAAAGGTCAGTTTTAAGCATTGGTGATGAGCCCTTCAGCTTGGTGTGTTGGCTCATGTTCAGATCTGTGCCCTGCAATAATATCTGTGATCTGTGCTGGAAGAGTCAAATTCTCAAATAGGACAAATTCACTTTTCTTTCAGCAGAACCCATTGAGTTGTACACTGCTAAGGGTTTTGCCAAGCTGATTTGAAGACAGCAATGTCTACTCTCTGCTGTTAGATTGGATACTAAATAGTCTACTAAATGCACTTTGCTGGGAATTCTCACTAACCTGCATCTCCTCCATCTGCTCAGAAGAGAAGGTTGCCCAGGACAACCTTATCTGTAGCATCCTAGCTCAGTTTTGTCAGCACTGACCTTTAAGAGTGATTAAATCTTCTGCACTTCTTGTTCCCATCCCATTCCCTCTACCATGATCATTTCCCATTCCAGGCAAATCATCTCACCTCGAGGTGTCCATTCAGAGCCACCTCTCACCTCAGACACAGCAAACATTTTGCAGAAGGAAAACAGTGAGACAAAGTCTGAACCAACCTGCAACCTCACAGCCAAACAGTCCATAATAAACACAAACCTCACCTGTTTGAGCTTTGTTCCCACCATGGAAGCACTGCTGTCGAGCACAAACACAACGTTCTTGGGCAGAGGAGGGAGATCTGTGGGGGCGAAGTAGTGCACGAAATACCCATTAAGAATCTGTGGAAGAGCAAGGAAGTCGGGAATCAAAGGTAGATCATGATGCAATGTTCCACACACATCATTATGGGATATTTGGCTGGGCACACCTGATCCTGCTTTGGTGGATCTGAGTGCTCCTTGGTATCCCTCTTAATTCTGGTCCCCTGATTATCCAGCCTACTGGAGCACTCCACTTTTCTTACCGTGGTGGACGTAGGGGTTTCCTTCCAAATACAATAAGGATATAACATATGTAGGCAGAGATCAGAACCACAATATGCACTTGGGGAACTGGCCTTGTATCCAGATATATACAGCCTATTTCTACTGAGAAACTGAGAAGCAGATACAAAAAAGAAACTCAATTAAATAGATATCTGTGATTTTTTAGATCCAGCTTGTGGCTGCCGAATGACTGGTTTTATTTTGAGTGGTTCTTACAAGATGGAGAAGTAGCCTTCACTTAGAAAACATTTTCTAGGAATTTGGAGCATGCAAGACAATTGGACTGTCTCAGGTGTAGTTAATAAAACAGAAAAGATGAGTCCTGTATACAGTACCTGAACATCCCCAACACTCAGCTCCCTGTTGACATCATATCTAATTATGAAGTCTCCCAAAATTCCGTTTCGGGCTATCCTGGTTTGCTCGACAACACTGGGATTGAAAGTAACTTTAGCTAAAGTTTTGGTGTGTCCAACTACAGTAGAAGGAGGAGGAGACACATCACCTGTTGAGATAAAATTACAATATTAAAGGTTTTCCCATTGTCTCATAGATGTCAAAGCACAGCACATGTGGTATTGCCATGGAGTCAGGTCAACCAGGACAGTTACATGCTGAGATTAAAGATTCAGCTCACCAGTGATAAAAGAAGAACTTAATAATCTCTCTTCTCTAATTCTAAAGTGAAAACAGCATTGCAGTGCCATCAGGGGTATAAATGTTTAGGCAAAATTCCCGTGCTCAGTTCTGTTTGGAGGTCACTGAACTCAAGGGCCAGACATTTTCTGTATGGCTGTTCATGGCTTTCTGTCAATAACGAACACACAGCTTCGGACACGTATGTGCTGTTCATTCCAGCCAACTCCAGACATCCAGAATGCAGGTCCTACACCTGAGATCCTGCCAGTCAGCACAAGTATGATTCATTTGACCTGCTTAAACATTTCCTCCAGGATTAGATTAATCACGCTGTGGATTTCTCCCTGTTGATTGTAAAGAGTTCTTGAGGTGGCATGTTCAGATGTACTGTGGGCATGTGAGGTGGGATTGATCCGACTGATCCCTTATGTGTAATGTCTACATTTTAACAAGTCATCTTAGCTGCCTTTATGTTCAACAAAAGTTATCATTATAGTTGCTGCAATTTCTCAGACTGAGATAAAATCCAGCACTTGCCAGTGCGGTCACCCAAACTGCATCCCTGAGATGTAACTCTCCCTAATCTCCAAAAACCCTTCCTGAGCCAATGAAAAGGGATGTGCCTGGCAGAGGACATCTCAGACAAAGACAATAATTTAGGGCTGAGTCACCCTGCAGGAAACCTCTCGTCTTGTTAGATGTGTTCATTTTCTAAAACTGAGGGATGTGGAGATTCCTTGTTGTGTCTCTGTGCAGGCAAAATCTCACCTTACTCTCTTTCGGTGTACCAACTGTTCATTCCCTCTGAACTCCATTGTGACCCTTATATGACACTGGCCAAAAGTCAAATTTGGCCCTGAACTTCCCCAGATTTTGAGTTCTTTCCCCCTTAACCCAACTAGGAATTGAAAGCACCAAAATAGATTCTCAGCTGATGTTGTTCTTCGGTGCTTCAGCTCTCACAGTGATTATTCCAACACTCCTCCGAGGCACAGAAGTTCTATTATATCTGCTCATGTGCTGGTTAAATTGGTGGGAATGAGCTGCTTAGTTGTGAGGGGAGGTCTCAAATCTTTGCCAAAGGGGGTCCAGGAAGTCTGTGGTAAGGCAGGGAAAATAAGGGATGGGTGAGAATCAGTTCCAGTTTAGGTGTTCACAATGCAAATACCTACATCTAAGCTTATTTTCTAGGCTCCCACTATGCAAAGATCAGGTAAGTAAAGATCAGGTCAAGAGTGTCAGGGATTAGGGTATGATACATCTGGCCAGCCACATACGTATGCTTTAGGATAATTTTAATTATGTGCTATAGCTCATTAACAATAGTGATCCCAATGACAAGGTACAGGCAGCTCCTCTCCAGGGGTTTCTATAATTCTGTTTACATAATGAGAAGTGCCCTTTGTAAAGGGCTTTGAGCAGCATTAGAGAAAGGCAATGTGACATCTGTATGCAACACTGAACACAACCTCACATCCAGATCCCCACAGTGATTTACAAAATCAGAAATGTGTGATTATGACCATTTAACAAGCAGAAAAATGAGGCATGGGGTGGTTACCTAACTCACCAGACTTCCCACAGGTCGAAGGCCATGGAAATGCCAGGACTAGAGTTCTTGAGGGTTTACAAAATGATTAGTCAAATCTGTGACTTTTACTCTAAAGTTCTATGTACAGTCTAGGCTCCTCTGGGCAAAGGAATGAAAGCAAGATTCATAAATCAATAGCACTCTAAGATGTTACTTCAGTTATGACTTGGCTTTACTTTATGGCTGTTCTGTGAGTGCATTTGAATAGACAAGGCACAAGAGATAGGGAAGGGTTTTATCATAGACTCGATTTTACACAAATAAATTGTAGTTAGAGCACCTGGAATATGAAACAAACTCCTCAAGAAAAGACTTGACCAAGGAGACTGAATGACAGATATTACTTAATTTCAGTGAAGTTAAGAATTGACTCTGCACCATTTCTCTTTCTGTGCCAATTCCAATCCATCCATCCCGATGGAAACAGAGAGAGATACACATCCAATACATTGAAATCACTTAAGGACACTAGTATTGGATCTTAAAGGGGGCTTATAAAATGATTACGAAGAGCTTTGACATTTTTTCTAAAACCTGTGTCCAGTTCAGATTTCTCCTGACACAGAAAAGTCATAAATCAATATCTCTATAAGATTTTACCTCTGTCTTGATTTGATTTTACTTTTATAGCTGCCCTTTCATCTCATAAATCAAGAGATCCAATATGTTTTTAATACACAGTGCATCAGATCTGCTTGTATTGGCCTCCCTGGATTTTCCATCTGTCTCCTATCGCTTCCAAAATCCCATTTAACTACCAGTGTGTGAGAAATGCCCAGACTTCATATAAATGGCTTAACAGTTCATTTATATTTTCTGATCAGAGGGTTTCACGTTATTTCTCCTCAGCTGCTGAAAGGAAAATTTTGTTGTGGGTTAGGCTGCTTGGCTGTATCACGGCAGGGTCAGTGAGAGTCAGTCCCATGCTGGAAACAGAAGCTCCCTTCTCATTCCTACTGCAAATACACATCTGTGGCCTTTGGACAGCTCTTCTGTTTCTCTGCCACAAGTACAATGATGGGTGAGGACAATTTGCTGTGCCACAACAGCATGAGTTCCAGTCTTACCATTTCTATGGACCATCAGAAATTAGATGAGTTTGGTAGCAACTCCATGGCTCAGTTTCCCCTCTGTTAAATAGGCATAATCACATTTATCCAGTGATCACAATTATAATCACGTGTATCCAGTTTTGTAAAGCAATGTGGAATCTGGATGGATCATGTGGATCACATTGCACCCTTTTATTACTCCTTGAAACACTCTGTGGAGGTGATAAATACCATCCCTTGTAATACAGGCAGTGCTTTAGGAATCTTTGGAGAGGAATTTTCCAAGGCTGCCTCATTTAGCCATTGCAAGTGAGAAGACTTGTTGAGGAATCTCTCCCATCTTCTCTTCATATCCACTCATCTCCACCCCCAGGAAAGACATCAAAAAACAAAAAATGGTATGCTAGAAAGAGTCCAAAATATATTTATACATACATATATACATACATAGGTATATGTATATGTACACACACACACACACATACATATAATTTTTTTTTTTCCTGTGTAATAACAGAAATCATGTCTGGAAGGCAAGTTATCTAATTCATCCCATGTTCCCAGACTGAATCCCTTCCTACTTAGTTTTATGTCACGGTCAGGAAACACTCTAGACCTCCAGTAATGGAAACTCAGTGTCTGCCCTTGCCAGTCCATTCCAGAGCTTCACTTTGTTCACTGTTAGACATTTTCAATGTCTAACTTACATTTTTCCTTCTGGATCATAAACCCATGACTTCTTACTGACATAGAAAGCACAATAACCTTTTCCTCCTTGCAGCAGCCTTTTATATATTTGAATACAGTTCTTATGTCTTCCCCCAGGTTTCTTTTTTAAGCAGCACTTGATAGCTGGATCACAAATACTCTCCTCTGTTTTTTGGCCTTGTTCTTCTTAAACAAGTGACAGAGAGAGGAAAATTATGAGATATTTCAGAGTCCAGAGCATGGATGAGCTCCAAAGACTTGAGCTGATCTGTGCTCACACTGAAGTAGTTAGTAGGGCCTCCAGACAAACTTTCCACCAAATTCAGCTAAAGAAATAAGCAGAGCAGGAAAAAACATTTTTCACAGGAAACTGTCGTCCTCACAGGATGAACAGTTAAATCTAAATTATTTTGGAGACTGGTAGGATCAGGATTAGAACTCAAATGCAAAGTTCATTCTCTGCTAACACATGGAAATTTCCAGATAGCTGTGATAAGAAATAAAAACCTTTCTGAGACCTTTAACTTCGGAAAGAAACAGTCATTCTCGAGCAGCCCAGTGTCTCCTGCCCAAGTCCATGACTAGTCCTCCCACTGCTACACTGGAGGAAAAGGATGAGGACAGCATCCCTGAGAATGCTGAGTAGGACATCACTCAGAAAACGGCTCTGTTCTGAGGTCACCAGAGAAGGTCAGGATCATTGGCCTCAATGCCTCCTGTTTTGGGGTCTGTGTGTGACAGAAGACGACACCTACAACATGCCAAAAGATCATTTTCCAAAACTCACATGCCTAATACCTTCCTTTGGGAAAAATACAAATCCCAGATGGAGCCACGTGCGCATGAGTTTCTGTCAAAGGAAATATCCCAGAAAGACCTGTCATCACTTTGTTTTCTCTTCATATTCAGAGAGGACTTATGCAGGATTTTCCAAGAACCTCTGTTAAGAGCAGAGCACAGCTTTACTTTTCATATATCCCTGGAATTCTCTGGAGCCACATCCAATCATTGTATCTTTTGCCCCTAAAACCAAAACCAGGCAGAATTGGGCTATTTTTTTCCACTATGCTTCCTGTATGGTGCATTGGCTCTATGGATAGCTTGTGGAAAGCACCACAGATGTAAGAAGATTGGTCCATGAAATAAAGGCAGATCAGACATTCCTCCACTTTTGGTCACCTAAACAATTGTTATTACTTTTTCATTAGTTTTTCTAACAACACTTATGGCCACAACAAGTTGTCATTTCAGTTATGAACATCCATCACTGCTGGTGCTCATCATTTGATGAGTCCAAAGCCAAACTTATTTGATTTTTAACTTTATTTGCCTATCCTACACTGGATCCTCAGGACCTGTACTCAGAACCAGCATAATAAAAAGCATTTCTTACCCAGGTCAGTCAGAGTCAAATGTTCCTAAATGACTTGGGAAAGCTACATCCCATCCTGAATAGTGGCTTCACATTGGTTTGAACATATTACTCAAAACATCATTTAACTGATGGCTGATGGCTCAATACATTTTTCACCCAATACTCTCAAGGTAATTTATTAATACTTATCAAAATCTCATATTTTATCGTTAACTGTGAGATAAGAGAGACATGTTTGTAGACATAGGAAATTGAGGAAGAGAGTTTTCATGACATATTCAAACTCAAACCAGTCAGGCAGTACCATTTTCCAATGTTCAGGCCTCCATTCCTTATTTGCCCTTTTTTTTTTTAAGTCACAGCCTCTAAATTTGGGCACCACAGGTAACACAGCACAGCAGCTTTTGATGTGGCATCTTTTGCTGGCCACCTACTTATCAGATTGCTTCCATGCTCTCCAATCAAGGGGCACAGAACTTTTTTAAGCCGCAGGAATTCAAGAAGAGACCAGACGATGTCTTTTTCCTCATTTACTGGCAGTTTGCAGCCTGTCTGCCAAGCAGCCACTCTTTAAATGTAAGACCTGCAGTTCACCTTTATGCAATTTGTCTTTCCCTTCAGAACCCACAGCCTTCCCTGGAGGTCTCACTGGATGAACACCTTTAGGTGCCGCAGGAGCCAGGAGGATTTGCAGGGAGGATCTAATGACTCAGGTGGTTTGCTTTTTTGATCCAGCTTGAGAGATGACAGCTGGCTGGAATACAGTGGGTTTCCAAGTAAAATGCTTCTTGCCTTGGCCTTGCCCTCCCTGAGTGTGTTCTTGTGGTTTCCATTTGTGTTCAGAAAGAAAGGAAGTTCCTGTTGTCTGCTCCAAGTGCGATTGAGCTTGTTGGCCAGAAGACATCACAAGCAATAAATCCCTCCTATCCAAAACAATCTATCCTTCTCTGTGACCTATATGAGACCCTTCTGACATCCTCTGCCAATTCTTTTTTCGGTCTGGCTGCTGGTAACCCTGTACACTCTGACTGGCACTCCCTGAGCACTGGTGAAGGCTTGAGCTGGCAGACACACAACCCACTCCTGACTGCCCATGGTGGATCCCAAAAAAATGCTTTCAGCATTTCAATGGCTTCTATAGCAGCGATTTCACCAACAGCTCAGGGTGATTCTAGACAGAAAGGACCTGTAATTGAAATCTGAGCACGGATAAAGCACAGGGAATCTCAGCTTCAGCTGCATTGCCCATCCTGCAATGGGACATGTATTTTACATACCTTTTACTGGCTAGGGAGAATCCTAGAGCTTGGGCCCATTTTTGTATGAGCTGTTTGAAATCTGAACACAGTGCCAAGAAGGATCAGTGCTCCCAGATTGCCATTTGGACAGCAGGTTACATGAGTTTTCCCTGTACGTCATTTCCATACAGGAATTTCCATACAGCACTGGACCAACAGCGTGTCTGCTCTGTTTAGTTCTGTCTCTAACCTTGATCAGTGCCAGATGTTTTGCAGGAAACCACATTCCACAGTGCAGTCTGATATTCCCTGATAGGTGAAAAAGGCTCCCTGCCCCTCCTGATGAGGAGCAGGGCACATTCATCACACGGCACGTGGATGTACGACACAGAGGTTAATTGAGGCTTGACCTGAAGTCAGTCCAAGTCACTGAGAGCCTTGATTTCAATGTGATTTGGATTAAATCAGTAGGTTCCCACTGAGCAGCCAGTTTAACTCCAGTTCATATGCTTTAGAATCCTCACCTGGCAGACATGAACAGCTCCTCTGATTTTGCTGGTGCTGCATCACTTGGAGTAACTGAGGATCAAGGCCAACAACACTCTACATCCTGCTTCCAGACTCACTCTCTTGTTTTGGTGGTTTTTGTCAACACGTAGCAATCACAGTATCCTGTGCCCCTCACTGTTGGTTTACACCAGAAAAATTACCTTTACACTGTCTGAACAGTGAGCAAGGACAGTTGGGGGTAATAGGAGATACTCAGATCACCCTGAGTGCTTTGGCAAAACATGGATTTTCCTCTTGGAACTTCCCATATTCTAAAGTGCAGGATTTCCTATCTGCCTTGGCATGGATGGATGGAAAAAACAATTCACTTAAAATAAACAGTTCCCAGGAGATGTGGAGCCAGAGAAGGGACTGCCCCAATGCTGAGCACAAGGCCTGAAGGCCCAGTTCAAAGCTCTTAAAAGACAATAGCAAAAAAAAAAAGTCCTATTGAGATGAATGGGATCAGCCCTGTATTCATTAAGCTTCAAAGTTCTCACATGCTTGTGCAGAGATACCACACAGACACAATCATCCACAGAAAATAGATTCAGCTCTGCCAGGCCACTCCTTGCGAAGTGATTAGGGCCCCACAAGTAACAAAACTATGGGCTACAAAATCTCTCCTTACCTTCAGCTTTCCCATTGCCTTTCTGCTTGCTGTTTCGGAGGGGAGGCACTTCCAGTGACACTATTCCTGAGTTCTCCAGGATGTTCACCTCCACTCGCAACCTCCCCACCAGCTGCTGGGGCCGGATGCTCACCGTGTACTCGTATTTTCCCAGTCTTCTTTGCAAAAGTTCTTCATAGTGCAGTACAAACCTGGCCTGCATCTTGCGAGGAATGAAGACAGAAGCTCTGAATGTCTCGTAGCCGTTCTCCCTGGAAGGAAAATCCAAAGACACCTTCACAGCCCATACATGTGACACGTTACCTCCTCCAGTGAATGACGAATCTGGATTTTGTTGGTTCAATAAAAGTATTTCCTGTCAGTGAACATGTGAAACCACCAAGAAAGAAAACACTGCAATGCTTCAAAAAGATTTGGGCACGTAGGAGGCTTCCACAGATGGAAAGGTCTTAAAAGACAAGATGACTTCTTATGGGGAGGAATATGACTGATATGTATGACAGGTAGAAAGGCCAGAGGAAAGGTTGTCTCTTTCACAGAATATCTGAGTTGGAAGGGATGCACAAGGATCATCAAGTCCAGCTCTTAAGCGCATTCACCTCCCATGCAGGGATCAAATCCACAACGTTGGTGTTATTATCACTATGCTCTAACCAACTGAGATTGGCAAGACCTATATTTCATAGAATTACAGAATATTTTGAGTGGGAAGGGAACTTTAAAAATCATCTAGTTCAACCCTCCTGCAATGAGTAGGAACATCTTCAAGCAGATCACACTGCTCATAGTT
Organism: Manacus vitellinus; assembly: GCF_001715985.3. Taxonomy (NCBI): domain Eukaryota; kingdom Metazoa; phylum Chordata; class Aves; order Passeriformes; family Pipridae; genus Manacus; species Manacus vitellinus. The sequence goes on from NW_021940724.1 coordinate 2,635,255, forward strand.
CCATCCAACCTGTCCTTGACTGTTTCCAGGGATGGGGCATCCACCACCTCTCTGGGAAACCTGTTTTTTTAATGTATTAATGCATTTAATTCTTGACTTCGCCACTGCTGACACACTGCCATTAAGATAGCAAAGTATAAATTAATCCTTCTTCCCTGATATTGTGGTTTATAGCTACAAACTCAATGGGGAGAAATAGGACCCTTAAGAAAATTCCAGCAGTGGACATTTCTCTAAAAGAATTCTTCCAGCTGACCAGAGTGTGCCAGCAAGTCTCCCAGCATAAAACTGTCATCTTTCTGTTCTTTAGTGGTGCAACCATGACTGGTAGTAATTGCCTATACAAGAGGGTGCAACACAAGAGAAATCTAGTGTTTACTCTTCTCTCTTTCAGGTTCTGCCAGTCTGCATCTGCATACTGAGACAGCATCCTTTGGTAAAGGTTCAGGACAGATTTTTCCTACCACAAATTTGTCTAGTCACTCTTTGAACCCATATCAAATTTAGCATCTACAATTTCCAGTTGCGAGAAACACAATTTATGGGAGGAATACTTTAATTTGTATGGTTTAAACCTGCCATCCACTCAATTGAATTTCTCTAGTTTTTCTATGGAAGAGAGAAAATAAAGACTCCTTAATTTTTTTTTTTCTACATGTTACTCATTAGTAACAGATCTCTCTCTCCCTCTCTACAGCTAAACATTTTTCTGGTCTGGATCACTAAAGGGATGGGGTTTTCTACCAGTGCTTGGCTGAGAGGACTAAACACAGTCAAGAACTGAGAACAGGGCAAGTAAACACGACTGCAAAGGGCTTCCTGTGGTTCTACCACTGACTAACTTCATGGTATTGAAATTGTAACTCATGGAATTTCTGTGTGCTCCCTCCTGCTTAAGCCATAACCACCAGTAGGGATTGCAATGGCCACATCCAGCTTATTCTGGGTTTTGGGGGATGGATGGCAACAGTTTGGCAAGGGCTGTCTGTAACAGTGACCCAGATGTCTTACTGGAATGTAAATATCACTAACTTATTTTATAATTAGTGGGCAGCCCAGGGCCTGTTGAGCTCTCCTGAGCACCAGGATATCCCCCTGGGTAGGAGAGACCTCCTAAGGTTACTCCTCAAGGCTGAGAGTACCCTTGCTGCAAGAGATTCTTGGTAAGTGATGAATTGCATCCCAAACTTTGAAATCTTAAGTGCTGTAAAGGACTGATTGCACATTTATAATCCTTTAGACATAAATCACTGACCAAGTCTGGGACTAGGAGTGGATCCAGCCACACCTGGGCTCCTCTCTGAGAAGGAGTTCAGAAAGAAAAGGAGTTCTTTCTGAACTTCATGGTTCAATGGGAGGATGTCCCTGACAGTTCTGTCTGACCCTGCTCTCTATGCAGTAAATAATCAAGTGTACCGTGCCACTGAATCTTGTTGAACCACTGTCACATTTATCACTGAACTTTGTTAACTTACTGCTTTATGTAAATAAAGTGCATTGTTGCTTCTATCTTGAAGCAAAGCGGGTGACTCCATCCACGACAGCACCTTCATTTTCCTGCCTGCTATTCAGGAAGTAACAAGAAATCTTTCCCTCAGTAGAACATCCTGAAGCATCCTGGAGGTGAAAATGTTGTGTGACAGGGTGAGAAAAGGCCACGTGCAGTTTTACATGACTTGGAGTGTGGGAATGACAGCAGGCGGTGCAGATAACATTCTGTTTAGCTGCCTCTCCCTATAAATCCATGCATGGGGATGCCAAAGCAGCCAAGACAGAGATGGCAGGAGAGTATATAACTTTCCAGAACACAGCCAAATGCACAACACTTACCTTCCATCTGTGGGGCTGGAAGGTTTCTTATCCCTTGTTTTGTCATCACTGCTGTTTTTCTTTTCTTTCCCTGTGACCTCTCCGTAGTAAGTCTTGTTGCCGATGCTCCTGGAGAGACCAGAGGTGTCAGCATGATCACTCTGCACCCATGTACAGTGACAGCTCCACAGATTGCTGTAGATGAGTTCACAGACTGTGCACAGTGAACAGTCTAAGTGTGCTGCTGGTGTAACTCTCCTGGAGTCACTCGAGTCGCTGAGTCAGAAGCTGACTTAGAAGTTCCCTGGCTGGTAATACCAGCACAGTACATTTTTAGCCCAGGAGTTTACCTCTCTAAAATGCCAGTCTGGTAGGTAATCTCTGAAGCGTAAGGATGGAGCAGAAAGCAAAACAATTGCCAAGAATCCCAACAAGAACTTTTTATGTCTGTTCTGGGATCCACCATCTGTGTGAAGGCACATGGAGATATTCAGGATGGCTACTCTCAAGAAGCTGCCTCCCTGACTAAGTGTTTCTCCCTTGCAATGAGTTACAGAGCAATGCAGTCCACAAAGAAACAACCCTTAACATATATTTTGTGTGACCAACAGCAAAAGTCTGTTATTCCTCCTACTCAGTCCAAAAGCCTCTCTAAAAGAATGTCTCCTATCTGCTATGGTCAGATCTGAAGCTGTGGCTTCAATATCTACCCACAGAGAGGATCTGAGCATGACCAAACTAAACACATTTTTGATACAAGAGCTTAATTTATTCCTTAATAAGTCATTTCAGTATGAGCTTGGTTGCCCTCTACATGACTTATTATCCACCGAGAATTCCTGGCACCTCCAGCAGCCGATGAACCTGTTTGATGGTTGGGGTTGATTCCTGCTCCACTGACACTGTAGAGTAACAAGAACAATGGAACAAGAAGTTTCTGAGGCACCAGAGTCAGTCAGGTAAGATAAACATCGTGTGCCAGTGTTGCTGAAACTTTAGCTTGAAAGGTTTCTGTGGTCTTGGAGAGATTTTTCTGGTTCAGATCAGAGACAGAGGAGGAGAAGGAAGCTGTTAAAAGACACTCAGATGGGAAATAGAATAGTTTCCTTCCACATTTACACTGAGGACTTGAATTTAGTATCCTGTAATCCAAGGGACTTACTCTGTGCTTTGGGGCCATGCCCAATCTCAGGTGGAGTGTAAAGTGTGTGTGTGTGTTTCTATTTTCCCCAAAGAAATGCAAAAAGGCCTTGATACAGTCCTGCTGAAGACTTGCTAGCTTTGGAAATCCCAGAGAACCACCTGTGGGATGGGAGAACCATTGCCCACCCAGCTGCCAGCATTACTTACTCACATGGTAAAGTTGGAGATGAAGGCTGCAGCTGGGATCTGCATCTCAAACACGGCTTCCCGTGCCTCGGATCCGCTGTTCACCATCGTGCAGGACACCGTGGTGAAGGCATAGCGGGAAATGATTGTGGATCTCACGTTGAACTCAGACATCCGAGGCCTGGTTTCCTGTGGGGATCAAAAGGTTAGCACTGGCAGCTGGATAACACACCCCTTCAGTGTTTCAATGGATTTAACGCTTAATATGCTCAAGCAAATTCCCGCCCTTTGAGTATCAGACACCTCTGCCAAAACCAGTTGAGAACAGGCAAGGTGGGCTTGCCCTCAGCATTTCAGATGAGCTTTGAAAGGTAAACCAGGGACATGGCACTGCCTTTGTTCATGCACAGAGGCCACAGTCGTTCTCCAAAGCTTGGGAAGATTCTGAGAGCTCTGATTATGCCAGCCTGTATGTTGTGAAACACACTGATAAAATCCATCTGTGTCCTAAACTGCAGCTTTCAACTCTGACTGTGTGAGAGGAATAGGATTAGTCCCTTACGGCCTGGGAAGAAAAGACCAAAATATATTCCCACGGGGTCCAGAACTGTGTCACAGAACCTGACCTCTGTAGTGTGCACAAGAGCAGATGGAAGGTTTCCTGAAAGGCTGAGATCACTGTGTGTGAAGCAGCATCTTCAAATTCATACAGTCAGATCCATAAGTTGTGTAAGCAGAAAAACTGCTGTCAGTGGAGTCAACCGAGTCCTCCTCTGCTGAGAATCCATGCTGGAAGTCTCAGCCAATAGATGGAAGAGACTTAATAAAAAACACTGACACTGTGACATCTCAAGCAAAGTATTTTAAGCTTTTTAGCCCACACTGGATTTCTTCCAGCAGAGAAGCAGCAGAGACAGCAATGAATGACACACGATGTAGCAATGGAAGCTAAAAGCCAATTTCTGCTTCTTGGGAATGTGTTTTCGTGCACAAGTCTAGGGTTGGAGCATTTCTCCAGTCTAATGTGTTTTTTCTGACAGCAACATCTCCATGGAGCTCAAATGTTTTCTTCCTGGAAGACTTCAGTGTATTTAACTGTAAGCAGCCCTTACAAAAAAAACCCTGTGCGTTGACTTAAACAATCAAAGACCAAACCTCCAAAAGCAGAAGGGAGCTAAAGGGTAAAATACGCTGCAAATACAGAGGAACTTCAATTAGCCAAATACAGAGAGACTCTTCCTACTGAGGTTGATAAAAAGTCATAGTCACGTAAGACTCGTGAGGACAAGAACGTGCTCTTCAGCTGCATGGCCAGACCTTTTTTCAGAACAAAAATAATTTTGGCAAATGGCTCAAGAAAGGGAGCAAGTGTTTGTATGAGTATGAAACAAGCACATTTCTTCAGTAGCTGATGGCATCAGAAGTGATTGAGCATCCAATTAACCAAGCTGCCAGGCTAGTGAATTCCAGGCAAATGGAAGAATGAGGATCCACTGGAAACAAACACAAAACTACCAGCAGACTTGGCATAAAGCCCCTTCTGCCTACACTTTCAAGGCTTGGAAAGACTGAAAAACTTGTCTCAGATGAACCCAATCATGATGGATATCTTTAACAGCTGGAGAATATGTGATGAGCTCTGTGTCCATGATCATCCTGCTCAGTTCACATGGAGCACATAGACAAGAGATTAGGACTTCCAGGGTGGGATTTGTCTCACTGATTTCAGGCAGCTCAGTGTGATGCATTTAGACTGGAACACCCCTGCTCAGATCTAATGTCCCACCCTCAGGCCATTGGTGGCTTTTACTCAATTGCTGATGATTAGAACTAGATCCTGCTGTTCTTAGGACGTTCCCTGATGTTATAGGCATGTCTTTCCACCCTCATTATCCTGAAGCTGGAGAGGATGGGGAGTTTTGATTGGAAGTAGGCTTGTAGGAATGTTTTCACATACAATGAGGGGATGCTTCATTCAGTCTTCTACACCCCTAATTGCCTGTGGCATAGCAAGAGATACAGAGGATTTAATAACAGTAGAAATAGGAAGAATCTGAAAGTACAGCAAATTCTTTGGTTTCAGACCTTCTGCATCCACTCCTGTGTGCTGCTGTCAGTCATAAGCTGTGGGTTCAGACATGGATGACAGCTCAGCAGCAAAAGAAGATCAAGACCTTTGCCTTTCACTTGAGATACAAGGGGTTCTGCAGTGACATGTTTGACACTGTGAATGCACTCAAACTGCAGAAAGTCTTTTGAATGTGGCAGAGAACATGAACTTGCCCTTGTTATGACAACAGCACGAGAATGGTTCTGTTGGGTGAGAACAAAAGCAGTTCTAACCCTGTAGCCTGTCACTGGCAGAGACCAAGAGTATGTGCTTAGAGTATAAAATCAGCTCAACCTGCACTAATTCTACTCAGAAATATTCTCTCTGTTTTCAGTAATCTGTGGCTGAAGGAACTCCTGAGTCAAGGGTGATATTTTTGTGCTTTATAAACCTTTGTGGATTTATTTTCTATTATTTTACACAGCTGCTTTTTCAATCCATGTAAAATTTTAGCATCTGCAACATCTTGTAGCAAGGAGTTCCACAGCTTAAGAATATTTTATATGAAAACCCACATCATTTAGGGTTTTTTTTGCTAAATCTACTCTTTGCTGGCTTCAGCTGATCTCTGTCATAGAATCACAGAATGGTTAGAGTTGGAAGGGACCTCAAAGACCATCTTATTCCAACCCCCCTGCCATGGGCACGGGCACCTTCCACTAGACCAGGCTGCTCAAAGCCCCATCCAGCCTGGCCTTGAACTCTTCCAGGGATGGGGCATGTCTCTATCCCACTGAACAACTCCAGTTCTGACACCCTCACAGACTGAGGAATGGCAAAAACAAATGAAATGAACACCCTTCCCTTTTCCTGGTGGACAGGAGTTGCTGTTAGAGGGATCAAATGCTGAATAAGGGCATCACATACAACTGAGGATGAGAGATCTGGTTCATCTTCCCATCCCTGCAAGGGATCTGCTATTCCTTGTATATAGAGAATATAAACGGTGGGGGCAGAGGCAGCTTCCAAACAGGTTGCTCAGTCAGGCTTGGCGGGCAGCCCAAGTTCCACTCTGTGATTCCTGTGCATTCCCTGGAGCTCTTGCACAATCCATCAGTGCCTGATGCTCTGACTTACAGCTGTGCAAATGCCTGTTTGTTTTCTGCCCTTTTTATCGAGGCCTTCAGAAGATGAGAGGCAGCACAAAGGAAAAAAAAAAAAGCAAAACAAACCATTTGTTTAATATTATTATTACTGTGATTTATCATCCCTATTAAAAACAAAGTGAGGGAATGCCAAGGCAGCAGATTCACTGCTATGAGGCAGGTTGGCTGGATGCTTTATGGAGGTGTCCTGGTTATTATGATGAACTGGGAGCTGAAATTTTTTTGCCAAACAAATTGTTTTATGCTTGTTTACATCAAATGTTTGGAAAGACAGAAAAGAGCTGAAGATAAATGAAACCCATTCCATAATTTTGCCTTTATCAGTTGCTTTCATCAAAACAAACTGCCCGTGTCTCAGATTAGAAGTAATAAACTGGTAATAAGTCTGAGAGGTGTTTTCCTCTAGGCTGCTGATTCTAATCTGTCAAAGATCAAAGGCACTAGAAGCTATTAAGGTGATGGTTGTTCAGTGTGAAATGAGTTTCACCAGTTCTCAACTGGGAGGTCCCCAGAAAAGCCAGAAAAATAACTGGCTGTGAACAGCAATTCCACTGACTGCCTAACTACAGCTAACTCTTAGATTCCCATGCTGAAAGAAGGATATTGGCTTCCTTGTTTTCTTCCTTTCCTCAATAGATTTTGACGAACAGCAGAGATCTCCAAATTTCAAAGCAAACTCTGCCTTTCTCTCGAAATTCGGTGAGATTTCATCAGGCTTTTGTTCAGTGTGTGGTTAAGGTTTGTAACATTAGATGTTCTTTCTCCAAGTGTGAGGGTGAAAAGACGGATTGGGAAGCATTAGAAGAACCTGTACCTGTTGCATTGATCAAAATGAAAAGATTTCTTTTGCCTCTTAGAATCTCATTCTACCGATTCTACCGTCACCCGCTGACATCCTGGGCACAGGGATGCACACACAGACACATACAGGGAAAGTGTGATTGCCCTGAGGTAAAATAAAGACAGGGTGTGATACGTACCAGCCTCTGCAGGAATTTGGCCTGTCTTGGGACACGGCGAGCGACCTGCAAAGAGTTAAGGGAGTTAGTGGAGCCTTCTCAGCTTACAGTAGACATGGCACTTGTTTGAACCCAGACACGGGGGTGTGCAACTGATCACCCATGGCCAGGTTCAAATGCTCCTCTGGTTAAAATTAAAACCTGAGCCTCTTCCACATTAACAGACCCATTGATCAAAGCTCAAGCAGTGGAATGCAGCTCTCTCAGGCAAGGAGGTATGGGGTGTTTTGAAAATGGTACTTGGCAAGAGACCTCCTTTATGTGATGACAGGAACCTCAGCCTTTAGCCCTGGCCCTGGGTGATGTGTCTCAGCTCTGGAAGTGTATTCCCTTATGGCTTCCTATGGAGTCACACAAAGCCTCTGTGTCTTTGCCCCTTTGCATGGTATATGGCACACTTCAATTCCTGGAAGTATTGAAAGCCAGGTTGGATGGGGCTCTGAGCAACCTGCTTCAGGAGAAGGTGTCCCTGCCCATGGGAAGGGTTTGGAACTAGATGACCTTTAAGGTCCCTTCCAACCCAAATCATTCCACGATTCTATGATTAGTTTAAATTAATATTAAAGCTTCAGGTCTATTAATATTACCTCAAGAGCAGATCTGTTGCCTTAATACTCTCCACAGGTGCTGTGGATTTATTATGCAGTGACAGAAAAGCACTCTTTATGTGCAAAAAGGGAATAAAGATATTTAAACTGAGACACAGACCTTATTATAAAATGAAGTACTTCACTTATGACAGTACAATCATATCACTGCATCACCCTCCACAACTCCTCTGACTTCCCTGCACATGGTGTCTCAGCTCAGCAACATCTCCAAATCAAATCTCTCCCCAAAGCAGAGAGTACAAGTCTCTTGTCAACGAGGGAAGCCAAGGACCTTCTTAAAATGTCAGTGGAACTCCAGAGAGCAGAGGAATGCGATGATATCTTTTTACCTGATTTGCCCTTTCTGTTGATTTACACTGAAATAACATCAGCCCTTGCCAAAGAGATGATTTTATGTCTGTTTATATCATGCCTTGAAAAGCTCAGGAAAGCCCAGTGGGGAAATTAAAGCCTCATCCACTAGAATCCTTATTATTTCCTGCTGCATTATTTAAGCCAACATCTTGTAAAATTAGAACCAAGGGAAAACAGCTCCCTTGGGAAATTGTCAATGGAGAGGAGAATTATCTGCACTTTAAATTTTGGAATAAACTTTCTGTCTGGGTCTGTTATATCAGGGAAGTAAAGCCCCTCAGGAGCCTACTGTGCCAGGCTGCAGAGTCTCCATCACTGTAGGTTCTTCAGAACAAGCCAGATAAATGTCTGTGAAGTTGGTCCTGCTTGGAGCAGGGGCAGGGATGGAGAACCAATAGTCCTCAGTACTCTTTTACTAAAGGTTTACCTTTTGAAACAAATCCACCTTGTTCTGCATGGTATGGTCACAGTAATATTTAATAACTAATTGGTGAAACTGGAACCTTGGTTACTGGTTTTATCTTTGCCCACCACACACCCACCAGAACCTTAGTTACTGGTTTTATCTTTGCCCACCCACATGTTTGCTTGCTTATTTGCACAAGAAGGCTTTGTATGACTTGGCCCCTTCAAGAGGTACCTTCTTGGGGATAACAAATGGACATCAGTGAGGAGCTAAAGAGCCCCAGATAGCAGTATCCTGTTTGGATAGGGCTTCATGACTGCTGCCAAAGCACTGGTGCAGGGTTTATGATCAGTCCATCGGACTGTGCTAATCAGGCAGCTTCACTAACACCATCTAACTGGAACAATTTCCCAATTACCATCAACCTTTAGCTTTACAGCCTTCCAAAACATTCATTAAAGACAAGTAATTGCTGGTAGTGACCCCATAACTTGTTGCCATCTGCTAGTCCTAGCATAGAATATGTAATACAAGCTGTGCAATGGATTTGTTTATAGTGTAGTATCTTGACCTAGGGGAATACCTGCCTCTTCTTAATCTGGCTCAGGTGTTCAGTGAAGACAGACAGATGCCTTCTTCTAGACCTGGCTGTCTCAGGGGACTAGATCACCACTATCACTGCTGTTCTGGTGGGAGTTACTGCTGCCCTTGCTCTGCCAGCAACATAGCTCCTGCGAAAACAAGAAGCCTCAAGCAACATTAGCCACTTTATTTCAACACTGTGAGCCAGTCGTTGAGCTTTGCAACTGATTTTCCCCCTAAAGCAGGTATATGAGTGTTTCCAGGTCCCACTCCACTGGCAGCACACTGGTGGAGATATTCTCTCCCACTTGGATGGGTGGGTCTGTAAGACAATGTTGGTTTGTGGCTGAATTCCCCAAAAAGGAATATGTGTTCATAGTAATCAGGATTTACAATAAAGTTGCTCAGGTCCTCGTAGTGGAGAGAGCTGAACATTTCTGGGGAGAGATTCTTCCCATTCCAGGTGGGATGAGCAACTGAATAACCAGCTCTCAGACAGGTACAGGTATACATATGGAAAGTCTCACTCTTCCCACTTTTCCCTACTGCATGGCAGAAGATGCCAAATACAGGGAAATACTGACACTTTAAACACACTGGAGTATCCCACCTGACCTCCAGCAAGGCACAGGTATTCCACAGGTCCTGTCAGACCCACATGGGTGTCTCAGATGATACAGAGCCTCTCTCAGATCTGATCAAATTTGGATAACAGATTGATGCCTTAAGTGACCCAAAGTCACGACTGGTATCTGTTACAGACCTGAAGGATGTGAACACAGACCTGAAGCTCAGCCTTTTATAGAATCATAGAATGATTTGTATTGGAAGGGACCTTAAATGTCATCTAGTTCCAAGCCACCTACTATGGGCAGGGACACCTTCCACTAGAAATGGATCACAGCCTCCCAAACCACCACCCAAACTCTCTTGCTAACTTGCAAAAAGTTCATTGCCCTTTCAGCACCATTTCCTCAGAAAATCTAAGCCACAGAATAACACAACACAACAGCCCTCACTTGCAGAATAATGGATTTGTTTTCATTGTCAATAAGCATTTTAGAAGCTGAAATTTGTACGATTTGTTTCATCCAGCGTGAGTTAAAAATCCAGTACAGTAAAACCATAGGCAGAAAAACTTTCCTTCGAGCCTGAAATACTCTGAATTACTCAGACTGGCGTGTGGCCAGGACACTGCGTTAACTCCCTTGTCCCTGTGAAATGCCTCATTAGCACAGCCGTGGGGATGTCGGAGTGAGCCCATCCCCTGGCTGTGGCACCCACTGCGGGAGGGTGATCTCCTGGCTTAGCACCTCCAGCACCTCCGACGACTTCTATGCTCCTTAAGAGCAGCTTCCCATGGAGCTGACCCGCAGGGACAGGTGGAATAAATGTGTTTTTATCAGACTGCCCTACATCTCGACGCTGATGGTTAAGAAGGGACAAGCCAAGCCCCGGCCCCCTGCTGCTCCCGAACAACCACCGCCTTAAAACCTACCTGCTCCACGATGCTGGAGTCTGCCAGCAGCTGCTCCTCCAGATACCTGGCCATCAGCTCCGAGTCGGGCTGCCCCGCCGAGGTGGGGAAGCCCCAGCAGAGCCACAGCCAAAGGATCATGTTGGAGGGGAGCGCCGGGGGGCTCCTGCCCCGCAGGTGAGAGGAGAAGCCCCGCTGCCGCCGCTGCTGCGCTGCCGGACCGGTTGCGGGGAGGCTGACAGGACACAACGACCCACCCTCTTCTCCTCCTTCCCGGCTCGGGACCGGCCCCTTTTCCACTTAGGGCGCTGCAGGGAATCCTTTCAGGGTTTCTATCCCTCATCCAGAGGTCCTGTGGGAAGGAGGCATCGCCGTGCCCGTCTCGATGCCGCTCTCACCCATCTTGCCCCATGCAGCGGAAAGGGGAGATGCTGGGGCTCCCTGAGGTGCTGCCACTTGTCATTTTGGCACCAGCAGCACCCCGTGGTGGCCCTCAGCAAGGGGAAGGCTGAGGGGACATTTCCTGCACCTGGCTGGGTGCTGAGGAAGGGACAAGGTGGTGCCCAGTGCCTCCAACCCACCCCGTTAGGGAGTACAACCACAGGATGTGCTTCAAGGCTGGGGCTTTCCCAAGGGGTGGCAAAACCCTCTATGAAGGAAAAGCTTCTCCTACTCCCCGTCTGAAGAGCGCTGGTTGGTTCAGGAAAGCTGCTCCAAGGGCAGGGCAGAGCCCTCTCCACACCCTCACCCTGGCACCCTACTGGGTATCCAGGTGCCTCCCCTTGGGAAAGATGGCCAAGAGCCCTATGTTCGCCCCTCTTTCTTTCCTATGCGAACTCCATTTCTCAGCTGAGCAAAGCTGGGGTGCTTTTTCAGGTCCTGCTCTTCTTCTCTCCATTTCCCAGAGCCTTTTTCTCTCAGACCAACCCTGGGGTGAAGGTGGAACCTGCAGGGGAGGCTGGGTTCCACCTGGCAGCTGCCAGGGACACTCCTGCCAGCTGGCACTGACTGGGCACTGTGTCATCCCCAGGCATTTAGAAACTTGTATCTGCAGCATCCACCTCACCCTAAATTTGCTACTTTGTTTATCTATGCCAGCAGTAACTTCTCAAATCCAGCAGAACCAAATTTCCTCTCTTTTGGTTTGATTGCCTTTTTTTTTATTATTTTATATTTGGCAGGTGCAAGGTACTGCACGCAGAAACCTGGCATGACTTAACCACTGTATTTTCTTTTTCCTTTCCAGCTCTGACTCATCAGGGACTGGAGCTGTTGTGGTTCATCTCCCAGCCATGGCAGTGACAGTCCAATGAGTGGCTCAATGTCTCTATGGCCCTGCTGTCCTCCAAATCTAGCATGTGTTTTGGAGGAGTAGGAATGTGCTTGCCCCCCTTGCAGAAGGGATGAGGGAAGCTGAAGATGGAACACAGTCAACACCTTGGGAACTCCCTGTTAGCAAATTGATGGCTCAGACTTAGGCTGAGCCTAAGTGACACCATGTTCACACACAAGCCCCTTCTGGCATTGCCAGTAGGAGGAAAACAGTCAAGTGCCTGGCCAGTCCCTTTCCCACTGGAACCAGTCCACCACTTGCAGGTACAAAGGCCTCTGGAGTAGCCACATCCCCAGTGGGAGCTGCTAAGCTGGTCTGCACTGCAGAAATGATAAAGGACTGATGTGGCTGGAGAAGAGGAGATGGTGGGAGAAAGCCAGAGAGAGGTGGTGACAGGATACTTCAGGCCTCCAGGGGCACCCTAGATGTTACTCTATTGTCCTGATCCCTGCCAGGAGACAGCTGAGGCACTGCCTTCATCTCCTCAGCATTTCAAAGTGAGATGGAAGAGGTCTCAATCATCCTCTTGGGAATCAGTGAAGACTCAAAGCTGGTTCAAGTTGAGGCCTTTTTTAAGGACATGTAAAAAATGGTTTGAAGTATTTTTCATCTGGTTCCAGTTTGTTTCAGCTCCTGCATGTCTTGTCTGGCTCAGAGAGAGAAGAGCACTGGAACAGCATGGCAAGTAGGGCTGCAGCCTCCTGTGCCCTCACTGGTGACGTTAGGTTGGGCTGCTCCTTGGCCTGCCCTGTCCATGTTTCACTACCCTGGGACACAGATGAATAAGAATCTTGCAGCAATCTTAGAAATGCTGGAAACAGGCATTTAAACCATGATTTTCCTACTGTTCTGGAAATCCTAGGGGAAACCAAGGCACTTCTGTAAAAGCAAGTCAAAACTAGCTCTAAAAGTGACATTAGTTTCTGGCCAGTTTGAAATAACCATTACACAGTCAAGAGGCATTTGGAATAACATCCAAATTTCACCAGCTGTTCCTCTTTGCCTCCTGACCAGCATTCAGCTACTCTGCTTCTCCCGCTGCAGAGGTGAGGAGCTGAAGGCCAGAGTGAACCCAAACACTGAGACCATGTGAAGATGCTGTGATAGAGCTGATCCTGAGCACAGCTGGGGAAAGGAGGATGTTCAAGCCAGAACAGGATCCTCGAGCAGGTACGGGATAACCAACGGGCATGAGAGAGAGAGCTGGGAAAGGCACTGCCCTTCCTGAAGGGATTAGGAGCAGCCAATACTGCTTATGTTCCCCTCAGCAAGGGCACGTGAGGACACAGCACGTAGCTAAGTAAGACTGAGGTGCGTTTTAATGTGAGTTTTGGTGAGTGAACATTCAGCCTGGGGTCTTGATTGTTCACATTATCCCCTCTTCTGCCTCCTTGGAATACAGACTCCTGATTTCAGGGGCAAATATGGCAGGCACTGTGCTGGGGATGCCCCCGGAGTCCAGGACAAGCAGTTACTCAGGTGTGTTCACATCAGACATGTTTGAGGCTGACTTTTGCCGACTTAGCAGGATGAGCAGCTGTTCTTTGGATGGGGGGGCTCAGCAAATTAAATTGCCTGGCAGGCCTGGGGCCAGCACGAGCAGAGACACCAGGGAGAGGCATGATCCAACAGCTGGGCTTCCACACACATTTCCCCTGGAACAGATCATGTTAAATCAAGGAATCTCTCTGTGTTGACACACAAACACAGGTGATGCTGACCTTGTGCAGGGGCAGCTATGTTAAATGTCCAACTAGAAATACCTGAACCATGAACTAAATCTACCCAAAGCACTAACAAACTACAATTTTGTGGCATTCAAAGCCAGCAATTGGATAAAGAAATTGGCAAGAATCCCAAAGGGTTACACAGGTGCAGTCTTAGATAAATGTCCACAGGTAAAATTAATTACCATGGAGTTCAGGGAATTGCGTTCCATATTTTTCTTCAGGTCTGAATCTAAGCAATCTCCACTGAAACATCTGGATAGGACCTGATGGTCCCCAGTTCTGACACTACTGAACAGTGCCTGTTTTCCTGAAAGAATCACAGAAAGATTTGGGTTGGAAGAGTAAAGATTATTTACTTCCAACCCCCCTGCCATAAGCAGGGATGCCACCCAGTAGATGAGGGTGCCCAGGACCCCATCCAACCTGGACTTGCACACTTTCAGGGATGGGGCATCCACAGCTTCTCTGGACAACCCATACCAGTGCCTCACCACCCTCTGCATAAAGAATTTCTTCCCAATATCTAATCTAAATCTCTCCTGTTTTAGTTTAAAACCATTCCCCCTTTTCCTGTCACTTTCTGCCCATGTAAAAAGTCAGTCTGCCTTTTTTTTTTGTAACCTCCCTCTAAATACTGAAAGGCTGCAATAAGGTCTCCCCAGAGCCTTTTCTTCTCCAGGTTGAACATTCCCAGCTCTCCCAGCCTCTGTCCATAGCAGAGGGGCTCCAACCCTTGCAGCATCTTTGTGGCCTTCTCTGGACTTGCTCCAACAGGTCCACATTTTCTTTGTGCTGAGGACTTTAAACTTGGATGTAGTACTCCAGGTAGGGTTCCACAAGGGCAGAGAAGAGTATAAAGGTATTTTCTGGAGTCCCAGTGGCTGCTGATCTCCTGTTGCCATTAATTGTGCACACCTTGGCCCAGCAGAGCATTCCAGAACTTCCAAATCTGATGTTATTCCGGTGAAAAATTCCCAAAGTCTCTGACAAGGGTGCCTTGGTGATGGCAATGTCTGACTCTGTCTGGGGGACACCTTGAAGAGGTCACCAGAGCAGACAGGCAGGTTACTGAGTCCTTGGTACATCTCTGATGAAGGGCAGTACAAAGAGAAGAAAGTTGAAACAACAAGAAACCCTTTTCTGTATGTCCATATACCATTTCTCACACTGACTGGTGTGTGGTGGGATGAATGTCAGGGTAGCAACACCCTGGAAAAGTGTGTTGCCTTGCCTGTTCTTACCTGGATAACTGGAAATTTCCAGATATGAAATTTAAGATGGGAAAGCAAAGCTGGCTATCTCATAAGACACAGAAATGGTGATATTTCTCCTTGGGTGCAAGGCAAGTTAACACAATTTAATTATTATGAAGGACAGAAATGCCCAGCAGTAACTCCAGCTGGTTCAGGGAGGACAGGGCATGAAAAATCCCAGAGGAATCCCAGTCATGAGCGGACAGTTCATGAAAGAATCCAATGGACACATAGCACAAAACATCCTACTGAGCTCCTGTTCTCCCCATGAAATTCTGAGGAGGTTCACAGAAACTGATGGTAAAGGCTCTGAGCATCCTCAGTTCTTATATTTTCTGTACCGTCTTGGGAAATTTCATCTTTTTGGACTCTTTTGAACAATATATTTGAGCAGTTCGTGCCATCTAGTGGTCACACTGATTTCCCAATCTTGGAATTTTTACAGAAAAAAAAATAAAGCCATACACAGTGGTTGTGGAGGACTGAAATAAAGGATTACAAAATCAATTTTTGAAACAAATTTTGTTCTGAAGGGACTTTTTCATCTCTTCAGAGCATCAGTGCTTTCCTTCCCCGTCCAGGGGCCCAGATAACTCCAGAACAGCTTCAAGTCTCTGATGAGAAAAGACTGGTCACTCTAAACTAAGGACATATGTGTGAACAGAACTCAGCTTACACACAAAATTCAAGCAATACTAGATGCCATCAACATAGCAAAGACTGGGTGCTCCCTCCTGCTGCTCCTGCAGCCCTGGAGAAGCCCTTTCATAGCCAAAGCTCCCATGGCACTCATAGAGGGTTTTCCTGAGCTAGTTTTAAGGTGGATTGTGTCACAAATAGTGTAGCCAGCAGGACGAGGGATTGTCTCCCTGTGCTTGGCAGTGGTGAAGCTGCAGCTTGAATCTTGTGTTAAGTTTTGGGCCCCTCATGACAAGAAAGTCATTGAGGTGCTGGAGCAAGTCCAGAGAAGTGAATGGAGCTGGGAAAGGGTCTGGAGCACAAGTCTGATGAGGAGCAGCTGAGGGGGCTGGGGGGGCTCAGCCTGGAGAAAAGGAGGCTGAGGGAGGACCTTCTCAGTTTCTACAACTCCCTGACAGGAGAGTGGAGCCAGGTGGAGATCTATCTCTTCTCCCGAGTAAAAAGTGACAGGATGAGAGGAAATGGCTCCAAGTTGCACCAGAGGAGGTTTAGGCTGAATAATATGGAAAATTTCTTCACCAAAAGTGGGGTCAAGCACTGTAACAGGCTGCCCAGGAACCTCCCTGAAGGTAACTAAAAAATATGTAGATGTGGCAGCTGGGGACAGAGTTTAGTGGTGGCCCTGGCAGTGCTGGGTTGATGGTTGGACTCAATGACCTTAGGGGTCTTTTACAACCTAATTGATTCTATGGTTCTAAAATGAGTGTCATTCAAAGGCTGTGTGCTAGTTTGAATTCAGCCTACAGGCTCCTAAGTTTCCTGGCAAAACTGGAGCTATGTTGTCTCCAAGTTCAAGCTCCAGGATTGCTCAAATAAATTGTGGGAGAGAGCAAATAAGGACTAATTATTCAATACCTCTTCCATCATAACATCTGTGAAACAGTATATGGAGCTATCATAAATATAAAATAATAAAATTTTGTCTGCTGTTTTGTCCCTGGGTTCACACAGTAATTCAGTCTTTTCCTTTGAAGTTGCTCAGATGACTGCAAATATCCTTTTTTCCTGGAAGAATGGAAGAGACAGCCATGTCCTCTTGCCAGAAGCCTGCTTCCTCCCTTCTTTCCCCCCTTTGCTTTGCTGTCTTATTTTGTCCCATCTCTTGAAGCACCCAAAGAGCCAGAGAGGCCAAAAACCAGTTTCAAAAGCTTTCAGGGGCTTTGGCACGCCCAGGGTACAACGTGCATCTGAAAATATCATCAGATGTTTTCACATGCTAATTTTGAAAAACTAGAACTGTTCCATCAGCAGCCACGATGCTTTCACAGCAGAATGGAAAAAAAAGGGTGTTTGTGTGGGTCGGGATCCAACCCAAAGGTCCCTGCCAACCCCTGTGGGTTGGCTGGGTGGGAGGACCCCTGGAGAAGCACAGCGTTGCTGCCTCCAGCGTGCTGAGAACCAGTCTGCACCTCGCTTACTACAAACAAACAAGCCAAGAGAGACTCCTTGCTGAGATCTTTTGAAGTTTTGGATGCCCCAAGGTCTGTGCCTAGCAGGAAGTTAGTCAAACATCACGGGAAGCCACAAAAGCAAGGAGTGAGCCTATCCAGGCCGGAGCTGTTATCGAGGGCAGGGGCGACTGAAGACACTATTTGGATAACCCTTGCTCAGGCACCACTGCTCGGACTTGTGTTGCAAGGCAAATATTTACCTATGGCCTAAACAAAGTCAGAACTTTGTTCAAAATACTGCATAACTTGAGCTGTTTCCTTGAACTTGTCTCAGAGAAGGGAAGGACTTGTGTCTGGTACCTGCGCGGGCCGTTCTTAGGAGACAAGCTGGAGGAAAATGAAGGATCTGATCTGCTTCCTGGTTTTGTTCCTCGTTTCTGGAGTAGGAAGCTTTGATCTTGTCATCGACGAAATCCCAGATGTGAGTATTCAAAGGCAGGGCCTAGATCTCCCTTCCTTGCTGAAGTCCAGATGGAAGCTGCAGTGGGAGCAGAAGTCACTGCTTCGCCTCTCTGCTTGTGCCTCATGGATTCTCCTCTACTTTTATCTGTAACTGGGATTGTTCTGATAATTGATTTTCACCTGTCATTCATAGTGTTGCTTTTTTAATATTACTGAAGTGTATGAGCACAACTCCAACTTTCTTTTCAAGCGGGTTTCGTATTTTTACTCCAATGTTACCTTTTCTGGTGGTTTTAACCTTTAAACATACAACTGCGCTTCTATAATCAGACCTTCAGCATATTTTATATCCTGTTTCCATGGAATAAACAGAAAAAAACACCTAGACAGCTTTGGGGACAGGGTGTCCTGTATGGACCACAATGAACTTCAGCAAAGGTTCATATGGAATCGAGTTTTTGTTAACAGTAATTCAAATATGAAGACCCTATTGAGTGTACATTCCTCAGCAGAGGGATGAGATAGTTTATAGAAGAGCTTAATTGGGTTAATACAATGATGAACAGAAGTAGTTATTAGCTTTGTCTCCAAAACTGAGTCCAAACCTAAACCCTTGGACTCAAGTGAACTTAGATTTGGGTATCTACACCAATTTCCACGTTGCTGTGTTACATTATTTCTGTGAAGTCAGCAGGGATGATATGAAGCTTTCTTTTCCTTTGCAGGAATAATAAAAATCCCTAGTGAGCTGGGATATATTATTTTTCTTTCTTCTTACAGCACTTTTCATGACACAGTAACATTTTTTTTTTCGGAGTTTTTAATTCTGAGGAAAAATATTCCAGACCTGCAGTCCTTTCTAACCATAGATGCCATATCAGTTTAACATCAATGTGCTTAGATAATTTAAGTTAATTTTGTGGAAACCTTTGTGTGTATATTATCATGTAAGCTGGAAAGGAACTCATGTACTGGAACTTACTTTATTGCCATAAATTAAACTCACGACAAAATTTTATTAAGAGTATTGCTGTGGTGTAAGACCTACGCTTCTAATTGAATCAGAACAGCTTTGCATTTGGAAAAGACCTGATGTTCTTTTGCTGTCAACAGGATAAGTTTAGTTCTTAGGTGTATTAGTGTAAAACCAGAGACAATTTCTACTGGTCTGAGCAGAAATTCTCAGAAGTCCTCTGAACTTGTTGATTTAAGCTAGATCAGAGTCTGAAATGCTGTAAGTCACCATGGCTAGACCCATCCTAACGATAATCATCTGCCTCTTGCTCTTTATGGTCATTTCATGTTAAATGTTACTCCTTGTTTTAGAAGGAAAGGCCATAAAAGTAGTAAAGGTCATGATCTCATCAGAATTTATAGAGCTGGTTGGCCTCTGAGGGAAATTGAATGTGTGAGGTTGAAGGATTTTGTCTGAGATGGTTTGTGCATCTGCTCCTCACTTGCACCAAGGGGAGGTTAATTCCCTTTGGAACTCTACTAAAGAGCTAATCAATAATAAATCAAGTGATAAGTCAAACACCAAGGCTGCAGCAACAACTTTTTCTTTCTTCCTCTTTTTCCTTTAGGAAGTGGAAAACTTGATTGACCTAGAAATTGATGGATTTCCTTCAAGCTCCAAGACGAGAAATGGCAGGTACCAGGTACAGTACTCAGAAATGCTTCCAGAAAAGAGAATCAAGAATACCTGGGAGCTCCTTCCAGGAGGCTTGTTCCATGTCAAGGGTTGTGACTGTGCAATCAGGTGGGACCAGTAGGTCCTTATAGGCATTGAGACTTCCATATCTCTTGCTGAAACTGCTACTATTCTTTAAGCACAGCAAGGCTTTGTTTCATACCTGTTCCTAAGGAACACAGTTCACATGATAAGCAATGGAGATGCTTGTCTAACTTCATGTGTGGTGAAAATCCCATTGATACTGGTGAGGCTTTTCCATGAGAAAACAGAGGAGGACTTCAGACACTGGCAGCAGAGACTGAAACCTTTCAGTCCTGCAGGTAGTAAGTTCATTTAACTCTGGTAAAAAATGTGACACTGTGCTCCAGTGCAACATAGTGTCACCTGGGTGATGAGCTGGTGGAGACTGAGACCAGGAAAGAAAATTTGTTTCCAGACCACTGATGGGATGCAGATTGTTATAGTCTGTCAGCTTGGGAAACAGAAACATTTGAAACAGCACTGCAGGACTTTTTCCGTGTTTTACACAGTAGAAATTAATGATAATAATCGTGAAATCAGTTGTTTGAAGGTATTAACTTTTATTACACTGCATGAAAGAAATGATGATCGGAGTGGACCTTGTCCTCCACCAAGCTCTGGTGCTGCCTTTCTTTAGCTTGTTCAATATAGGGAAAACAAAAGATCCTCTTGAGTGAAGTTGGATTTCCCAGAATCTTTGAAGTTACACACAGGCAAACCTGATTCTTCTTTATGCCGAGGCTTTTCCAAAGGAGCTTCACACAGAGTGTAAATGGAACTTATTGACACCTCAAGACCCCAATTACAGTGGCAGAAAGTGGCAGACTTTAACATGAATATGAGTCAAGCCCACTCACATTCACCAGGCCAGTATTTAAGTAATTTAATCATGATCCAAGGAGAAATCATCTCTAGCTGCACTTCTTCAGGGCGTCATCTCTTCCCAACATGTCTGTATTAATGCCATATGCATTATGTTGCCTCTTTTCCCAAAAATTCCAGATACACACAGGTATAGATATATACATGCAGTAATTTGCAATTTTACTAGTGGTTTTATTACACCAGTTACTGCTTATATTCCCATATATTATTTCCCATCTTTACCTATCAAATGAATCTTTGCAAACCAGTAAAACTAAGGTCTCATCTACCTTTCTATTGGTTGAGCCACAATAAAATATAATCAATGAGATTAAACTGAACTGTACAAAATATCTTGAGACATCAGCTCTTGACCAGCAGCAGGCACACAGTTATTTACTGTTTATCACTAGAAGAAGGTTGTCTCCCAAATTTTTGTTTCATAATTATGTTTTTCTACGATGAGGTAGACCCAGCAAAGTCACTAACCCATGGGCAACAGGACAAGAGAGCTCCTCTGCAGACCCTATTGATTATCTCTAAACAGACAGAATTAGTTTTTAGGTCTAGATCAGGTATTCTGGTGAAAAATATTTGTTCCTCAGTAATTCCAAAAATGCTGTGTCTCAGGTATGTGGATGGTCCTCGTGACCACAGCAGCAGAGTGTCCCATGGGCTGGATGCAGGTGACCTTGTGAACCTCTGTGTGGTGGTGCAGAGGTGTTATCTCTGTTTTAGAGATAGATAATGGAGCTTGTGTCTAGACTGTGAGGCAGGATGTTCTTCCCCTGTGTTGGTCCTGATATCTGGCTGTTGAGAGCCAGGTGAAATCACACCTATTTCCTCAGTGCTCTGCCTGCCTGGTTTCCTCCCCAAGAGAACCATCACAGGAAGGAAAAATGGAGAGAGAGGTTGGAATCACAGAATGGTTTGGGTTGGAAGGGGCCTCAAAAACCATCTAGTTCCAAGTCCTCTGCCATAGGCAGGGACATCTTCCACTATACCAGACTGCTTGGAGTCCCAGCCAGCCTGACCTTGAACACTTCCAGATCTCATCTTCCTTTTAGTTTCTTAAGTTAATTTCTGTCTAATGCAGCAGAATATCTCTGAATCTGCTTTCCTTATTTTACCAGGTAGCTGGAATATTCATGCACAGTGATTTGAACAAAGATCAGTGTGAGGGGCTAAATACCTGTAAACCTGCACAGGTGTCAGGAGAAGACAGCTCCCAGTACCTGAAGACAGAGCCTGGTATCTGTCAGACCAGATCCTTCAGACAGTTCCTGAGGAACTTGTTGTCTCCATCCTAATTAGCAATTTGAGACACACTAGATATGGCACAAGATCCTCTTTTTGTCCAGTGCCATCATCAGCAGGTCTGGATGTGGTTTAAATGATCAGCCATGAATCCTCACACCAGAAGTAGCACGAATTTCATGTGCCACAGAGGCCCATGTTCTCAGCAACAACATCAGCACTCAGATTTGAGGGGTTGGTATCTTCAAGGCAAGGTTGGATGGGGCTTGGGGCAACCTGGTCTAATGAAAGGTGTCCCTCCCTTCCAACCCACATTATTCTGTGACTCTGTGTTTCTACGATTCTAGGATTCAGGAATCTGAAGATACAGGGTACAGCTCTGTCCTCCTGATCTGTTGGAGTGGCTGCCCTCTGCAGCCTCTGAGATCCTAAGGGGTGTGGTTGGCCCACCCCATGTCTGACCTCTAACAACAGCTGTGGGAGTCACCATGTGTGCAAGTGATAAACTCCTGTCCCCATCAGCACCTCCCTCTTCTCTTCCACCCATAAAAATCAATCAGAAAGGAAACCTGGACATCTTGAAAGCTTTAAGCATCGTTCTTAAAGCGGGTCAGGAACCCTAAGCTGAGAACTAGAAAGGTACCCCAAAAAATAAAATCCTCTCTGTACTAAGGTCTTAACCTTCATCTTTTCAAAATTAAATTTGTTTCAGTTAAGGTTGGTTTAATCTTAATTTATATTCCAACTGGTGATGCTCCCTATGCCAATAGTATGTGTGGGAAATACATACCATGAGCAGTCACTCTTCATGGTCTGGTTCTTTATTAGATGTGAAGGTCCATCACACTGTACAGGGAAGTTTATGGGGTGTTAGGATGGACTGAGCAAGGATCAGTCCATTGGGCTTTGCAGAGGGTTCTGAGAGCCATAAACTTCCAGATCTTGAAATCCCAGTCTGAATGGTTCAGGTAGAGCTCGTATAGCTAGAAAATAAAAACCTGCATTTGTTCTCAGGCAGGTGGAAGTCATGTCTCTCTATCTGGCTTTAAAGGATCCTTAAAATCTTCTCCTTAAAATGATCTTATTATGACATCATCATCTCTTATACAACACAAGATTTCTCTAGAAACACTATATTAATTAGCATCAGGTGAACTTAATAACTGTAGGTCAAGCTTTATGTGCACCATGTGACTAATGCCATTTCCATGAGCATCTGCTGTGGTTTTGTGTCCTCTTGGATTCAGGTGCTACTGAAACTTTAGTTGAGATATTTATATTTTGGTGTGTTTTTATAATTTAGCCATAGACACCTGAACTAGTCTCCCTAAATTTTTGTTGCAATCTGTGTTGCTGAATGGCTCAGCTCTGTTACCTGCAGGTATGGATCTGTGTCCAAGACACCTTTCTGGGCGTCAGATACCATGGAAAACCTACAGGAGCCTCGTGATCTGCTGGATCTCAAGATGACATCCAGGATAGTGTCCTTGGGCACTGCCAGCAGCACTGGGTGCCCACTCCTGTAATCCCTAAAACCAGCATGGTTTGGGGTAGGACTCATTCAACCAAACCAGGGCATTTATCTTCAGATGAGGGATATCACACCATTGACCTTGAAAAGCTGAGCTTGCCTAATTGTGATGAAAACACCAACCTAGATCTCTACATCAAACGATTGCATCTCCCCCTAGAACTCGGTGAGGCAAATCTCACCCCAGGACTGTTCGTGGGAGGTTTTTTAGGGAATTAAACAGAATTATTCAAATGGCCACAAGATGTCACCACCTCTTCATAGAAATTTCCAAACTGAAGGATTCATTAGGCAGGGGGAAAGAACACAACCATTAATGGGCAATTTCAGATCTTCTAAGCAGTGCATACATAACTAACTTTCATATGGACAAGAATATAAATGTAATATCAATTATACAAAAAGTTTTGTAATACATACACACTGCGTATAATACATAAATAAATATTCTATCATATAAGTGAAAATGAATTAAAATGATGACTCTCTGCCAGCATATTTTGCTTTCAGGAAGAACGTTTTTGTTCTCTGTTTTCTATAAAAAAAAATAAAATAAAAGATTGAGGAAGAGAGATGTCCTGGTTTTGAGAGGCTCTGAGTCACAGCTGGGAGATTGCGTGTTCCAACATTTCATGTATAAATGCATAACATAAGACAAAAGGAATATTGACACTAAATCAGAGAACTCAAACCAATTCTCATTCATGTCCAGAGAAGGGCAATGAAACTGGGGAAGGGTCTGAAGCACAAGTCGGATGAGGAGCAGCTGAGGCAGTTAGGGGTGTTCAGCCTGGAGAAAAGGAGGCTCGGGAGGGACCTTCTCACTCTCTACAACTCCCTGACAGGAGCTTGTAGCCAGATAGGGGTCAGTCCCTTCTCCCAGGTAATAAGTGACAGGACAGGAGGAAACAGCCTCAAGTTGCACCAGTGGAGGATTAGATTGGATATTAAAGAAAATTTCTTCACTGAAAGGGTTGTCAAGCACTGGAACAGGCTTCCCATGGAAGTGGTGGAATCACTGTCTCTGGAAGTATTCAAAAAAGTGTGCAGATGTGGTGCTTAAAGACATGGTTTGTTGGTGGACCTGGGAGTGTTCGGTTAATGGTTGGACTCGCTTATCTCAGAGGTCTTTTTCAGCCTTAACGATTCCGTGATTCTCTGTGATTCCGCAATTCATATTCTTAGAAAACAGCTTTTAGACACTCTGATCCCTGTTTTGAAACAGCCAGTCTGTGTTCTCGGCTTTGCTAAAATACCTCCTCCATCTTTTCCTTTTCCAGAGAAGCACATCTGACTGGGGGTATGTTGGAGATCTGGTGAGTGTTTTTCTTCCTCTGCGGGAAATAGTACGGAACAAAGTGATTTTCTAGTTAACCATTTTTTTGGAAATCAATCCTTCTGTTTGTTCAGTTCCTTGTTTTTACTGCCAGTTGGGTATTAACCTATTTTCTTTAAACAGAGCACTGTTTGCACAATGCTGTTGATACATCTGCTCTTGGAGGGAGAAGGGTATGGTAAATATGAAGAAATAAGCATCAAAAGTGATTAGACAATGTCTTAATAGACCAGTTTAATACTGTTCTCCCACTGCTGTGATTTAACCATTTACAACACTAGGTCAGTAACCAGTGCTTCAGGTATCCTTTGTTTAGGACTTTTGTTGAAAATGTGAGCTCTCTCCTTCTCAATATATGATGTTGAGGATTACTACATAGCTTTCCATGCTGCATTGCATCAATAGAGTGATTCCAAGGACTGGTTGCATGGTGAAAAGCAAGGAAAACATTCCCTCTTTCAGCTGAAGTGTTATAATGAACTATATTCACATGAGTATCCTGCCACAATTGCCAGGTAAAACATGGAGATGTCTGGAACTTGAGCTCATGTCCCACCTAGCTGCCCTTTTTAACAGTAGTCAAAAAATAGGTACTGAGACTGTAGTAAAAAAAGGTTGATATTGCCCTCAAGGGCATTTTTTCTATTGATGTCCTAAATTTATAGAGTAATTTTGTCAATTGCAGGTGGAGGACGACGACAAGATAGGTCTGTACAGCTACAAAGTTCAATCCACCATAACATCTCGGCTGGCCAACACGATGATCCAAGCCAAAATGGTGAATAATGCAAAACGGCCCCAGCCCATAGTGTTTGATGTGCAAGTCCCCAAAGGAGCTTTTATTGACAACTTTACTATGTAAGTAGTGGGCAGGTATCACCCTTGTGCCCTGGCAGTGTTCAGTGGGACGGGAAGGAAGTGTTTGCAAAAGCAAAACACCTCACTATTTTACTGGTTCATTGTAATATTAGCAGGCCTTCTCAAAGAAAAAAGGCCCATGTCATCAGTCTGTTTGTCTGTCCAGTTCTTCCTCCCCAGTAGTTGTTGGGCCGTTGGGCAATATCAATAAAATTGGACAAGAAGTCTCAAATGGAATAAGCTTCCACATGTCTTGTGCAAGTTGGCATCAGATCAAATGAGAGACTCCCAAATTAGAGCCTTCACTGAACAGAAACTATCCTGGTTCATTATTAATTCAGAGAGGCAGCAGCCAGCTTGCTGGTCGGAGATGTGTCCTGATCCATGTTCCAAACCAGCCATGGCACCAGTAACTTCCTGCCCTGCCCAAAGCATGGGGAAAGTGTGAAGCAGGTGGAGGAGAACAGATCATCCTCAGAGCACAATGGTGTTCTGAAATAAAAAAAAAAGCAGGTAGGGAAAAAGATAGAGATCTAGTGAAAATCAGATTTCATTACTTTGAGGTTAAATAAGAACCTTCTTATTTCATTTCCCACCAGCTTAGATTTCACTGATGTGAAGTGAAGAAACAGTCGATTGTAAAGTTGTTTTTTTTCAATCTGACTGTGCTTCTCTCTCCTAGGGATATCAATGGGATAACATTTACCAGCCATATTCGAGAAAAATCTGAAGCCAGAAGAATGTACTCCCAAGCAAAAGCCAAAGGCAAAGCTGCTGGAATAGTCAGGTATAAACACTTTGGCATATGGATTTTGCAATGGACTTGTTAACAGGAGAAGTGAGGTGACCCATCCCAGGAGGAGATAGATGAGAGGGAATCCCAGGAAGGAAAATTCTTACTTAGAGCAGCTCTGATATTTAATTGTCATGCAATTAAACTGTCTGCTTCCATCTTGCTAAAACATACCTTGCTAAGAGACCACTGCAGCTCCCTGATATAGGCCACAGTTAGAATCAGACTCAGCAAATGCATCAATCTAAAACAAAATATAGAGAAGCTTTCTTTCTCCTTGTATTTCCTCAAAATAACCCCACAGCTGACTTTTCAGGAGCAATGCCTTGGATATGGAAAACTTCCAAACCGAAGTGAATGTGCCCCCGGGAATGAAGATCCAGTTCCAGCTTCACTACCACGAAATGATTCGAAGGAGACTGAGCTCCTACGAACACCTCATCTCTGTGAAGCCAGGACGCCTGGCCAAGCACATGGAGGTAAAGCAGAGCTGCTGTGTGGAGGCAGAACCCCACAGGTGAACCCTTGCTGAGAAAGCAGCCATGGCTCCTAGGAGCCCCATAGCAGGACACTTCATCCGTAGATCAGGGAGATGTCCCTCCCCGTGGCAGGGGGGTTGGAACTAAATGATCTTTAAGGTCCCTTCCAACCCGATTCTATGACTCTAAGAGAAATCATCTGCTGGTCATAGAGGGACAGTCTTTCAGAGATCATCAGCTCTCATAGGACAACGTCTCATGAAGCTGGGATTATTGTGAAAAGCACAGTTCCAGATAAATATCAATATTGTTTGTTTTCCTTCAGTCAAGGTAAGTTCACACAAGCACATATATATATCAAAGCTTGTTTGCAAGTGGTTCTAATGTGAGTCAGTCATGATTCAGGAGATGCCCAACTGTGCTAGTAGGAGAGGAGGCAGGACACATTTGCTCCTCACTAGATCAGGTTACCCAAAGCCCCATCCAATCTGGCCTTGAACACTCCCAGGGATGGGGCACCCACAACATCCCTGGGCAATGTATTCCAGTATCTCACCACCTTCACAGCAAAGAATTTCTTTTGTATAACTAACCTAAATTTCCCCTCTTTCAGTTTGAACCCATTACTCCTTGTCCTGCCACTACAGTTCCTGATGGGGAATCCTTCTTCGACTTCCCTGTAGCCCCTTCAGATTCTGGAAGATTGTTGTGAGGTCTCCACAAAACTTTCTCTTCTGCAGGCTAAACAGCCCCAACTTTTTCAGCCTATCTTCGTAGGGCAGGTGCTCTAGTCTCATTATCAACTTCATGGCCCTCCTCTGGACTTGCTCCAGCAGTTCCATGTCCTTCTTGTGTTGGGAGCACCAGAACTATGTGCAGTATTGTTACTTATTCTTACTCGGTCTTAATCTTACCCTCTTTCTTACACTCATCCAGAGGTCTCCTCTGTCCTCCACCAACAGACACAGGATGCAGGGCTTGTTGGACATTTCCATCTGACCGTTCTTTGTTCCCATTTCATAAATGTTTTCTTCAGCTTTCCATGGTTTCAGCACAAACTGTATACGAAAGTTTGCTGCTCACATTTCCTTGGTGCAGGCTGTGATCTGCTTCAAGCTGTCCAAAGGCCTGAGTTAGTCCTGCTGAAAAGGATGTGTTCTGCCTCCTGGTTGTCTTATTAACTGTTCAGAAACACAACCAGAAAAAAGGCCTTCTCTCACGCTGACAGGATAAAAAAATCTATTTTCCAGATTACCTTGACCGTCCAAACAAAAGCAAAAGTACTCTCTGTACTGTCAATAGCATGAGTAGAGGGGGAGAGAACTCATCACAGAGAGTTCCTAGTAGCTTCCTAACCCAAAGCAGCACTGAGACAGAGCCACTTTGTGCTTCCTTTGTGCCTTTTCACCCAGATTCTTTCTGTTCTTTGGACACTTTCGTTTTACCTTTCCACCATGGTCAATTTTAAGCACTGTGTGGATCCTCGCCATGAATGGGGTTGGCCCTACTGGAACATTCTCAAGGGGAACCCACCCCCTCGCTGGAGTTTGTCTGTGGAGAGTTCCCAAGATCCTGGTTCCACACTGGCACTGCTCCATGATAAATGTCCTCCCTTCCTGCCTTTAGGTGGACGTTCGCATTATTGAGCCGCAGGGACTTCGCTATGTCCACGTTCCCAACTCACTTGGAGATCATTTTGATGGAATCACCACCATCTCCAAGGGAGAGAAAAAGGTAACCAGTCACAGACTGGAAATAGTATGAAAGCTTCACTTTTTCCACCTGGCCCTATGCGGTCCCGGCATTTTTTTTTTGTACCTGCTGGGAGCGTGCAAAAATATGGCAAAAGTCTGTCTTTACTTCCATAATTATCTTCCAGGCAGTATTGTTTCTTGGTATACAGGTTTAAATTTATGTCTCTTTCACCCACATTCCCAGTTTAGCAAATTATTTCAGAGGTACTATGGGGCTGTATTATGTCTTACCTTCTCAGGAAATTTCAAGTTATCCAGTTAAAACAGAGGAAAAAAAACATAAAGTCTGTGTGACTAAAACACATGACTAATTAAAATGTTTCCTAGTGCTCAATTTACAGACAAAAGAGCTCTTGTTTTTTGGGCGGGGGGGGGGGAAATCTATTAAAAATAGTTAAAATCTATTAAAAATATTGATAAAATGACGGATAGTTTCAACCAGGAAAATGTTAAATAAGTCTATGCGTTACTTACTAGAAATGGTTTGCACAGCTCTAATTGAAATATTTGGTGCTCTAGACTGGTCATGTTATTTGCATCATAATTGCTACTACTGAATCAACATGTCCAGGCAAACCTTGGTGCTGTTTTTCTTTGGAGTCCATTTTCCACTTAAGCTGAGAGTGCAAATAACGAAAACAGAAAAGCGTTCAGCGAAATTCAGGTGTTTCATGAAGAGCTGGACTCTTCGCGTTTTCGACCGTCCACCTTTCACACATCACCTGATTGACTGATGATCTCTTCTCATTTCAAGGCTCATGTTTCCTTCAAGCCAACGATGGCCCAACAACGAAAATGCCCCACGTGCTCCTCCACAGCAGTGGACGGAAACTTTGTGGTGCAATACGACGTGAACAGAGAGACCACGGGTGGGGAACTGGAAGTGAGTGCTGCTGTTCCACTGGGGAGAGAGATCTGGGAGTACAAGAATCACTGTCATTTAGCAAATTGGGCTAAACTTCATCCTTCAGGAGAATAAGCACGAGAACAAGCTCTGTATCCAATTAAAAGAACAGAGAGATTTTAAGTGGGTAGAATGGATTTATTTAATTTATGACTAAGACATGGGCTTAAATATAGTCAGGAGCAGACTCCTGTCATGTCCAAAATCCAGTGTCTTTATACCTAACAGAACTCTGGTGATTTAATGTTGAATCAGAGTCATTGGATGTTGTACCAATACATCACAAGGAGACAACCAGAACATCACTATTTTTATGTTAACATGAAGCTGAGTTATGAGGTTGAATTATTACAGGCAGAACAGTCTTTTTTTAAAATGTTTTTCATTTCTCCCTGTGCTAGTGCATGGCAGTAGTCTGAGAATCAGACTTTAATTCATGAAAAGTAAAGACTGTGGAGTATAAATGGTGTAAGGCTGCAGAGACTTGCAGAGCTGAAAGTTAGAATTGGCCAATAAAGAAGAATAGTAAAAGAAAATAGGGAAAAATAATTGGCTCATTAAGAAAATAAGAATTTTCTACTCTCCTGCTGTCTTGAGTTTCCTGAAATCTTTTCTATAGCTCACTTCACTGTGATATTTTTATTTTATTTTGCAGATTTTTAATGGATATTTCATTCACTTCTTTGCTCCAGAAAATCTTGATCCACTGCCCAAAAACATTTTATTTGTGATAGATGTCAGTGGCTCGATGTGGGGACTGAAAATGAAACAAGTAAGTGTTTGACCTCTATTGCAAAATGAGCCTCCTGCCAACTTTTCCCATGTGCTTTACCGTGCAATCCTGTAACACACTGGCACACAAAATACCAGCTTAATTCTTTACTCTTTACTCCACTGAAAATCTCAGTGAATCTGGAGAATATTTGGTGAATCAAAGACTCCACAATTTTACTTTTTATTTGTAATACACCTTCTATGTTGCAAGGAAGAGGTGGTGCCATCATAATTCAGATTTTAGCTCCAAATTAAAATTTTAATTGACATCACAAAACATTTTGCAAAGGTTCTGACCCCTTTTTCTCTAATCTTCCCTATTGAATCTTGGGAAAGTCTCAGTGGGGGTACCACATCCCTGCTTTCAAAATGTGGACAAATTGTTGACAGCCCTCTGAAGAGCAGTAAGAATTCTTTAGACAACATAACCCATAGAGGGGGAAAGAAATATGAAAAATAAGAACCTTTAATCTGCAAAAGGAAATACTTGGAGAGACATAATCAGCCTCCAAACATGCAAACAATTGTTCTAAAAGGGAAAATCATCAACTGACAATCATGCCCACCCAGGGTAGAATAAGATGGAATCAGATGGATCTACAGCAGGAGAGATTTATATTATATATTAGGAAAAACCCTGTAGTTCTGAAAGAGGAGTTCAGGAGATTGCATATCATGTGTCACTGAAGGGTTTTAAGGACTGACTAGACAAACATCAGCCGGGGATGATTCAAGTATATTTGAATTTGCTTTGGAGCATGATAGTGAGTCTTGGCAGATTGCTTCCATGGGGAAATCAGTGCTGCAAAACTGGGATACACATCTTCAAAAAGATGTTACCCAGCCTGAAACAACTGCATTGCAGACAGAGCTAAAACTCCTGAGCTGATCTGAGCAGTTGCTCTCTCCAGAACCTCCAGCGCTGTTCCCTCTCACTTCACTCAGGGTTACCAGAAGTTTAGCAAGGCTGGATTGAGTCACATGAGCTTAATCTTCCTAATTGCATTTTTCCTGTGTTTCTTTGGTGGAAAGTCCAACTTTATGCAAAAAGTGTAAAAAAAAGGGAGATATTTGGACAGCAAATTCCATTTTGGATTTCAGTGCTCACATGGCTATTTCTCAGAGGCAACCCTTTGCCTGCAGTCACGAGTTAAGAAGATGCTTTTAGCAACAGGAAATGCAAACTTACCTTCTCTCAAATTTCTCCTCAGACCATCGAGGCCATGAAGGCAATCCTGAGTGAGCTCCGTGCTGCTGACCAGTTCTCCCTCATCGACTTCAACCACAACGTCCGATGCTGGAGAGACAATCTGGTCTCAGCCACCCCAGCGCAGGTTGAAGATGCCAAGAAGTACATCCAGACAATCCATCCCAATGGGGGTATGGGGTTTTGATTGCAAGGTGCTCGTGGAAGTTAGAGATCACAGGAATGGGTACCTCAGGCAGCCTTCAGGTTGGCAGAGTATTCCTAACAAAAAGTCTGATTCCCAAGGTAGGAAAAGCATGCCTTGGGATTAAATGAGAGCAAGAATTGCATTTTATTGTGCTAGGGGATGGGATGGCATTTCCTTTTACTGAAAGAGGTAGGACAGATAGACCACAGACCATAGAACAGCTGCCTTTAGTCATTAGGTCCTACCTCCACCCTCATAGATCCCAAAGTTCTTTGAAAGGTCAAGTCCATCCCATGCCTTTGTAAAGCACATCATAAGTAGCCCAACTCCAGGTTCCCCACTGGCTCTAAATTGTAGACTAGACCCTGACTGATGGAGATCCATGTGGTAGCA
Source organism: Manacus vitellinus (assembly GCF_001715985.3). NCBI lineage: Eukaryota > Metazoa > Chordata > Aves > Passeriformes > Pipridae > Manacus > Manacus vitellinus. The sequence goes on from NW_021940724.1 coordinate 2,666,977, forward strand.
AAGAAACAAAGGGCGATTGATATGTTAGAAACCACAGAAGCACCTGAGAATGGTCATGTGGGAATTAGGGCTTCTCCCCCCAAAATGGTGGGATCAGTAGCCCAACTGAAGTGTTTGGTAACAAACAGGAGTAGTTGGAAGTTTTCACTGGCAACATGAAGTTACAGACTTGTCCAAAATCACATCTGTGTTGGGAACAGAAAACCATGCTGTCTGACTTTGTTACCCCATAAGAATCAAGAGGTAAGCTTAGACACCTGCTTCCATCCAGAAAAGCCAGTTTCAATGCAGCATTTTATTGTCGTCTCTGGATTCACTGATTTTTTTCTTTCTTGACAAAGAAAATACCTATTCTCTGACTGTTCAGCCATCAGATTCCTGTTACCCTCACACTGATTTCTTCCTCTGCCCCTTCCATGCCACAAATCAAACCTTTAGATAAACTCAGCAAACATACACCTCTTCTCGTCCAAGGAATGGGCTGATGGCCAGAAAAGAAAGTTTCTTCATGCTGTCATTCAATCACCTGCCTGCAAACCCACTAACTCTCCCCACAGCTTTCCAATGCCTCAAACGTTCCCCCTGGAATTAGTGAGGGAGAATGGGAGGGCCCACATGAAGATGACAGTCTGGGATGATACAGGGAGCCAGAATGCAGGCAGGTGTACCATAAGCACTACAGAGGAGGGGTTTTGCTGCCATGATCTCAGGTCTTGTCCGTGTTAATTCCACTATAATCTTAGAACTGATCTGGACTCAATAAGAATCAAACTCATTTTCTTCACTTTGACAGGCACAAATATCAACGAAGCTCTTCTCCGAGCCACTTTCATCCTGAATGAAGCCCAAAATTTAGGCATGTTGGACCCTAACTCAGTCTCCATGATCGTTTTGGTGTCTGATGGAGACCCGACAGTAGGTAAGGATCCTGCTTTGGGTGGGAAGAAAGGCTGGTGGGATTTGCCTGAGAAAATGCATCAGGTACCAAAAAAAAAGAGTCCAAACAAATTGTCTTCGGTGAAAACAATTTGTTGATCTCCATCCAGGAGAAGCTCAAATGTTGCTGCAGGCACTGCAAAATGGAAATTTGGCATTGTTGTCTAGATTTCCCTAATATTAAGAGAGAGCCAGAGACACTGGAAGAGCACGAATGTGCTCACCTTGAAGGAGACTCCTCTCTTGCTCAGGGATTCCCCTCTCTGTGTCTCCAAGGTGAGCTGAAGCTGACGACGATCCAGAAGAATGTGAAGCAGAGCATAAAGGATGAATTCTCTCTCTTCTGCCTCGGGATTGGGTTTGATGTGGATTACGATTTCCTGCAGAGAATCGCAACCGACAACCGTGGCATGGCCCAGAGGATTTTTGGAAATCAGGAGACTTCTGCCCAAATGAAGGTGTGTTTCTGACCCACCGCCTCTGAAATTCCCCTGTCCTGTTCACAGCTGTGGAGCTGGGTAATTTCACTGAAAAGAGAGTCACAAAAAGCATAATTTCTCCTGGAGAGTCCTGCAAGATGTGAATTGTATTTCAGCTTAAGTGCTCCTAGCTACGGTTATTGTAGTATCTATAGTACATCCTTTACTTCCCTTTGTAGGATTAATATTTTATAAAACAGCTTTAACTATTAAAAAAAATATTTTTCTGAATTAAAATGAAGGCCTGAATTTTACTTTAGGCCATTTCAGCACTAATAAAAGGCCTGGATATAAACACAAAATGACAATCTAGACCTTGCCAGTGTAAGAAAAAGCTCAATTCAAGGAGGCTCTGGCTCCAAGTCTGTGAGCAGCAACTGCTGCTGACCAAACTCTGACATCCTTATACTGTTACTATCCAGGGATTTCACCATGTATACAGGCTTCTCATACTTTCTTCCCACACAGGTGTACCAGGACACACTACCTGGTGTTCTGCCAAACAGAACAGCCCTGAGAGTGCAGCCCTTGTGCATGAGACAGCCCCCACGCACAGCACTGCATGGGTACCTCTTTTCCCTCTCTGGTCCCATGTGCTAAACTCAAATGTGCACACATCCCAGTTCACATCAGCCAGGTACAACAGGGTCAGAAAGGGGTACACAGTCCACAGCACAGAAGTGAGTAAAAAGGAGATATAAATCTATATTTTGACAAGAATTAGATGGGAAGCAGCTGTGTGTCTTACCTAAGAGCTGACCAACCTGAGAGCGGATTCAGGCCCATACACACCTGTGCTCAAGCCGTTTAGGTCTAGGAAAAGCAGAGCCCATGAGCTTCTGATCATCCTTTGACTTTCACAAGACTTGGACCAGATATTATTGCTGTACCCCCTTACAAGTGTACTAAGGTGTAAGTATGAAGAAGTCTGCAATCTCTGAGACAAGAGATTCCCTCTTGCTCATTAGGGCTACAGGTTTTGTCACCTGCTGTCCTTTCAGTAAGAGTGGCACGTGTGGGAGGGTCACTTTAGGTACAACAAACTCACTCCTCTGTCTCCTTCCATCTCAGAATTTCTACAACCAGGTCTCCACCCCACTCCTGAAGAAGATTCAGTTCAACTACCCCCAGGAGTCAGTGTCAGATGTCACCCAGAGCAGCTTCCACAACTACTTTGGTGGCTCAGAGATTGTAGTAGCTGGGAAGGTGGACTCAGAAAACCTGCAGCACTTGGAGAGCGTCGTCACAGCAACTGCAGTGAGTGAAGGTGTCCCTGGGATACCTGCTCGGAGAATTTGGGGTGGTTCACTCACTCATGTGTACAGGCTCCCTGCTGAAGGTTATTGCCAGTGGAGTGGGTTTTTCCACTTAGGTTTTGAGTGGGAGTGTGAGAAAACTCATGGGGGGTTTGTCCAACAGTGTTTCACAAAAGCTTCAGGTACAGCCAGGAATAGTCAGGACCTGCACCCTGCAGCCTGCCAGAGGAACTTCCTTCTGATTTTTGTACCATCAAGATTCAAACCAGACTAAGACTATGGATTTTCCTTCATGCTTTGTAAAGATGTAGGGAAGATCCCCTAAGGCAGCTCCTTTCATGCCTGAACCTCCCACTATTGGGGAGTTCAAGCTGATGGATCTACAAATGTCTGAAGTCTTAGCACTGCCCTTTGGTGTTCTGCCTGGATGAGACTTTCCCCATGTTTTCAGGGCTGCTCTTCCCGGTGGACTGGGATGGAGTGGGTATTCTACTATATCCAGATTCTTCTTTTTGAAGAGGAGCTGAAATATCTGCACTCATATAGAGCTTAGGAGTTGTCATTTGTTAGTTGCAGGGAAAAAAAAATCAAGCATCTTCAACATTCTTTCCTGCCAAAACACAGTGCAGTCCAAGGGTCTGTGGGAGAAAGTAGAGTTTGGTTCCTGTTCTTCAGTGGAATTAGATGTGAAAAAGCCTGAGGGGAGGATTACAAAGCTCTGTTAAGAGCCCCTACTTTTGGCATGTGGTAGTACCCTCTTTGGATACTGTTAACAGCTTCCTAAACTACTTAATCCACTGTCACAAAAGTGTCTTTAACAGAAGACTGTTACATCTTCCCTCCCCATGGCAGCCAAGCAAACTGGCTCTGGGACTTTCTCACCTAGAAGCGTCCATGGGCAGAACCAGAATGGGTCCTTAACCCCAACCATGCTAAGAGGGGAGTTCAAAAGCACCTCCTTCTCCTGGCTCACCTGCCCTTACCTTTATCTCTCATTGGCTGCATAGGCAAACGCAGAGCTGGTCATGGAAACCCTGAAAGACGTTGAGGAACTGGATGGGTTCATGAAGAAAGACAGATATGCTGATCCCGAGTTCACCAGGAAGCTGTGGGCCTATCTGACTGTCAACCAGATGATGGCAGAGAGGTGAGGAGAGGTGTGGTCAGACAGATCTGGCTGTGGGGCTGAGGAATTGATTACAGAGCCTGAGTGAAAGCCACGAAGCAGTTCAGTATCAATCCCCTCTGAAGCAGAAACAAGTCTCCTACTGAGACCAGCAGATGGACTGGGCTTCTTTGAGCCCAAGCCAAAGCCCACAGAAGCCAAAAACAGTCTCCTTATGGAGAGTGCATTCACACAGGCCCTCAGCCTTTCCCTCTCACAACACCTCCCGGTTTGGCTCTATGACCACTCCATGGTGGAATTGCCATAGCAGCTGCCCTCTGGAGCTGCTAACCATGACTTCTGCTTCTTTTCCCACCCAGAAACGCAGCCCCCACTGCAGCTTTGAAGAGGAACATCACCAAATCCATCCTACAGATGTCTCTGGACCATCATATCGTCACCCCCTTCACAGCCATGCTGATAGAGAACGCCGAAAAGGATGAGATAATGCTGGCAGACCAGCCCAAGGACCCCAGGAAGGGCTGCTGCTCAGGTCAGTGTCTCACTCTGCACAGTACTGTGTTACTCATTTTGGCTTTGTTCTCCTGGTGTTGGAAGAACAGCTGTGTTCATTGTTCACACCAGGTGTTTCCACTTAAAGGATAATCTGTATTTTCAGTGAAAGCTGACCAAATCTTCAGCCACTTTGAGAGCATCTTGCTACACAGGTGCTCCTCGGAGCCATTGGCTTCAACGAGGACTGACTGTGCAGTGATGATTTTTCCAATAAGTACACAATTTCACAGATTGAACATCTTCTCACTGAGACAGACACCTCTTGTTCCCTGCCCTGAAGCTGTAGAATTGACTTAACCATACTTTATCACCACTTTTAAACTTTGGAAGCTTCCTAAATTGTTTTCAATCAGTCACAAGCTGTCATGGAATCTGAGTTGCTGTAACAACTGAGTCCCTCATTAATTAAACTTCTGGATTTAAATCCATTATTTCAATACATGTTCCAAAAACCTTGTTATTTAGAGCAACCTTACATCCAGCCAAATGATGTGGAGTTGGCTTGTTCTAGTATTATACACCAGAGTCAATCTCACAGCAGTAGCTCTTGACATCCCTGGATGTCCAGTGCATCCAGAGTCATCCCTGCACAGCCATGTGCTTCCAATGAAACTCAACAGCAGCTGTTTTGCACCTTCATCAGTCAGTGATTTGGAAAAGCACAGCTGTGGTTGTCAGGAAAACACCACCAGTGTTACAGAACCACTGAGAGTAGGAGATTAACCCCTTGAACAACTGATTCTGTTGATTTAAAACCTATTCATAAATGTGAGAATTCATAGTTGGTTGTGAAGGAAGGAAATAACCCACATTACACCAACAGACAGCATCATCCATCTGGCATTTCACACTGGACGGGATTGTCACTGAAATTCCGAGCACGTCCTGCATGCTCAGCTCCCGTGCTTCTGGATAACTATAAAAATGTTCTGGCTCAATTACATGGGGTTCTTATGTCTGTCAATTGTTATATTTAGATTCATTTACTGTTCTTGTCTACAGCTGAGACCAAAAGAGAAATTAAGTGTTACTTATACTGCCTACTCCAGCTGACAGCCACCAAACAGTCCAGCCCAGAAATAGCATGTATTGCATTCACATGTAATCAACTCATTATACACGGCACCAGCTGACTAATTCAGAGCATAATTTTCTTGATTTAGATGATACAGAGGATTTAAGTGATTTTGATAGGAGATCTCATGTCTCTGTGTTTAATGGAACAGTCAAAACTTCACAGCACTGAAAGCGGGGTCGAGGTATCCATGGATTTCAGGGGCAGTGGGACAAGACTCTTGAACCTTAGCAGAGGGTAGAGCTTGTAAAAATAATATCAAAGTAAATCTGTGCTAAGGGTTGTGCAACACATGGGCTGTACCAAAAAGCTGACGTGTGTAAGGCATGGAATGGGTAATCTGAAATAGAATTTACTGTCTGTCGTACAACTCCAACCAGAGCAGCACTGTGTACCTTCACGGACAGAGACTGTGTTTTACAGTGAAATCTCTCACTTTTCAAAGGATTGACAAGACAGACTTGTTGCAAAACTGGACTGTCAATGGGACAGCTTCTCCACACATAAGAGTCTGTGAAATTAATATGACCTGGGAACTCAGAAGTTTTTTGTCCAGTTTTTCGTTCCTGTCCTATCTGGATTGACTTCACACGTAACTGCCTGTGTAAAAGCAGCCTCTGATCTGAGGGATCAGAGGATTAGGGATACAAGGAAGAAGATGCTGACAGAGATATAGAAGATTCAGCTGTGCACTTTTTTGTCCTTCTGTTGTCCCTCGGCTCTTGTTTCCCCTTATTCCTCTTCACAGCAGTCAATATTAGCCAAGGTGTCAAAACAAATTGATCATTTAAGATCATGTTGCTTTATGAACTAAGTGGGAGAGACGGGACACTTTCTCCTGCTTCCATCATGGCAAAGGGAGATAGAGTTCAAGTAGAAGGGAAGTAGAAAGGATGTTATATTAAATCCTTACACTTCTTTGCAACCTTTATGTATGTGGGACATCCCAGGGCATGCAGGAAGAGTCCTACTTTTTGTCAAACTCAGGCCCCAAGCCAGCAAAGCTTTTACCACATGCTAAATTTTTAAAAGTCAGCTTTTTATTTGGCAAAACACTTAGGCCCTTGCACTGAGGGCTTTGATAAAGGGAGGGCTGCTCACATAAATAAGGATTAAAAAGTCAGGCTCCATTTTTCACCGATAGCTTATGGTTTGTTCAGCTGCCCTGGTAAGTCATAATCCACTGGTGGAGATACTGGAGTAAGTCCATCTTGGCTTCATTACACAAATCTGTCTGTTGTAAATGGTGTGGAAACCTGCTTTACATTGATATAAAGACATCAGGCTCTGATCTACTGCAATGTTCTAAAAATTACGCTATTAATATGTCAGCACTTACAGAACCCTAATTATGGCTGTCATCTGACAGGTACTCTAGGATTAACTCCAAATGCACCTAATAACAACAAAGGTATCCCAGCCTGGGCCAATGTCACAGCTGTGCCAGTCAGCTACATGCCTGAGCAAAGGAGTCCTCCTGTGTCCTCTCTGAGCATCAACCAAGGTAAATATACAATATTTCTCCTCAAAGAAACACCAGACAGCAACACCCATCACCTAACAACTCATCACCATCACTGAAAGTGTTCCAGGCCAGATTGGACAGTGATTTGAGCAACCTGGTCTAGTGGAAGGCATTTCTGCCCCTGGCAGGCAGGTCTTTCAGGTCTCTTCCAAACCAAGCTTTTTCTTTATAAAATCAAGCTCTTTCTCTATAAAATATGCAGCAATTTTGGCTTTGAATTGATGAACCTGTAAAAAATACACTGTAAGTTGCAAGGATGAAACTATTTTGGATCCTAATAGTGTCTAAAGCATCTCAGTGACCCCATGTGCTGCTGTGTGCTTCCCTGAGGCTGGGGCTGCTCCCTCAGCTTAACTTCAGCTTCTCTGCAGTAGCAAAGCCAGTGCACAGTTACTGCCATTGTAAAATGACAGATGAAAGCTATTGTAAAGTTACTGCTGCTGTAAATGACAGATGAGTGTTCTGTGTTAGATAAAAATCTCCGAGTGCACTGATGACTGATGGATCCTGTTCATTCTTGGGCCTTTGCCACAGTTTAGTGCCTACTTAAACAAGCCAGCTGTGAGAACCACTGCCTATAAACACGGTGTAACTGCAATAACTCTGTGTGAAACGTGTGTATTTACGTGGTGATCAAACAAAGAGCTCTCAAACTCCTTCTCAGCACAGCTCAAGGGTTAAACCGAGAGTTTAGATAGTGAAGAAAGTGCTTGGAAAAGAAGATGAGTAAGGCAACATTACCTGTCCAACTTATACGAGCATTTTGCACTGGGAGTTCTTTTTGTTCCTTGAAATGTTGATCAGAACAGGCCTTGGCATCAAGTTGAGGAAGATCAAGCAGTTGGTGAGAATAAGGAAAAATGTTTAAGGGCTTTATTCAAGAGACTCTATATATTCAAGATATTCAAGACATTCAAAAGCTCCTTAGAGGGTACCTACTCCACGGCTTCCTGTGAAGACATTCCTGGTCAAGGGTCTGGGATCTGTTTAGTCCACTAGGAAGAGTTAAATACTTCCAAAAGACGAGGAAAACCAGCAAATCAAAGGAAACTGGCCTGTTTCACTGTGCGTCTGAGTGGTGACAGGGAGATGTAGGTAGGCAGGGTGTATCTTTACCCAGCATCAAAATGATGATGTGGACTTGTAACATGTCTAAGAGCTTCTTAATTTGAGAAATGGATGTCCTGGGAGCATGTCATTTCTGGAAACAGGCTGGTCAAGGGGAGGCTGGATATTAGTTTTGAACAGAGCTGTCACCCAAAACCTGCTTTTTGTGCCCTAGGACCTATCCTGGACCTAGACCTCAAAGATATGTGCCTGTCTGGTGTCTAACTGGGTCCTTGGTCCCACCTGGAGGCTGGTTTCCATCATGGAGAAATAAAATTCTGCTTCTAAAACTCCAGGTTGAGCCTTCCCTTAAATAGGGAAAATATATGAGGAGGAAATGTCTGAGGGGCTTTTGTGAGGAGCATCTGAGACCTTCCTTAGCTACTTTAGGAGTGGAAAGGTCCTTTGTCCTCCTGTGAGGAATCCCAAAAAGTGCTTCAAAATCCCCTGAGCAAAGTGTCTCAGCCTCTGTGTCCCTGCCCTGGCCAGGTGCTGACCTGCTTCTCACACTTGTCTGCTTTCTGTGTTTCAGTTGACAACGACCCTCATTTTATCATCCACCTGCCCAAGAGCCAAAGGAACATCTGCTTCAATATCGACTCAGAGCCTGGGAAGATCCTAAGCTTGGTTTCTGATCCTGGTACCGGTAAGGGAGTAAAACATGTTTTATTTTACCGCACAGATTTCTTGTCTGGGGTCTGAAAGATATTCTGAGGGAGCAGGGGAATTGTCTACAGGGGGGGCTGTGCTGACAGGACTGTGGTCAGAGGCTCTGGTTATTTTCTTCCATATCTGGAGTTTGAGCTTTGCAGTACAAGAAACATGTTAACAAACTGGATCAAATTAAGTGGTGGCAACCAAGGTGATTACGGGGCTGGAGCAGAGGGCACAGAGGGAGAGGTTGAGACAGCTGAATTTGATAAAGCTTGTGAAAAGAAGAGCCGTGGGGAGTCTTGTTGCTGTTCTCAACCACCTAAGGAGAAGGTGGAGCATGGCACATCTCCAAGATGCACAGGTAAAGGATAAGAGGCTACAGAAATGAGCTGCAACAGGTGAAATTCAGAGTAGGAGTGAGGATGGCCAAACACTGGGAAAGGAGCCAAGATCATAGAATCATTTAGTTTGGAAAAGACCATAAAGATCATTGAGTCTAACCATTAACCCAGCACTGTCATGTTCATCACTGAACCATGTTCCCAAGTGCCACATGCACATGTTTTTTGAACATTTCCAGGGATGGTGACTCCAACATTTCCCTAGGAAACCTATTCCAATACCTGACCACCCTTTCAGTGAAGAAATGTTTTCTAATATCCAATTTAAACCTTCCCTGGCACAACTTTAGCCTGTTTGCTCTTGTCCTATATGAAAAGCAATGAGCATTTGGGGGCAGGTGAAGCTAGGCTGGATTTTGGTACCATTCCTCCACTGCCTTTTCTGCTCCATGCTTTTCATAGAGTAAGGGACTGAAGGGCTTATGAATCAGCTCATACTCTCAGCAAGACCTAAGAGCAATTCCCACCAGATTATTTTGCTAAGGCGTGAACAGTAGCATCAGGAGGTGGTTTAATAAATAATTCTCTTCTCTTAGCTGGCAAAATGAGAAAAACACGGAGTCAGAGGAGTTCCTGTTTCTGTTGATCCCGTGGTGCTTCCTGTTGAGATCAGAACTCCAAGTCTTTAGGCAGTACTCCAAGATTCAAGCAACAATTCCTTCTCTTCTATTCACAGGAGTTGTGGTCAATGGGCAGCTCGTCGGGGCCAAGAAAATGGAGAATAAGAAACTCAACACATACTTTGGCAAAATTGGTTTTTATTTCAAAAACAAAGGACTGAAAGTGGAGATCACCACAGAAACTATAACGCTGAAAGATGGATCTCATGCCATCACACTGACCTGGTCTGACACAGGGCACATCCTTAGGAAACAGTAAGTTGAGCAGCAGTTTTTACCTGCTCACACAAGCACATAATGCTATTTGAGATACCTTCAGGGTTCCTGCCATGACATGACTCACAACACCAGGAGACCTTCACCTGCAGATTAACAGTGTTGGACATGCTGGACACCCTACAACACTGTTTAGGTGATGGGATCCCTCCAAAATCTCCATTCATTGTAGCAGGAGCTTAAATTTGTAGGGCAAGATTTGGTTGCTTAAACACTGGCATGAAGTGTCTGTCCTATTAGGCACTGTCCTGCCAGACCTCTGGGTACCAGTCTAAAGGCTCTGATGGATCCTCTGGCGTATCTGCCACCTCTGTGTGGGTGTTCTGGATACCTGAGAGCTTCTCAAGGGGTCTGAGAGCCTTTGTTTGAGCAGCTGAACTGAGCCTGTCCTTTCGTTCCTCTCTGCCAGGCTTCTCGTTTCTGTGAAGAAGGAAAGCAACGTTACCATCACTGTGGGGCAGGAGATGTCCTTCATGGTTCTGCTGCACCGTGTGTGGAAGAAACACCCAGTGAATGTTGATTTCCTGGGAATCTACATTCCCCCTGAAAACCAGTTCTCTTCTTCAGCCCATGGGCTGATAGGTAAGGGCTGGGGGTTGGCTAATGGGAGCAGCAGTGCACTAGGAAGGGGTTTTTCCAGGTCTTTGAGTGGATTTCAAAATCCTGGGTTGGAAGGGACCCAAAAGGATAACTGAGTCCAACTCTTGCACAGGACAAACCCAAGAATCACACCACGTGCCTGACAGCATTGTCCAAATGCAGGCTTGGTGCCATACCCCTTCTTTGAGAAGCTTATTCTGGTGCCCAGCCACCCTCTGCACGAAGAACCTTTTCCTAATATCCAAAAACCTTAGCACAAAAACCTCTCCTGGCACATCTTCATGCTGTTAATTTGTTGGTGTCTGTATCCCAATGGGGAAGATGTGAAGATTATTCAAGAAGAGAATGGGGAAAATTTCAATGTCCTGAAATGCCCAAGGACACTGTAGAACATCAGGGACCAGGAGATTATTCTTTGTCCCAAGTGGAGAGGATGTTTTCAGAACAGACCGAACTAGACTTGGTGACACTGTGACAGGGCTTTCCCCATCTGGCTAAACTGCTGCAAGCTGAAAATAAAAAGACCTAAACAAACCCCTCAAACCTTCCTTCTGAGAAGATTTCTGTGCAAACACCTGTAATTCAGCTCTCCCCTGAATGACAGCCCTTTCTGGCAGTGGCATAAAACAAAAGCATAGGCTCAGTTCATTGGGAAAATCAACCCTATAAGCCATGGACCCACTCAAGGCTCCTTTTAAAGTGTGGGAATCCTGAGGAACAGAGGAGATTGTTTTCCCAAATAGTCTTTGCAGCTCCAGTCTGCTTTCTTAGAACAAGAAAGCAGTTGGCTTAGCAGCAGAGCTCTTTATTCTCCGGGTGTGGGTGATCCCATAGCACTGGAGACACAGTGCTCTGTGATCCATGAGGGGTTTTCCTGCTGGAACTAGTCTGATTTTCCAAAAAGGCCCAGCAGCAGCTGACATGGAGCCTCAAAGATCTCAAATTAAAAAGGTCCTAAAGCCTTAAAAGATCAGGATGCACAAAGAGTTTTAAACCTCTCTCTGATCAGGTCAGTTTGCCTCTGAACCAGAAGTGTCCATCCACCACCAAACACCTGGGCAACCTCCAGAGAAACCACAAGCCATTATGGAAGTGAAAGGCAACAAGTTCACTGTCACCAGGTAGGAATCACATGCTTTATTGCTCTCTAAATCTGCTTTTTAAGGATGTCAGTCTGCAGGCTTATTGAGTCTCAAGGATCTTGGGGGGAAAACCCCTGTTTTCTCTCTGCTAATAATCTGGGTTTAGCAGTTGTTAAAACACTTGAAACAAGTTGGTTCTTTCGTATTTCACAGAATCATTAAGATTGGGAAAGCCCTCTAAGATCATCAAGTCCAACTGTTAACCCAACACAGGTCTGCCACTAAAATCATGTCTCTAAGCACCACAGCTACATGTTTTTTTGAACACTTCCCTGTGCAGCCTGTTCCAATGATTGACAACGCTTTCAGTGAAGAAATTTTTCCTAATAGCTGGTCTAAACCTCCCCTGGTGCAGTTTGAGACCGTTTCCTCTTGTCCTATTGCTTATTACCTGGGAGAAGAGCCTGATCCCCACCTGGCTACACCCTCCTGTCAGGGAGTTGTAGAGATCAGGAGGGTCCCCTCGAGCCTCCTGTTCTCCTGGTTGAGCCCCCCCCACCTCTCTCAGCTGCTCCTCACAGGATTTGTGCTCCAGACCCTTCCCCAGCTCCATTGCCCTTCTCTGGACATGCTCCAGCACCGAAATGTCTTTCTTGGAGTGAGGGGCCCAAAACTGAACACAAGATTTGAGCATGAACTATTCTGTCCTTAGAGCTGCCCAGCACCTGACTTTGGACAGTCTGTCTGTGTGTAAGTGCCTGGAATCCCCACAAGGCCCACGAGGTCATAGAACTGTAAAATTAATTGCCTTCTGTGGTTGTTTCCACTTTTTGCTGGTGGAAGGGACACAATTCACCACTTAGGCTGAACAGCGCCATGACTGAGCAGGATTATCAATGTCTTCTTGTCTCCTTGCCATGCTGTGACTCTCATTTTGGGTGTCCTCTCCCTCTCAGGGGTGTGCAGAAGGACTACAGGACAGACCGTGTGCTTGGGACCGACGTGCCGTGCTGGTTTGTGCACAACAGCGGGAAAGGGTTCATAGACGGCCACTACAGAGATTACCTCGTCCCCCACCTCTACAGCTTCATGAAGAGACCCTGAATGCTCCACCACAAAGCCAGTTTAGCACAAAAAAAGTCTTATCTGCTCCTTCATGCCCAAACAACTCCTCTGAACAGCAGCTGTCAGCCTGTCATGCCACATCGACTGGAGGCGACTCCACCACTGTTTGCTTTGTAACTGCTCAGTGTTTCAAAGCCCTGTTACTCCCTTTTCTGCTAAGAAATGAAATCTGTAATAAAGTGACATGCTGGGTTGTAGGAGGTGTCTTGCTCTTGGTGTTGTATGACTTAATGGGTTGTAAACTCCACTAAAAATTTCAAGTGTTCCGTAAAATCCATTTCATAGCGGAGCTGTAACAGTGTTGTGGCTCCTGGAGTGTGGGTAACACTCAACCAGGTTTAATAGTTATTTAATACTTTAATTTAAGCAGGTTTAATATACCTTTGTGTTTTCAGACTGCTGGGAAAATATAAGTTCATACCATGCTAGACTGGGCAAAAAGGAGGTGCATGAAGTAAAGGAAATCTGAAAGAAAAGGAACATGGGTTCTGGAATGGGTATCATGAGGAGGCTGCTGGATTTAAGGATGAGTTAACCAGTGGTGAAGGATGCCCTTGAAAAAACTGCTATATTGCAGAAAAATTATTTAGACCAGTTAGACAGCCTCCAGCCTGTTTTTTGTTAGAATTTCAAGACCAGAACAGAGTTCATGCACAGATACAAATCCATGAAAGCAGAAAATGTTCAGACTATAAAAATAATTATCAATACTAAAAGTTTTCCTTCTGGTGGGCTTCACTGCCAGAGGATCGCTTGTTCTTCAGGAGCATTTAGCAATGAATGAGATCAGTAGTGGAACAAATATGCCTGTCTGTGTACTGAGAGCTGGATTTAAAACTCTTCTTTTCTGGTAACCTTAGAAAGAAACATTGGCCATATCCTTTTCAGCAGCCCTAATCCAGGAAAGGGACTCAAGCAGTCCCCTTGCCCTTCTGAACTTTGGTTTCCTTCACTTAGGCACTCTAAGCTGGCATGGGATCTTTGTTGCAGCTGCGTCAGGAGTGAGAGAATCAATACGGTTTTAAAGTCTCTTCAAAGTTACTCTCAGAACTGTCAGCAACTTCTTACAAACCATTTATCACTTCTTTGAACTCATCCATCATCTTTGGCCTCTCCAACATCCCCTAGCAGCCAGTGCCCCAGTCTAACAAGGCTCTAGGTGAGGAGAGGAAAAACCCCTGTGTTTTTAAATCCCCAAATCAGTAACTCCACCGTTTCCTAGCCTGTATGTGAACACAGTGAGTAACCATTCTCTGATCTTCTCCACACAATTTATGACTTGTCTACTATATTCACTCTAATTTGTCAGGTTCCAGAATGTCAAGTGTAATTATTTTCAGTGATACAGAAGCTCTTCTGTTCATCATTCTCCTACACATCTCCTCTCCCTCAGAACCTGTCTTTTGAGAAAGGGCAGAGCTGTTCACACAGGTTGTACAAAGAGCCTGAATTTACAGACAAGTGTATTTTCTGCCTCTAGTTCTCATAACTCTCCATTCTTCAAGCCCAGGAACCCTGAAAAGCCACCTGATGTCCTGTGTGAGGTTGGTTTGGGCTACTTCAGACAGCAGCTGTTTCATTAAACCTCTAGAGACTTCCAGCTTCCTGTAGGGTCCCCTGGAAACCACAAATCAACAAGACAGTGACCTTCCGAGGCAAGGAAAGGGAAGAGGTTCCAGAGTCACACAACCTTCAGACTGGACCTTCAGGTGATGGGTTTTATTTTGTTCAGGACAACCTGCATCTTTTTTCACCCAAATAATGTGGTGCACCGACCATGCACTTTGCTGTGCTCCTTGGTGGATTTAAACCAAGAGCTGCCTCACACATTTGAAAGGCTGATAAGAAAGACACTGGCCTAAGAAAAGGTTTATGTTTATTCCTGAAGTGCCTTAGAAATTAAACACTGTATAAAATGTGACTTTTTAAAAAAATAAAACAAGTAATGTTGTATCATTTAGCACAAATAATGTTACTCATGTAGCAGAGCAACAATAGAAGCATGAACAAAGGAAAAGGCTCTGGAAAACCAGGAGAGCAACCATCAGCTCCTACATCCACACGCTTTACCTGGCATCCTAGAAACCCCACAAGTAACATCCATGGAGTAACTCCATACAGAGTCCATATGGAGATAAACTGCATATTAATATTATCAGGAACCCTGACAAACACGTTGGAGCAATGACTTGCATTCCACTACCACCTGTGTGCTAATCAAAAATAAACTGGTGACAGCACTTAATAAACCAGACCATTCTCGCAGCATCCAGGGAATAATCTCTTGCAGCACTGGTACCTTCCTGCTATTCTCCCAATCCCTTCCCTTGTTCCTACAGCCAGAGCTCCGTTTTGGCTGTGCATTGAGAAGGGTGTTGTTTTAAACTCCACTGGCTCCGACACACTCTGCCTACCTGTAGCTAATTCTCTCTTCTGGACCTGCTCACAGACTTCAGTAAATAAAATACTCCAGCTTGCAGCTCTCTCCTATATTTTACAACAGGAAATTGAAGTAAATATTATAACTTTGATATAGAATCAGATGAAAAATCTCCACTGATAGTATTTCCACAAACATTTTATGTAACAAATCCATAGCTATCTTTAAATAGATCAAGTTTGCTTCTGTTAATTTCTATATACAATATAAATACACACACAATTAAAACCCTGACATGGTAGAGTCTTGTGTCTGCCTGAAAGATGTCAGAAAGATGGTTTTGGGAACCAAAATCTTCTCTGATCCATGATTAGCACCTCAGGCAAGCTTGGAAACATCTTCATACTGGATATCTTCGACCCGGCGTCCTTTTAAAGGTCCCTGGAGAATGACAGAGTAGAAGAAATAAGGTCACAATATAAAATTATTTGATTCTTGAATTCTCAATGGAGAATTTATAGTAAGAGAGCTAAAGGGGATCTGTTCATGACACAATATTCCCTGTTCCATTATTTTCAACCTGACCAGAGGATTTGACAGGGCCTTGACACTGTCCCAGAAATCCTTTCACTTTCAGGACAGTTTTTGTGTCAGTTAAAGTCCTTGCAATTTTGGGGCAAACATTATCAGCTGTTTTGAATTAATTCACTGCTATGAATTTATAAGTAGTAAAAGATTTAATTTTGAATACAAACTTATATATAAAGAAACCTAAAAAACTGTTCTCCCTACAATCAGTGAGAAAATCTTCACAGACTTCACTGGTTTCCAGGAGTAGTTTCACCCATTTTTAATCTACATTTCAGAGTTCATGAAGGAAGAGGAAACATCAACACCTACAAGTGTCAGAGCTACAGAAAAATAACCTTTGCTTTCTGAGACCAACATTAACACGATCCTTAGGTCCAGTCAAAGCTCCTTCTATCATTGAGGCATCTGCACAGTCTTTTCCCAAGCAAATTCTCCAGAATCCAATCTGGGCTGAGTTTCTGCAGCCCTTCTTTGAACGGGATCTAACAGGGTCTCCCTCTTGCAAAGGCATGTCTAAGAAGTTTGACTTTTGAGCCTCTCTGCTTTATCAATGAGTTTAAACATTTGTTTTGCAGAGGGGAACAAAGAAGGAGCCACACAGACATGATCACATGGCCTGATTTTAGCTCAGAGAAAAGTGATACATAAAAAACCCCAAACAAACAAACAAGCCTGAAACAAAAAACCCAAACATAATTGCTAACCGTGAACAAGACAACAACTCAGCACATAAAGCCCCGTGTTCAGGCTGGAAAAGGCAGGAGAAGATTCACCTCCTCCTTGCATATTTCACATTTTTTACCTTCCCACAAAATAGTACAACAGCCATGTTCAAAATAAACATACAAAATATTTTCCAAGTCTCTTTCAAGTTCAAAATTTGCTAAAATCAGCATCCTGGCATCTTTTTAAAGGCAAACAGCAGAGAATTAGTCTGTGATGGGGGATATGTGGCTGTTTTCCTACTGGTTGGGAATAGGTGGGGGGTGACCACAGCACTTTGCACACCATTAATCCCACCTGTAAAACAGGATTAAGGATAACATGGTTCTTTGTAAAAGCTCTCCATGTACAGATGGAAAGATCTACACAAATGAGAGCTTGCAGTGTTTGATACTTACAGAGTCAATGGTTATTGTCACTGAGAACCTCTTTTCATTGATGGATTCCAAGATGCCTTCATTTCCCCTGTACCCACCATTTAATACCATCACTTTCTTGCCTGAAATAAAAATAGGAAAAGAGTTACACAACTTCTTCTATGTATTGTGTCCAACTCCACTGACAGCTGAGAGAGAGGTTTCTCCCAGCAGCTTCAGGAAGCAACACCAGCTTTGTCTCACAGCCTCCCCATTTCCAAAGGGCACCTCAGTGTGAATCCCAAAATCCTACACCCTGTTTTCCTGTATGCTGACAGTGCTCTGCTTACTGCTGCCCTCAGATGCTCCACACAAGCAGTAGTGTGTACCCACTGAAGAAACACCAGTGACCCAGACAGGAGGCGAGGTCAGCTTTGCTAAGTATCCCCTGTTATTCCAGGCATGACTTTGGAGGGAAGTTACAGGATAAACATGACCAAGGGCTCTGCAGGGTTCCCAGATGTTCCTCCTGGCAGCTGAAGAGAGATGCTTTCATCTCTTCAACTGAACTGCTGGTCTTCTCAGAAAAGACTCCAATTCTGACAGAAAAGGACTGCGAAGACTGGAAGTGATCTTTAAAGGTTGTCTACTCCAACCCCTCTGCAATGATCTGAGACATCTTCAACGAGACCAGGTTGCTCAGAGCCCCCTCCAACCTGGCCTTGAATGTCTCCAGGGATGGGGCATCCATAGCTTCCCTGGGTAACCTGTTGCAGGGTTTCACCACCCTCATCTTAAAAAAATTCATCCTTATACCTAGACTAAATCTACTCTCTTTTAGTTTAAAGCCATTACCATTTGGCCACTGTCCTGTTGCTACAGGCCCTGCTAAAAAGTTTGTTCCCATCTTTCTTATAATCTCCCTTTAAGTACGGGAAGGGCCTCTAAGGTCTTCCCAGAGCCTTCTCTTTTCCAGGTCGAACAACCCCAGCTCTCTCAGCCTGTCTTCTCAGGAGAGGTTATAGTACTTTCAGGTGGAGGAATTATAATTAGGCTGAGAACACAAGCAAACAGCTGTACCTGGTGCAGGTATTACAGTTTCTAGATGTGTCTGATCAAGCTTCAGTTTGTCTCCAGAGTCAATCACCTTCACGACCGCTGTGTATTTGTCAATCACTTCCTGTTGTGAAAGCCAGAGGCCAGTCAGAGAAATAAAACATTTTTCTCTAAATTTACATTTCAAAGTTAACAAACTTGGCATCACGAGTCTGCAATTCTACATTGTCAACAGCAGCAGGGCCTTCTGAGCTGTGCCAAAAGCCTCCAGCTTCCACAAACTGCTGATTGGCCCCACCCTGAAGTCAAGGTCAGATTAAAAGGGCTCCTCTTGAGCATCAATGCCTGGTCTAATTGGTCACTAATTCTGTAAGCCCTGTCTGAAGGTATTATCAAACTTTGGGTCAGCTACCTTAGCTAGTCTCTTAAAGATGGAGAGTAAAATAGAGGCTTCTTTTCCCCATGGGAGGCTAAGCTGGCTTGAAACTACACTGGGATCCTACTCTTAATGAGGTAAAATGTTACTGATCATCCCCATGCCTGGCATAAACCATGTTCCACTTCTCCTATCCAGAGCTCAGTGGAAGCCAAGCCATTGGGACACACAAGTCCTCCCAGATATCCACCCAAGAAGCTGTAATTTTCAGCTCTGTGCCCTCTAGTCAATCATTCAAAACACATCTGGGTGTAATTTTTGGGGCTCTTGCCAGACACTGTTGAGCCTTGGACTACCTAATACACATCATTTCACTGGCAGTGGCTAAAAGAAAGGCAAGATTACCAGCCTGGAGATTTTGCATGCAAATGAGATCCTGCAAAGCTTAAATATCAGTGCAAAAGTGACTAGTTTCAGCCTAAAATCGAACTGCACTGCTCTTGGTTGGATGTGTCAATAGGGACAAACCACACAGGACAAAACAACACTTAAAAAAGAATCTCTGAGAAAATGACATTAAACCAATTCAGAGGTTCCCTCCCTGCCCAGAATAAGTCCTAATACAGGTAAGGTGACATTTCAGCCCCTAACAGTGTTGACTTCAGGCTGAACAACCTGCACAATGAAACAAAATTTCCAAAGTCACAGCAGAAAAGCCAAACTATCTCACCTTAACAACTGCCTTCTTCTTGTGATACTTCTCTCCAAGCTTTTTCGTTACAATTTTTACAATGATTTCCTGAGACATTTGAAAGGAGAGAAAAAATAAAATTAAATGCCAAAATATACAAACAACTCCACAATCTAAACTAATTGTAAGTTCCAGTTGCTCTGAGTCCAAGCCCAGACTGAGTAGCTCAGTGTAGGAAGCAGGGTTAGTAACAATGTGGTTTTCAGGAATCTGTCTTTATTCTCAAATTATTGTCTCAAAGTAGCATCTCTCAAGACTTTTCTGGTTTTTTTTTACAATTACAATTACACTTGAATTCGGGATATAAAGTGACAGACCACAATGGGTCAAGAGCAGGAAAGGGAAAAGAAGAGTGATTTTAGTTTGGAATCTGCTTTTGGATCTCTACACAAATCAATAGTGGCTTTAGAGATGCAGAATTGACTGTATTTGCTCTAATAATAATTTTTAAGACACTTACAGGCTGCAACCAGTAGTCTCTTCGAGCTGTTCTCTTCTTCTCCTCTTCAAGCTATAGAACAACAACAAATAATCACCATTTACTTCCTCATTCCACTGCAGCTTTCCCATGCATTTCAAAAGCTGAACCAATTCTCCAGCCCCACATCAGGTGGAGAATAAAAAAAATCCCCAAACCCTAAATTAGGGTAAGTTAGCGTGTACTTGCTGCATAAAAATCAATCTCGTGACAGCCAGGAACCCTTGATAAAATGATGGTGATCCATATTTTTTTTTGGTCAAGTGTTTCTAGATATTTTCTTCTCTTGTAAAATCTGTATTTTTTTACTTCCAATACCGCAGTCATCTGAGGAACAGGCACAGCTGAGCAGCAGAAACCAATTCTCATGGGGAAATGAAATTATTTTGCCTGGTAAGATGTGAAAGTCTGAATTCCACATGCACTGAAGGGCTGAGGTCACTTCAAAGGGACACCCTGGTAGAGTGGACACTGCCATAGGCATGGGGACACACAGACATGGATTCTACATGGTTATTACCTCCATGATCTCATCCAGTGCAGATTTCTTCTTCTTCTCTTTGGGCTGACTAGAGCTATGAGCTGATTCTTTTCTTTTAACTGCCCCCTCCACCATCTGCAGTGCATTCTGTCCAAGGACACTGTTGGAAGAGTGAGATGGTGTTTTCACAGCAGATCTTACAATCTCTCCTCTACCAAGACACATTTGAAGAACTGGCTGTGCAAAAAGGCCTAATCTGCCTAATTTCATTTGTGCCAGTCACCTTCCAGACCCTGCATGATCAGTTCCTCTAGAACTGATCTCCTTGGGGTGCAAACTCCATGTCCAGCCAGGGTTACTGCTGGCAGTCCAGCAGAATGGACACAACTTAATGATCAGTTCACCACTGCACAAGCTAAGAGTTGATTGAGAAGTTGAGTTCAATGGAGAAGACAAAAGCCAGTCTGTAAATAAGGTTTTCAAATTTGAAAGGACAAGTCTGTGGCTTTAGAGAAGCCACCTGGACAGAGGAACTCTGAGACATGGCAAATGTCTAGAACTCCCTTCAGACAGAGATACTGAACCCATCTGGCAATGGGAGAAAACACATGGGAATCTGTAGAAACAAATGTTACCTTCACCATCATATTCAAAACAGGCAAACAGCCTAAAAGTTGGGAAAGAAAAGAACAACCAGCACAAAAAGTTACATATCGGGGAACATCCAGGTAAAGTGAGAACTGCCTACATGCAGCTTGAGTTCAGCCATTTTTATAAAAAACATTTGAATGCAGTAAAAAAAATTAGGTGTTATCTCATGCTGAAAGATGAAGGTGGCTGTTGTGAGGTGACAGTAATGCAATATTAATATGGCCTCAGGACAAAATTGCATGTTCTGCCTGTGGTGAGAATGTTGGAGGCACTACCAAGGGAGGATACCCAGTGGGAATGAAGATACAGAAATCACAGTAGAAGCAACTTTGAGAGAAAAATTGCATTTCAGAGCAAGTCTGGATAAACATAGCAGAGTTTGAGAAGAAACAGCACATTAAATTACAAACCAAATAGCAAGTACTTAAAATAACATCTCATAAAGGGTAACATACAATTAAAACTTAACAGCTGCAGTGCCTATATTTAAGAAGACAAACATATCTAGCTATGAGGTAACTAAGAGATTCCTGGGTGTAAATAGTAAAACAAATCTTATTTAACATATTTATTAAGGATCCTGGGACAAAGAGTCAAGAGACCAACAACATTTTGGTGTTTGGGTGTGTCAACAATATGGAGGACTCAAGGAAGAGTTTGACACCAAATGGGATTGGTTTATCTTGAAAACCATGTTTTGAAAACCACAGCATTCAACAGCACATTATGTAAGCTCAGGTACCTTGGAAAAGTTTACTCTGATTGCCATCTTTCTATTGAGAGCTGCTAAGAACAACAAAAGCAGAAAGGGGTCTGGCTACAAGCACAGGTGACAGTTACTAGTGTGGAGCAGCCATGAAAGAGTCAAATGCAATGAAAGCATCAAGACTGCCAAGCATCAGTGTCTAGAATAAGCCATGGTGATGTTCCATTGGCTGTATGCACAAATTCAGTCAGATCTCCTGTTCAAGATCCACTGAAACTGGAACAAGGACAAGGAAGGGATATTCAGGGGTTGAGGGGAATGGGGAAATGAGCAGTGTGCAGGCCTGGTTGTACAGCACAGTGAAGGCTGACAGGCCAAAACTTTTCTCTACAAATACACTGAGAAAGCAAACACCAGAGAGAAAAAGAACTATTCATTTTAAAGGCACATATCAACATGACAGCACCTGGTATGAACTGATCATGAACATTTACCTGGGAACATTTACCTGGGAACTTACAAACAAGGTGCAAACTATCAGAGCAAACAGTTTCTGAAAGATCCTCCCCTGGGATTGCAGGGCTGGAGAAACCCCAACTGTGCACAGTGGAGGCTGCTCAGTGTGCTGACACTGGTACACTTGCAGCACTGCAGACAGGAGTCAGTGACCTTGACAGTGGCTTCTGCTCATTCTTAAATTAGAATTACTTCTAATCTCACTTGTCCAACAGATGAGTTAAGCAGGGATTTGACGAGGTAAGTTACTGAGGGAACAAAGAAAGCCCAGGGCTCCCAGTCTGCTGAAGGGCAGTGGGCATCAGGAGCTGTACCCACAGTGGCAGTGGAAACTCCCAGCTTCTTGTCAGCCACAGGGACAAGGGAAGAAATGCCTCCCCTCTTACTTCCCTCCTCAGAAAGGCTCCAACCCCACCCAACTACCTGTATCCTCATGCTCTCCAAACTCCACCACCCACCAACTATGATCTTCTGGTTCCATTTCTGCACCACACTCAGGAAACACAAGTGCCAGGTTTCCACAGCTTGAGCTGTGAGCACAGAAGGTGGGAAGCAGGGAAGTCCTCCTGCATACTATGCTGGGGAACTGGATATCAAGCTGACCTCCACTGCTCCTCAGGAACAGCCAACAGCTGCAGAACACACCTGTACACTGACACAGGGAAGCAGCTTCCATACATGACTCTGAAGTGATGCCTGAATCACCACTTTGCCATGAAATGCTTATCCTAATTTTGCTTCCACACTACCATTACAAAATTTACAGACAAGTATCTCTCGTATGCTATGAGTAAATTAGACTACTTGATACGTGATTTCACATTCAGCCAAATTTTAGCTCACTGAAACTATTCAAGGGAGTGTCTGCATTAAGTTTCAGACTCACCTTAATCACAATTTAGTGCTTAGGGATAATTTACAAGTTTTCCTCAAAGCCTGAAATCTGGATCTATTATTGCAAAGAACTGCTTTACTGTCTCATTTTCTGCCTGGCACATATCCCATCAGATACCTTATCTAAGAGCTGAGTGTGATGAGAGGAAAGCTTTCCTTTTACCTGCAACACATTTAATTACAATATTGCCTCACACGAAAAGATGTATGATCATCCAACAGTTCCACAGACTGCTGTAAGTCAGTATTATTTGCATTATTGATCCCTTTTGTCCTGCATTGCTTGTGGTTATATGATGACAATTAAATTCAACAGCTTTAGAAAGATTTATTTCAGGTAGATTCAGCTGCTTAAACGATGACCAGAGGAAGAATTTTCTCCAATTAGACAAGGCAATTAAACCTTTTAGGAATCAAAATTAACAAGTCAGGAATACCCATTCATAAAAGGCAGTTGGGACTAGATAGCATCACTTCAAGTGCTTTGGCTGGATCCCTTTTCCATCCTCCCTTGGAAGAACCTGTACCTGCCTTTTACTTTACAGGCATCTGCCATGAACCACATGAATTCAAGAAGGCTCCTCACAACACACATTTAAGATACACCAATTCACCCATTTTAAATACAGAAGGAACCATGAAGTCATTTACTATCCAATTCTGAATAACAAGGCAGGATGAGATAAGAATCCAAATATTTCAGGATGAGACACATCTTCCTGCCCACACAAATATCATTGTCATGGAAGTGCTTTGCAACAATAAGAGTTCCCTTAAATTCTTTTCTCACCTTGTTTTAGAAGATGCTGCGATTGAAGTACTTGCTCCTTTGTTTAAATTAAATGTAACTAAAAAATAAAAAGACATTACTCTATTTCTATCTTTAAAAATAACTGCATTGAAGGATGTTACAATTTTTAATATCTGCAAACAGAAAAGATCATAAATTTGAAAATGTTAACTAATCTGTATTTTGGTTCAGCTTTTAAAATAAATTAAAACTTATACAAAAGAATACTCTGCATTTCCAAGTTCCTCTTTATAACTGATGTCAAAGCACTTTATTAGGCACTAAACAGGCCTCAAGTGCTCATCTCGCTTGAATCACAAAATCACCTTCAGTAGGTTCTAGAAAATTACATCTATCAAAATGTGATTACCTTTTTCTTCTTCATTTTCTCTGTTCAGTTCAGTATAGACAGGCATTTCCTACCAAAAAAATACAAAATACATTTCAAGATTCAAACAGAAAACTGAGCCCAGATATAATTTCTGGTGATCATTGATTAGCTCAGTGTTAAAGATTACTGCAAGGTTATCACAAATAACTGTAATATTCAATCTGGCTTGATTCATAAACGATTATAAATTGAAACCATTACAGGCTCCTGTGCAAAATTCACTAATTAACACCCCTACAGAGATGCTGCCTAAACTTGCTCACCTCCAGGATGAAAGGAAAGTGGCCTTGCTGTAGCAGTTTTCTCTATCTGAACCAGCATGATCTGCCTGGTTTCTGGATAGACTGATAACTATCTGTTATCAGGAAATTCTGATATCTTTCCAAATTTTTAGCACTGGAGGCTCAGACCATTTAAATTTCAATTAGTTTTAAATTAAGAAGCACATAATTGTATACAATTAAATGTGATTTAAATGTACCTATCAATACCTAGGATCAAATTTGAGGTTCCAGCCCTGGGCAACAACATGTATGGAGGTCATGGAATGATGCCAAATAAACATCTCCCAAATAACCTCACCAGCACTATCAAAATAGAACTTTTCACTGTGTGAATTTGATCATGCCAGATTCCCCTGGTTGTTTATCTCAACCTCCCCAGTGTACAAGGTACTTGTTATCTGCAGCCCTCGAACTTGTGAAATACCATAAATGAAAACACGTCATGCTGGTTACCGGAGTGTTTACTCTCCCTTCCTAAATTCAAGAGTGGCTTCTGAACCACTAGTCATGTGAAGAACAGTAATTATTACTCCTTTAGTACTAAAACAAGTACTAAAGTAACTCCAAGTTAGGAAGCAAAGGAAATACCAGAGGAAGGATCCCAGCAGCACCGAATTCCCCATTAACTTAACCATGAGGAGTTTTGAGCAGAAGGTTCACACACAGTGCAATTTTCCTTACCAGTTCTTTCCCCTCCAAACCTCTTCTAACTTGTTGTTCAATGAACTTAGCAGTTTTCTCTTCATCATCAAGGTCCTGTTTCTTCTTCCTCTCTTGCTCTTGTTGCCTACGAATAGTCTCAGGGTCCCTGTCGATGTACTGAATGTACCAGCCTTTGGGAGTCTCATCAACCTTGCAAAGACCTAGAAAGTCAACACAAGATAAAATAAGATTAATTCCTACAATATCAAGATCATTTCAGTCCATGTTCACCATAACAATGCAGATACTTTACCAGAGACAATATACCCCTCACTGGACTGCAAAAATTGACTTTGAATTATCTGTACTATGTGTTTCTGCCCTCCAGCTACCCAGATCTATTTGGAAATAAGCCAGAGTTGTCATAAAGGGGATGAAGTGTTTTACAATACTTTCCTTATTGAAGAAAATATTTCCTGCCCACTGAAAACACAAATCTCTCATGTATAAACAACACATACTAATAGCATCATACTAAAGGAAATGTTCCAGTGCTGCGTTATTGTTACTGACTCTGGCTAGACTGACTTTCCAAACACTCCATGACCCGTGGATGTATCCTGTAGCACAGGGGCAACCAGAGCCAAAGTAAACTTTCTGTCACCCCACAGTGCCATTTAATCTCCCTTCCTTCCACTGAGCACAGAACTGCAGAGCTCAAGCTTTAACCCTTCCATGAGGCCAGCAATGAAAACAACTGCTTGCTTCTTGTCACCTCAAATATGGAAGGATTCTGCAGTCATAAGGAGTGTTCTAGGTTTTCTTTCTAAATGGCAAATGTTGGAAGTTGATTCAGAATTTAGCAGTACCTCCAGCAAATGCTGACCAGCAGATGAAACAAGGAAAGACGCACGACTGACGTACTTATCGACATGGTTAGCAAAGAAAAACATTTGGAAATCTGTTAATGTATATACAGGAACAGAGAGGAAGAAAGAAAAAGGAAACAGAACTAACATAAATATTTACTGATCAATTACCAGCAATTCAATTACCCAATAATTTTAAGACTTCCCAGCCCCACTCACCTTCTCTCCCTAGCCATTTTGTGAAGTCAGTCAGTGTCTCCCACTGTGTGGCATTCATGTGGATGTGTTCTCGATGGCTGATGTATTCATTGTACACAATATTATTGTGGACTCTCTTTGTTCCTGAAATACGGAATTATCGTTATTAAATACAAGTGTGGAACCCAGGACAAACCAACCAAAATGTCTTGAACTGAAACAACAAAAGACATTAAAAACAAAGAGCAAAATATTTACCAAATCGCCTCCTGAGCAGTTCTAGGAAATCATTTCGGAACTCCCTTGGGGGGATAAAAAGAAAGGACTTTAGCAAAACTTTAACAATTATGAAGCAATTTTCTGTTGTCATTAACAAATAAACATCTGCATTATAAACCTGACTATTCTTTCGATCTGAGCATGATGAAATTTAGCCACATTTCCCCTCAGTAAGGCAGCATTAAATGCAGGATGTGTGCACAGAAAAACACAAAATGGTACATGCACACACCTGAAATCTCCAAGAGAATAACAGCTTCCCAAAGGGATAAAATGGAGCAAAGGAATCTCTACACTTCCTACTAATTGCCGGTATTTCGTTACCAGGCATCTTCCCAGGCTGACTGACACGGAACACAGGGCAGGACAAAGGGCAGATGGATCACTCATCTCCCTGCTAATTCCAGGGCTGGAGCACAAAGCCTCACTTCAGGCTCGTGCTGAGGACAACTCCAGTCATCCCAGTTGTCATGTAGGTCAGCTGGACAAAGGACTGGGAGAAGCTGTGGGATGTCAGTCACACCCCTGACTTGTTGTCTCTCTGTTACGGCTCCTTTAGCTCATGTTTAGTGTGGCAGTCACTCAGATGGGGCACAAAGGTGACATATTTGTAACACAGAGCAACTTTAAACAGGATTCAGACACGAGATAAAATTGTCAAATTTGATTAAACACCATGGTTCCCTGAAATCTCTTACCTAAGTTCAAAAGTGGCATTCTCTAAATTTTCAAATTGCCATTAAAAAAAGAGCTGACACTAAAATGTATCACAATAGAGTGTCTCCAGTGGGACATTTTTTGGCCTTAGAGGTGTAGCTGTGCAGATTTGACACAGGGACAAAGACCTGGGTAAGAATATACAGAAAACTTACTCAGAGAAGTAATCCATGAACTGCTGAGGATTTTCAGAAGCCAGCAGCAATTGCCTCTGGTGGGACTCAGACATGCAATGACATTTGAAGCCATTCTATAAAGCAAAAATAAATCCTTTGCATGTCTTTGTCTCAGTTTGCAACACAGCTGAAGAAAATATTAAAAATAATGTTTTTATGAGTGAAATTTCTTGAAGGGTCCACAGAAAACACCTCAACTCAGCCTCAGCCTAGTGTGGGGTGGTTGTTCCTCCTGACCAGACAAGCCCTTACAAAAATATCAGCTTGTGAAGTAGTGAAGCTTTTTTTTTTGGCTTGTAGTCAATGGGAAGAGAACAAGATTTGAGATTTCTGAGTAAAAGGGAGAGAGGCACAGAAATAGGTGAAGAATGATAGAATTAAACATCCTCAGGATGCTCTACTTCCCTATGGCACATTAGAGAGGCTATTTATGGAGAATGGAAAACTAAAATGCAATCCTCAAAGATGGGTCAGGGCCAACAGGCTTTCTCCAAAGTGGATGAGGACTTCTCCCACTGGGGATCCCAATAGGATCGTCCCACGACCAGCAACTGGGAACCCACCAGGTCCCACCAATCTGCCCCCAAGAGACTGTGATCCATACAAGAGGCACTGAGGTCCCCCAAAGGAGAATAAGGGTCCTCTCCAGTGCTCCCCCAGAGCGCATCAGGGCTCCCCGTGCCCCCAGAAAAGGAAGCCAGGATGCTCCCTAGAAGGATCACACTCCACAGATGGGATCAGAGCACCCACAAGGAAACTGGGGACATTTCCAAAGGGAACCTGAGCCAGCCCTGTACCCCCCTCACTCCACTGGGAAACAAGGGAACCCACACGAAGGGCATGAGGCCCCACCATTCCTGAGGGAATTGCAGCCCCCTAGAAGGGGATCAGGAACTCCTACAAGGGCAATCGCAGCTCTCCCAATGTCCTCAACAGCATTAGGGACATTTACAAGGGAGATTGACAGGACAAGGGGGAATGGCTTTAAACTGAGAGAGGGTGGGGTTAGGTCGGATATTAGGAAGAAATTCCTCCCTGTGAGGGTGATGAGGCCCTGGCACAGGTTGCCCAGAGGAGCTGTGGATGCCCCATCCTTGGAAGTGTTCAAGGCCAGGCTGGACGGGACTTGGAGCAACCTGGTCTAGTGGAAGGTGTCCCTGCCCATGGCAAGGAGTGGAACGAGATGATCTTTAAAGTCCCTCACAGCCTAAACCATCCTGTGATTCCATGAGATCGGAGCCGCCAGGAGGGCTGGAGGACCCCAACCGAGGGGTATCCCTGTTGTATTCCCAGGAGAACCGCCCCCCGCAAGGGGACTGCGGGTCCCTATTAAGGAGCCGGAGCCGCCCGTGCCACTCACGAAGGAGCGGCGCACCCGCAGTTACCTCATCCCGGCACTGCTTCTGGCACATCTGGCAGTACCAGCGCAGCTTCTGCAGCCCCTTGGACTTGATGCGGTTGGCGATCGCCTTGGGGCTGAGGAAATCCGACTTCCCCATGACGCCGACCCCGATCCGGGCCCTCTCCCTTTCCCTCTGCCGATCCCACCGCCCCGGAAATGGCGGCGGTGCCCTGGAAGCGGATCGCGGCGGGGCGGCGCAGGCGCGGTGCGGGCGCGCTGACCTTCAGCGGGGCTAGTGGGGAGGCGCCGCCGTCCATGTTCGCACCGGGGGCCGCGGTCGTGCCGTTCCAGCCAACAATGTAACCGGGACGGGCTTGTTCGGGCCGCGGTGGGCACGGGGGGTCGTCCGCTGGATGGGAGGCCTCTGAGGGTGAGGGTGACGCTCTCGGCTGTCGGGCGCGGTGGGCACGGGGGGGCTCGTCCCGCTGGTCGGGGAGGCTCTGAAGGGTGAGGGGGTGACGGCCCTCTCGGCTGTGGGGCGCCCCGGGACGGCGGGGTCGCGGCCCTGGGCAGCCCGTGAGGGGCTGTGGGCTCTGGGTGGGGGTGGCAGAGCTGGGACCGGGAGATGAGTGCAGGGATGGAGGATGAGATTCAGGAATGGAGGGTCCGTCCGGCGTGGGTGGGGGCGAGGGGGAGCTCAGCGGGGGTGGGTATTTGGGACAGGCAAGAGTTAAAGGACGGGTCTGTGCACGGCAGGAGACCCAGCTCTGCTCAAGGAATGGTGCAGCCTCCTCCGCTTCGTTTTAGTCGTTTTGAAAAACTAGTTTCGCTATTGGAAGCTTTTTCTTTTTTTTTTTTTTTTTTTTAATTTGCCCTTCCGATGCCCCCGTTTGTCTCCTGTCATTCCCCAAGGCGATGGATAATTAATTAATTAAATCTCCTCCTGTGCTGGGCCCAGGTGAGGCCACACCTCGAGGGCAGTGTCCAGTTCGGGGCCCCTCAGTTCGGGGCGGACATTGAGGTGCTGGAGCGAGTCCAGAGAAGGGCAGTGGAGCTGGGGAAGGGTCTGGAGCACACGTCGGATGAGGAGCAGCCGAGGGAACTGAGGCTGTTTAACCTGGATAAAGGAGTCTCAGGGGTGACCTTATCACTCTTTACAACTCCCTGACAGGAGGGTGCAGCCAGGTGGGGGTTGGTTTCTTCTCCCAGGGAACAAGTGACAGGATGAGAGGACACAGTCTTAACCTGCACCAGGGGAGGCTCAGTTTGGACACTGGGAGGAATTGCTTCACAGAAAGGGTGATTAAACTTTGGAATGGACTGCCCGGGGAGGTGGTGGACTCTCCATCCCTGGAGGTGTTTAAAGAAAGACTGGATGTGGCAGTCAGTGCCATGATCTATTTGACCTGATGTTGTTCAGTCATAGGTTGGGCTTGATGATCTTGGAGGTCTTTTCCAACCTAATTGATTCTGTGATTCTGTGAAATTGTATAGATGGGGGAAGGAGGAAGGTGTGCATACAAACCACAGGTCAGAATGGCTTGTCCCAGCCACAGATGCTTTTTAAGAGACAGAATATCTTGACTTTACAGGTCTGTGAAAGGGACCTGCCCTTGACAGGTGTTGGTTTGCAGGAGAACTAGTGAATTACCCTAATTTCTCCTGCATTCCTTTTTAGGGGCCAAGTCAGGAATATGGCAACGCTAAAAGACAGTAAGTACAGGTTTTGTTTGCTTTTCAGAGAGGGAAAGTGTTGCAGGAAAATCATGTGTTAAAATACAATTTTGATTAGCTTCTCTTGGGTAAATTGACTGATACACCATAACATTGGTATGTGGCCTCCAGCCCTTCTTCTGCTGAAGAAGTGTCCTTCAGAAAAGGCATTGCTTAAGGTGGTTTTGGCACTAATTTAGATGTCATTTCATAGTTTTACTCGAACATATTTTAAAAATAATTTTATCCTATGTGCTAAATCAGATTTTTTCTCACCTTTGAGAATTAATTTAGTTTCTTTTATGCTTATTTCCTTGTGCTTTTATGCAGCATTTGGGGAAAAAAGGTTGGCTGAATGGTTTAGTTTGATAATGGCTTCCGTAAGCCATTGCTCACAGATTTTTATGCAGGGATATTGCCTTGGAATTGTGCTTGTCTGTAGGATAACTTGTTTTGTTTTCTTTTTACATCAGTGTTTTTATGAATCTTATTTTGCCACAGCCTAAAGGGGGAAGGAAATTAACTCTGTGTCTTCATACTACGGGGTCTGCTTTTTGTTTGTTCCTTCCCCTTGTCGTCTGGGAAAGATGACAATATACCTCAAATGATGTGTTTGTGAAACAGGTAGATGTGGAAGCAAAGAGATAGTAAATAGACTTTATGCTGGGCTAAATATTAAATAAATGCTGTATCTAGAGGAAAAAACATCTCTATTATAAAGATGAACTTGTGTTAGCCACATTCCTCCTCTTACTACTTTCTCACTGCAAATACTGAGGGCTTTGGTGAGGTTTGTTTGTGCACTGTTTGTTTATTTATTTTTTTCTTCTTTGAGGAACATGGTGAAATATTTTTGGATGGCTGTTGCTGGCATTTTATTGTTTATTTTTGAGTCGTTATGCCCAGAACAGCCCGTGACCTTCCACTCTTAACTTTGTAGTCACCAGGCGTTTGAAGTCCATCAAGAACATCCAGAAAATCACCAAGTCCATGAAGATGGTTTCTGCAGCCAAATATGCACGAGCTGAGAGGGAGCTGAAGCCTGCAAGGATCTATGGAACAGGAGCTCTGGGTGAGAGAAAGCTCTTGCACTGTGGGATGTGGGAGCAGAAAAGGAGGTTTTCACGGTGGTGATAAAATGCTGAGACTTTTTAACCTTCCAGTAATTTATTTCCAAAAGAATTTTCATCTCTAGGCCACCTTTAGTATTCCATAAAAGTAGTTTATGGAAAGTGGTTCAATTTTAAGAGTTCTAATCTGCAATTCATCATGATTTCCGATTGCTTTTTTAACTTTGTGTGGTGGCGTGGTTGTTTTTATTAGTCATAAAAGCACCACAGCTCAGAACTTCCAGACTGAATCTGTCTGTCTGTTAATGGAATTGTGTCAAATCTCCGTAGCACCTACAGCTACTGCCACACCCTCTTGTGAACCCTTGTGCTGCACTTGGTTCTGGGGCACTGGACTGGCACCGTGAACTTCACTGTGTGATGACATTGATTGTGTGACATGTGGTCAGAGAAGGGGCTGGCTTTGAGTTGTTTCTTGCTCACCTCTGGTCTGATCATGTGCAAATTTGAATAATTGTGAGGGAGGTAAAATTTATCTATCTAAGATTTGCAGTCCCTTTAGAGCTGGTTTTAGTTAGAATAATGCAGAGGTGGTTTTTGAGATTTATTTACTTCTTGGCACCCTTGAAAAACTTGACCATCCTTTTTGGTTTTTCTAGCTCTTTATGAGAAAGCAGAAATAAAGGCACCTGAGGACAAGAAGAAGCATCTCCTTATTGGTGTGTCCTCTGACCGAGGCCTGTGTGGTGCTATCCATACATCCATTGCTAAAACCTTGAAAAATGAGATTACCAACCTCTCAAATGCTGGGAAAGAAGTTATGGTGGTTGGAGTAGGTGACAAGATCAGAGGTCTGCTTCAGAGGTAAAAACTGAAACCATAGAAGGGTTTATTCTGGGGTTTTGATTTTTTTCTGTGGTAGAAGTTTCAAGACTGCTTAGAAAACTGTGTTGGCATTGGCAGGAAATTGCTTTATGGGAACTGTACTAAATTCAAGTTCTTTTAAAAGAAATCTGCAAATATCCTAAAAGGGGTTTAGATCATCTGGATATTTGTGAAACTGCTGCACAGCACTATTATATTTTTGAAATAAATGTCTGGCAACTGGCACTGTTACAAGTGTGTGTTTTAATAAGCTATCATAATTTAACTGAAAAATGGCAAAATGTCTCTCAGACCCTAATTCAAGAAAATATTTAGTTCTGAACATTCCTAATTTACAGTAGTAAGTCAGACTTGCTGCCTTGTTGTACTTTAGAGCATCCACACCTGTTCCAACACAGGTCTGTTGTTGTTGCAGGACACATGCCAACTATTTCCTGCTGACATTCAAAGAAGTGGGACGGAGACCTCCAAGCTTTGGAGATGCCTCAGCCATTGCTTTAGAGCTGTTGAACTCTGGGTATGAGTTCGATGAAGGCTCTGTCATCTACAATCGCTTCAGGTGAGATTGTCCTGAAACTGCACTGGAAAAATATTGGGTCGAAAGCTTTAAACAGCACATTGGCCCAGTGAAGTGATATGAAAACTGACTGTGACTTGTCATCTTCACTTCTTGGTTTTGTTGTGTGTGATGAACTGTTGGTTTCCTTTTTTTTTTTCTAATAGCTGTAGTTGGAATTCCCTTTTGACTTGTGTGGTGGGTGCTGTTATATTTACAGTCAGCGTGTCATTATATCCATGTGGCATCCAAGATCTCTTCGTGAGGATTATCACAGAATTTTGTGGCATTGGAAGACCAGAAGTTGTCTATTCCAGTTTGATTTTAAGCACTCAATTTAGAGTTAGTTGAACTGAAGCCAACTATGCTGTTTTTGGGCAGGTCTGTCATCTCCTACAAGACCGATGAAAAACCAATCTTCTCCTTTGAAACTGTTGCTGGTTCTGGTAAGTAGGGAGCTAGAAACCACCAGTTATGTGCAGTGATTAATCACAGAAAAAGTGCTCTGAACATGGGAATATGGTATTAAAACACCTTAATTTGGTGCACGTATCATATTTTTAACAGATGATTTTATCTTGGCCAAGATCAGTCCAAGGCTGAATTACCAAGGTGCTGCAGGACAGGGAGGTTAAAAAGAAAGGTCATATGAATTCTGCTTTGAAATTCTGTCTCAAGCAAGAATTGTGCATATGCAAATTCTGTCAGTTCCAATATTTTCAGCACTGAACAACCTAAGTTTGGAGTGACTTTGCATCACTCAGTAAAAATACCCCAGAATGTTTCTGCAGCGTTGTATGGGAAGATTAAAAATAATACGGCAATAATGTATTTTATCCTGGCCAGAATCTGACCTTCC
The DNA here is from genome assembly GCF_001715985.3 of Manacus vitellinus. Lineage (NCBI taxonomy): Eukaryota > Metazoa > Chordata > Aves > Passeriformes > Pipridae > Manacus > Manacus vitellinus. Next base: position 2,700,524 of record NW_021940724.1, read on the forward strand.
TAATGTTAAATAGAATTAAAACACATAAAATACTTAGCAAAATTATAAATAGCAGAGAGATTGTGAAAATACACATAATATGTGGAGAAAATCCCACTGTGCTGCCCTAAGTATTGAAACAGCCCAGCCTAGTAGTCTTCCCCATGATAGTGTGTTATTTTGCTGGAAGTAGCTTGGATTTCTCTGAGTCTGCTCTTTCATCATTTGCAGAAAGCCTAAGTATCTACGATGACATTGATGCTGATGTGCTGAGGAACTACCAGGAATTCACACTAGCAAACATCCTCTACTACTCCCTGAAGGAATCCACCACCAGTGAGCAGAGCGCCAGGATGACCGCGATGGACAACGCCAGCAAGAATGCCTGTAAGTCACCCCCTGGCTTTCCCAGGACTTCAGTAGTGCAGCAGGAAAGTACTGCCCTCCCTTTGTGTAATTCCTTGCTTTCAAAATGATAATTCTTAATTCTATTTTGAGTCTTGGTTTTTTGAGCCAGTTCGACTTGGATTCTTTTCTGAATGCATGAACTGTATTTAGTCCCTGGAAAGAGGGATTGCTGTCAGTTACATGAGAAACAAGCCTGGGTAACTGGAAGTGAAATAACAGATCATTTAATAGGAATATAAAATACTAAACTAATCTTGTAATGGCCAGATATTCTTTGTGCTCCTCTCATGTGGCTGCTCTGAGGATTTCCTGAATTTTTATAAACCTGTAACTGCTTGTGAGCCAATGTAATTCGTACTGCACCGATTTAAGGGTGAGGAAATGGAAACAATGGTTAAATACTTTACCACCTGTCATGCAGCAACTTGAGAATATACAAGTATTCCTTGGCAGGGTACTGGTGGCTGAGTGAAGCTGATGTGATGTGCCATTGGGCTACCTGGAACTGTAGGTATGGCTCTCTGCTGACTGCCTTAGCTTGAGAGAAAGGGGTGGTTACTTCTGTGCTTAAAAATAATTGGAAAAAAAAATAGTTGAGAAAAATCTGTCTCCTTTTGCAGAACAACAGTAACTTGAAAGAAATACCAATGGAGTTAATTGACTGTGAAATCTAATTTCAAAGCAAATGATGCATGTTTATGTTACGTTACAATGAGCTATCTCATACCCTGGTATTTACAAGTCTGCCAGCTGTTCTGCAGATGTTTGACTCTGGTGCCTCAAGCCAACTTCTCAGGTTACTAGACTGTCTACAGGTAGTGTTACCTGTAGGGGAAAAATGTCAAGTGCACTAAGCCCCTTGATCATTTGCAAGGGTTTACAAGACTATTTGATATTCTGTTCATACAGCTTCTCTTTATCTGTGTTTGAATACTTATTATGTGTTTAAATTCCAATCCTGATTTTTTCTAGCCGAGATGATTGACAAACTGACCTTGACGTTCAACCGCACCCGTCAAGCCGTCATCACCAAGGAGCTTATTGAGATCATCTCTGGTGCTGCTGCTCTGTGAGTACCTGTGTGGATGGGAAATTGGACCTGTTGCAGTCATGTGGTGCTTGTGTGCCAGAAAATAGGGAGGATTAGGGCACGTAGGTCCTGAAACCAAAGGGAAGGCATTCCATGGCATGGCTCCCAAGCTTTTCAGCTTGCGCAGTGCTACTAACAAGAGCGAAGTTTGGCAGTTTTTTCTGAACAGATAGAGTTAAAAAGCTGGTGAAATAGATCTTCAGCCTCAACACACATCCTTGTCTGGACAGGGTGGGGTTTTCCTCCTTTTTGACTTTCAGTGGATTTCCCCCCTCCTCAGTTCTACCTGAATGTTTCCTGCTTTGCCTGCTCAAACAGCCCAGTAGTGTTGGGTGGGGGAGAGCAACTGAAATGCTTTTGGATAAATCAAGTGTTCAGAAGCTGAGAGTTTGGAGGGTGGGTTTGGAAGGAGGAGGGAATTTCTGGAGTCTTTTGCTTCCAAATGTGTATTTTACTTAAGTTCAATGTTTTGCTTATTTCCCTGAAACTGAAGTTTTGTAGAGGTGTGTGCTGTGGGTTACAAACCGGTGGGTTTAAACCAGGGTTTGTAACTGCATGTAGCTCATATGTGTTACTGCAACAGTTAAAAGTTGGTGCTCTGTATGGAAATACGTGTGTCAATATCCTGTGTGTTTGCAGAATGTCTGGAATATGTATCATGTAGCAGTTACATGCTGTATTGTGCTCCTCACAATACATTTGTGGTCATAAAGCCGTGCATAGTTTTGCCTGAATTTGCATGAGTTGCTTCCTAACCTGCCTGTTCTGTTTTTTCTCGTAACACCATAACCAGGGATTAATCGGAAAAAGCGGTTCAGCCAAACCCAAGAGGTAAAGTTATGACATGGAAACTTCGTTGTGTCTTAAAATTAAGAATTAACACAGAAAATCTGAAGTCAAGTGAGGAAGTCGAAGTTCAGTGGTTTTGGTCAGAAACTTGTCTTCTTGAAGAGCTGAGAAATTGCACATTTCTAGTTTGAATCTGTCTGGATAAAGAGTTCTTAATTTTCACTAATTTTAAGGAAAATATGTCCATAGTAGCATGAACCCACATTTGATATAATTTTCTGTGGGGTTTTTTTTCTGGATTATTTGACTCATTTGCAATTACTGTTTGAATTTTTGTGTAATGCCCTGACCTTATGCAATGACTTAAAAATATCCATATGTAAGATGTTCCTAAAGAGGTTTATGTAGCAAAATGAACATATTACATTCAAAATTTAAAATGGAAGGAAAAATATATTTGTTAAATAGTTTGGGGGAGAGTTAAGGCATATTAATGAGTTGAAGTATTCAAATTGGAGGAGATTAACAGTTTTAAAATACATGAATAAATAAATGAGAGGGTTTTAATTTGCTTCAATTTTCCTTACAGGTGAGGAGGAGCTCTTCTGAGCCTGTGGTTTAACCTGCCTGTGTCTGTGTTAACAAGACTGCTTTGTTAACTTGTGAAGAAGTGGTAAAGCTCCAGAAACCTGTAAATTCTTACAATAAACGAACTCCATGAAACAGATCCTCTTGGTTGTCTGTGGAGCAAATGCTCTTGGTGTCTAAATATCTGGGTTGGACTTCGGTGTGCTCTGAGATTTCAGTTTTAGAAGGTTGTGCTCTACATCTTTTAATGTGTCTGGCATGCAGAACATATAACTGGCTGTTCCTTTGGAAGAGTGGAAGAGATTTCCTGTCTCCACCGTGTGTTTGAATGTGCTGGTTTGTCATTGTAGTGTGGGCTGAAGGAGGAGACTGGAATAACCTCTGCATTGCACAGTTGGAACAGGTCTCTCTCATTGGATACTGTGTTCCTACTATTTCTAGATGGTAATTTTCTAAAATGAACTGATCTGATTAGGTGAATCATTTCAGGGGTTAATTGGAATACACACTGTATATTCATGGTCAGTGTGTGTATAGAAATATATATCTCAGAAGATTGGAGCACCTCTGCTCTGGAGACAGACTGAGAGACTTGGGGTTGTTCAACCTGGAGAAAAAAAAAGGCTCTGAGGGGACCTCAGAGCCTCTTGCAGTGCCTAAGGGGGCTCCAAGAGAGCTGGAGAGGGACTTTGGACAAGGGCCTGGAGGGACAGGACAAGGGGAAATGGCTTTAAATTGACAGAGGGCAGGGTTAGATTTTATACTGGGAAGAAATTCTTGACTGTGAGAGTGATGATGCACTGGCACAGGTTGCCCAGAGAGGCTGGTACTGGTCCCAGGATGGATCCTTAAGGGACACCAGTCGACTGATGCCCTTCAGAACATGGAACTGTTGATCAAACCATGAGCTTCAGGAGTTTGTTCCTGGTCCAGCTCCTGCTCTTCTGGCTGCAGATGTGGGATGTGACTGACACAACAGACTGGGCTCTTCACTGACTGATCAACACGCTACTACTGGTCTAATAAATGAGTTAATTTGTGAACAAATCTACTTCTAATACTACACTGCTATTATTTACAATTTTGTCCTGCACACTGATTAGTTACACACAATTACTGAGTTACAGTTGAGCACTTGTGCTATTTGTATCTACACAATCGCCATTAAGAAGCAGCTCTGCTGCTCCTCATTGCACCTCCCACACCACTCAGTTACTGTTACTTTTGTTTCTGGATCCTTTTTGCCACTATAATATTCATCCTTTCCCATCTTGTTAGTTTGTTTTATTTTTCCCCAGAAACACCTTTTCCTCATTGCTGCCAATTTGGCCACATCTGTTCCCAAACCTGATGTTTCTACTGCCCAGGCAATCTTGGCCTTAAATGTAGTTCTTACATACCTGTCTGCATACAGGTGACCTTGCAAACACCTTTCAAGTGTCTCTGGAGCCCTTCCTTCTCCAGGCTCAACAATCCTAGCTCTCCTAGCCTGTTTCCATAGCAGAGGTGCTCCAGCCCTCGAGGCATCTTTGTTGCCTCCTCTGGACTGAGTCCAACAGGTCCATGTCCTTCCAGTGCTGAGGATCCCAGAACTGGATGCAGGACTGCAGGTGGGGTCAGAGGGCAAAGCAGAGGAGGAGAATCACCTCCCTCGACCTGCTGTCCGGTTATTTAATTAAAGGTTTTCACCAGAATCCTTAGGGTGGAGATGACCTGGAGATCATCGAGTCCAACTGCCCCTGTCAAAGCAGGGTCACCTGGAGCAGGTGACACATCTAGGAACACATCCAGGTGGGTTTGGAATGTCTCCAGAGAGGGAAACTCCACAACGTCCCTGGGCAGCCTGTTCTGATGCTCTGCCACCCTCAATGTGGGGAAATCCTTCCTCATGTTCTGATGGAACTTCTTGTATTTTGGTTCATGGCTATTGCTCCTCCTGGGCACCACTGAGAAGAGTCTGGCACCGACCTCTTGACACCTGACCCTCAGATATTTAGGAGATATGGAGATATTTATATTCATTTATATTATATATTATATCTATTATATATTATATTTATATTCATGTGTTTATGATAAATATATTTTTATATTTATATTCACTTTAGATTAATTATAGATATCACAGAATCAAAGAATGGATTGGTTTGGGAGGGACCTTTAAAGCTCATCCAGTTCCAACCCCCTGCCATGGGCAGGGACATCTTCCACTATCCCAGGTTGCTCCAAGCCCCGTCCAACCTGGTCTTGAACACTTCCAGGGATGGGGCAGCCACAACCTCCCTGGGCAACCTGTGCCAGTGCCTCCCCACCCTCACAGTAAAGACTTTTTTCCTGATGTCCAATATAAACCTTATCTCAGTTTGAAGCCATTCCCCCTTGCCCTGTCACTACATGCTGTGGTAAACTTGTCCCATCTTTCCTGTAAGTTCCCTTAGGGAAGATTAAATTTAGAGCTATCGAGCTATTTATACACTCCCACATTCATATTCTCCCGCCACCGTCTCGCCCCCTCAGCGCCGATTTTCGGGATTCCTCGGAGGCGTTTCCCGGCCGCGGCCCCGCCCCGCTCGATGCGCTCGGCGCTGGAGCGGCGCTGCCTGGCGGGTCGCCAAGATGGCGTCGGCGGCGGCCGCGGAATGGCGGGCGGGTGCGTGAGGGAGCTCCCGCGGCCCCCCGCCCCGGCGGATGTCGAGACCTACTCCCGCTGGCTGCTGCGGTGTCGGGGCGCAGATCTGCCAGCCCTCGCTGGACTCGTGGCAGGTCCTCGGCCTGCGACCTCCTACCGACGTGGCTGCAAGCCGGTACCCTGCAGGGGCTGTGGCGGGTGCCACCGCTAACTGGCGAGACTTCTGTGAGTGCGGGACGGGGCATGGGGATATGGGCAGGGAAGGGGGGAATGCGGCTGGACCACGGCCCCTGGAAGGCACACTGGGTGGCCCTGCTTGAGCGGAGTCCGGACTGAGTGGGCTCCGTGAGCTCCTGCCAGCCCCGGCCATCCCGCCAAGGGAGCAGCGCTGGGGCTGCGGGACAGGACAGGAGCACGGGGGGATTTGGGATTGGGGCAAGGCAGGGGGGCTCGGGATTAGGGCGGTGCTGGGGGACAGGGTAGGACGGCACGGGAAGGTGGGGTTTGGGCAGGACAGGAGAGTGTGGGGTGGTGGGTTTGGGCAGGGTAAGAGAGCACAGGGATGTGGGCTATGGGCAGGGCGGGAGGACACGGGGAGGTGGGATTTAGGCAGGATAGGACCATACGGAGTGGTGGGATTTGGGCAAGGCAGGAGGGCACGGGAAGGTGGGATTTGGGCAGGACAGGAGGATGTGGAGGGGTGGGATTTGGGCAGGGTGGGAGGGTACGGGGAGGTGGTTTTGGGCAGCCCTGGGGCCCGTGGGGAGGGGGTCCTGTGGGGGAAGGCCGTGGGGGAAGGCCGTGGGGTATCGGTGGGGAGGTGAGGGAAGGCAGCTGTGGGGTGTTAGACAGTGCCAAGGGCTGGGGGTGCTTGGCAGGGGAAGGTCAGGGACGTGGGGGCTGTGGAGAATTTAGGAGGGCATGGGGAGCTGGGATTTGGGCAGGTCTGCAGGGAGAGACTGGGGGAAGTTGTCTGTGGCAGGGAGGAGTGGGCCTGGGGGAGATCAGGCTGCAGGGGTATTGCAGGGATCAGGCTGTGGAGCTGTGTAGGGAAGGTGGTCTGTGGGTCAGCAGGTGCGAGATGTGGGTATGGGGGAGATTAGCCTGTGAGTCAGTGCTGAGGGCTGGGGGGAAGATGAAGGGGCTGGCTCTGTGCTGTGGAACAGTGCAGAGGACTGAAAGGATGGGGGGAAGGCCATAGAGCAGTACTGGTACATGGGGTCCTTGCTGCCAGCGAGGGCTGTGGAGCAGTGAGTCTGGGCGTGGGCAAGGAGTTGGGATTGTGGGGCTGGAGTTGGAGGAAAACAAAGCTCAGTGGCAGTGGGTCTGGGCTGTGGGGACATGGGGCTGCTGTCCCTCTCTCTCTGGTTACAGCATGCAGGGTGTTGGGGTGCAGTGTACAGGAGGGGGAGATAGGGTTGTTGTCCCTACTGTTGGGGCTGTAGTGTTCTGGATCTAGAGGGAAGAAGGGGCAACCAGTCCCTTTGCCATGTAGGATATGCACATGGGAGGATATGGTGCTACTGCTGTGTTGTCCTGGCTCATCTTTGGGTCAGGGTCTGTGCCCTGGGGGCAAAGCTGAGGAGGCTGTGGGGGCCCACTGCAGATGGGGATCTGCGTAGGGTTCATGGTTCTGGCACAAAGGGAAGTGCTGAGGCTGGAGAGCACAGGGTTTGGACTCCCTGGTGCATGGGGAGGGAGAGATGTGGCTGGAAAGTCCTATTACTGGGGCTGGAGTGCTCTATGTTGGGAATATGTGTGAAAGGGGGGAGCTTGTGGGGCTGGAGGTGCACCTGTGCAAGGGGAGGTGTGAGGCTGTATGGCTGGGGGTGCACAGGTACTGTGCTGTGTAGGGTCAGGGATGACACAGAGCTGTGGTGCCTGATGTCAGGAATGCACGTGTATGGAAGTGGGCAGGGACTGACATGTGGCAGGGCAGCATGGGGCCAGATACCTGAGGCTGGGGATGTGCCTGTACAGGGGGGAAGTGATGGTACTGTGGCTCTGGGAACTTGTGTATGGGGAATGTGGGAAGGCAGGGATGCACTGAGGTGTTTTTGGGGGAAATGGAGCTGTAGTGCACAGGATGTGGGAGCGTGACAGGGCTGCATGTGGGAGGTGTGGAGTATGTGTGTGCAGAAAGGGAGGGATGGGGCTGGGGATCATTTAGTGCACGTGGCATCATTTAGTGCACGTGGCATGAGGTGTGAATGCCCTCAGGTGGATGTAGTGGAAGAGGTTTGGCTGGGTATGTGGGGGACTGGATTTAGCCAATGCTCTCATTGAGGTTGTAGGGAAGGAGCTGGAAGGGATGGTGGGGGCAGGATGCCCAGGGTTTCACTGGATTTGGGGTGGAAGCGTGGAAGGGATGAGTTTACACCAAGTGGGAGTAGAGAAAGAAGAGAGGTCTGGGAGTTGGTGCGAGGACTGCTGGCTGGGTCACACAGGAGTGTTTGTGGATGGGATGGGAAAGGGACAGTGAGTACCACTGCTGGGTCTGGGAGTGCAACAGAGAGTGCAGTTGTGTGTCCACTGGGGTTTTATGTGTCCTTGCAGAGCAGTGGAGGTATTGAGGGGCTGGATGTCCTGCTGGTACCTGCAGAACATGGGCTGGGGGAGGATGGGATGTCCAGTTGCTTGCTGGGTCAGTAATGCTGCCAGTGGGAATGAGAGGGTGGTAGGGATCTGCTGGGTGTGGGAATACCAGGCTGGGGGTGCTGATGGGTCAGGGAGGGGTTGGGGAGGGAGCAGTCTGTGGGGAGAGGGAGGCTGTCAGGGTCACTGCCAGGTCTGAACAGAGGGAATGTCATGGGGAATGCAGAGCAAGGCTGAGGCTGTCAGTGGGGTTGGAGGGTCACTGGTCTGTGTGTGTGGAGACTTTTGTTACCCTCCATGTGGGGCAGGGAGGGTGTAACATGGCAGTGATGTGTTTGCAGAGATGGGGCTGCCAGTGCTCCTGCTGGATCTGTAAGTACTGAGGGGGAGATGAAGGAGGATCCCTGTAGTGGAGGGATTAGATGAACAAGGGTGCCCTGGAGAGGTGGGCACATGGAGAGACAGGGCTGCTTGTGTCTCCTGTGCCCAGAGGGACGTGTTCCCCCTTCCTTTGGCATCCTGGGGTGCTGTGGGCTGCTGCTGCTCCACATGTCATAGGTGGAGGGGGAACTCCTGTAGAGCCTCTGGGGCAGAGTTTGGAGCTGCTGCAGTTGGGTCTGGCAGTGGGAAAGGTGTTTAGAGCAATCAGGAATTGGAACTGGGATAGATAAATGATTGCTCACCTCAAGTGCTGGCTGAGGAGAAGGTGACTCACTGATGGTGGATTTGGGGCTACCATGGCCACCACCAGTTCTGAGAATGTGCTGGGGGCAGCTGGAGGTTATGAGAGAGGTAACAAGGATATGGCAGCCCTGGAATGCACCAGTGGGAAAGTTTGCCAGCACTTCTGTCCCAGCTGTGGGAGTGTCACACTGTGGGTGGGAGGAGTATCACAGGCATGTTTCTGTGCAAAAGTGAGTTTGGAAAGTGTGTAGAGCCAAGCTTGGTCAGGAGAGGAGCAACCATGGCCTGAACATGCTGCTGCCTGTGGTCACGTTCCTTCTCTGGAGCAGAAGTTTTTGCTGCTCCAGGGATCCCTGGAAAAGCAAAGTGATGAGCTGAGTGTACTGGTACCTGGTCCTGCCTCTGCTTCCGCATTTCAGGAATAATTGAGATCAAGTCTGGCACTGCCAGTGTAACCAAGCTTAGGGGGGACTTAGTAACAGTGCTGCAAACTGTTTGGATTTCAATTCTAGGTTGAATAGGTTTCCTTGTACAAGCTTTCCCCAAATTTGAGAGCACATTAGTCTGGAAATGGTACTGTGCAATATTGACCCGTGTCCCCCAGCAGCACAAATGTAGCTGCTGCACCTCTGTAGTTTGTATCTCAGTCCAAACAGAAATGCTCTGTAAAGTGATTAAAGGAGGCAACAGAGAGGGTTTGGGAGAACTGAGTTATGGGGTGAAAAAGGAGCTCACCTAGGCTTGGTCAGAGCTGTCCTTTGATAGGATCAGTACAGATGTTGAGGAAGATGCTTGTGGAAGAGATGAGTTGTTGGGCAGCATTGCCCCCGAGCTCAGCTGCCTCTGCCACAGGTTCTGCAGTGTTTCTAAGACTGGGAGGGAAAGATGAAGAGATGGTGAAAATGTCACTTTTTCCTTTTGGTGCTTAAGGATTGGAAGTGCATAGAGCTCAGTTGTCACTCTCTTGCTTTGGGTTTGCTTACTGAAAGTGGGGAAAGGCATTTTTTTCCCCCTCTATGAATGGAGAAAAGTACAACAAGTATTACAATCTTTTGTTTGTTGCATTTTTATCCGGGTTTTTTTTTTTGGAGGAGAAGGGAAATATGCTGTTTTCATGCCACTGATGTGGTATTTTTTGTATTACCTCTCTTAAAATGATCCCTGTATTTCTTTCTTTAAAAATGTTTGTAAAAAGACATCTTAATACTCAGTTGACATCTCCCTGCTTTTTTCAGAATTGTTTCCATTTGCTCCTAAAATAAGTTCCTGCGCAAACCCAGCTCTGGATGAATGAGCTGAATTTTGCCATGGTTTTGCATAAGTAGAATTAATTAAATTCCAATTGTAGCATCTTTATTGTCAGTGTGTTATCTCGGAGTCAAACCAGTGGGGTTTGAGTTAGCAGGGTTGTCAGCTGAGGGACATAATCCTTGTGTTCCAAACTGAATGGATTTACTCTGACGTAGCTGAGGCTCTGTGGCATTGCTCTGAGGAGCGTGTCATCGCTGCTCACGTGTTTTCTCAGTTGCAGAAGAAAATGATGGCTCTCCCAGCTGTGTTAGATCTTTGTTCCAGCTGTTACATCCCATTAGGAGAGCTGCATTCAAGATTTTCGTTACTTTTCTGCTGTTGTTTCTTTGCATTTGCAGTAGCTGTGGTTGATGGGAGCTTCTGTGGCTGCAAAAGGGAGGCAAAAGGATTTGCAAAGCGGGTTTTGAGATGGGTTTGATGCCGTGAAATGCTTCTGAATACTCTGTGGGGGGTGGAGGAGAGGGTGAACTTACAGCGAGAAAATCAGGGTTTTCCTCTTATACTACACCATATTATGCTGCTCAAATTTGTGGAAAGCTTGTAAGAGAAAGCCTATTCAATATGCTGTAGGCTTCACACGTGTTTTTTTTATCCTAAAATTTAAGTAAAATATCTGAAAACCAGTGTTGGAGTATGTAATTAAGGTATTGGGTTACAAAACAAAGTATCATGGTATGGTTTCTAAGAGTTCAAATTGTTATCGTTGGGGTTTTTTTAAGCAGAGGTGAAAAGGGAAAAGTTCCCTGTTATGTGCCACTTGGTTTTGCACTTAAGTTCCACGTGGTTTGATAGAGGTGGTGGCAGAGCTGGTGCTTTGGGTTATTTCCTCTGGATTTTCTTGTGTATGTTGGGGTTTTTTATGCTGGCTAGCTGTCCAGTGAAGACAGACCAGTGTCTACTTTGTTTGCTCTGAATTTAGCTGATGCAGCTTGGCAGTGGGGTGGGGGGTTATAGACGTGCAGAACATGTTGTGTTTTACCTCTTAACACATCCAGTGAGGGAGTTTGGTTCCCAGTGCGTTTGTGTGAGTGCAGTTCATGGGGGTGATGAGGAGGGGAGTCATGGTTTATGCCCCCAAAACCTGATTTTTGTATTACATTGCTCTAAAAACCAGCCAGATAGAAGCTACTTCACTTCACTGAGGGCACCTGGGCATATTTAAGCAGCACAGATTTAGATTATCTGCTGCTAAAACTAGATAATTAACTTTTTTGGATCTAGAAGTGGGTTTTCCAATACTCTTTCCTTCAGCTTTCAGTCTTGAGCCTGTGTTTGGATATACTGTGGTTTTATTTTTGTATTTTCTGCTGAAATTTGCTGACAGTGAGGAAATAAAGTTTGAAAGTTGGTCTTTGGCTTCTTATTGCTTGACTACTTTTCTGAAGATTATTTTTATGTAATCATAGAATCACAGAATATTTCGTGTTGGAAGGGACCCATAAGGATCATTGAGTCCAACTTCCTGCTCCTTGCAGGACTAAATACTAATTATATAGGCATATATACATAATATAGATAATATTACTATATTGAGATTAATATTAATAATACAACTGTGCATTTCTACTTAAAGACAGGTTCTGATCTGGTGAGCACAACATTATAACTAGAGGGAAAAATTACAGATCTTGCAAAATGTTTTGCCGAGATAGAACTGGCTCCAAACCTACTCCAGTGTCACTGCACAACCTCCTGTAAAGGAAAACTTTACTTAATTATAGCAAATTTCTTGGGAGAATGCAAACAACAGACCAATATTTTCATTAGTAATTACCACAAGGGAGAGAATTGACCTGGCATTGGCAAAATTTTTATTTCTTTCTAATTAAATGTCAGATTTACCTCATATCTTTTTTTCATTTCTATTCTTTTTTTTTTTCTTTTTTAGTCGTTTCAGTCTTACCACTCTACAATAACAATCTCTATCAAAGTGTTAGATTTTGATGATCAGTTTAAAAGAGCTGATTCCCTCTGCTGGTGCTGAATGACTTGGTAACCAGTATCTACCCCAGGCCCATAACATTTGTTATAACAACTGTACTTCTTTATGTCCTAATAGCCTTAAATGTTGATGTTTTTAAACTAATTAACTTCTTGCTGGCCACTGATAAAGAGGGTGAACATGTTTTTTTGCTTGACATTTATGAGGTTACTGGGAGAAGGAGCAGACTCTGAGCAGCAATAGCAAGAAGATGCTTTTGCCTGACTCGTAACTACATTAATAGCACTGTTTTTCCCACTTAAGTGCACTCAAGTAAGACATCTATACTTATTAAATAACCCACTGTGTATGCTCCTGGCTGTTTTTGTGGATGCTGGATGGAAGCAGTGTGTTGTCTCCCTGAAACAGTTATCCTGGAGTGACTGCTGGGTGTAGATACACATGTAGTTAATGTGTGGCAGGGTTGTGTGATGTGCTGGAGCACAAGGAATCTGTGATAGAGCCTGTAATTAAAATGCCAAGGAGCTCTACCTAATAATTTGCTGGTTAAAATAAAATTTTTTAAAATCTCTTTTATAGCAGCCATGAGGGGGAATGCTGAGCTATTTATAACCCGTGTACACATTGCATGGGTGGTGACTCATTAATTTTTCTCACTATATTTGTTACAGAACTGTAGTTGCTTCCTTTGAGAAACCTGGCATGAAACTAAAAGCTCTTCTACTCTGTGCTTACTCGCTCGTTAAATTTTCACTGATTCATATGAACTTTGGGCCAGGAAGGAGGAGGTGATGGGAGTGAGTTTGACAAAAGGAAATCAGCTGTTCCTGAGACTGAATGAATTTAAGGAAAGTAAGATGGTTCCCACACCCCCTCACAGTGCCTTTGGATGTTTTAAGCACTGGCCAGCTTGTTTGGTGGAGAAATTCTCCTGACTTCTGCAAAAAAAACTAAATTTTAGTAGCTTCAAAAAATTTCTTTTCCCCAGAACCCAAAACCTCACCCGAAGGGGAGTTTAGTGCACCATCCTTGTTGTGTTTGATTTGGTTTTCCTTGTGGGCAGGTAGGTTCATCTGCAGGTGATGGTGAGCAGGGTTGAGGGCTGCATGACTTTCCACCCAAATACTCAGCTCTGCCTGGTACTGGAAGTGGTACTGGACTTCTTTGGGATCTGTTTTCTCACCCAGAGTTCATTCTCATGCTCAGGGAAGCTGACAGTATGGGAGCTGCAGGGGTGTTCCTACAGCTCTCTGGTGAGCTGTTTTGAGACCAAATGGTCTTAATTTAGCTCTGCTGCTGCCACAGCTCTACCAATTATGGAGCACAGTTCCCATTCAGGGACATAGAGCAGCTTGAAAACTTGTGAGAGAGGTATTTTCTTAGTTCCCTGTTTGCAGGGGAAGGAAGAGTTGTAACTGGCTTGATGAGCTATTCCTGTGTCCTTCCACCTCTTCCCAGTCCTGAACAACAGATAGTGTTTAAAGTCTTGTGGTCTAAGGAACAGCAAGAGACTGGAAACCAAAGCTCTGAGGCTGCTTGTGATCTGGCACTGACTTGCTGTGTGACACTGGATTAATTATTTCATTGGGAGCCTTCAGCATCTGAATTTTTAAGCTGATATTTGAAGAATATTGAGATAAGTTCAGTAGGCACAGATTAAACTTTTTTGGGGCACCATTTACCTTCAGAAAAAAGCCTAAAACTGAATGAAACACCAGGAGAGAGTGTGTTACATGTTTGTCAGCATTCCCTTTCATGTGTCTGACTTCTGCTATTGAAGTGATTTTTTTTTAAATTAAACTGGAGAGAGAAGAGGAATGCTAAACTGTTCGAATAAAGTGTAAAACCTTTATTTGATGAATCACCTGGCATTACATTTAATGCATTTTTGTGCTGTGTATATTTCCAATTGATTTTAAATTAAGTTTGATTTTAAATGCAGGTACAGATACAGACCTGAAACTTTTTTCAAACAGTTTTGTCACCAAGGACACTCTGTCTTGAAAAGAAGGGTTAATTGCTCCATATTTTCATCCCTCTGACAGTTGCAGGTTTAAACATTTTTTTTTTTTAACTTTTAATCAGTCTTATGGCTTGGCATTGTCTCTTTGGAGGCAAATGTCAAAGCTGTGGGAAAACTGAATCTTTTTCAGGTTTTATTTTTTGTTACCTTTTGGACCCCCTTTCTAACACATGTAATTGTTTCTTGATAGGGTTGTGAAATATTTCCATGCTTCGGCTACACTTAGTAGTTGCTTCTCTGCCATGTGTTCTTAAAAAGCACTTGTAGGAAGAAGTCCTTTATAGCATTTATCAGTTGCTAGTCACGTCAGTACCCTGTTCTGGAGGTTGAAAAGATCGCGTGCAGATCTAGGAAAAAACCTTTGAAAAGGTTTTTCCCAAGTTTTTCTTTTTACCTGTTTGTCAAACTTGTATCTGTTGAGTCTTGACACCTTTAAAATGATTCAGTAAGTTTACAGGGATCTTCGTAGCCTGAAGAGCATCTAAAAGTGACCACACAAAATTTCTTCTCTGTGTCAATTATATAAATTTAATTGTTAAGGGATAAAGCAGTCTTCTGTTTACCTAATAACTCTATAGGATCTCATAACTCCTCCAGAGGGGTGATATCCTCCTGTAATTATGAGTTATGCAAGTCTCCACATTTCTCTGTCCCTGGAGTGCAGAGGAAACTGGTGTTACACTTGTAACAAATATTACAGAAACACAAACTCCGAGATGGTTCTGGTCATGCAGAGTTCACATTCTAAATACAGACGGGGATAACTTGCTCTGATCTTCCTTTTAGCTGTGGAAAGAATTAAAACACAAGCAACTTGCCCAGAGTCACACAAGAGGCCAGTGTTGGAGAGCTGAGAATCAAGCCCATAATCTGAGTATTATCCTTATCTTCGCTGCGAGACTAAGAAGGGAAATTCTAGAACGAAATTCTTATTCTCTAAATGTACCTGCAGGCGGGAGTTGGCCGGGAGTTTGAATTCATCCAGTGATGTGAGAACCAGCCTGCTCAGCTTCAAGATAAACCAAGAAGAGATTAGGTTAAAGGACAAACAAAAGAGCATCCCCCCCTGTTCTCCAAAGCTGGGGCTCCACAATAGCCATTGTGTTCCTTCAATAGGCACAGGCTGCTTTGCCATAATTACTTTTTAAAGTAAATCGCAGCTTATCATCATGTAGGGATGTAATATCTTCATAAGCCAACTCTGCAGAATTGTAATCATTCAGTATCATTTTATGGAATTAAAAATCATGTTTGGGGTTTAAGGCATCTCTTTTTTTTGTGTGTGTTGCTGTTACTGTGTGAAGTTAGGATGAGACTTGAAGCAGTGCCTTGGCTGCCAAAGCAGAAGGTGTCCAGTTCTCCCTCCGGAGGCCTTCAGAGGGATTTTCCTCTCTCAGGTCAGGGAAACTGGGGTACTTGGAGATCATATGAAATAAAGATCCCAACTACCTGGCAACTAAGGCTTTGCTGTGTGTTTTGTAAGGAAAGGAAGAATTTTTTTGCTGTAGGGTCAAACTTAAGTTGCACCCCAGGAACTTAATCCCTAAAGTTTAGTATAAAATATTGTTTTCTTATCAGACCAGTACTTAATATACCTCTTTTATCCAGGAGGTATATCTAACAAATAGGTGAAGTGGCTCATAGTCTTAAGAAGCCTGTAGTTTTCATCTGGTGGAAAGATACTATATGAAGTATTCTTGTTATCAAGAGATACATGACACCTTTTTTTTTCCCCCTTTGTAAACTACAGTCAGTTCAACAAAATGAGATTTTTTGTTTTCTAGGTTGAAAAATGACATTTGATCTGTTATATACTGATAAAGGGGCGTTTTCTGCATATTAAGGGCTTGTTTTGTTAATTTGAATTTACATTAAGAAATTGAAAACTGTTCTAAGTGGTATTGCACGATGTTAATTGGCTGTTGCCAGGTAAAGCTGCCTGTTGCTGCTCCCTCATTTTTGCTCCATTTGCTCCCTGAGGTGCAGTTCTTTTAATGGTATGATTTGAAACAGAGTCATATGGGTCAAAACCAAACACTTCTGAAAGTAAACCTGGTAGAGCTGTTGGGCAGTAATTTATGTCCCTTACTGGTGTTGAGCCACGGGACTGTAACCTCTAAGCGCAGATCAATTTTTTTAATCTGAATTTTTGCAAAAATGTTGTTCTTCTGCTGGTTTTTTTCGTTCCAGATGGCCGCACAGATCCAATTTTGGATGACGTAGGTGATGCCTTCAAGCTTATGGGGGTTAACCTGCACGAGCTGGAAGATTACATCCACAACATCGAGCCTGTCACTTTTGCACATCAAATCCCTTCGTTTCCCGTCAGCAAGAACAATGTCCTGCAGTTTCCCCAGCCGGGAAGTAAGGATGCAGAGGAGAGGAAGGAGTACATCCCTGATTACCTGCCACCCATTGTCTCCTCTCAAGAAGGTGCGAAATTAATCCTTTGCTTTAAGTTTTGGGCCCTGTGTTTGCTCATTTCTGTGCATCCTCAAGCAGTGGCCCGGGAAGGACCCACGGGGTGTTTCACACACAGGATTGCAAAGCAGGTGGTGGTGCTGTGGCAAGTTCGTGTTCCACTCTTTTGCTTTCCTTCAAGATTACCTCATATCAAAAATTCACCGTGTTAATACCTGTTTCTGTAATGCATTTAAATTTTTTCAGGCGACAGAAACGAATGCTTTGCTTTACCTTTTCTGTGTCAGCCTCCCTCCCACACAAACTGCAAGAGCTTCTGTGATTTGGTAAAGGTAGAAGAAGGAAGGCTGGTGAGACTGGCAGAGCATTCTCTGCTCCTGACAGCTATTTGTTCTTCCTTAGAACAAATTTCACCAAAAAACCCCAAACCAAACAAACAGAAAAAACCTCATTTTCCAGTTAAATTCAGCTTTAAATACGGAAGTAAGAGTTGTTTAGAAGCATTGTATTTGCTCTTAATTCTCTTTGCTAACATTGATTAGGGTTTCATCATCACTGTTCCAGCTGCTCCTTCCCTTTCTTTACCCACAGAAGCAAGGCTTGAGGAAACAGTGAAACCAACTATACTAAGGTTTGAGCTGCAATTTGCCTGAGAATTTTAACTGTGGCAGTGGAAAAAGCAAAACTATTTTCTTTATTTTTCAGCTGCATGACGCTTGATTGCTAATAAGATCTAAAGCTTTAAGAAACATGACCTAGTCTAACTTCCCCTTTGAACAGTGAACAGCACACAACTGTACTTCGTATGGAAATAAATATATGTAAGGTTGTGGATTTCGTAGAAAAAAATTCCAAAAGAATATAATATGTTTTCCAAAAGAGTGTAAAGAACAGGTCCAATCTGCTTAAGGTATTTAATTTATAATTTTGTGGGGACAGAATGGATATCATGCTCCATTATGCATATTATTCTTTTTTAAGAACTAAGGTCTCAAAGTCTGCACATTGAAGTAGGTGTAAAAACTCTGCCCGAAGTAAAGATGAACATAAGTGACAACACCTTGTTGGGTAAGGAAATCCACTGCTGTGCTGCTACAGGGATTGCATGGGGCAGCATTCCAGGGATTTATCGAGCTGTAGGAAGTGTGTGTTCAGGCTTTCAAGCATCCTCTTCATCTGGATGGCTGCAGTTGCTGTGTGCTCCAGTTAGACTAAGTGGAATTGTAGTCAGGAACAGGTATCTGAGGTATAAAGGCTGTCAGGTACAGTGGGTTTAGTGAACAAATTTACTCATTCCAGTAACAATGTGAGGACTTACTCATGCTGGTGAGTATTCTGAGGCTCTGTAGAAGCTTACTGTTCTGTTTCCTTTAGCTACATTTTATAGATCAATAGTCTTTCAGTGTCTCTTGCCTTAATACAACCCAGGAAATGGAACTGCTGTTCAAAACATAAATGTTTCCTTAAATTGTGAAGGAGATCCTAAAGGCTCCCCCATGTGAAGTTTGTTCAGTGGATTGTTTTAAAATCTAATGATGAACTCTCTTAAACCAGGAAGAGGCAAACAAAATATAAATATCATATATGCAGACAACATTTATAAGAGAGGAGTACAAAGGAAGAGGACATTGAGAAGTGAATAGGGATTTTAGCACCCTGTTCTGGCTTCTTTCTTTAGCCTGATTTTTTGGGAGATAAACAAACACCATTCTGTCAGAGAAATCCAGCATCTTTGAAATGTAACGAGTTGCCCAACAGTGTTCCAGTTGGGGTTGTTGTTTTTTTTTTCATACTCTCAAATATGCAAGAAAAGTCAAATCTAGCAAGGCTCAAAGCAGCTGCAGAGAAATATCTGAACATGAGGTGGGAGAGATGAGTGTTCCAGACTCAACCTGGCAATACACTACAAACAAAGAGAGGCTAAAAATTGAAATGGGGACAGTTGTGCTTTTTTTTTTTTGTATATGTGACTTTTTATACTCTTTCTCTTGCAAGTTAGATCCAGGAGTTAGATTTTAGCAGTCCTTATAAATAATGTATGAATCCTCTTAACACCTGAAGCAAGAAGATATTATTTCCAAAGTTGGATGAGAACCAGGAAAACTTCTGATGCCTAAGGCTAGTGTATCAGAGGACGTATAGACACAACTTCAAAAAATGAATACAATATTTTTTTAAATGAAAATTTAAAGCAAGCATTAAATACAACTGCTGAATGCAGATTTGTTGTAGTCGATTTAAAATACAGTTGAGGGCATTTTAATTTTGAATTAAGTGTTTTCTGAAAATGCCGTTTGTATTTTGTGCCCCACTGTTTGTTTTTGAAAGGAGTGAGATGAATCAAGAAACTCTGTTGTTTATGTTTTATTTTATGTTATTCCAAGTAAAATTTTGAAGAAAAACTTACTTTTGCAGGTTAAAGGAATGCATTTGAAAAATAAGAATTGCAGCAGCTGTTTAAACACTTTGCAATACTTCATAGAGTAGGAAGAAAACCATACTGCTGCTCATATTGTGCAGTCCATAACATTTGAGTTGCTTTGAGTAGGCAATAATTAGCAATGAAGGAAGGCTGTGCACATTGGAGTGTGTAAAGTAAATTATTCAGTCACTTAAAGGAATTGTCAGGAAGACTTGTTATGTCCCGTTTTGTATTGAAGCTCAGCTCATGTTGTAAATATTAATTTATTGATAGGATTCAGAAATTACTAGTGCTGATATATTTTAGTAGTAATGTAACCATGACTTTAGTAAGAAAACGCTTTATTTATATCTTGTTAATTTAAAAACCAAACCAAAACAGTGTTCAGTCTGCACCGTGGCCAGTAGGTGTTGCTGCCCTCCTTCCCAAAAGTCCTTTAGTTCTGCACATGTAACCAGCTTCTTATTTCCACTTACTCTGGAACTGGTGGTGGTTCAGAGTATTCAGTCTGCCCAGCAGCCCAAGCAATGCCTTAATTATCTTTGCCAGAGAATCCATAAGAGCAGAAGGTCCTTCCAGTCTAAGAGGAGCCATTTCCTTCACATGTACTCAGTCGTAAGAAATGCTGAAAGAGCTTGGAGTGATTCCTGAAGATGTGGGAAAGGGAGGAAGGCAAATAAGTTTTCAAGATCTATAGTTTCTGTCAGTCAGAAGTTCAGTTCAGTGGTACAAGTTTTGTTCCAAGAAGGCAGAAAATGTTCTTGCTTAAATATGGAGTGCAAGCACTAACCAAATGCTTGCACTGTGAGGATCTGCATATATAATTCTGTATATTATAAAACAATCTGACTCAGTATTGCCATGGAAAATGTTGGGGTTTTAGCAGTATTTTTACAAAGGACACTGAAGGGATAATTTTATGCCAATGTATCATGATGTTTGCTGTCTGCCTATTTTTAATTAGTCTCTTTTTGTTTTTTGAGTTAGTTTAGCACTGTTGTCACTAAAATGTCATGGTAAACTTGTAAGACAGATTAAAAAAGGAGAAAAAAATAAATTAGTTGCAAAACATGATGGTCATGCTTTATTTCTTGTGCTTTAATGCAAGGGAACATACATTTTGCAATAATAAATCAACTTCTTAGAATTTGTTGATTGCATTTGAAGCAAAACAGTACGTGCTGAAACTAGGCCAGCTGAGAAAGCCCAGATACTTTTCCATAGCTAATAATAATCACTATTACATTTTGTGATAATGTTGAGAGCCCTGAGTCCTGATGCCTTAAGAATATGTATCATTTTCCATGATTAAAACAAAGAAAGAGGAGGTATAAATCCTACCTGTGCCGTGGTGACCTTATTTTTAAGCTTCCTGGGATGAATTTCTGCCTGTGCTTGCTGCCTCTTGTTACTACTTCATTTTAAATAATAATAATAATGATTTATGTTTTTTTGAAATAACCACACTGTGTCAACTGCTCTCTTTTTCTGACTTTTTGAAGTCACAGGCAGCCCACCCCTGTTTTTCTGACCAGGAGACTGAAGAAAACATCTTTGTTTTGTGCAATACTGATCATAGCCTGTGGTATTTGTATTAGAGCCTTATTTCTCTCTTACACTGTAACTGTGCTGCAGCACATTAGCAGGATTTGAGGGAGAAGGCATGAGACTCTCTTCACACTACTTTAGATATTTTGTGAGGAAAAGGGGTAGCTGTTAGGGAGTCACACTTCCTCTTCAGTTCCAGCTTCATTTTTTTCTGTCCTCCTATCACTTCACTCTTACTTCCCAGAGGTTCAGCTTCTTTCCCTTAAAGACGATCTGGAAACAAATGTCGTTTTTACCAGGCATGAAATGTTGTTGTCTTTCATTCCTGGTAATGTGGGCTCAAGCACTGCCGTTGTATTTCTGATCATTGAGTCAGGACAAGTTCTTGGCACGGTTTACAAATTCAGATTTATTTGTAGCCTTTTCTGTCAGAGCATTTTATTTCCCTGTCAGATCAAAGCATAAAATTGCTGATCTTCTTACAGTCCTGCCTTTTCCCCTCTTTGCTGTTGATGTGATGTTAGGACCTGTTTCCTACCAAAACCTGATGCTTCCAGCCACCTGGAAGCGTGGAAACCCAGCTGTCAAATTACACATCATCTGAACACATCTCTAGTTTTTTCATGCTGAAAATCACATTCGAATTGATGAGAATTGGGGGGGGTGGTGAAGCAAGGTGCTAATCAAAGCAACAGATTTTGTGTCTAGGATCTACTAGTGCTAGAACTGTAATTGTATAAAGCCTTAAGCATCAGGGTGACATAAAGCATTAGTGTCAAGCTCCAGTGGGAGATAGATCAGATTTTAAAATTGCCACTGCCCCCTCAGTCTCGCAGTGCTTTCTGTGGCTGTGGTCCAGAACTGAATGTAGCAAGTCTTGGATCTCAGACCAATCTCGGTTTAACAAAGCTGATCCTCCTTTGTAAATCAGTGTGTGATGGGCTTTAGAAGGATCCTGGGATATCCACTTTCCCATTTCGGTAACACAGGTCTCGCTGTTGCTGTTTTTAAGCCTTTCTGCCTTTCCCCAGATCTAGTTTAACCTCACAGACCAACTGCTCCTCGTTCCAGCAGCTGCACTGATGATTTAAAAGCAGCAATGATCTTTTCAACAGAGCTTTTCCAGTACACTTGGTTAGGAAACCACCCCTCCTCAACAAACAGGTACTGTGTAGTCACCAGTTTGGAGAGTTAGAGCCCTACCAGACTGTGGAGGTTTTGCTCCTGGCTGCTCACTCTGCCTGGTTGCTGATATTCACAGGCATCCTTTAGCTGTCTTTGCAGTGTGCTCTGAGTTAGACTCTGATTGCTTTTGTGAGAATGAGCCTTCACATCTGCAGCAGCTCAGCAAGGGAGAGGCAACAGGAGAAACGGACAAAATGAGAAAAGCAGCCAAGCTTGAGATGCAGCCAGAAGAAAGGCATTGGGAAAGAGCCAATAGGAGAGGCAGGTTTCAAAGAAGAAAAGGAAAATAGGAGACAGGAACAAAAAAAAAGTGCACAGAAAATGTGCCTGGTTTAAATCTTGCCATTAGACAGAAAAATAACTTTTCTCGAAGGCATGCTGATAAAGCTGTAATTGGGAAGACAACTGTATCTTTACCTTTTCTGAAGAAGTTGTATCATAATCAAAACCATAATTTCCAGTGAAATCCAGCAAGAAAGGATTTAATGAGGAAGTTTTTTTTTTTTAAATGGGAAGTTAAATAGACTTTCACTGAAGAGCTTCATTTAATTTGCAGCACTTGGGGGAAAAAAAAATCAATGTAATGATGTGCCGTAGTAAAACTTTATTCGTGGCAGAAACCAAATCACATAGCTGGGATCCAGAGACTACAGAAACAGAGGAGACACTCTTTTATCTTCTCTAGGAGACTAGTACCTAACTTCTAATAATAATTCATGTCTTTGGGAAAAGAAACCCCTCAACTCTTGCTATTTTTTAAGAAACTTAATGGCAACTGAAAGGGGGGAATGGAGGAAATGGATTAAATGTGTTTGTTTTGATTTTTAGGGGAGGGCTTGTGATAGACTTTCATGGTTTTGTTTGTTGAGGTCTTTTTAAGTGTTATATCCTTTGAAATAAATAAACCAGCTGGAACCTGGCTGTACCTGAAGAAGCAAATCAGAAGATAAGTTTTATAAAGATACTGCCTCCGGTTTCTTTGCAAGTAATAGTGAGGAACTAGTAAAACTAACTAAAAAAATTCAGCATTGTGAAAATGTATTGCTTTAGCTTCTTTAGCTATCTGGCTTTATTTGCTGCATATAGCAAATGAAATGAAGGCAGCATGACTTCAAGGGGATATCGTCCTTCTAAAACCTTCTCACAAAGATTTTTCTGGTTTTCAGACCTGTTTAGATAACTTACAAGTTGTTAGTGATTCTTAAGGATTCAAAAATAAAAACTGCAGAATGCAGAAGTTGACTGATAAAAGCCAGCCTTTTGCAGTAAATTATTTACATAGAATGGGAATGAAAGTCGTGGATCCTTTCGCTGCATTGTGATGTGCAAATTGCAATTTTGGTTAGAATAAAACCGGAGGAGAAAATGGGACTTTGTGATAAAAGGATTCTATTGTCTTGTGTATTTTGAACAGAAATGCTGTCATGATTTTAATTTCCTACTGATCCTTTTTCAGCAAAACTTTTGTCACTTGTCTTGACTCGTCACGTCAGATCAGTTTTTTCCCTTTTCTGACAATGCGTGACTTTGTTTAGCGCCTGCGTCGCTTCCTGCACTGTCTGCTGCTCCTGTGCTCGAGGATTTTATTTCAGCTGGATCATCAGACACCTTTGTGCCTTTGAAAGCATAAGTTTCAAATTAGGTTATCGTCTGATACCTGGGTGTTACTGTTCTCAGGCCTCTCAGACTTTCCCTGGCTGCCCTGAGTATTTTTGGGGACTTAAGGGAGGGAGGGGGAAATGGAAAGTCTGGCCACTGCTTAAAGCAGGAATAAAGAGAAGCACAACTGGCCTATTTTAAGGGCTGACCTTGTAACTTTATTATTTTTCAGTGTTTTCTTCATGCTGGAGCCTTTCCTGTTTTTCTTAATTCAAGTGGTTTTATTTCTTTCTCTGACTTCTGCCACCAAGGATTCTTTAACTTCATGAAAATGTCAGTGATTGCTAACAATTCCTGGCACTTAAAAAACAAATTAAAATTATTTTAGCTACTGGGATCAAAGCCACAAATTTGATTGTTACCCTCCTGCACAGGAGTTTGTGCCAGACTTTCAGAGAAACATCTTATAATTCAAGCAGTCCTTAATTTTGTACTGTATTTGAGAGGATATTTGGGAAGGACATGGAAATAGAACATATTAGGTTGAGACCTCTGATTTTGAGTCATGTGGCCTTAAGTTTCTCCAGCAAGGCAAGCATCTTCCTGCTGCTGATTAGCAGCTGTGACATTTTCATGGACACATGGAATGGTCCACACCTGGAATTCAGGAGCTGGCCCTCCAGGCAGTTGTTCTGAATAACGAAACTGCCCAGAGAAGAGTTACTTGCGGGGTAACTTTTTTCGTTTAAACCCTTCTGAAGTGTCTGAAACATTTCTTTCCTCCTGTGAAAAATACCTGTGCTTGGAGCTGTTTGGGAATAGATATTGCATGGTGTTTATGTGCACATTTTCAAGCCTAACCTTGATCTCAGCATCAGAACAAGCCGTTGTCTAGACAAAGATCACAGGTGGATTACGGGACCCCGTATCTCTCTTGCATTAATCAGGTCAATGACTCATTGCAAACTTCTGCAGACAAGCAATGCGGTAGGGTCCAGGTTAAGACCAAGGAATTCTGCCTCCTAATTTTTAAAATTATGACTAAGAAAGCTCATTTGAATTATTTGTCTTTTGCCACACACAGATAAGCACTATAACTTTACCATACACCTCTTGACTACAGCGTCTTCTTAGAATGGTTGAAGTGGGAAGGGACCTTAGAGATCATCTTCTTCCAGTCTTCACCTTTGGTACATGTTCCTGTTTTCTCCAACTGTCAGCTAAAGGGAATATTAGTGAGTGGGTAAGTCATTAGGAAGGGATAACTTATTTTTGTGTGTAGGCAGTTCCATTTCATTCTGAAAGACTCTGAGAAATGTAAGGTTGGGTGGATAAGAGAGTTCAAATGAGAAGGCATTTGGAGACATGACCCTGGTTCATGTAGCCAGACGCTTGGATAATTAAAGTTCATCTTTAACTGTGTTTCTTTGGAATCTTTCATTTTTGTAATTGCACTCATTAGAAACATTAATGGTTTTCTGATGACTTGACAAGACGGTATTTTAATGTTTTTCTCTAGTTTGGATTCTGCTTCTTTGAACAGCTATGTATGGCATGACTGGGTAAAATGTAACCCTGTGTGCATGTTGTGTATAAATGTGCATTGTTTGGGTCGGTTAAGCAAAGCCTACCAGAGCATACCTGTGTTTTTGAGGAGCAATGTCAAACTTGAGCAGGGCTGGATCTGGCTTGCACTTAGCCCAAGGCTGGAAAACAGTGGGTCTTCAGGTGGTAATGCAGTAAGTCACAAATTTCTCTGGCTTGGTTTGAGATTAATGTTTCAATCATGGTTATAAGCAATGATGCCACGCTGCCAGGGGTGGTATTTTATATGGAGAGATAAATTGAAGTTCAACTCTCTGTGTGTGTGTTTAAAACAGGTCGATAACAACTTAAATGGCCTTTATTCTGGCCACTTTACAATCTGCAACATTAGGCTTAATTTATTTTCTTTGGTGAACTTGTTTGCCCTCTGCATTTGCACTGTTGATGTCTGCTGCTTTCCCATTCCAGAGTTGTGTTAAAGGAAGACTCTGTGTTTCATGTGTATTCCTACCGTTGGGATGGAGCATACTTTTCTTCAAACGTTATGAGCTCTTTTCCCTGAGGGGAGGAGGATGGTACTGATCCTGTGTGTCTGAGAGGTACAGCTTAACAGATTGGCCAAATAATCCATCCTGAATTGGAGAGTGAATAATTTTAATACCCCTTATCTCACATAGATTTTTGTGGATATTCATCTCAGCAAACGAACTTTGCATTTCTAAATATTTAGAGCAGCATGTTCGTTCAGGTACAGCATACTTGAATCTTAATATTCTCCAAGTTTCTCCACGTTTCTCCAGGTTTCTGTGCATGTGGGACTTTGGTTCCAGGCTTATTTAAACAAACATTTAGCACTTGTGTGCGGACAACACTAATTGCGTCTGACAGTCACAACTGGGAATAACATGGAGGAAATAATAGTTCTTGACCAATCGCTAAAACACAGGAAGTCCTGGTGCCATAGGAAGGGAGAGAAACTCACTTTTCATTTCCTTTCGAGCCCAGTGTGTTCAGATTAACTTTAAAGGGAGCTGAGGTGCAGCTCTGAGGATTTAGGCTTCAATGGTGTGGTGCCTTCGTGTGGAGCCCGGCTCAGCAGGCAGTGCGGCACCAGCCAGGGGAGCTCTCACAGCTCAGCTGCTGGGGATCCTATTGCAAATTAAATATGAAACAAGGATGCATTTGGTTTTGCATGGGAAACTTTTAACACAGTCATTCAAGAGGCTTTCTCGGTGTTCTGAGTATTTTAAATCACAATACAGATGGAGGTGGTAGCTCATCTCCGAGCTTTCAGAAATAACTCATTTCTTTTACTGTTTTAAAGAGAATAGTTTTAATTTTCTGTATTACAGGCTTTACATTTTCAATTCAGCAAAGTTTGCTGTTATTCAGTTACCTTTTCTTGGGGGGAGTGTATAAAATATCCTACAAACAAATATTTTCATTGTGCTCAAAACATGTTCATATATGCTCTGGGTTTTTTTTAAGATAAAAGATACAGTTAAAATCACATATCCTTGTACAGGGAAGTTGAGTTGGGATGTCTGGAGGTTTTTTAAGGACCTTTAGAATTACAAGTGAAAATCTATTAAGATTTTAGTGAGATTTAGCCATCCAAATATCCTCCTGTAGCATGAGACCTTAACATTTTTTACCAGAGTCCTTAAAACCATGATATAAAATCACACTGGTTGTGATGAGCTGGAAAAACAATGTTGAATTTTGTTGTTATGGTGTTGCTGTATAACTCACACTTACAAACTAGAGCATGTGAAGGGTTTATCACAACATTGCACTTATTCACATAATTCAGTATTTTTTTAGGACTCTTGGGGAAAGTAAACTTTGTGTGAATTAAAAAGTGATAAGTATCTTAGTGCTGATGTTGCAGGTAACAAGCTTCCCTTAGATGAGCTGATTTTCACGGAGTACAGCTCATGCATAGTATCTATTTAAAATTTAAGATGATTCAGGCTGAAACACTGAATTTGTTCAAAATCTCAGGGTAAACTTCATTTTTACAAAGGGCCCTCATTTTAAGGAGTTTTTCCTTCCCATATATGTGCCTTCAGTGAGCTCACTGGGCTGAGCTCCTTGCAGGTATATTTGGTCCATCTCTGGTGAGGTGAACTCCCATCACATCTCCTAGATCCCACACTATAATGTCACACAGATGGGATGCTGGGCTACAGCCGTGGTCCTAAAAACTAGCCCTGCTGCCTGGTCAAAGGCAAAATGCCCCCACTGGGGCATTTTGGGAATGGGAAGTGAAGAATGTCAGATGAAATTGGAGGTTGAATTTTGGATTATCAATTATCCACATGTCCTGTGTGTGGGATATGTGTCCTGTGCCCTGCCGTGGCAGGCTAAGATTTTCTTGGGTCGCAGGCTCAGCCAAGCAGGGTTGCTGCAGGACTCCTCACAGGAGACATCCAAGGCAATCCAATGAAGCAGGAAACAGTGCTGATGAGGAGGTGATATTTTACGAGAAGCTCGGTCTGCTGTTGAGCCTGGCATATTTCAAATGAGATGAAAAATTAAGTCCTTGCCACTTGTGGTGATTAAAGCCCCGGTGGCTCACTTTTCAAGAGCAGCATGTTAACCCTGCTGGCATGGATCCAGTTGGGTTATAGAGTTCTGCCAGCCTAAATGCCCTGAGCAGTTTCAAATTCGTGGAGGGGAAGCCGCTGGGCGCTGTTCTGTGCCACCAAATAGTCCCCACAGCCTCCCACCACGGGTCCTGCATTTCAGCAGCAATGGAAGTGATGATGAGCTGAGCCCAGGTCCCGTTCCCTGAAAGTATCCAGCAAGCATAGCTTTTTCTCTTTTAAGGGTAAATCCAGCAGTGCATGTGTGTTTCCTAGGTTAGCATGAGACCTGCATGGTAAATAAGTGCAGGGTTGTTATGCTCTCCCAGGACAGGGAGCAGAGCCCATCCTGGTATCAAATCTGTGTTTGCAGAGGAGAGAACCATGTTTGATCCAAAGGTGCTTCCAGCACAGTGAAGAAACTGATACAAATAGAAGTGTTGATTCTTTTTATCTAAATAGTTTTCCTCCTTTCTCAAGTGTATGAGAGCTGCTTTTGTTCATAATACAGAGAATAATTTCCATGTGATATTTTTAGCAGCCAAGGTATAGAAAAGGTGGTGGACTTTCAGAGTGGTTAAATGCAAAGAGCCAAGCAGAGGGACAACTGGTTTTAATCTGCTGTGAGAGAGAGGTGTGGGATGTGGGAAGGTGCTGCTGGCAGTGCCACCAGGAGAATGGATGTTGGGGTTAAATAACTTACAGTAGGATTTCTGTAAAATAGAATCGTTCTTATCAGCCCTGGTGGAACGGCCAAGGCTTGTGCTGCTCTCAGACTCCAGTGTTACACACGTGCTTGTGCTGTGCTGTAGCTTCGGCCTTATCTAAATGGAAAACCCCTTCCAGCTTGAGAACAACTTAGCAACTTTTCAATATCAAAAAGAGCACATTATACACAACACATGTACAAGACTCAAAAGAACATGTATGCTGCCTAAAGTTTTTGGAGCCAGCCTGTGTGTGTGCTAATCTCCTGAGGGTTCATTGCTCCGAGCTTTTATCAGGAGCAAAGGGAGGCAGAGCCAGAGACTTCTGTGCACACTGCCTCTCCATCTGAAAGAACCAGCTCCTTTTTCCTTAGTTCAAGGCAATGCTCCCAGAAGTGTGTGTACATCATTCCTATCAATGCAGTCACAGGACTCTGACTTTCTTTTTAAGTGAAAATAAATGAAAATGTTTCCATTCCCTATTGTTAAGCAGCGGAGGAGGTTTCTGCTACAGTCTCATTGTCTTAGATCTGTTTCTTAGTGCAGCACATCTTTGCATTAAGCTGTTTTTACCTTTTAATGTCATTTAGAAGAGATGAAATTTATTGGTAGTATCTCAGGGGAAAGATTCTAGATGCTGGTTTTCTGAGGAAAAGCTTAGATATGAATTAAAAACCTGGTTGCTTCTGCTTGTCACAAGCTGACTGCAGGTCAAACTCCTCGGAGTTACTGCAGCCTCTACATGTCCAGTTTTGCAGTTTCTTTGCTGCCTTAATTGGTGTAAGTTTTGCCCTCCCAGATGATCTTTTCTGAAAGGGCAGGGAGATGAGGGAACAGGCGAGCTCCAGAGGGAGAGATCCCAGCAATAAGTCGTGTCCACTTAGTATCACATTAACAGGGAGAGAACACACCAGCGATCAGGTAACACCTAAACACTGTTCTCCAGAATTAGGTGACTTTGTTTCCTTACCTGCATTTAGTGTTCCAGCACCCCACAAAGGTCGGGGTTACTTTTTGAACAGCTGCATTAGTGCCATTCTTCCTCTGAATAGTCGTTCGTTTCTTTCTGTAGCGTTAAAAAGGAGCTGTAACCTTGTCATATTAATGAGCCAAAGCTTTGTTAAACCTGGAACCTCTCCTGGTCAGAGGTGGCATGGTACATGAGCATATTTAAGGCAACTCAATTTCTGTAAGAAACAGTGTGTGCAAGGAGAAGTCTTGCTTCCTCATGCAGAGCTGGATTCCTAATTACAATGGAGTTGACGAAGAGTGACATTTGGCAAAAATCCAGAGCAATACTCAGCCTTGTTGCCTCCTGCTGCAGAGTGAGACACCTGAGCTGTCCTGTCATCACACCTGCTGATGTAATATAAAGAAAGTTGTATAAATACAAGTGGAGATTTTAAAGATTTTTTTTTTCCTCCCTCCTTTACTTGAGAGCATATTATTGCTATACTTACCAAGGATTTAAATTTCTTTGGTGTTTGCTCTCTGTATTGAGTTATATCACACCTACCTTCACTGTGCTGATGCAGTATCAAGGCTAAAACTATTTATTCTGCAAACCCAAGTCAATTCTCTCCAGTTTTGGTTTTGCCTTTCATGTATATGTCTCATTTACAGCATACATAGCAAAATATGTGTTCTTTAAATAACAACATGACCTGGTTACATATGGCAAAGGAAATAATACAAAGGAAAGATCTAGACTTTCCCTAATCTGAGTCCACATAGCATCTTATATTGCTATGTGTTATGTGGTTATAAAATGCATGGCACAAGTGGAATATTTAAGTTGGTTTATATATATATATATAAAATATATAAAATAGTAGTAAATTTTTAAAGTTTAGCATCACTAAAAGTCTAGTATTAATATTTATTGCCTTTTAATTAAAACTAATTAAATATGTTCATTTCTAAGTTCACTTCAAATTGCTTCCTAGCTCTTCTCACTATCACTGTGTCTTTTCTCACCCAAAAAAAAAACCAAAACAAAGGAACACATATCCAGAGAGAGGGATTGCTTGCACATCACACACAGGCTCTAGAATGGAAACTTCAGGAGGGAAGCCGAGAGGAGCCAGACTAGCACATGCAAGGAAAATTAAATGTTTCAGGACAATCTGAGCAGTGGGGATCAGATAACTACAGATACAGTGGTGTATCTCCTTGGAGGTTGGATTAGTAGTTACTCTGCAGTAATCTCTAGTAAAGAACAGGAGCTTAGTGTGTGATACACCTGGCACAGTTTGGAGCATGAGGTCCAGAGGTTCACTGCTAGAAATCCTTGGGAGACAAAAAAAGGAGAGACACCACAGTGCAGCCACAAGGTGACTGCTACAGATGCTGGAATTTGAGGGAAGTGGAAAATAACTAAAACACTAATCCACAGTGTTGAGTTGAACCAGAGCCATCAGGGCACACCAAACTGTTGACAATGTCAGCTTGGACTTCTGTATTCAGAGACTACATTTTTTTTCACTCGATTTTCCTTGCTAGATCACCTGAGGAAGAGCAGGAATCCCTGCTGAGAAGCAGAATGCATCAGTCCAGGTGGACTGCCATGTTAAAAGACTATACCAGGCTGCCATCTGAGCAAGGATTTGGGATACCTGAACACCACTGTCAGTTTAAACTGGTTTGCAGATGTCCTTTGTCCCTGCAAAACAAGGGATTTGGTCAGTGTTAGGAGTCTGTTAATGAGACAATTGTACAGAAAATCTATGTTCCACTGTTTTTTCACTTCATTGATCTTCTAGATATCATGGAAAATTAGATATTTTCCTCTTTCCTCTTCAAACTCGATGTTTTCCAAAAAAAAAAACAACCTGTGTTTTGCAAAAACACAGCTGTGGTTTTCCACCACAGTTATCATATCTCATTTGCTGCTTAATGCCAATTCAATAATCATATTGGTTCAGACTTATGCACTGACTGCATCCGTGTTTTAACAGTAATATTTTACAAATCACTGCAGAAGTGCGTGGGCTGCACACCATTTTCAGAGGAATTTCCAGCTTGAAAGTGTGGTGTACTTTATATTAGCTAGAAAATCCCGAGGTGTAAAAGCCCAAAAGGTCTGTATCACTCTTCTCCCTTCAGATACCACACGTGCAAAAATTTTACAGCATCGTTCCAAGCCTCAAGTTGAGAGAAGTTATGACTTAAGGCTATTGGACATGTAGTTTTCAGACAGCTGCAAGTTCTGCTATTTTTAAACACTTCTTCACATGCAACAAAAGCTCTAGTTATTATGCACAATAATATATTCAATAAACTTTGATTTAAAACATTTTTTATATTTTAGCTGCGTTTTGCTCATAAGAAAAGGAGCATGGAAGGAAATATTACATGAACTCAAATACCTGAAGTCTTACAGCAACTTTCTCACAGAAATTCAGCTCCCAAGTGGAATCCAGACATAAGATGTTGTATTTCTAATAGATACAGTTGGTTTTGGGTATTTTCCCCCTGAGAAATACAAATGTTTGAGGCATGATTTAAAATGGAAATAACCTCGTAGCCTTCACCGTGGTGTCACTGTGTAATCTGCTATAGTTAAACCATTCAGGGAGATAAAATAGGTTCAGTGCAGCTATCAGACAGGATCTCACAGTCTTTCTATTTAAATGTGCTTCAGTCTTAATGCAAAGGGAGCACATATTTATATGCCTGTGATGTTACTGAAAGGGACTAAAGAGTCTAAATACTGTTGGTGCTCAGTGAGTTTTGGTTTCTCTGTTAACCCATGTTTTTGCAAACCTCATATACTCTTTCCCCCATCTCAACTATTACATGTATTACTTTGCTAAACTGGCATGTTTAGGGATGGGGTTTTTTTCCTCCCTTTAAGTTCAGTTTTTCCAGCATTTTAATTTTTCCTAAGCCCCTTCAAATTTGTATGCCATTCTCCCAGCTGGAAGTGGAGTCTGATTTTTACAAACAGCTCTATGCTGTTTCTATGCAGTGTTGTGGATCTCCGAATTGTAAGACTGACCTAAATGCTAAATACCAAGACTGTCAAATGTGCTCCACCTTTTCTCTGCCCGTGCCTCTTATTAGTAGTTCTCACTCCTAAGTATTCCATGCTTCTCTACCTAATTAACAAGTTTTTTAAAATGCATTAAATATGTTTTTCCTGCATGCCAAGCAGCTTACATTGTTTTAAGCATAAGAGTTTATTTATGCATCTGTTTCTCAGAGCTGTCCTTCTCTGTAAACGTTTGTGCCACACATTTAGTGTTAACACTTTCTGACAAGTTCCATTCAGTGGGATCACCCTTGTTTTTGGAATATGCCACAATAAGAGAATGCCTGAATTATGTTATTTTGGTTCCTTCCTAGCCAGCTCTTTCCAGTTCTTCATTACCACTTTTCTGCATTCTTTTCAGCATGTTTAATTTTTTTTGTCCAAGACTTTTCAAGTAAGATTCTGTGATACTGTCAGATGTCGAACTTTAAAGCTTCTATTATAGTTTCCAGTTATCTATTATTTTTGTAGTTCTTTCAGAAGAATCTGAAAATTGATCAAGTTATCTTTTTTTTCCCTGTCTAATCTTGTAGTGGTTTTTTTTTCCTTAATACATCCTAATTCTGTTGTGGGTGAAAGTGGTAGTTGTTCAGGTCATTCTTTTGAAGTGTGCTTATATTCTGGACTTACTGATAATATTAATTAGATACATGTAATAACAAGCAGCTTTAGTAATTAGTGAACTCCTGATAGAGACAGCACAATAGTTTGAGACATGAATTGTCTCAAGCAGCAAGACAAAATGATCCAAATGCTCTTCATTTCAGTGTCTAAGCAATGTTTCCTGTTATGTACATATTTCTCAGGTTTGGGATACAGACTGTGTGGTACCAACTGGCTGTTCATAATTCTGGAACTTGGCAGTGAGGGTTAAAAACTGAGGCTACTCAGGATGAAAAAAAGGCAAAGCGAAAATACAGTATGATGGGTTTCCATCACTGAACAAGCTTTTCTTTTCTGCAATTTTTATTGCAGAAATGTGAAGTTATTATTAAGTGAGCAAAAGCAGCCGAAAATGGAAGCTGTTCAAGAAGTTCCAAAAAGTCAGCATAAAGTGCAGAGACAGAGAGAGGCTTTAAGTGTTTGCAGTTTGTATTTCCATCCCTGTTCTCCATCCTGGAAGCTTGCCCTGGGTTCGTACTGTGGACCAGGTGCACGTGGTAGCTGACACAGGGATGTGGCTGTAACCCGTGGCTGCCCTTACAGGGAAATATTTTTCTCTTAGAGTTTTTGCTAAAGAATAAAAACCAAATAATTTTCAGTCTTTTCTCACTGGAGTTTAACTTTATTTCCCTAGTTTGTGTTTCTCTGAAAAGGCAAAAAGGTTTTCCTTGCGGAGCTGGACAGTGTAGGAGTCTTTGTTAGTTTTTCTGGCTGGTTTTACATCCAAACTCGACAGCTGCTGTGGCCCAGATTTCTTAGAGGTTTAAATGTTTACATCTCCTTAACATGAAAAAAGTTTTGATATGTATGTTGACACTGTTGCATCAGTGCTAACTGCATTTTTTTTTTCCATCAAATAACAGATTTACTATTATATCCAATTATTTCCCCCCATTAAACCTGCTTATCTTGGCTTACATACCCCTTATCCTAATTTTCAGTAAGAGTCATCAGTTTCTTTAGAGGTGAAGCCTGGTGTGATATAATGAGGGTACGAGGACTAGAAATAACAAGGAAGAATGACTGAAAATGCTTAAAGTTCAGTTTTACTGGGAATAAAATGTTAGGGCAGCAGATAGTTTTATTGTCTGGGTTTTTGTAATGAACAGCTGGCTTAATTTTTATAACAAACTTTTGTCCAGGTGGGTAAAAGGACAGCAGAATGTGAACATTTTTCCAGTGGAGCAGGATTTTAATCACTTCAATCAGATCCATACAATGAGCTTTCTGAAGCTCTGGTAGTGAGAATGCAGAAAGCTGGATGTGGCCAGCAAAGGTTGGTTTGACAAGCAGTGCTCAGGATCTTCCTGGGCATCTTCTCTTGCTGCTTTCACAGCGCTGAGCAGTGTGTTGTTAACAGTGTTTGTTACTGTTGTGTGTGAATCTAAAAGAACAAGTATAATATTAAGGTACCAAAAAGGTAAGATGTTCCCTCTAAGTGTCTCTTAGCAAAGTTCCCACAGTCACATTTAGCTTCCCCTCTTCAAGTTACTTCTTTGTATTTTTGGTGATTCTTCTCTGTTTTCTCAACTTTCAGATTTTGTTCTGAAGCTTTTGGAAATCTTTCAGAGGAGAGTGATGCAGTTTGGATTTGTTTGATAACCATCACTGTTTGGCAAGAGACTTCTACCTACATGCAAATTATTTACGCTCTGAAAAGAGCGTTTTTTGAGTTACATTTTTTCCTGAGTTTAGCTAACAATTTAATTTGAAAATAATATGCTCCTCTTGTTCCTTTTCATTAGATGTCCTATTGTAGGTTTGAGTTTTTTTGGAGGGAGGAGAGGTGAGATTTCAGTACATTTCAATAATTTTCAAATCCTCCAATTTATAGCATCTCCTTGTGCTAAAATTGTATTCATAGAGAAAACTTTATTTCCCTTATTGACCAAAGTTTAAATGTGCTGACTCCATTAACTTTTACAGGAGTAATCCATGGGTAAAAGGTTCTCCATGTAGTGCTTAGTTAGTGATACACTGTTTTAGAAGATGTTTCTAGAATTTCTTTACTGAATTTTAATTTAAAAAGTCTGTCTGTAAGGTCAAATCTAACATTCTATCACTGATTTTCATTTTGTAGAAAATGCAACTGTAAAGAAATAGTTTGAGGCAATACATAAATCTATGGTAAAAGCATACATTTCCTCTTGGAAAAAAAATCTGCTTTGCATATTTAAACCTGAATTCACCACCAT
The DNA here is from genome assembly GCF_001715985.3 of Manacus vitellinus. Taxonomy (NCBI): domain Eukaryota; kingdom Metazoa; phylum Chordata; class Aves; order Passeriformes; family Pipridae; genus Manacus; species Manacus vitellinus. Next base: position 2,735,468 of record NW_021940724.1, read on the forward strand.
AATAAATATTAATTACAAAAGCTGCAACTGTACATTCCAGCTATTGGGATAGCTTAGCACACGGAAATGAAGGCATTCTTCCTCATTTTCATTGAGCAGAGAGCTAAATATGCTGACCAAATTCTAAAGAAACACTTTTAGGGCAGGAGGCAAGATTTCTGTGATTTGGGGAAGGCTGATTTGTAAAGTGCCTGTTGAGTGCTGTGAAATCTGTGCCTTAGATATAATAAAGTGAGTGGGGCACATGGGGGAAGGTGGGTTTGCACTCTCCAGTTTTAGCTTTCTTTGACATCTGCACATCCACTCTGCCTTTCCATAGGAATCCATGGACAGATTGCTTCCTAGTAAAATATGGTTTCAGGGTTTTTGTCCCTGATTTAACAAAAAAAAAGGAAAAAAAAAGTGTGTTTGTTGAGGGGAAAAAAGAAAAAACTTGCTCCTGAAATGGGCTTACTGGTTCTATAAACAAATGGAATTTTCACAGGCAGTTTTCCAGTTTGTACGGGCAGCACTGATCATTTGGAGGGTGCCAGGCACTCCTGCCTCCCATTTCCTCCCTTCTGACAGCTCCAGCCTTCCTTTTCTCCTAACTGTAGTGAGTGGCAGCAGATATTGGGGAAGGGAGAGAGAGCTGGAAACCTGGTGTCTTCTGAGATGAGTCTCAGAGATCAGAGGAAACTCTGGAAATTTACTGGCACTTAAACCCCAGGTGTCAAATTAACTTGGGTGCCTGATGTGTCCCTCTGTGGCATCTGAATTGAGAATTCCTGAAAATCTGGAATTCCAGATGAGTGAACAGGTAGATCTTCAGTAAGTTAGGGATGTATAGATTCATGTTCTCTTTGATTTTTTGTTTGCTGTTTTGATTCCACTAACCTGTTTCAAATCTCTGTAGGTAAAGCAGGTGGTCTGATCTTCCCATTTTTAGCTTAAAAAAATCCTCAATTTAACACTTAGAGGAAGAAAATGCTTTTTACCTTCATTGCTTGCTGGATCTCTAGCATTTTGCACACTGAACTGTCAAAGCTCTCACAATTCTTCATTATTGTGATTATTCAGAAGACTGTGCAATCATCTCCCAAGTTTTGTTTGCAAGGAGATGAGCTTATTCCAGGGAATTTTTGTGAATCGCAGCATGTTGGATTTTCTTAGAAATGCACACTGAATTTAAAAGTCTTCCTTTGGGGAATTAGAAGGAATAACTTAATGCAGTTAATCACTCCTGGCACTACCTCTCTAAAACAACTGCAAGGCAATGGATTGAGATTTTAGATTGTACAACTGTCCTGCAAAATTAACATTCCTTTTAGAAAACCAAAACCAAGGCACCTACAAGCAGGATATTGCTTTAAGGCTACAGATTTAAACAGGCTGCTAGTGGACCTTTAGGGTCCAACAGTAGCAGTAAATCTTCCATCATTTGCATTGTATTTTAAGTAAGCAAATTCCTAAACGTTTTTGTCTAGCTTGAACTCATGGTAATATTACACATCCTTGATATTGCATTATTAATATGTGCTTTTTTATTGTTGTTATTGCACTGATGTGGCTTAAAGCAATTTTATCACCTCCATTTAACCTTTGGTGTGCATTACTGTAAGTATATATATTGATATATAAGTATATATACATATACTGTAAGTATATATACTTATATATATACACCCTAGTATATATACTTATATATAATTAAATATATGGAGTGAGTGGGGGCTCACCTGCTGTGATCTGTGCAGGGTCTCTCTTGAGGGGGGAAGGTAGATTTGTAAAAATGAGGCTCACAACACAGATTTGAAAGTGAAGCAGTGTGTGAGGACGGGTGCCTGACTCCTCATCAAGACACACATTTGGTCTCAGCCCTTTCTACACTGCTGTGTTTAAGCAACTAATTTTTCAACACAGTTAAACAAAATATTCCAGCCTTGCTGACATAAAACAGAGGCCACAGGGAGGTAGAGCTGGGTGGAGAAAGCCCAGGGTTTGTCACAGCGTGTGGTAAATAAAAAGGCTGTCAGGGTTGAAAAGAACTCATATATTTCTTTGAAATTATAGCAGCACTTTTGGTACTCTGAGCCCTGAAGGTTTATACTGAGTTTTAGCACCCTGATTTCAAGCCTTCGTGCTCAGTAAATATTGTGGAAATCGGTGTTTGTATCAAAGGCTGAGCGAACATCCCGCTCTCGTCCTCCAGCATCTCCAGCTAGATGAGTGTCTGATGGTTTACCACCTCTCAGGAGGCTTGTGAGGTGATGGAAAAGTTGCTGTGATCTTCAGGATGTGCAAAAAAACCCCACCTCAGGACTGCCAGCCTGCGTTTGTGTTTTACGCTGTTGTTCTCTGTCATTTGAAACCACTTAAATTTAAGATTTCTCAAGAACGGGGGAGTTTTTTTGAATTCCTGCTTTTAAAATGAAAGCAGGAAGATCCCCCAGTTTTATAAAAGGTATCACTGAGGTAGAAAGATGTGACTTTTAGCTGAGTCTGTGTTGGCCTCTCGCTCCTCTGAGTACCGAGGGAACGCAGAGTCTGCAGGGAAGAGGAGCCGAGTTTCAGGGAGCTGCTGGTAGGAAATAGACTTCTACAATTCATGGCCATTTTGGCATCGTGGGCTTCCTGCAGCTGTAAAATTATCTAAATTCTATGGCTACAATCTAATCTGAAATATCTACGTGCTTGTGGCTGCAGGTTTTTTTCGGGTGATAAACCATTTGCCGGTTAATCATTAGAGCTATTGAATAGCTCGTGAATTGGGGGAAAAGGCAAGGCTTAGGCTTTCAAAACTGTGGTTCACTTGTGTTAGTGGAAATTCTTAAAACTTTGGTCAAAAGGAAAAAAAAAACACATTAAAGTGGAAGCAAATAGCTCTTTTCTCTTTTTATTGTCCCGGATTAAGGTAGGAAAGCCGAGGGGTGATTTAAGAATAAAACAACTGTGTTTTCTTAAGAAAAAGGGAGCAGTGAGGGAGCTGCCAGGAATTTCTATGCTACACTTTTCAGTTGTGCTTAGATCCTTTGCCTCCCGTTTCTGTTTCCCCTTTCCCTTTTCCACTTGGCCATCTGAAACTGGAATTTTGAAAAATATCACTCCATCTCCCCTCGGTGCTTGGATGGCATTTAGTTTGCTGGTTTGTTGTCAGGAACCAGACAGCAATATTTTGGGATGTAGTTACCATCCAGAAAAAATTCCTATTGAAATGTATCGAATAATGAAACCAATTTTTTTAATTTGCTTTAGATTATTTTGAAGCCTGTTTGCTTTCAAAGGTGTTTTCAGTATCACACAGTTGTATCTGTCAGAATGCAAAAGCAACCTAAATTGAATCTTGGGAACAGCAGTGCTTTACTACAGTTCCTAAACAATTTAGTCTTTGGGAATATCCTTGTTAGATGGATCTTGTGAGTGAGACAGAAGTGATTCAGACCAAAGATGTTGCTTTTTGAACGTCTTTGAAATACGACTGTCTTCGAAATTATTAGTTGCAATATCCTTCTAAAACCCTCGCTGAATGCAGCGCTGCACTGGATATTTGACACAGTCATCCTGCAGAAAGTTGGCTTAATTGGTTTTTGTGAAGTGCCTAATTTTAGGTAGAAACGATCCCGAAATAGCGATGCCTGGTTGTGTGTCCTGGGTGGTGTTGGGATCACTAATCCCGCACTATTTCGATGCCTCGGCAGAGGGCACTGTTGGAGCATTAAAGGCGCTTGAAAGGCTCATCTCCAGCTTTTCTTGATTTTTTTTTTTTTTGGAAAGTGTTTAATGTTCTCCATGTAATTAAATTCAGTTCCCTGTATAATTAGCAATGGAGCCTTATTCTTTGTGCCACTGCTGTGGATAGTATTATTTTTGTCTCTATTTGCCTTCAGTCAATGCAAAATATTGTTGCCTATCAAAAAGGTAGAAAGTTTTATTGCTGTCTCTCAAAACTAAGTGATATTTAAAGGTGGAAATAGAAAATTGTGGAGTTAGTTTCATTTAGTTGCTGAGAGTAAATTGGAAACCTCTAAAATTCCTGCTCTTGGCTCAGGAAGGAGCAGAGTAAATGTACCATAATAATTTTACCTTTGTATCCGAATGTGTATTACGGTATTTTTGAATTGTCAGTACTTGCAGGTTGTTAAAAATATATGTGAAAGCATATAATATTTAGTTATGTGTGAAACCTATTGATTTTATTTGGCAGATTTTTTTTTCCTCTTTTATTTGTTTTCCTCTATCTTTACAAGAACTTGTCCTGCATTGGTGCTGTTTAGCATATTGAAATATTAATTAGAGTGATCAGCCATGGTTATTTTTTATTAATTGCAAACGCAAAGTAATTACTATGACCTAGAAATAGTTTCCTTGTCCAAATTCCTGTAAACACCCTATTTTTTTTATAATCTATGATGACCAGCTACAAAACATTGTGTTACAAAGAAATAATTTTCTGAGATACTGGAGGACTTAACGCTGACGTTACATTAGAATGCTCCTACTGCTTGTAAAGGGAAGGTAGTTGGAAGATGGAGGTCTATTAATATTCTGATGTGTTTGGCTCTTAAATTGGCAAATACATGGAGAATTAATTACAAAAAGCATGTTGTAGTTTTCTTTCAGGAAGTGCCTCTTTGTCCGTAACTGGTTGAGTTACACGAACAACCTGGAGAAGTTTGCGTTAGAGATCGAGGGATACGCTCTGCCGCCGACTGGCAGGATCCTCCTGCCTTCATTTCAGAATCAACCACACAAGACATCTTTTCCAAAAATCTCTGTTGCCTTAGAAATAGTGGGGAATATTTTTTTTTTCCCCCTAGTAGAAAATGTTAATTAAGTTATCGGCAGCCGAGCGCAGGCGGATTGTGAGGAAAGGAGCACCAAAGAGTTTGAAATGAAAGCCTTCGGTGCAGATCCCTATGGCTCTTTGCTTCCACGGGAAATCCCAGGGTTGGAGCCTGATCCTGACCTTGCTCCTGCTGTGGACCCTGAGCCTTGGTGGTGGTGCAGTGTCCGTCGGGACAGAGCCGGCAGTCCCGGGTCTGTGGCAGGGTCTGTCCCTGCCCGCAGCAGGGTGGGTTCATGTCTCAAGGCCAAGCCGCTGTCTGCAGCCACCGCTGGGATTGCGGCTGGAAACAGCAACTTGAAATAACAAAGGGAAAAGTTGGTTGGGTTCCTTCTTAGCACAGCTTTGACTTTCAAAAACAGAGGCAATTGCCTCCAAGTAAAAAGCTACTCAGTAATATTGCCGCGCAGCCCATCTGTGTCGTATATTTTCTAAGGGGATTAATACAGTGCCCAAGAAGACTCTAATTAAATATACATATTTGTTTTTTAAAGCTTTCATGTGGGTTCTTATTTATTAGTGTCTCTTTACATCAGCTTGGTAGGGTAATACTCAGGCAAATTCCTGTTTTGTCTGAAGCATTAATACTGATGTTCTGCTCCTGTATCATCCCTGTAGCTGTTATCTGTTGTATGTTTTCCCCACGAGAGGCTATCGCAGGTTTTTAGTCCAGACTGTTTGTATTCGACAAGGTCAAGATAAGTTTTATCTCTATAGATAAGTCAAGTGCATTAGGATCGATACAGTTACAGTAAAATACATTGGCAATATTTATTGCCAAGATCCTAATGAATTTTTAAAGCTTGGAAGACTCTCTTAGTGGGGTGAGGATGCCCTAAATGGTTGTTTGTGAAAGGACCTGTGCAATTATACAGTTAGGTACTTTTTGAAAATAAAATTTGTACAACTTTATGTTTTTTGACAGGATGGAGAAAGCTCCACCTCCCCCAAATCCCAACAGATTCTTAGGACACAGTCAAAATAAGTATTTATTTTCCATTCACTTGGATGTCTGTTTAGGGATTTATGAGGCTTATCCACAAGTTACCTGTTATGATTATAAAATTGCTCTATTTTTAGTACACTAACAGTTGGGGTTTTTTAATTTTACCTTCTGTTTTTTATTGACAAGATAATTGTCTTTGTTTTGGCTTTGACAGAGTGGCTTTGGCCAGTTTCATTCGTGATATAAATTTCCCTAGGTACATATTTATGCAGTTAAATCAATAAGTATTTCATAATCTCTCTAAATACTTATGTAACTTAATAATTCCAGCTATTATGATGCATCTACTTAAATGTGTATTTTATGTAGGGCCATTTAAAAATGCAAATTATAGGGATTATTTTCCTTCAGGCTTTGTATTTTTCTGTTGCATCAGATAGAGAGTAAGAAAATTAACCCACAAAAAATCCTGCTAAAGTAATAATGAAGATCTGCCGTCTATCTGGTAAAGATAATTTGTTGATAAGACCCCATGGCTCGCTTGAACTCGTTTTGCTTTCTCTGTTTTCTGCAGTTGATCTTTTAAGCCACACGACACAGCCATGCTAAGGCCTAAGTTAAGCAGAAAGTTTTCACCTTTGCCACAGTCACCTACTTCTGGGTCTTTTATTAATTTGTCATCTTTTGTAGGTCTGTTTTCTACCCCTCCTGGCTCCAGAGCACCCGAAGATTGCGTCTTTACATTGTTAATACTTTGAAATTCAAAATCGGGATGATAATACTGTGTTGGGGAGCTGCTGTGTAGCTTCTCCTCGTCTTTACCACGGAGGTTTGATACCTGACACTTTTAATTTAATTTAATTAGGGAGGCAGAACCCCATCTTGGTGTTCATTAAGGGGATTATTCATCAAAGTTATTGCTTCCTTGATGGAGAATAACAATATCACTCGCAATGGCTGCTGTTGCTCTCATAACTGTATTACTTTCTACCATTTTTCTCTCCAGGGCTTTGTACTTAGTCTCTTTATTTGAAAATTTTAAATTGAGGGAAGCGTAAACTTCTGGTATAGCAAATTCACCAGGGTCACATTTATTTTAGTGTAGTAGCTTTATGTCATGTAAATGCTTCGTGGAATTATTTTTTTTTCTGCTTTTTATTGGTTCTCTGCGCTGTCTTTAAATATTTGTATTTCTTTCAAGCTCAGCTGCACTTCGGCTCGGGGCCTGAGGTTTCTGGCTGCCTGTTTGCTGATGTAGCTGAACTCTGCCGTGCCGAAATCCTGCAGAGATCACTGTAGGGAGGGAGCCTCTCTGGAGCAGGGAGTCACCATGGGCTTTGCTGGAACAGAGTGGAAATCTAATGTAAAATTAATAAGGGGAGGGTGGGGGAGAGCAGACTGTTTGCAAAAGTTATCTTTTGTAACGCAGCCCTAATCAAATATTCAGAAAATGGCAACTTTAAAAAATAGAACGATTGTCCTTTTAAAACATGACTAGTTTGGTTAATTTACCCCCAAGTATCCGGTGTCTGTGACTCTGAAAAACCCTTATCTACTAAGGGGGGAAAAAAGAGCATTGCAGAAAAGGTGACAAGTTTTCACCTCTTTCCTCAGAGAACATTTTAATTCCACTTTAATCAGCCTGCCAATAAAAGAGTACTTGGCTTTCAAGGGGAAACAAATCAAAATATGCATTTATCAGTCACGAGGCAGAATTCAATCGCTCACAACTGATGAACTCCAAAAGGAATGAAACTAGTACTATCATGCTGCCTTGGTGGTTTGCTTTGTACTATCAAAGAACTGGTACTATCTTTTCCTGCCACATCCACTGTTTGTCTGTCATCCCTAATTATGGCCTTTCAAAAGCAACGCTTCATAATTGCTGTTAATGATTAAAATAAAAAAAAAAATTTCGCATCTAGATAACCAAACTAGTGTTCTGCAGTGTGCAGATTTGTGTGTTCTGCAGCTGCCAAAATAACTTAAAAATAATGCAAAAAAAAAAAAATTAGCCAAGAGATGAAACAGAGGAAAGAGAAAGAGGTTGCCAAGTGGTGCTGTCAGCTTTATCGTACAGGGCTCCTGCAAAGGCACGTCACAGGCCTGTCTTATTAAAATAAAACTTTATTTTCCACTAGGAGAGGAGACTCGAGGTTCACGTTGCGCTGCACAGGTGGGCTCTCATTTCAGACTCCTCTCTGCCGCTCTGCTCCTGTTAAGAAAGAAGAGCCTGAAGTGGAAAGAAGGGTTTTTTTGTATCAAAGCTAACTTGGATGCTGTTTCACGTATGGGTGTTTCTGGGTTGCGGGAATTGGTTGCTCTGGGTTTTCTGCTTGTTTAGCGTGAGGCGAACACATTGCTCACTTTATTGATATTAAACAGAGTTGTCCTGATGGTTACAGTAGTTAGACTACAGCATTATACACAAAGCTGAATCTTTCTGGTGAGAGAAACTGCATTCTTCGGGCTTATCTTGCTCCCTGCGCTGGAATTTACATGCGTAACTACCGGTGCATCAAGATGAGTTTTTCGCCTTTGTGTGGTTTGCATCTCAATGAGGGTGGAGAGGTGCGGGCTGTTTAGCTTTCCTTCTCCCTGCCCTGAAAAATGGTTAAAACTCACCTCCTGCTTTATTTACACTTTGTTCCATCCGACTTCTCTTCTGCTGCTGAGGATTTATGAGGCCAGAAAGCAAGAGCCAAACTGCTCTTGTGTTTTGTTTCCTCCGTTCTTGCCCTTGTTTGATTTCTTGTTGATTTTTTTGCTCCCTGACTATGGACTCCTTTAGGGCCAGATCCTCAGCTCCCCTAACACAGCCCCATGCCTTGTTCAAATCCCTGCCTCGACTCCGGTGTCCTGGGATTGCAGCCTGAAACTGGTAGCGCAAAATACCAGTTTGATGTGCAAAAACACCAGGATCTGACCTCTAGTCTCTCCTTTTCCCCTTCCTGTGGTTCCACAGTATCTCACTTGTGTAGCCCGGGTCTGGGGAGCTCTCTGCTCTCCTCCATCCCACTGAGCTCCATCCTCTCTTCAGATCTCACCTCCTGACCTCCTTTTTTTTCCCCGGGAGTCGATTAGACAAAGGAGGTACGTTGTCATGTGGATGGGACATACAAATAAATTGCATTGTATTTTCTCTCTTTTGCCTTTGATTTTAATCTTGTGTTTCAAAAGCACGTTGGGAGCAGTCGCAGGTAAAAGGAATATAAAGTAGAATTGTTGAAGTGCTTGTTTGGGTCATGAATTTGTGAAAATGAATGCGTTGCTTGAAAAGACAGGACAACTTGTGACACTCTAAAATTAAAAAGCAGGGAGACACAAGGTAGGAATGTTAAGGTGTGGAGAAACTTTCATCTCTTCTTCATTCAGCAGTGGTTACATCAGTCATAGTGTAGTAGGAGTAGCTATTCATTGCCGGGCTGCTTGTATTTAACTGGCGTGAAAACAAGTGTGTTTGATTTAAACTGTATGTTGCACTGGAAATGAAGTTTAAGAAAACCAAGTAGAACTGTAAATAATAATAAGTTTATAAAAATACTGTAATGGCTGCAGATAAATGGTTTAGGATTATAACTTGCTGTTGCTTAAATAAACAACTGACTTTACAAACAACAGACAGTACAGAAACCCCAAAGTTTTCAAAATAATCTTTATGTTTAAGTGAGAGCAAAGGAGAACTGTGAAGCTTTGCATGGAGCTTCTTGCATTTCTCACATGGTTTTGTCAGAAAGACCTTCACAGTCTTCACACTCATACATGTTGCTTGAATTCTTGCCCCTTTTATCCAATTTCCCAATAATGTACTGCACTCAGGAAATATTTATATATTCACTCATTATTTCTCTGTTAGGTTAATTTACCCTAGGAGTAATCTACTGAAGGTGGGAGTGTATTATAACTTGGAATATTATATATTCAGGCTACTAAGTTCTTAAAATGTTCATACTGCTGTGTGTAAATATAGATAGTTCTGTTTTCTGGAGAGCTGATCAGAAAAATTATAAACCCTTAGACAACACTAGGGCGGGAGTGTTACATGAAGGTGGGAGGAGGAGGTAAAGAATGAGTCAGAAACCAACAAGTTCTTCAGAATTTGGTAACCAACATAAGTGAAAATAGGAGTCAGCAGGAACTGGAACAACAAAAACCTCTAACTGCTTTTAAGAATCCAGTTGTAATATTGCGTCTGTATCCTGGGAGAGGATTTGGTTTGTTATCCTGTGTGTGATGGGCAAATTCCAAGTGTATCACAGAAAAGTATGAAATGTCCTTTGGAGGGCAACTGTAGAGTATCCTATCCTCAAAAAAGTATTTTCCCTTACCTCTCCCTGTAAGGCTTGTGTGCTAAATGATAAGGACTTAGAAATTTTCTTCTTATTAGAGCTTTGACTGGTCTTATTAAGTATTTCAAATTATGTCCAAGTTTTTAACAAACTTCAGAGGTTTTTGGCAATAAATTTACTGGTACACTTTTATGAGGGGGGGAAACTAAAGATGCATTTTTATATTATTGTCTTTGGGAATCAAATACCTAATTTAGCTTTATCTTCTCTGTATCTCTACCTATGCAATCTTTCTTTTGTCCTTTTCTCTTTTAAGTAAGCATGTAAGATGACCAGATGCTCATGTCACAACTTTGGCCAGTGAGTTCTGCCCTTGCAGGTCTAATTAGCTGCCCTGTTTTATTGCTATATTATCTTGTTTGTCATGTAACAGCCACCTATTATTATTATTTTTTCCTGACCCTCCTATAAAGGAAAACCACAATAACTGAAGTGGCCTCTGATTTTGCAACCCTTTTGCTGGGTGTGTTTGTGTATGTTACTTTAGTATTTTCGAGCAATTTTTGTGACACTTCTCATGGCCAAATGTTGTTCTCTGTAAGATTAGTAGGAAATACCCCCCTTATTTCTTTGGGGGCAGATCCTGCTACTGTGCAAATTTATAACTTCAAAGACGGCAATAAATAGCTGGTCCTCGTCACTGGAGCAAAACCCACTTGGGGTGAAAGGTCAGAAAGATGTGGCAATGCTAAGAAATGTCTCGGAATGTCAGAATCAATTAAAATATTACTTTATTTAAATTACTGATTTCATGGCATTATTCTAATTCATGGAGCCTTTTAGAGCCATGAATTGTATTTGGAAATATTAGCACTAAAAAGCATTGGGTACCTGAAAGCTGCAGATTGGGGGGTTTTATTACTGGTTTTTTTAGGAGATGAGTAACTTGGAGTCCATCTACTTTATGAAAGCAAAGATGTAAGGCACGAAGGAGAGGTTCAAGACCCTTTCTTTGCTGCTTTTTAATCTGCTGCAATTACTGTATATTCTTAAGCCTGTAAGTAAAAGAAGTTGGAAACTCAGCTATCCCTGAAAAAAAAAAAAATCCAACAACTTTGATGCCTTGGGTTTCAGCGAGAGACGCCCCCGGCATCGCCCGCGGTGTGGTGGTAACCTGAGGGTCAGGCGAACTTGAACTGCAGCTTTAGGGCTGGTCTTAACGTCTGTCAGGCTTTTCCTGTGAGCTGGTGCTCCCCGTGCTGCTCACCGGGGCTCACACGATGCTGCTGCTGCTGCTGAGTTTTCCAGGCAGCTCCTTCCTGGTGCATTTGGCACGAAAGAGAAGAGGGATACATGTCATCCGCTGGCTTCTCCTTCTCGGGGCGGAAGGAGCTTTTACCTTCCCGTTTCACACTGCTGAGAACTTTTTCCTGAGCTGTTGTGATGGAAGTAATGCCATTTAGAGGGAAAGGTGTTTTGGCAATGCCACATTTGTCTTACAACAGGAGTTGGTAAGGGTCTCGTGTAGCTTGCTTTGACCACGGACTGAAAAACTTGATGCAACGTTTCACATTTTATTCCATCCAGCAAACACTTTTTTTTTTTTGCTCACTTCACAGTTTTTCATAAGTAACTACCAGCTCTTAGCCTCATTTTACAGGTTGTGGTGCTCTGTACTGCTTTAAAATATGATCTAGCCTTTGCAGGAATGGTTCTGTTATAACATTCATTTACTAAACACATCCTTGGTTCAAAAAGTACTTTAAAAACTTTAAAAACTTGCTGACCTGGAGGGCAGACAAATTGTCTTTTAAGAATTTCCCCCAGTATTGCTATTTGGATTTACTTAAAACTTATATTAGGCAAGAAGACCAATAAAAAAATCAGAGTTTTGTGAAATAGGAGCTTCTAGGTTTGAGCATTACAAACTCAAGGAGCCATTTACACTTTGGATTTTAAAGTTGTGATGATGCATGAGGTGATTCAACCAGACTGAACCTGCAGTCAGTATTTATAGGGTTGGTTTTTTTAAGCCAGAGGAATCATTAAAACATTTACTTCAGCGTTCATTATAACAGGCAGTAGATTTTTGTGTGGAGCCCAGGGTGTTTGGAATTTTGAATCTTGTTTTCCCCTCTAATATTGCCCGTGTGCATCCCTTGCAGCAGGGAAATGCTTTCCCTGGCAGGGCACGCTAAAGAGCACTTACTGATAAGGAAAAGTGACAATGAACTTCAAAAAAAACAAAACAACAACAACAAACCCCCCTTAAAAAAAACCCCAAACCCTAAAACACAGTGTTTGGAAGCCTGACCTCTGCTAACCTGAGCCTCTGTTTCAGGGCATTTTGTTTGGTTTGGATGCCAAGGGGTGACTTGGGGTCTGTAGCAACACTAAATAAACACCAAACCCCCTAAGTGAAAACTCCTCAGGGATTAAATCTTGATTATTGGAACAACTTGATTGTTGTCATGATTATTTTGTTCATCTTGATTTTTGAAACTTCTAGTGTGCTTAGAGCACGTTACATTGATAACCATGAGAACTAGAAAGTGTTTGTAGTGACAGTCAGCATCACTTATGCAGTCTCACAGACCTGTACATAAAATTCAGGGAGAAATGCAAAATTCCTTTAAAAAAAAAAAAAGAAAAAAAAAAGTAAAATTTAGAAAACTTCTAATATGCTCTTCTCTTTTTGTTTCTCCTCGGATATTTTCCTTAGTTTCTTGGATTAGGAAATTTAGGTAGGAGAACTATAAGCAGTTTGTATTTTAAATATTCTCCTGGACCACTCATGCCCTTCCAGGGATTTCTCAGAAGTAACAAGGGGACCCCCTCTGCATGGACAAAGCATTTAGTTATTTTTGGAGAAATTTCTCATTCCCAACAGGTGGAGCAGGAACAAGACATGGGCTTTCTGTTTCTTGCTGCTTTTTTGCTTGGAGGGGTGGGGAAGGACCAAGAAGGAGAGGGAGAGGAAGTATCTGATGGCTTAGGTGGTGGAAACAGGGAGTGAGGGTGTTTTATGCAACAGTTTGTTTAAATGAAAAGGAGAGAAACATCTGTGTCAAACTGGAGGAGCGGGAGCACAGGGCAGCAGGTAAAGGAAGTGCTGGGGTTGCAGGGTTGCTTAACATGCCAGAGATGTCAGGGAAATGCCAGTTGTGTTTGGACTGGTGTTTGTGTGTTTATTCCCTGCATTGTCAGATGCCTCTGTGGCTGAAGGAGTGCTGCTGCTGCAGGAGCTTCAGAGAGGTATGAAAAACATTCCTTCTAAAAATACTGGGAAGCTCCCTCCGCCCCCATTGTTTATTGGAAACTTTTCCCCGTCTTGAGATATTTGATTATGGTGTAATGCAGCTAATTTAAGCATCTGTTTATCACTGCCTGGCTAGACTGAATGTGAAATTTCAATTGAATTACCTCCCAAGAGAGCTTTGAGCTCTGAGGGTAAAACAAATCATTTTCTCTCCATTCCCCTGGGATTGTCAATAAAAAGAATTAATCTAAATAGTTTACATGCATTTTGAAATGTTGCATCTACTAGACTTGGGTTTGTTGTTAGTGGAAAATTGCCAGTGTGAGTGGAATATGGGCTTTAACTCGACTATGGCAATGTTATAACATGGTGGTGAAAGGCCTGGAAAGGCTACAGCTGGGAAAGCATTTGCATTCAATTCATATTTGATCAATAAATGCGTGTGCTTTATTTTAGAACAGAAGATAGCACATAAACCCAAGCTTACCACAGCCTCGGGCACAAGATGCCACCAGCCCAGCAGCTTAAAATCCTAGAATCATAGAATATCCTGACTTGGAAGGGACCTATCAGGATCATCGAGTCCAACTCCTGGCCCTGCACAGGACAGCCCCAGGAATCCCACCATGTGCCTGAGAGTGTTGTCCAAATGCTTCTTGAACTCAGACAGGCTGTGACCACTGCCCTGTGGAGCCTGTTCCAGTGCCTGGCCAATCTCTGGGTGACGAACCTTTTCCTGATATTCAGCCTAAATCTCCCCTGACACAGCTTTATGCCATTCCCTCAGGTCCTAAGAGCTTCTCCAGCTCTTCCATTTGATGTGTTACCATAAAGGGAATTATTGCTGTGGGCTGCTGGTGGGACACGGTGAGCCCCTCATCACCACCACAGCTTTATGTTCTCCTAAATATTTGTGTGCACACACTATTCAACATATTTCCACTTCCACAAGAAACAGTAGGTTTTCTGTTTTTAGTTGTCATCATGTCAACAAAGATCTGGGAGAGGGCAGAGTACAGGTTTTTCTTGCTCTGCAGACAACCTGGTTACTCACTTTACATCTTCTCTGCCATTTTGGTAGCATGAAGAGAGGAAATTTTCTTTCTAGTTTGCCTTACTGGATTGGAAGTGAAATCTGCTGCCATCCGCCTGTGGAAGACCTGCAGATCTGATCCCTAGATGCTTTTACCCTGGACTGGTGGTAAAAGCAGGTGGGCAGGTGCTGCCTTCAGTTGGGATGTGTGGACATGTCTATGAGCTGCAGGCAGCAGTCCACATGCTCATGGTGCCCCAGTGTCACCACGCTGCTTTCCCTGGAGGACAAACAAGTTCTCAGCTGATTTAGCTGGCTGAGAAAGAGCCTTAGACTCTCTTAGCATAAGTAACTGTGGGCTCCATTTCTAGACACAAACAAGGACATAAAGATCAGACTTCCTTATGGGAATATCCATAGTAGCCTTTGTGCCCATCACCTGACTCTCACCAGTGGAACATCACTGTGCCTTTCAGATCAGGTCTTCTGGCTTAGTTGGAGCTGCAGTATCCAGATTGAGAATAATTAGATATAAGGAAGGAATTCTTCACTGTCAGAGTGATGGGGCACTGGAACAGGTTGTCCAGAGAAACTGTGGCTGCCCCATCCCTAGAAGTGTTCCAGGCCAGGTTGAACAGGGCTTGGAGCAACCTGGTCTAGTGGAGGTTGAAACTAGATGATCCCTTCCAACCCAAACCATTCTGTGATTCTGTGAATTTAATTCAACCAAGAAAACCACAATCCCAAGAGTCATAAAATTGGAAGGTGTCATGACAGTGTGAATACTTGTAGCCCAGCTATTGTATCCCACACCAGTGCACAGGTAACCTGCACAGTGAGCAGTGTGAAGGGAGGTGGATGGCAGAATTTGTTTTGCTGGCACCTCTTCTGTTGCCAGCAATTCCAGCTGAGAGTTAGAAGGTCCAGCTAGCAGTAGAGAGGTGCTTCACAGGAAACACCTTTACACCAAGTTGCCTTTTATGATACGGATATTATAAAATTTGCTTTTCTTTTTTAAAGAAAAACTTTAAATATGTTATAGGAGTGATAGCAGTTAGAATCAGGTACCTGTGCAGAGTGAATGCCTGTTGATTCTTTTGGAATGTAAATGTGTTCAGACCTGTAAGAGCCAGTCCAGGTGACCAGCTAAACCATGTCATCACCCTGGCACTCTTTCAGACTCTTCTCCTGGTTCTGATTTTATTGATGATGAAAAGCATCTCTTTATGTTAACCGAGATAATTTTAGATGCATTTGGGATGACAGTAAAAAATCAGAATCCAAAAACCACACAAACAGATGAAAGCTTAAAGAAATTTTAGAGTTCACTTGTTCATGAGTTTGGTGTTTCTGTGGTCTTTCTGATACTTGGTCATGTTTAATGCCAAAACCCAAGGAAGTTAAATGCCACGTGCAGAACCAGTATAACTATATGCAGTTATTCTGCAATCATCACAGGGAGGGTTTGAAGAGAGGGGCACCATATTGCTTGTTTACTTGTCAATATTTTCTTTAGTGTGGGGGATTGACTGTTTAAAAACCTTGTTTGCAGAAGCCAATAAAAGTTCCTCACAGATGGCAATGTCCTGGGAACTATTAGAGTTTTAACTTCCATCAGCGTTCATCATAAACAGCAAAAACATAATCGTGGTAAAAATAATTCTGGATTTTTATTCCAAAACAGTAGTAGACCAAAAGTCTGTGGGTAAGCTGAAGCTTTGGCCTGTGTTGTGAGATGCTAATAGTCCATATTTCCTTTCTGGCTCTAAATATGGAACTGTTTTGACAGTTTAAGTATACTCTAAAGCGATTAATCCTGACAGGATTGATAGTAACTTAGGAAAAAAATTTTTAAACCCCAAAACTGAAGTTTATCTTAATGAGTAGCTCACACTGTCAACAGCAAAGCCCTGTTACTGTGTGTAATAGGGTTTAGAGACTATCACGATGGGAAAGGACAGGTTTTATAATTTGAAAGTACACGACTAGAAGTAGAGGTAGTCCCTTCTAGGGAGCCTCCAGCCCGAGATGCTTCACCTGTGCCTCTCTCACCTTGTTTGTAAACAATATTTAGAACAAATTTATTTTTGAGATCCTTGAACTAGAATGATCATCTTTTTAGGAGAGGCGTGCAAAGGTACCAGCTGCTTAAGATAAAATAGATACAAGAATTTGTGTAATGTTAAAAGCAGGCACCTACATGAGAACAATCTTGGAGGGTTTCCAGTTACAAATAAGTCCTGTGTCACAGAAAGTCAGAAGTCTCCCTTGAATGAAGATCATTACCCTCGGGGTGCATGTTGGTCACTCTTTAAAATTCTTATAAAAACAAAGAAATTAATTATCCAGTATAAAAACGGGGCATACGTCTCCTGGCAAACATTCAATTAACTTTTTAGTGCTTGGTCCTTAATGTTGTGTTTGACCACTCGAGCGTTGAGAACGACTTTCCTTTGAAAGGGAGCTGGGGTGGAACGTGGCATTGGGCTGGAGCTCTGCTCCAGTGGCCAGTTGGGGCTGACCATCAACATTTTTCCCATGATCGTTGAGTGTGGAGCTGGTTATATTTTACTTATGCATGTGAGATGTAATTTGCTTTGGGACAGGGTTGTTTGGGTTTTTGTTTCTTTTTTTTTTTTTTTGTAGGCTGGATGATGTTTTATTGAGAATATAATTTAGCTAGTTTTGCAATCATAGACTGGTTTGCAGTGGTTGAGCATGAACTACCAATTAAAAGCAACTGTATAATACTTCTAATTCCCATGACTAATGGGCTGAAAATATGGAGCTCTTTGACCTGGATCCAGTCCAAGCCAAAGATGAATTATGCCACATAGATCACATTCTCTACTGTTAAAATACCCAACAGTGCAAGTGTAAACCCCAAACTTTAGAAATACTGACTTCTGAACAATGAGCTGACATGATGACGAATATATTTTGAGAATAACATTTGAGAATAACACATGAGAAGAATTGAATAATTATGCTTTTGCTGAACTTTTAGCTATTTCTATGTACATTGATATAATTTATAATCTCCTTTCATCATTAATTTCCTGCTGCTTTACTAACAAGTGATTATGTACTGAAACAATCAGAAGGAGAAGGTTCTCTTGGATTTTTATTGAGTATCTAGTGTCCTTTAGATTGTCAGTAAAATTCACACTGCTGCAAGTTTTTTTAACTGCATCCTGTAGAGATTCTCAAATTGATCTTTGATTGCCGTATGTGAATTATTGTTTTTTCTCAAAAGGATCACTAAAACTGTGAAATTTGGGGTTAAATCCAGTAATCTGAATAGTTCAGTTTTATTGCTCCCGTAGCAGAACAAAATTAAGTGTCTCTGGGCTAAACTTAAGGCTGGTTGGGCTGCTGAGGGCTGTATAAATATGCAAGGGCCAGAGCTGATGTGACGGAAAGTGCTCTGCTCGTCAAACGAGGGAGTGATTGCGTGGCAGGCAGTAGGAGTTCTCTTGGAAACAGGGGAAATTATCAGCCTACCAGGACAGAATGCAAAGGTCGATCTGCTGAATACAAATAAAGTATTGAGCACCAGGTTCTGCCTCATGGAGCTGGCGCTTTTGGAACCGCTGTGATAAATGCACTGATAAATTCGAGGGAATGAGTGCTATTGCAAAAGCCTGATGAAGGCTAGAAAGTGTCCAGCTAGTAGGAATTGCATTGCTTGGTCAGGCACAATGAAATTAAATAGAATTTGCTTTAGTGAAATTGCATCAAGGATGATTAAAGGTGCTGCTGGGAGAAGGTGGTGATCACCTTCCACTGAAGCCACTTCAGTGACTCCGTCGTTTACTCCTTACGTGTTTTGGGTTTATTCTCATTTTTTGTGCATTTCCTCTGACTTCGAAGCTCCTCTCCCTCTCCTGGTCCTTTCCACCATTGTGTTGGGCCCCTGCTCCGAGCCTGGAGGAGGTAACACCAGGCTGCTCCAGAGAGCAGGAAGCTCATCAGCACCATTCCTTGGGTCCATGGGTTTGCCCAAACACACCAAGTCCTGCACTCCCCCTTGCCGATACACAACCTTCTTCATTCCCCCGTTCTTTGATATTTATGGTTTGGGGTCAAGATTTGACCTTTTAGCTCCAGAAAGCTGATGTTCCCTCCTCACCTGGGTGAGATGGAGCCTTGCAGGTGGGAGCTGCTCCCTGCTCCAGCCACAGCTCCACTGTCCGGATCTGCAGTCGGGATTCCCGTCTGTGTCTCATTCCCAGCTAAATCCCCCACCAGTCTGATCCCGAGCTGCTAAAACCACCCCGGTGTTGTGTCACAGACATCTCACCACAGTGGCTAAACTGCACCTTGGATGTTCCCTTGATGCAGAGTCTGCCCAAGAGTCTGAGTCTAACTCCCCTTGGTTTTGCTTTGATATTTTTGCGTTTTGCATCACTGTTTAGGGGCCTTTGGCCTCGTGGGTGTTGAACAGTGAATGAATTGTAAGAGAATTCACAATCTTTCCTAAAGTACAATGGCAGAGCAGAGTCCAGTGGCTGCAGGCAGCACCAAGGTCTTGCTGTGCCCCACTGTGTTTGCTGAGAAACCCAGTGTGAAGTTTGAGTGACTTGAACTGGGTTTTGCCCCAGGTGGGCTGACAGTGTAACCAGTCTTTTAAGGTAAAACAAAACACATATGCACACAGAAATGCACACAGATATATATAACCACATGTCACATCCCCGTGTTACCAAGATGAGACAATCTTATGACTATTTTGTTTCCGTTTGACATTTAAACGATCCTCTGGCAGTGGGACCAGAGTTCTGTACTCTAAATAAGAGACACCTTTGCATTCATATAAGAACACTTTGGCACTCTAAGTGGAGCCTATTTCCTCAGTATATATATTTTCTTGAAAAATTTGTCATTTTACCTCTTCTGCTACTGGTTAATACTGGGCTAAGAAGTGTGAGGAATATTTTTCCTGATTGCAGTTGTTGGAGCAGTGCGTGTGCACAGCTATGTTCGGTCATTTATTCCCTCTTCATTTCTGTAGCAATTGTAGCATGAACTAATTATTTTCTCAGCTTGAGATGTGTTGGAGTTGCGTTTGATAACTGTTTATTTTCCACAAGAAGCTTTCATGAAGGAGTGACCCGAGTTTGGATGTGGGGTCCTCTGCTCTTGCTTCCTTCAAAGGCACAGGGAGGATTTGCCAGGGGGGGAGAAAAGGTTGGACAGGAAATCTGTGCGCCTCCTTTATGCATGTATGAATACCCAGGTGTAAAGTTAATGCTATCACTAATGGGATTATCTTCCTCTCCATGTTGGCATGTCCCTTGGATTGCCCAGACAACATCAGGGTAGCCAAATGGAGCCACATAGTTTGGGGGAGGTGTGGGAAGAGAGAAGCAGAAGTGTTTTAGCAAAGAAATCGGCCCCCTATTCGGTTTAAACCACTTGTCTTTGCCTATCCCAGGAGCTGGGGCCACCAAAATTCCACCTTCTCTCTGCCATTGACTCCCTTCCAAAGGATTTGCTGTTGGCTGGCACGAAGGGACCTTAAATACACCACGGAGCTCAAAACTTGCACCAAAATGAAGCTGTATTAATAATAACGATAATAAAAGGGTTCCGGTTTCCTGCAGATTGAAATTGGCTCAGTAAATTTGACACCACATTGAGCTTCTGAGGTGATAATGCATCAGATTACACCATGTGGTTATTTTTCGTGGCATGTCAGTAAAATAGAAACTAATATTCTCTATTGGCATTTCAGAAGGTGTTTCTTCAGAGGGTGAAGCTTTCAGTGAGAACTGAAAGACTGTTACCGTAAATGTGACCATTCTGTGTATTTTTCATTTCAGGCAGCTGACTTCTATTATAGACAAAATGTTAACAGCTTAATATTTTGGTGTAGAGTTATAGACGGTGGAGTTTTAGAACATAAATAGATGTTTTGTGTGGCAAAAAAAATGTGAAATAACCCTTGAAAGAGTTCATTATCTTCATATTTCCATAACTTTATTAGTTCTCTAACTTAGTGCTCCAGCAGTGTTTGCTGGGTACTTTGTGTCCACACAAAGGGGCAGTCTTGGGACATCAGACTTAGGATCTGATAATGTAGGAAGCAGTAAACAATGACCAGTTCTGAACAGTTTTAACTGTAACAGCTGGTTAAAAAACTTTGCAAGCTATTCTTGAACAGCAGATGAGGTTCTCAATTGCACTAATACTTTCCTTGAAAGGGATTTTGCTTTCTGTATAGAACTACCCTTTTGTGGTAAACCAGAAAACGTGTTTTTTTCTTGTAGGGAAGAGTTTTTGCAGAAACCCATTTTCTGACCAACTTTAAAATAGCATCAGTCCTAAGGAAACTAAATGCTAAACTATCAACATGATGTGGGGTTTACTGAAAGCAGGAAAGGTCCTTGCTGTTTTATCCTCTGACCTTGCCCCAGAAGAGGAAGAAAATGGAATAAAATATAAGTGCCAGGGTATTTCTGAGTCCAAAGCTGTTATGACAGCTTTAGCTGCTTCAGTGCTTTCCTGCCCTCTCTCTGGAACTGTGCTTGCTGGTCCCACTTGCAGCAGCAACCTAAAATGTGGGATGAGAGGAGGGGAAACAGGAGGAGATGATATTGGTTTTTCCCTGGAAAATGTGAGTTTTGCCAAACATGGATACAGCAAAAGCTTTTCATGGGAGAAAGCAGAGTTTCCATTTGGAAATGCTGCTGTAATGCTGCATGAAAGGCATTGCTGGGTCAACTCCTGTGCCTTCCCTTCCTGTCAGTGCTGTGAGATGGTTATGGTGGCTCCACTGGGTTTTCATCTTGTAGACAAAATCCAGCCTTGTGAGTCCATGTGGTTCCATGGTCCCTTTACACTTCCTTGAGCATATGTGCAACATCAGCATTTATTTATCTTAAAGCAAAACAATGTCAGAAGGTGTTTCGTTAATATAACAATGGACCTCTTTGCATTGCCCTATAAATGTTACCTCAGTACCAGGTATCATTCATCATATTTGCTGCTGCAATTCCAGGTATCATTCCCAGACGCTGCAGGAGAAGCTTAGGTCATTTTGTGGAACAAATCAGTGGCCAGACTGGTATTAGCACCTAAGATTTCTTCATTCCTTTCTTCTTACCTGACCTTAAAGAGCAGGATAATTTTGAAATAATTGGTGTTTTCTTAGGGTTTTTAATTTAAAAAAAAAAAATTGCATATTTTTCATTTTGGCAGTCACCTGGTCAGAGCTCTCAGTCCAAACAAGCAAAATCCAAGTCATAATTGATGAATAAACAACTTTGTTGATGTTTTAGTTACTGGGAATTTGCCCAGTTCTGTAGCAATGGGCTGCCATAGGTTGCCCTCTAATGACTCTGGTATGTGGCTGTTCACCACATAAGTCAGATCAGAGCTGTGTCCTGCCCAGGAATGGAGATGGGAAAAATATCTTAGTGACACATACACCATAAAATTGCGTTTTCATGGTACTTGGAATGGTGAGAGTTATATGTCTGTGTGGTTGGGACTTTTTTTTCTGTAGTAGTAGAAGGCATCAATCAATTCCCAGAAGTTTGGGTTTGGGGATAACTCCAAGTGAAGTAATTTTTTTGTTATAGCATCCCCATGCTTGTCTGGCTCGTGCCAAAGCAACTGTGTCACTGTGGTGGAGGAATCCTGTTTCACAATGTATTTTTAATTCAGTAAAACTTTATTTGAAGGGCAGAAGGAGAACACTGGAATGCACTTCCTTATTATTAACCTCAAAGTCTCAGCTCTGTGAGCATTTTGATGGCGTGGAATGGTTCTTTCTGGCTCCAGAACAGTGGCTTGTCCCGGGTTTTAACCAGTTTTTAACTAATTCTAAATTCTGAATTTACAGGCTGCTTGTGGTGCTTATTTCTCACTTCACCAAACGATAGCTTTTCATGTAGCCTTCCAGACCTTCATCTCTAGTATAATGGGAATGCATTTTTGGAGCTCTCAGTGCATCAGAATTTGCCCCAGCTGTGTTTATTCCAGTGTGGGATTCTGTCCACGTGTGAGGACGTTCAGACATAGCTGGTGCCTTCATTCCAGTCTCACGTTACCCATTCAGATAAACTGTGTCTGATCAATAGCAGGTCGGTCCCTTCCTTAGACAGGAGGAAATCCAATGGAAAAATTGATTATTAACAGGATGCAGTAGAAATACAGAGACAGAAAAGGCAGAAAATCAGCCTTGGGTTTTATTTGACTGCATAGTTCGTAAAATGTCCACAAATTAAGTTATGTGCTTTGGTTGTAACGTGAATATGGATTTTGGTACACTGAACTCTGGGAATCTGATTTTGGCTGTGGAAGAGCTGTGCACAGAGCACAAAATATTGGGGATGGATAGAAGGGGATGTGCTGCCAGTATGGAGCACATATGAGTATATATGTTGCAATATATACTCAAAAATTAACCCAGAACAGAGTATTTTCTGCTACGAAGTGTATTTTCAGGCCTCTGTGTGGTTGCTTGACTATAATCTCATTAACTTTTTTAATTTATATGGAGGCAGACTTAAGCTCTGATATTTAGGTCTATATATTAAAAAAAAATAAAATCAAAATTGCTTCTGTTGAGGAGTTTGTTTCAGGATCCACTTTAAATACATATCGGAATATTTACACTGGCTAACACAGATACAGAAGTTGTTTGGCGAGTGATTAGAAATAGGAATCAAAGATCCCTGTAAATCCATTGAGTAGACAGACAGACACCTCCAGGAAGGTGATTTGAAATGCTGGATATCTAAACTGCATGTCTAAAGGCAATTATATAAATACCTTGGATTCTCTCCTCTTTTCCTCCCCACCGTGTTCTTCCAACAGACATTTATACCAATCCATTAGGAGGAAAAAAAAGGCTGTTTCCTCCTTTGTTTCGCAGATGGTTTTGGCCTTAAACACAGCACGATCTGCAAAAATGCAATTATTTAAGTTTTCATGTTTAATGTGGCTCATCATTGCTAAATTGAAGAACCCAGGATTAAAAAAGAGCACGTAATGTGAATTAAATGGTGGTGGTGGCCAGCGAGTGTTTGTGTTACAGCAATAGTATCACAGGTTCATTTCCTTTGTATATCTTACTCTGGTTTTGCAAACTAGGATGGGGTTTTTCCAGCTTTTTCTGTATACTTTTTCAGAGCCTTTTGTTTCCAAAGATGTAAATTGAAAGAGATGCCATTTCCACGCAAAGAGATGAAATGTTTATTTTAAGAACACACAAGGACCCAGTTACAATATAACTTGTTGAATCCTCAATGCCAGACTGACTTTCCTTGGAAGATGAATGGGAATTTGGAAAGGACCCTGTCAAAGGATTTGGGCTTTCCAGTTACTCCTGTTAGCCAAAGCTTTGCTTCATGCTGCTGTTTTGTCTTTTAAGCATGCAGTAGCAACAGTTAAGAAAATAAAAAGTTTGCAGCGTTGGTGCCTGTGGCGGGATATTTTCATGGTTGATGCACCATTTCAAAGCCTTCCCCTCCCCAAAACAAGGGAACAAGCGCCCAAAACCCTCAATACAAGCAGAGAGAAGCAAAATGAGCAAAACCTCAGACGAGTTTTGGTTGGAGTTTTATTTTTTTTTTCCCCATGCTGATGTTGGAGCTAACTTTTAGCTGGAGCAGCCTGTGACTGTGGGGACATGTGCCGAGTTCCTGGTGGGTTTACAGATGGGGATGGGATGCTGTGGATCATGGCTGTGACTTTTGGTGGCTGCGTGTCCCCAGCTGGGCTTTCCATCCCCAGGCACAGCAGAGATCGCCACCGCCTTGTCTGCACTTTCAGCTTGTGTAGAGGAGGGAACTGGTTGTTTAGAACAGGCTGCCGTGATTTTGTGGTGCCCTCATTCTCTGCCAAAGTTGTACAGAAGCAGGGAGTGAGGATATCCTCTGGAAATGCCTTTCCAGAGGCGTTTTTATACCTGCACATCAGTGTAAATAGGAAGAGCAATAAAACAAGGGGAAGGAGCAGTGTGAGGATCAGCTGAGCTACAGCAGCGACTTCTGAGGGTGCTTTAACCTTGTACATTTTACTTTCTTTTTGTCTGACTGTTGTATACATACCTGCAGACAGTGTGCTCTTAATAAAATTGAAAGTGGGAATTAAATGTTGTAATGCAGGGTGATGTGGCAAAGCCGAGAGTTTCTCGTGCAACTTTGCTTTCCTCTGATCTTTTATTCAGCGCTTAGAGGTGGAAGATCTGCAGTCCTTCTGCTGGCATATTTTTTAATCCTGGTATGCTTCTTGCACTCTGCTCTCCTGTTTGGATTTCTATACTTCTAACTGTTATGTGTACGGGCAAGGGTTCATAAATATATATGTTCCCTGACGGTTTCAGTTCCTGCATGCGTTAATGAATATATATCCCTCGATGGAGTTTCAGTTCTGCAGCAGACGCGATGGATTTCTCCCTCTTTATCAGTGGCACCATTAGTAGAGATAGAAATGGAAACTTTTTCAACTAAAACCAGCTGGGATATCACTGATCAAGATACAGTCTAACCCGGGAAAGTGGGGTGTAAGTAGTAATTGGAGCTGTAATGCAGTTGAAATGATGTTTTTCTTGCAGTTTGTTTTTAGGATATTTCACGACCTATTCATTCATTCATTCTCTGTCTCTCTTTTCTCTTAAAAATATAAATTTCTCAAAGCTGAAGATAAAGAGGGGTTTAGGGCTGCTGAAACAACAGATAGAAATAGCAGAAATAAAATTTTCTTCTTTCAGAAATATTTTAAAATATATTACAGGTTTGTAGAAGGGGAAATATGACACTCTAAGGAATTTTCAAATCCATGACATTTTTTTCCTTTAATGTGTTATACTTAGCATTGCTGTTTAAAAGAATGGAACAAGACTTCACAGGTTTGTGGTTTTTTTTAAAAAAAAAAAACTAACACCCTTCCCAAGACACTGGATTTACATTTTAAAAAGAAAACACTTTACAAAGACCCTGCCTTTAACTGTGCAGAAATGAGCATTTGATGATGAGTTTCAAAAGGAAGCAGATTAAGTGGTTCCCGAGTACTGTGGTGTTTGGCACGTGTGTGGATTCAAGCAGCAAGTCAAAAAGACACAGAGAAAATATTGTCAGGGAATTGGCTTTGTTGGGTCTGTTTTGATGACAAAGATCTAATTTTGAATTAAGTTAGAAATACAGTTTACACCAGCAAATATCTTTCCTTTAAATTTAGAGTTCCTTCTCCTTTTCAGTATTTGTTCTCCATAACTAAGTTCCAGACTCAGCTGCGGAAACTAATTTACTTTCCTTTTAAAAACGTGTTTTAAAGACAAAACCTAAACTGTATTAAATATTTACATGTAACCAGGCACTGTAATTACCATGGTGGTTACATTATGTTTGTGAGAGGGAGGGGGGTGGTCATGCAACATCAAGAGGCAGCTGATATTTAGGAGACAACTTCTATCGTAGCGTGATCGCCGCAAGAATACTTTGAAGCAAGGAAATACTCTTTCCAATCAAATGCATTTTATCAGAAGATTCAGTCCTCGATCCTGCCTTGAAGTCCTCCTTTCTCAGTTGGCTGCATTGATGTCATTGGTTTTCACCACAGGTTAGCCCAGATATGACTCAGATTTTCCCAATTTCTACCCTCTGTGGTTCTTTCCATTCTCTCCTTCGTCCCAAGTAATTCTTCCCAGCATAAACCAGTCATTTTTATGCTGTTTGTAGGAAGGTGGCATTAAAACAATGTTATAGCAACCCCTAGTAAATGTGGAGTCCACGTGTATTGATTACATGGGATTAGTGAGATACTAGTGATTGTGGATGTGTAGACACAAAATTAGTTGTTGTACATCTCTGGCCAGTTGACCTCACTACTGACCAGTCTCCCTTTGGATTTTTATTGTTAAAAGTACCATGACAAATTCAGAAAATTGTTTTTTTATTAATCAGTATTCTGGAAAGAAAGGAAAGGTTCTCACCTTTTTTACTTAGTTTTTGAAAGATCTTCTGCAGTTCCTCCTGTGTAACACACCAAAGCCACATCATTCCTAGAGCAGTGTTTAAGCTCAGTGTATTGTGACAGTGTATTACCCCAGCTGTTTGAAGGGGTGTGGAGCACCAAATTTGAGCTTGTGTAGTTCCTAATATATCAAACAATGCTGCTGCACAAAAAAGCTCTTTTCTTTAAAATGAAAAAAATTCTAGCAATCCATAAAGTGTTTCTGCCCCTTGGAAGTTTGACAGTAACACTTGGCTGTGAACAGCTAGAAGAGATTTTAAAAGGTCTGAATCATTATTTCTTAAAGCTGAACTATAATCTTTATTTCTAAATACACACACAGCATCACAGTTGTGCTCCAGCTTTTAGTTTCACCCTAAAAAAATGCATTCATCTCCCATCAGACCAGGAAAACTGTTGCACAGGTATTTTGTATGTGCTCATTTGCAGACATAAACCATGCACACATATCTTGTTTTTATGCCAGGGGAATCCCAAAGCATCTGAAAAGTCACAGCTACACATGGCTACATAAAGACACAGACTCATCCCTTGTGAAAGGTAACAGGTAGATGATTCACAGACCTTGGCCTAAACTTTGTTCTCCCACACAATAGCAGGAAGAACTTTGTCTCACACACCCCAGCGCTATGAAAATGGCAATAACAAATTTAACATCTGAGCAGAGTAAGAAAACTTGTTTGTTGGTCCCTTCACTCCTACATAGATGCATCAAGCCCCACAGCATTTATCTTAAAAGGATGAAAAGCAGGTTGGAAATCCCTTTAGGATTCCACACGAGGGTCTCTGAGCACTCCACAGCTGCAAGAAAATTAAACTTTTCAGCCCATCCCTTAGGATTGTGGAGGCAGCACCGCTCCTGGTGGAGAGAGAGGCTGGGACCGTGAGCTGCTGTTCCACCTACTCTGGTGAGAAGAAACAAGAGTTTTTTTTGGCCACAGGACACGCAGAACCATGAGACCAAATAATTGGCATTTAAAAGTATTGCCAGGATCCTATAAAATGGTGTTTTATTTTCTCATCGTTCGGGGGAGTTGTTTATTTAATTCTTTTCAGCGGTGGCAGTGCTAAATGTACTAGTGTTACAAAAAGCATAATAATACCTTGTTTTTATGGGGAGACGGAGCTCCAGAGGAAATGATAGTTTGATTTTGGGCATATTTTCTGCAGTAAACATTTTTGGCATTCCTTTTTTTTTTTTCTTTTTTAATACTTTATTTTTCCTGCTTGCTTTAATGCAGCATAACCTCCTCTAAATTTAGTGGGAAGTGTAAATGTATGTAATGCTTTTTCTGTGGTTAGAAAATACAT
The DNA here is from genome assembly GCF_001715985.3 of Manacus vitellinus. Taxonomy (NCBI): domain Eukaryota; kingdom Metazoa; phylum Chordata; class Aves; order Passeriformes; family Pipridae; genus Manacus; species Manacus vitellinus. Next base: position 2,763,113 of record NW_021940724.1, read on the forward strand.
GTAGCATTAAGTTATTAAAGCCTGACTTTAAACTATGTCTTGGGCTAATGATTTTACAGTATAATTGCTTTAGTTAATTTGAAGGCAGGTATACATACAGCTTATTCCATTTTGGCACTATAAAGTTTGCCATTGGTATTATACCTCATTTTTTATATGATTTACATAATTTGTGAAACAGATTTAATACTTTGTGTGTGAGCTAATTAGTTTCTGGTTTAGAGCCTTATTGTATGTTCATTGGGTTCTGAACACCTTTTACAGTAGCACAGAAGGTCATTGTTGGATCTAAATTCTTTGTAGAGCAATCAATCCCCTTTTAATAAAATAAGTTGCATAATTTTTAATGTAATTAAATTGGGTTACGCAGAATTGTTTTCAGCTGTAAATTTGTTGAATTGGAAGAAATGTGGTGGTGATGTGTTAATTACTGAGTCGTGCTCTTTCCCTTATTATGGTATACTTTGAGATAACTGGACTATACATGAGTGCAATTTTATATTCACCTCTGAGGAGCTTATGGGGTGTCCAGTGTTTCCTGGGAGAGGAGGAAAAAAAGAAAAGGAACATTTCTAATAGAATTTTAAAAACTTCCTGCATAACTTTCAGAAGATTCCATGTTAATATATCCCTAATATTTATTACTAATTGCCAGATGGCAGCAGTGCCAGTGCTTGCCAAGCACTGAGCTCTTGGGCAGGTGACAAGGACGAAGTGTGGTGGCTGAAATAAATGTCCCTTTTCCAGGGAAATTGAGCCTCTCCATGCACAATAAGCATCTTACAGTCACATCACACACCAGCCCAGAGAAGTTCTTTTCCTCTGGTATGTGATTTTTACATGAGGGCACATGCTGGCTGTTTTCCTCTCCAAGGAATTGTTTTCTTGGCTGCCGCCATCCCGTGTTTAACAGCACTGTGCAGCTTTAACGGCTCCCGGATTATTAGGAGTCTAAACAGTCTCCTGTATCCTTTGTGTCAAAATGAGTGAAGGCTTTGGAAATCATTTTGGGATTCACTGAGCAGGAAAAGGAGTTGCTTGAAAGAGTCAGACCCTGCAGAAAGACCGACTTCCCAAGTTAAAAGTGGACAGTAGAAAATTCCCTTCCAAAAGTTTTCTACATCCGTTCCCTGTGCTAACTCAGACTCTTTAATCAAATTATTTCTGTACACAGATTATTTCTGATTTGGGTTTTACTTGTCTGTTCCTACTTCTCTTTTCCCCTGGGTAACTCTCACATGCGTGCTCAGGCTTTTTAACTTGGTAAAGTAGTTGCACTTAGTACAGAGATAAATTAAAGTTAATGAGACAGAACCAGAACACGGCACAGGTATTTCCCTTCCCTCTGTTTGTGTGCTGCTAGGAACTGGTTCCGGGATTTTTGTACTCTGTGTATAACCCTGATCTATTAAACATGTTTTGTGGGAGAAGCAAATATTACCAGTTGCCTCCGTGCTCTTCACTGGGGCGCATCTGATTTCATTTAGCAGCGCACGTGAAGTCTCTTACGCAGGCACCACCATCGAGGGGGTTTGATTATTTATGGGAGCCTCTAACCAAGGCAGTGTTTTTCTGGTGTGTTTACATGTATACATAGATATAAAAAATAAAGAACAGGCAAAGCTGACTTTTTATTGTTGTATTTGCAGCCATTCTTGCTCAGCGTGGAGCTGTCAGACCTTTGCAATTACAATTATACCAGTGGAAGCCTTTAAGGCATTTATTTCCGAGTGGGAATAGTGTTTCTCCTACTTTAAACAATTAGATGAAGTGTAATCTCACTTTCTTCCTGTGGAATGCCACACTTTTATTGCTATCATTTATCAGTAGCGAGATGTAAATAAGACGTAAGCTTAGGAGCCTGGCTCAAACAAAACCATATTGTATTGATTCCTGTGTGGTACAGAATGAAACAGAAAATCATCTGACAGCCACTCAGTGCTCATCAAAGCAATTTTTAAAGAATAAAGGCTGAATATGTACAATATAAATTCCTTATCTTGTTTACTTGATGTACCCATGCAGTTCCAAAGTCAGAAACCTGATAGAAATCGTGGCTAATTGCGTGAGATAGTGCCCCTTATTTTCATTATGGGTTTAAAACATGAGATGTGGTGGCTTAGTCTAAAAGCAACTTCAGAGTATGCAGAAACTTTGGAAATCATAGAATATCCTGAGTTGAAAGGGACCCACAGAGATCATCGAGTCCCTGCACAGGACAGCCCCAAAAATCACACCGTGTGCCAACAATTTCTTGATGGACACCTGAAGATGGAGGGAAAAAAAATAACAACCCCCCAAAACTTTCACATCACTGACAGCAAATGTAACGGAGTGAAAAACGGAGGTTTTGTCCATGTAGCAAGTTAATGATTTTCTTTTTTTTCTTTTTTTAGTTTTTAAAAAAGAGTTTCCCCATCCCCCTGCACCGCTCAGGAGACAAGACGGCTGCTGATTTCTTAAAGCCTTAAAGTTAGCTGACCTCCTCGCTGAACCCGACTTTAATGTAAACATTTTCTTGAGATGGTTCGTGGCAGGGCCAGCAAATCTGGAGAATATTAGTGGCGCTGTGTTTGCGGGAAGCAGGAATCCCTTGGTAATTCTCGGGAGCTCTTTTCCAGGCCAAGGCAGCCTAAGACACAGTTGTGTTTTCAGTTTTGCAGGGTTCGTTGGTAGTGCCCTGTGTATCTTTTTAAAATGTAATTAGTAAAACACATAATTAGTTTTTGCTTTGAAGTTGAGTTTTTCTTCCTTGCTTTCGCCCCACTGAAACTCTTCATCTTCCCCCACCGTAGGTAAATAATTTGATAGCCTAATATTGGCGTCCATTCAGTCGTCGGCGCTTTGGCATTGGTGTAGGAATCTAAACAGAAGAGGGAAATTAGAGCAGGGCTTCCTCCAGATCACCTCTTTGCAGGAATATTAAGTTCCATTTAATGCTTAAGCAAAATGTGTGGCTGCTGTCTCGACCCCAGTATTTTGAAGAAAAGTTTTATGCTCCTTTGGGTGTTCGTTTGCACTTCTTCTGTACAGTAGAAATTGGTTATGTCTCTGTCGTCATGTCAGGCATTTTGCAGGTAGAAACCTGGAGCTGAATTTCTAAATTTTCCTTACCTGTGTGCCTTTTTTTCCCCCCAAAGATATATTGCAGCTATCATAAGCTCGATCAGCTGCTGAAATAGGATATAAAACTTAGCACTTACTTCTTGCTTTTCAGCTTCACAGCACTTTTCACGCATTAACTGATCTCTCCAGTGTCCCAGTCTGCCCAGTACAACGTGCCCAGAGTAAGTGCACTGGTGGGCAGGAGCCTGATGGATATCAGTCACTTGTCCTTATTACCCCCTAGCACATGTTATATTACACTAACTACAAAAATCTTAATTTTACTTAGGCAAAGAAAGCTGATTTGCCCATAAGAAACCTGTACCTGTACGGACAGTCTCTTTGATGTCACCGCGTGTTGTGTGTTAATTTGTTAATTGGCCTCAGTCTGTTTATCCATTTGGTGAAAAACTTGAGAGATTGGTGGGGAGAAACTCTATGTGTAGTTGATTCTTTTTTTTTTTTTTGTGGGAAAAAAACCCAGCAAAAATTGCTTTTTCATTTTGAAAGGAAACCTTACAATTCAGCTATTAAAGTGTCTGAAATCCAACTTTCACTTTCAGCGCAGGGCACACAGATGCAAGACTCTTTTTAGATCTTTCAGTTAAATTATTGAGCAAACTTGCAGAAAGGAGATGGGAAGAGGGGGAAAAGCAAAAGACTACTTTTTTCCACTTCTATTATTTTTATTTTAATTTCAGCAGAATTTAAAAACTCCCATGAGCAGCACGAAACCGGTGCTTTCATAGAGGTAGAGCAGAATCCAGGCAGAGCATCACCAATATTGACTGGTTTTCTGAGATCAGCTGCATCAATTAATTGTTCTCTCACCCTTCTATACCAACTTTCTCTAGTCATGGAATGCACTGTGCATTTTCTGGAGCAAGGATTCTCTTAATTTATCTTTTTTGGTGGTTGTAGCCTACATTGAGCACACTGGACACTCTTTGGAGCATGTGCGACCTCCTGAACTATAAATAATAATGTAAAGGGTTTATGTTATTACATAATAATTTGACTGACATTTCTCTAAGCTTGTTTTTTCCATGTTTTGATCACAGATATGCTTAATTGGTGTTAAAATTGGCTGTTGTGTATGTTGGTTGTCGTGGCTTGTTTTATACCTCCTGCTTGCAGTTGTCCTAGTTTTACCGTCTTGAAAGATGGTTTCTATTTGGTTCCCTTAATGTTTGCCACAGTTTGTTTTAAAACCCACAAATTTAGCTGAAGTGTTTGTTTTTTTACTTAAGAATGTTAACTTTAGAAATAAAAGATTTCCTGTTTATCAGCAAAAGTGTTTCTTCCCACTTGCTGGCATGATTTCGGAGATGGATTTTTTTATTTCCTTCTCTTACGCTGCTTTTCTTTCTTGTGCTAAACATATTAAACCCTGAGCTATGATAAAGCTTATTTAACCCAAGTATACCTGCCTCACCTCAAATAAATGCAAAATAAATTGGGCAAAAGAAAGAGATAATATTTTTGAATCAGGACACAAACATCACTCTCTGTAAGATATTCATTGTACTGCAATAAATGGAGAAAATATATTGAATTTATGCACACATGATTGACTTTTCATACAGTGAACCCAGGTTAAACATCTTGAATATGGAATATGAATAGAGCTAACATTTTCATATGAAGCAATAATGAAAATTAACAGAGCTCTATTTCGACTGATAGCAAAGAACATTTGATACTCCAAGGCATAAAATGTGTTTAGTACTTGGGTTTTGTTAAGCTTGACAGAAGGCAGGAAACGGGACGGTACAACTGCTGCATAAAGGCTGCTTCTGTACCCGATGACAGGCTGGAGGATGGAGCTGGGGGAGAACAATAAGGGCACCCGCCCGCCCCTCATTCCCTACAGTAAGAGGAGAAGGCATTCATGGCATTGTCTCTGGCAGGATCCGTCGGTGGGACGCGGGTTTTGTTCCCTGGCGCCAGGCTGCAGGCAGAGGAGGGGAGAGCAAAACTCCTTCCTGTGGATTTTACGGGGCCAATGCGCGTGGGTTTATTTTTTTATCTTGTTTTGTTCTGTAATAGCCCTGAGTGAAGTGGGGTTTATTCCAGGTAACAGGAAGGATATCCTGGTGCTTTCCTGTTTCACTGAGGTGCGAGGCTTGCAAGCAGCTGCAGCTGAAGAGTTACCAGCATTGCCTACTGTGGGTTCCTAACCATGGTGGTCCGTCCTTCTCCCTCATGTCAGCGTCTTCCAGTCAAGCTGCTCCGACACAGGATAACAAGCCTGTATTTCGAGGACTTTTTTCCTGCAGTGATTTCAATCCCTGATGAGTGTTACTTGTTGAGTCTGCGTGTGTGTTACCGTTTGATAGGCAGAAAAATCAGAAGTCAAAATACACAGGTCAGGCAAGAACTGCCTGAAACTTTCTTTATATTACCTTCCCTCTCACCCACTCCTTTCACTTCTAGCAGAAGCTCAAGTTGCTTTCCTCTTGCAGCCCTATAAATGCACTTGTTTCCTTAGTTGTAACCCTATAAATGCTCTTGTTTAACGTAGGCCGTGTTTCAAGAGTTGACCTCTTATTTGGTTTTAGTGCTTTAAATTAAAAGTTTAGAGGTACCTGAAAATCACCTTAAAAAAAAACTTGGCCTAACAATTGAGGTTTTACATCCGAGTCTCTCAGCTCCCGTGTACACACGAGGAAAAACTTCCCTGAAGACTCACACAAGGCAGAAATTCGTCTGGTCAGCGAATACACAGCCCGTAGAGCTCTGAAGGAAAGTTTGGCTCCCACTCAATTAAAATAAGTTCTTAATTGATCCTGTGGTAACCCAGAATGGGAGCTTTTTGCTTTCTTTCAGGGAGATGGAGACAAAAATAAGTGAACAAGGACACCTATCAGTTTCCAGGCTCCAAGTGTTTTCAGACTATATTTTTTGGAAGGGCTTTGTGATGCTTATGGTCGAAGCATCCTAATGATGATTTACATTAGCAGCTTAAATATATAGAACTGCCCACTGAAACTATAACTAAACTTCTAGTTAGATCCATTAGGACTGACCTAGAACATCTTGGAATTGTGTCTTTTAAATGCAAATTTTGTATCGGCGTTCAGGAGAGTTAAAGAGCCACCGGAAGGGCGGCTGCATCTGCACCAGCCTAAAAGTGACCTGTTTTACTGCTCTTCAGCAGCTTCAGCCAGTGGAAGTTGAAGGTCTCGGAACACTTACCTTTGCAGTGACTTTTCTGTTGTGTGGATCCTGTTAAATGAATTTTAAACAGGTTTCTCTGCACATCTTGCAAGTTTTATTATTGTGAATAGTCTTACTTCAAGAGCTCCTTGAATTTGTGTCAAGCCTTCAGCTGATCCAGCAAACAGGCTTCTTGTATCATTTAATCTCGGTTTGTTCACCTGTGAAATGGGTATTTTAACAGCTTAGTGTGATGTAATACTTTAAAAATACACTTAGTACACCAGTATATCCTGCAAATAAATAGAATATTATGTATAGAGGACTTGCTGTTGGGTGGTAGGACAGTGGTATATGCTAAATTTTCTGAACATGGCTGGTGTAGAAGGGACAGTGTAGTTGTGGTTTTCAGCATTGTGTTTTAGTCCACCAAGAAGGATAATGTACCTCATTTAAAAAGTCCTTTTGAGATCCTGCACAGACTATTGGAGCTGTACTTTCCTTGCTGTGCCAACTCCTCACCTCAGGAGGAAGGTGAAGAACAGTTTTGCAATTAGTGGACTGGGATTTGGGAGACCGGGGTCAGACTTGCTTTGTGACCTTAGGTAGGTCACTTCCTTCATAAATCAGTATTATTACAGTAATATTTCCTGTCCTTCAGCTTAGGTATGTCTTCCATATTTGATTTGTAAACTGCTCTGACTGAGGTCTTTTCAGGTTAAGTCTGGACAGCATCTACCACAACAGAATTCTGTTGTTAGCTGAGGTCTCCAAGATGCTTCTTTAATAAAAGCAATCATAAATTCAGTGCTACTACTATATTACATCCTTCTTTTAAACATTGAGACATATGAGGTTGCACTTGTTAAGCTCAGAAAAATTCAGGTGAGGTTGGATATAGAATGTTCAAGTGTCATTGCATGACAGTGTTACCATCGCAATTTATTTTTTCACGTGCACCATATCATTAAAACAGGAAAGGATGGAGCATGAGGTTGTGCACTCAGAGCAGTGGTTTGCTGGAGCTCCATCTGGCAAATCTGGATCTACAAAACTATAATACAGTAGTTTTGCTTGATATTTACATCCTAATAATTAATTTAGTCATTGATGTATAGTTTTATAGATACTCGTCGTTGTGTATAAATGAGATTCTTGTGTCCTTGAATTTCATTCACTTGTAATATTATACTTTACATTTACATTGAATCTATATTTACATTGTACTTTACAGTCCAGAGGAGCATTTTAGAAGAACAGTAAGGTTTTAATCAGTGTATGTCATGTGAATGAACCTAGGTTAGTTTTTCTCTTCTGGCAACACATACACAACTAGCAGATCATCACTTGGGCCCATCCACAGTGTCAAAGCACTTCCAGTCTCTCAAGAGTTAGCAGACATACCTGTTGCTGTCTTGGGATGGTTTTGCATTAAATTTGTTGGATGTTTAAAAAAAAAAAAAGCAAACATATATATACAAAAATAGGATTAATTTTGGCTGCACAGTTGCAGATTGTCTGTTCTGTGCTGACCAGAGTTGTGCCTTTCATCAAACCTTGCACAGACAGGGAAGTCCATGAGTAGAAAGTTGAGGTCCAGAGAATGCTGCACCAGATTGTTTCTGCAGAGTCCAGTTTTGTCCATTTGTACTTGATAAGGAAGGGGGCAAAGATCCAAAAGCCTTGACTTGTTTAAGAAGGAAACCTCGTTTGTACTTGTGGAAGTGGGGCCGATTGGTTTGCTTAAATACCTGGTGTAAAACAGCTTCAGCCAATGCCAGGCTGAATGGGACTCTGAGCAAGCTGGGCTAGAGGAAGGTGCCCCTGGCAGGGGGCTTGGAATGAGATGATCTTGAAGGCCCCTTCCAACCCATTCTAGGATTCTTCGACAATGGTGCCCCTCCATTTCACATTGCTTTGACAGCCACGTAAATTCTCACGTTATTTTATAATTTATTGAATAACAGGAGTGGATTCAGTGATACCATACATAGTTTTCACCAGAAATCTCCAAAGCACCATTAAGAGGGAGTACCCAAGTGTTTCCATCTCTGTCACCAATGCAGTTACTTTCTTTTTGTTCTACTTTCCCATGATTGGAGCAGAAGTGAACAATGTGACCTAAACTTTTTTTGCTTAAAGGCTGTGACAGGCCAGACCTGATAAATTTTAGACAGAGAAAGCTATAACCTTCTGAAACTGGGGGTTATAATTAAAATGTGTAGGCACCCTGAGTTACAGCTGTTGTGAGTGTTCCAGTTATCATAATAATTGAAGACCTTTTAATAATTTTATATGTTCTTTTCTAACTTGGCCTTGAGCTTAGGCAGGACTTCAGTTTCAAGATAATTTTCTTGTCCTCAAAAGTTAAATTGCTTTCTTTAATATAAAGCATACAGTAAGGAGTGCAATTGAAGAGCTGCATGCCTTCTGAACCTGCTCTTTCAGCATGAGACTCCACTTGTTTGAAGCAGATCTGGAGGAACAAACAGTCTTTTATTATTAGATGATAAATCCCTGATGCCGTATCACTGTTTTGGCTTTCAACCTTATTGAACTTTCAAGAGAAATGCCTCTGTTTATAACATGAACTGCCCAGTAGCATCCAAGTATCTGTCACTGCACTATGGACTTGAATTTTTATGCAGTAAATTGTACTGTGCTGTGCTGTTTGTGGCATGTCTGGTGCTACACAGCTAAAGTCTGGCTCATACGCTGATGAAAAGCTGCAGAATGAGATGTGGGGGTTACCATTTTCATTATAGAATTTTGATTGCAACTTAGAGCTTCTATTAATGTTTAATTAAGGGAGTTGACAAATTAAGGTTGGTTCTTCTGAGTGCGTAAGAAATAAAAAATACTATTTTTGCTGAAAGTTATTAGTATTCTTAATCTTAATTTACTGAAGTTTGTTGGGCTTTTTTGTAAAACACTGCAAAATGTAAGTAAAGGGGACTTACAAGAAGGCTGGAGAGGGACTTTTCATGAAGGCATTCAGTGATAGGAAAAGGGGGAATGGCCTTAAGATGAAGGAGGGTAGATTTAGATTTGATATGAGGAAGAAATTCTTGGCTGTGAGGGTGGTGAGGCACTTGAACAAATTACCCAGAAAGGTTATGGACTCCTCATCCATGGAAGTGTTCAGGGCCAGGCTGGACATGGCTTGGAGCAACCTGGTCTAGTGGAAGGTGTCCCTGCCCATGGCAGGGGGTTGGAACTGGGTGATCTCTAAGGTCCCTTCCAACCCAAACCGTTTTGTAATTCTGTGATTCTAAGTAATGCTGTTGAGAATATGACCCTGAGTTCAAAAATACCTGTGCTTAAGACAAACCCCGTGTGCTTTAGAAACTACTATTTGCTCCCACATAGAAACCTCTCAGTGGTGATATCTCTCACATTTGACTTTGTTAAATGCAGAAAGACTCTTGAAAAGGAAAAGCAATTTGCATTTCTCTGTGTGTTTGGCAAATACGTGTTTGACTTTGAATTCACCATTCTCAAGTATCTTCTCCAGTCTCTAAAAATGGGGAAACTGAGGCAGGGCTCTGAATTTATTTTGCAGGCACCTTAGTTTAGAGGTAGCTGTAGTGAAGCAAAGATAAAAGTTGAATTGCACTGGCTCCTGGATCAGTGTATTAGGCAAGACTGCCTGTGTTTTTTGCTTCCAAATTTCCTTTGAGATACCCAGCACGTTGCTTCAGCAGGAATTTTTGCTTTTGACACAGCACTGGGATATTATGCCAAGAAACATTTTTATAATATTGATATCTTAGCCCACAGCACTGTATTTGTTTAATATTTGGTAAGGTCTCAGCTGCAACAACCAACTACCAAAAAGTTTCTTCTCATGGGAGCTTTCTACGGAGTTGTAGCACATGGTCAAGATCTGGTGTTCTGTAATGCCAAGAAGTGTCCTTAAAAGGCTTTATAAACCATGAGGCTTTAAGTGGTGTTTTCTACTGCAGAGTATCAAATTAATAGTCAACCATAATTTGGTTTTTAAGTTTGTCTGTTGAAAGAGTCCCAATTTGTATAGATAATATATTGTGTGTTCAAGTGAGTGCTCTGCTTTTGTACATTCCCTTCCATTAAGAAGATGAGACCTCGGATAACTCGGAGTTCCAGATAATGTGGAATCAAATATGTTAGTGAGTTGTACTGTAACAAATCCACACAATGACTATTTTATGTTTGAAGTGGAGGTGGTGTTTGGAGTGCCTGTAAATGCCTTGTTGGAAAAATCAATTCTGAGCATCCCCTTTCTCCACATTTTGCTTCATTTTCCCTGAATGTGTTTTGACACTGAAAGTTTTCAGTGTCTCCACCTGCAGAGATTTACTCACTTGACTTTTTTGAGCTTACTCCAGAGTTACACCAGGGTGGCTGAAAACAACATGTGCTTTTGAAGGGCATTTTAACCAGTGCTTAATTACTTTATAGAATCATATAGTGTTAAGGTTGGAAAAGAACTTTAAGATCATCAAGTCCCACCATCATTCTACTGGTAAAACAACGTAAGAAAAGCATGCACAGGAGGCAGATGAAGAAGAAATTGAGCAACATATCTCACTTTTTGCTTCCTCAAGTCATCTAACTAGACCTCAAACTCCATATTTTTGGGAGACTTGCACCATGTAGAGCAGCGCTGGTAGGATTGACAGAGCTTGTTTTATTTGGGGCAGGCACAGGAAAAAATAAGGCTTCTTGGTACACTCAGAGTGCTCAAGGCACTTGGGGGAAAATATCAATAATCCCCATTTGATAGAGGATGGGAGTCAGGCATGGAGCTGTGTCTTGTCAAGCACCACCAAGCCGGTCACTGCCGGAGCAGGGCCTTCAAATCTGCTTGAAATAGGAAAGTTGATGAGGGAGAGAGATATGGGAGGGCTCTTCCAACCCGCCGGGCCGAGGGAGAGGTTTTGTAGAGAGATGTAACGTGTTCCTTAGTTTGATTTATTTTTTCCTTGCTAAGAAGAGTCTGCAGTAGTCCATGTTTGATAGTCTTTGCCCTGGGTGCACCAAGCTTTTGCATTTTCTGAAGGGATATATTGGTGGTATTGTGAAAATGTAACTGTGACCTATTTAGGCGGGTTGGAGTGGGGTACAAATCTCTGCACTAGGAAGAAGTATCATTTTCCAGCTGGGCAGAAAATCGCATTTATTCTGTAATAGAACACAAGAGCTCATTGAACACCGGAGTGGAGTGGCTGAGCTGTCAGCGCTCCACCGGGGGAATGAAGTCTCCACTTAAATATTCCATCAGATAGCAGAAATCCTGGGAGTCCGAAGAACAGAATTACTGGCTTCAGTAGATGACCAAAAAGTTGTTCTTTTTCTCGGGAGAGACTGCTCGGCTGCAGCAGGGGATTGTGTTCAGGGGAGCTGCAAGATGCTTTCTGTATGTGTTCTCCTTGCTAGTTGTCAAGGGCTGAAAATAAAGAGGAAAATATTATATATAAGTAATCTGGTCTGGCAGGGAGGTGACGTTAGAGATCCCGGCACATTTAAATGAGTCTTTCTCAGAAACAGGAACTTTTGGATCAAAGGCTTCTGTTTCTCAGAAAATTGACTATTTGACCTAAACACTCAGAAGTTGTAGGGGACTACCTGAAATTATTAGAGGTGTTGGTGTTAATGTTGCAGTCAGGATCAGACAGTTTGGAGGAGGAGGTGGGATCTCCTCTTAGATCAGTTGTTGTGGTCAGGAAAAAAACAGAGGCACACAAACCTCTCTCCTGGCAAATAGCTTGTGCATCCAAAACTACACCTATTTTTGCCATCCCTCCTTACTAGTCTAATAGGAAATTGCTTCCCCTTATGAACCTAGAATTTGCCACTTTTCTTCGGGAAATACTCAAATATGAAGGATTTTTAAAATTTATTTAAAGAAGCGTCACAAATTCATTCTGTAATAAAAATATTAACATGGAAGACAGTGAATTTGGGCAGTGTCACATCATTAGGTTTGTGCAGGTGCTCTGGGATGCTTCACAGTTGTTAAATTTCACAATGCAAGGTGGGCAAATCTTATCTCGGCCTCGTGCTGGTGACACAGCAGCCAACTTGTTGAATTCCCCTAAGTTATGGAAATATGTAGTGCAGGACCTAAACTCTGTATTACAAGTTTTGACATAACTCCTTTGCAACCAGTGGGGAACATATATTATTTTCTGCCCTTCAAAGCTGCTTTTCTGCAGAGATAACATTGGCAAGGATTGCTCCGAAGATAGGCGCTCACTCAGCGGAGGAACATTGCTGTATTACTCACAAAGATAAGGAGGTATTAAGAACTTCCATGGAGTTCTTACCAAAAATCAATTCTATCTTTTATAGTTCTCCAGAGATAATTCATCCCTCTCCCCATCCTAATCCGCACTGGCGGGGGGATGGAGGCAAGGAGAGGGTTGTGGCACAAAAAGTGGAGGTTACAGTCTCACAGCCCTTTTGTGATTTATTTTGAAATTAAAAATGATGCCTTTTCTGGATGGGCATCAGCCAAAAAGTGGTGGTCATTCCCAAATAATTCATAAGTGAATTGCAGGGAATTAAACTGCTCTGCCTGCCAGGAGAAACCAACAGTTTCATTGACAGGAGGAGCTCGTCTCTCCTAAGGAGAGATGCAAGACCATACTGGAGATGAACAAGGTATCTCCCCTAATCCAAGGGGTGAGAGATGGACTCTCTCCTTCTGACCATATTAAAAATATGTGATTAGCCAGATCACACCTATTCTAAAGCAAAAGGTGAGCTGATGGGTTCAGTATTAGATTTCCAAACTCATCCTATAGTTTGAGTTTTCATCCCTGCCATCAATATTTTGCATGACAGTGACATAAGGAGTTTGTCATTTCTGAGCCCTGTTTGTTTTTATCTCTTTAGGATGAGACTCCTGATTTAGTAACCTGGTCTAGTGGAAGGTGTCCCTGCCCATGGCAAATGGATTGGAACGGGGTGATCTTTAAGGTCCCCTACAACCCAAACCATTCTATGATTCTGTGATTTTGGTTGTCTGTGCAAATTCTTTGCCATCTGTGGGTGAAAAGCCTGTAAAAATACGTGACCTTGCCCTGAGCAGGTTATCCCAGAATATCTGGTCTTGGTAACAGGAAATTGCCCAAACAGTGGCTTGGCAAAAATCTTAACTCCTGAGCAAGAATGAATTTAGACTTTTATTCTGAATTGAGTATCTTGTGCCTCTAAATACCTGCTATTCTTGAGCAGTCAGAGAGCTTGTTAATCATATTGCTTATGATAAATGACATTTTTTGCCACTCTGTCATTCAGCATGTCTGGTGTATGTCAAGGGTAATATTCTCTTGTGGTGGTGTAGAATATTGAAAATGGAAATAATATCTTTACAGTTCCTCAGGTGTCCAGACTAAAATTGTAACTTGTCTTTTCTCCTCCCGGTTCCTTATGCTTTTGACCATCACTGACTATTTTTTTTTTCCTTTTTAATTTGCAGAAGGCGTAGATACAAGTCCTGACAACACCTTTCCTACTTAGGGGATTAAGAAAGTGTTCTTGTTCTTGCTCGCAGATTTATGGTTAGATTTGTTTCTCCCTGTAAGGCACCTAGATTTTTTAAACAGTTTTCTGTGCAGATAACTGAGTAAATCTTAGATTTTTGTAGGAAGCCTTTAATAGCCAGAGCACAAGATGTTTATCCTGTGGTAGCAGACGTAACTTAGAAACCCATAAAGAATTTGTGGCAAAAGGAAGCAAATAGTTATTGTATTAAAATTCCTAATGCTTTATTTTTCTTGTTACTTCATCCCACAGTTCTGGAGGTCATTTTGGCTGAACTTAATGAGTTCCTGGGTGTATACAGAGCACACCAACCTTATGTGTTTATTTCTCTAGCTCAGAAATAGTAGGGGAGGGGAAGAAGATCCAAAATAAAACAAAAATCTCATGTCTGCCAGGGTCTTATTGAGTGCATGAAACAAACTCAGATCTTTTTCTGGATCTGAAGTTCTTTATTAAAGGCTCTTTAGCTCCCTACAAAAGAAGTGGTGGCAGGTCCTTTTTCTGCATTTCAGTGATATTTCTTTTTTGAGAGAGATTTTTAGACATTATCAGAAGTTCTGCTGTCTGTCTGGCAGCTGGGAGCAGTAACAGTTCTTGGTGGGAAAGGAGAGAGGAAAGGGTTTTCCTTTTCCCACTTTATTAGGGAATAATATGGTGTAAAAATAATCATAGGACCCACAAGGATCATTGAAGTCCAACTCCTGGAAGAGAGGGAAAGAAAAAAATTAGAAAGTGAATTGAGGAGTGATCTTTGCTGAGTCAAAGATGCCATTCAAGAAAAATAAATAAATCTCCTGCCCCAGCTGGAAAAAGAATCCTCTGTCCTTCTGCAAAGTCAGAGATCTGAATAAGTCTTCTCTGGAACTTTCTCCATCTGCAGCAAGAGGCTCAATTGGTACACAAGTGTCCGTATCTACCCTTGAGGGAAGATGAAGGAAGTCCCATCACACCTGAAACGATTCATAATTCATCCGAAATACAAAAAACAAAGTTAGCAACAGAAAGTGTATAGTTATAGTGTGATATACTGACCTTGAGTGTTGTGTTTCCATCATGTGTGTTCTGTCAGGTCAGGAGGGCTGATCCCCTGGTGTCTGTCAGGCTGCTGGGGGGAAGGTTTCTCTGCTGCAGCTGTGGGACGCTGCCAGGAGGACCAGGGTGTTCTCATCCCTGCCTGCTCCTTTCTCCCCCTCTCCTTTGAGCTGGTTAACAATTTGATGAGAATAAATGTTGGTTTTTTTGGGGGAAGAAGGAGAGGAGAATTTTGGCTTGTCCTTCAGGTCTCTGACCTGATCTGCCCTGTGGTTGTACAGCCACTGGATGTTGTGGGACGAATGTGGACAAAGCCAGGGTAACGTGCAAAAACCATCTAAGAAAGTCTAAACTGTCAGTGCCTCGTGTCCCAAGCTGTTGGTCATTGCAAGCAACTTCGTCCTCTCAGGCATTATATTAGAAGCCAGAAGACCCCAGGAGATGGTAAGCTAATTCGTCTTGGCTGCAGTGTGCCAGACGGATACATTCTCGTGGTTTGGCACAGTGACACTGAACTCACTATTTTAAGCAAGAGAATCTGTACCTTAGTGACCAAACTGGGATTGTTCAGCTATTCCTGCAAAGTTATATATCTAAAAGTTAGATATCTAAGCCCCTTCTGAAAGTAATGAATGCTGCATGAGAATATGAGGTGTAATTACTTTTTAATAACAGCTGAGCTACATCACATCTGAGCAGCTCCTTATTTGAGAGTATCCCGAGGCATTTTTTATTTTGCTGGATGTGCATAAGAAATGAAGCCCTGGTAGCTACACCTGGTAGTGACAGGTGTGAGACAGAAGAACTCAGGAGTGAAGAGACCCTCCCTAAATAAGACCTCGAGGACCGAAACTTGCACGATTGAGAATCATGTAATGGAAAAAAACCAGCAACCAATTGCTACCCGTGCACAGTCTGGCTTGTTTCACATCTCCTTTGACCATGTGTCCACAACATACTCTCTTGTCCCATCTTCCTTATTTTGCCCTGGAAATGCTTGTTCAGTGTAACTCCTCTTTATCTCCTCTTGCTGCTCTTGCTGCTTCTTACAAGTCCCGTGTTTCATGGGTTTCCTGGGTCTTTTGTCCTTTACCCTTTGCTTCGGTCTGGCCTTTGGCCACCAGTCACCTGCATGAAAGTGTTCTGAGTGACATGAAAAGCAAATGTATTCTTCCCTCATCTAGTTTTCATCTTCCTGCTAAATGCTAGACAAAAAAACAGCTCAGAATGAGGGACAGGAAAAAGAAAAAATACCTGTAATACAGAAAAGCTAATATTTTCTGGATTTTGGAAGGGACAGCTAATGAACTGTAGAATCACAGAATCATAGAATGGTTTGGGTTGGAAGGGACTTTAAAGATTATCTGGTTCCAATTCCCCTGCCTGGGCAGGGACACCTGCAATGAAGAGGTGGAAAAAAGAAAAATAAAAGGCTGAAAGAAAACAGAAAATCAAAACAAAAAGACAAAACAAAGAAATGTGAAAGAAAACCTTCAGTGTTGTTTCTGTTCCTGATTTATCCAGGCAGTAGTGGGGGTGCAAGGCACTATTTACAAACCTAATTCAGGTCCCTGTGGATTTACAGTTTGAATTGGGAGGTGAGAGAAATTAACGGGGAAAACCTCCCTCATTTCGATTTATTTCTCTGTAATACACCCCAGAGCGTAGTTCATTCTGGGGAGAGGAGGGAACAACAGGTTGTTACTGCTAATAGGATTTGGGTCAATTCACAGGTAAATCTCTCCTCCACCCCACAAAACTCATGAAGTTAGAGCTGGTAAAGGTCTGAGTTCATGCAACAGGGGTTTAGAAAGAGTGGCAACAAGAGGGGGTCAGATGGATTGCTGCAGATTAACTTTGCATCAGCTGTAAAGGCTTTTGTGACATTTCATGACTAAGAAAAGTTTGGTGTCTTGAGATAAAAAACTTCTCTTTAGTTTTTGGCTTTTGGGGGGTCCTTGGTGATCATCAGCTGGTGTCCCTGAGAATTTCAGTCCCCTCTCAGTGGGGAGTCACCTGGTAGTGAACCAACCTGAGGTCTGTGGAAGGGGAAGGTTGCATGGGAATCCGACAACTCTGAAATGAAGGATTTCTATTTTTTTTATGTCCGAGTGGAAAGTTAATGTTACGTAAAACTGCCTACTGAAGCCAATTCCTTCACTAAATTTGTTTTCATTTGGTTTTTTTCATTCCTCCCGTGTGTCCAAGAAAAATATTACTTAGCTAAAAGGCATTAATTCAGTTTAAATCAGAGTATCAAACCCTCTGAGTCTGGGACCGATGTGTGCACAAGTTTCTTGTTTAAATTAAGCCTGCTGGTTGCTGGCTTGTTTGTTTCTCCTGCTTTCCCTATATTCAGGATGCTTATCTCATAAACTGCTAGAAAAATAATGGCAGAGGACCATTTTTTTAAAATAATTTAGATGGAAAAGCAATATCCTGCAGAATTTCTATAATCAAGTATGTCCCCAATCCAACTTGTGCGGAAACTTGATCAAAATAGATCCTTAACTCCTAGTTAAGCCTAATTAGGATACAGAGTTCAATACAAAGCCACTTCTCATTTTCCTTTGCAATCAGCACATCATTTTTGTTTTGTTAAAGGACACAAGTTGCATCCCTTAGATAAACAGCTTGGGCAAGATCTGCAAAACAATTAGTGCATCTTTCACATGGTCTAAACTTGATTGAATAATTACTCAAATAATGGTCAGTAATGGAATACATAGGGTTATCTCCTGGCTAATCCTCAGGTAATGGAGTTGGTGTATCTCTGATTTTTCTCTTAGCTGTTCCCAGTGAACAGGAGACTGAGACAAAAGTGATTATGGGAAGTGCAGGGAGTCACTGGAGGCCAGCAAGGAAAAGGAGGCCTTATCTTAAGCAATTAATCAAGAAAACTCCTATTGTGGGACAATTATTCAAAGCTAATTCTAAAATAGCTTTAGAGCCTGAGGTCCTGAAGGTTTTTTAGTGTTGGGTTTTGTTTTTGTTTTGTTTTAAGAATTTTGCCAAGGTCATTGGGAGCACTGGGGCAGCCCTTGCATCCAAATGAAGGCTGTGGCATAAGAAGAGAGTTGAGTGTAAAGTGCAGCTTCACACAACATGGGCCTTGAGGTCCTTGTCAAAGCTGTTTTATTTTAAAAAATGGGTTGGAATGTTTCTAAACAGAGACAATATTCTAAAACTTGCTTAATGCTTCCAAAAAAAATAGAATAGTTTATGTTGGAAGGGACCTTAAAGACCATCTGGTTCCACCCCCTGCCCTGGGCAGGGACACCTTCCACTAGACCAGGTTGTTCCAAGCCCCGTCCAACCTGGCCTTGAACAGTTCCAGGGATGGGGCAGCCACAGCTCCTCTGGACAACCTGTGCCAGGGCCTCACCACCCTCAGAGTAAAGAATTTCTGCCTTATATCCATTTTAAACCTACTCTTGTCAGTTTGAAGTCATTCCCCCTTGTTCTGTCACTCTTGTAAAAGAGGATCCTCTCTTTGCATCCATTGCAAGTAATGCCAAGAGAAGTATTATCACAGTCATTTCACCTCCATGCTTAGCTCTCCTAGCGTACCTGCAGGACTCTGATATCTTTGAATCTCTCTTTTAATCTTTTTCTCTGATGTTTTTCACTGCTTTCTGCTTAACTTAATTGTCCTACAAAGTCTTTCAGTAACAACAGACACGTAGGATTGTTTTGTGGCTGTGGCTTTGCAAAAGACCACGAGGTCTTTCCAGTCATGTCCCCAAAAAGCCCTTGTACAGTGAGAGCATCTAACAGACTCCTGTGCTCTGTTTTCAGCCTCTGAGCTCCCTTGGAAATGAGATTTATTTGAAGATGTTGCCGTGATCCATGAGGTCCTACGGAAAGAAGCAATACATTTTAGCAGCTGTCCCTGAAAAATTATAAGGTCACCGGAAAAAAAAAAAAGCAGAGGTTTTAAATTGGATGCGGTTTAAATTTTCCTACGGCCTCCTGAATCGGGCTCCTTGCCGGGGAGGGAAGCTGCCCACAGAGTTATTGCTCAGCACAGTCACCCCGTGCTCCCGGAGCAGTGTTTTCCCAGCGGTGCTGACAGAGGCATTTTGAACCCACCGTGGCGTCTCAGGCCGTCCGATCCGGTGTCAGATGGCTCTGCGGTGCCGCCAGGGAAGTGCTGCTGGATGGGTGATTGCGCTGCCCTGATTAGTTTTCTCTCTGCCTATGGGCACCTTTAGCAGGGCAGGGTTACAGGGGGAGCCAGGACACACATGTGCTCCTGTACAGAATGAAGCAGAGAGGCTGGAAGACAAAGAGAGTCACTAATTGGATTTGTAGCTGTAAGAAAAAAAGCTCTTAAAGTAAACATTTTCCTCTCTTTAAGTCTTTCCTTGGCTTCTTTCGTGAAGGCCGCCTGAAAGTATCTGTTTCGGGGGTGAACCCTTCCCAGCAAATTTAATTTTGAGGCTTGTCAAGCTTTATTAAAACCTTATCATCAGTGATTTCCTTCTCTGCTAGATCAAGAAGATTGTATTTGTTATGGGATTCGTATTGTAGCTCAAAATTCATCCCAGCAAATGGGGGGTTTCATATATGTACCAGGACACACCAGTGCCAGTTCAGACTGCTGAAATCCTGGGATGTGCGTGGTCAGCACATCCTCCTGAAGGCTTTGGAGGCTGTTCAGAGTCGTCAGCTGGAACTGCATTTGCGTTTCTGAGTTAACAACTGTTAGAATAAACTCGTGGCTCTGCATGGCAAAAGCATTCCTAATTGCTGCTGGTATCCCTTGAACAAATTAGTGGATAGACCCATTCCCAAGAGCTGGAATATTTGGTAAACACTTCTGGGTATGGTGTGGCTACGTATAGTAAGACACAGGATGAACACATCTTTTTTTTACTTGGAAAATGTAGTAATTCCATTCTCATTAGTGAGAGCTTCCAGTCAATAGCAGGGCTTTTTTATTTATTTTTTTAATTAAATTTCACTGACTTGTCTTAATTCGTGCCACTGTGCATTGATGCCACAGATCAGAGTGTCACCTAGCAGAGTATACAGGCTTTTTCCAATTTAGTCTAGAGCACAAGACTAGTTGACTTTTTTATACCTCTCAATTCATCTATTGGAAATAAACTTCTCACTCCCCAAATCTTCCTCATTTTCATAAAATATTTTTTTAGTTGCTGGGAAAATACTTAATTTCCCTTTCTTACCCAATGAAGACAAAAAGATGGATGGAAGAGTCTCTAAATACGTGCCCTGTTTGTTGGGTTTGTTGTTTTTTTTTATAGTGCCAGGACTAACCAAAGCACTTTGAAAAACACAGATACGGTTCTTGCCCTGAGCATCTTTATCATTTGGATTCAAACGTGCCCTTGCAATTGCAAGTGATGCACAAGAGGAGGAGGAGAGGAAAGGCAATTAATGGCCAAATGAGTTGTTGAACTGAAAAGTTATTTGAAGGTGATACAAACACTCAGAGCTTTTTTTATGGCAGCAAAGTTGCATCTTTGTCCTGCATAACCAGAGTGATGAAGGTCTTTAAGCTGCACTGAGCCAGAACTTCCTTCTGGGAATTCATTTCTGCAGAAGCTCCATCATGTGAACAAGAATGTAACAGATTAAGACCCAAAGTAGCCCAGGTTTCTTTTTGAGGAGTAAAGTGAGTCACAGGCAGACACAGGTAATTGTAGCTTATCCCAGACCTTGTCTGGCAGAGGAGTTCTCCCTCCATGTGGATTTTGTGCCACACCTGGCGCAGAGATGTCTGTGTTTATCATCTGAACTTTGAGATGAGCTCATCTTTTGATAGGAGACCACTGTCTTCATATCCCCATTTCTTCCATGCCAAACATCTTCCCTGTGCTGATCAGTATTGCCACATCCTCCCCTCCCACCTCTGCCACAAAACCAGTAATGAGTTGGGTCACTAATGATCTCTGGACTGAAGGGCATGTTAGCTATTTATAGCAGCAATATAAATAGAAATATGCTTATTAGTACAATCTAAAATACCCCACCGTGCCATCGTGTCTGTCTCTTACTTGCTGTCTCTGGGACTCCTGAGGATGAGAAATGTGACTCTTAAATTCTAGAACTTGGGCTCTAAACCACATTTCTGCTCTCACAGATGTGTTACAGAGACAGTAAAGCTTTTTTGAGTTTAAATTCTGAACTTTTGGGGAGAAAGAGTGAGGTCTGAAGTAATAAACTGAAAGAAATATGTGCTGTCTGTGGGACAGTTACGCCTTCCTATTACTCTGTTCTTTAGCTCCATTGCAAAATAAGATATTAATTAAACAATCACTGTATTTTCTCACTGCTAAATCCAAGTACCCAAATGCACGTGTAGGTTGAACATCAGTAGAGGACTAAAATTCTGCAATACCAGGTAAAAATTATTAGTATGGAAGAGGTACAGGTACCCCAGTGCAATAAATAACTAGTCTGTTCCTCTGCCAGGGGGTACAATAGTTGCTTCCTAAAATATTTGTAAAAGCCTGGGGGTTTTTAACCTAGGATTTTATTGAAGGTAGAAGAGTGTATTTTCTTATACAAGACCATAATATAGAAAAGGAAAAGCACTGTAAAATCCTTCCAGATGTTTATATGGGTTCAGTGTTTTTGTTTTTAGTAAGATTTGTGATACTTGAAAAGCTGGTTTGGAGAGCTCAGCCAGGAAGATTAGATACAGAGGTGCAAAGTGAAAAGGCTGACGGTCTGCTTTCCTTTTCTCAAGAAAAAATGCATATAAACCCCTCGTATTATACTTGGGAATTATTAGATACAGATAATATGATGTGGATTTTGAGTCTTTAGATCATAAATTTGATCTTTGCAAGAGGAGCGGTGCAGAATCTGAGTTGTAACGGGAATTCTCATCCAGAAATACTCCTGGGAAGATTATTAAAATACTACAGGTACTGACATCGGCTACAAAGATCTACTTGTGCATATTTCTTTAAAGGGGGGGAAAAAACACCTTAATACACAGTATTACCATAGCCAGGCCCTATTATACTATTGTAATCATAGCTGAAGCAAGAACGGTGATTAACGATGGCAATTTATTGTATCTGACGAGGGGAGAAAATAGGAGATGTTGTCGTTATCATAAATCATATCATAAATAACCAAAGAGAAGCACTCAGAAAGCTTGTGTGGTGTCAGCAGCAAGCCCTTTCAGGCACGTTAGCCCAGGATGTAGCCATAGAAACCCCAAAGTCATATTGTTATCTTAGTCTTGCTGCAGTTATGTGATACAACAGTATTAACATATAGATTAGGCCATTTATAATACTAGGTGTCATTTCAGGTTGGCTTGCTTATATAGCAGTTTAGTTTTTTATTGTGCCGAATGTGAGGGAAACGCTGCATTTTTACAGGTCAGTATAGAGCCATTTATAATGTATGGGCTTCACACCTCTGTCAGTCTTGCTAATGTACTCTATTATTGATTGGTTGTACTCTATGAATTGTCATTGCCTAATTACCTTGTCTTTGCTAATAATTTTATTTTTTAGAAGTCAAAATGCTCCTTTAAAGGGAAAACCTCTGTGCCTGCACGTGTGCTTCGGGATGAGTTCCCAGTTCTTTTAAGGATCGTACACCCCAGAGGGAGCAAAAAGTGAAATAAAAAGCATGGAGATTAATCCAAATTTTGTTCAGGGGTTTTCTCTCCCTGGCTCCGTGTTTTGGTCTAACAGTGGTGGGTTTCACATCACACTCTGCTCTGCAAATTTGAGGGAGAGACTCAGTCACAGATAATTCAGAGCAACACCAAAGTGACTGAGGCAAGGCTGACAGGGAGCTGGTTGGTTCTCACACATCCTCTTCCTGCAGATGCTTCTGGAGTTGTTTCTCCTCTCCATCCAGAGCTGCATCACAGCTCCAGGCACATCGCACTGCTGTGCATTCATATGTGTGTGATCTACAAAAACTGTTGAACCACTGTTAAAAAGTCAAAGCAAAAATGAATTCTCCCTCGTATTTAGATAGAAACACCTTTTTGCTTGCTGTAGCAGCACAGATTCAGGACTAATTTTGTCAGGTCAGAGAGAGATGGTGAGTGTAGCAGATAACAATCTGCCAATACTGTTTTTCTGTCCCCAGCAGGGATCTGGCTGTGCCATTCTAAGAATCCTATGTAATTTGGCTTCATAAAATTGCATTTTTTAAAAAATACTAGAATAGGACAGCCACTAGTTAAGTACTTAGAAGTGTTATTCTCATTGTATCTGTATCCTAAAGCAGCACTGGAAGCCCAAGTTTCACATTATACCCTTAGCCAAGATCTGATGCCCAGAGTGATGCTCAGCACCTCTCTCCTCTTCTTTCCAACACCCTTAGATTTGTGTGATCCCAAGGTGGGATTTTTACTTTGCCAACTGTACAGTAAAATACTTTGTCTTTGGTTTTTTTCTTCCACCCCCAGATGTATTTCCACCTGAGTCAACCCGTTAAGTCACTGCACTATGGGGAGGGGGCAAGATGATGGTATAAGAAAGGAGCTTCAGGACTTTCCTCTGACTTGTTCTAGCCCAAATGTTTGAGTAGTATCATGACAGACCAGATTAGTGATTTGAGCTCAGACCAGTAGATAATCTTTCTTATTTTAGCCTTTTTTAGTTCCCCATTCTCCTGCACAAATGCTTGAACCACGACAAATGAAAGAATTGTACTGTTTCTTTTTAAAGGAACAAGGTGATGTAGAACTGCAGCTTTAGGAGTTGTGGTTTGTTTCTGGCAAACTATCAATACCCTGTTCTCATGCTCGCTGGCAGTGTCAGTGGAAATATTTGAGACACATGGAAGATGAGCTCCTTTGTGGTGCTCTCTTACCAGCTCTCTTCCCATAGGAAATGCCAACTGGAAAATGCCAGGGTTTGGTGATAGCTTGGTCGATCTTATACAGTAAAAGAGAAATCTGTTGGTTTATCACCTGCTTGGTAAACAGGTCACATCAGTGATCAGTTGTTTTCATAGGGCAGAGGAATTACAATTATAAATATACATATATACACAAGTATCTCTATAAAATCCAGTTTTTTAAGCTGCAAGTGTATTGCAGGTATCTTAGTGTCTTCATATTCCATTAGACTATCAGGATATTGGCCTGTAGGATATCAGGATTGAATTTTGTCCCTCTTCCATTAATTTCCTTTATGGACTACAAGCACACTTTCTGTTTGTTTTGGGAAAAGCCCATTGTTATTACAAGTTAAAGAGATAAAACATATCATGGCGTAAGAAAAAAAACCTTTATTTTAAACAGAAATTGAAAGCCCCTGCTTATCAGGATATGATAGGGATGTAAGCTCTTGACTTAATGACTTAAAATTTCCAAAAAATTATCTTTGGCTTCATCCCATGCTTTAACTAGACCATAGGAAAATTATTCTGGAAGTCTGCAGGAAGTTTTTTTCCTTGTTTTTTTTTTTTTACTAAAAAGTTTCATATGTTGGGTGGGAGCTATCTCTTCCTTCCTTGCATTTGAGAGGCTGAGCTGGCTGTGTATAAAACCCCCAGCTTGATATCCATGCGCTCCTGAGGAGTGTATGCTTGGAAAGAAAGATGAGTTGAAGATTTCAGTGCAGGCCTTTCCACATTACTTCCTTTCCTGAGTCCTAATTTTCCTTAAAAACCCTGACTCTCCCAATTCCATACTTAGGGACTTGGTACCACGCAGTGCAAAAGAGCAGTGAGACTGATATGAACAGAAGTATGTGTGAAAGAATTCCGAGATCTGTTGGCACGCCTTGTTTGGCCACTTTGCATTCTGTTGGAACACAAAATGTTCAAGTCTAAAAAGAAAAGGGTTATGGAAGAAATTTAATTGTTGAAAATAGTCATGTATGAGTTGCGTGGAAACATCTGCTCTTTGTGAGTTGTATCCTCAGTGGGTTTGCTCTGATAGCTGATACTTTTTATCTGTCATACTACGGTTAATATCAAATACCAAATGCCAAAATCTTGCATTATTGTAATAACAAGAGTTGGCTTCCACAGGAATTGTTACCTCCCAGAGCTTTGTGCATTTAATATGTTAACTGTAGCATTGGAGGTAAGAGCTGCTGTTACTAAAATCAAGTTATTCTTTCTGCAGCAAGTGGTGTCCAGCTTTAGGCCAGCGTGTCTGACTCTGCTTCACCTTGTACCAAAGAAATACTGGTTTATTCTTAAATCTTCATGTCTTACCCAGATGGTTTTGTCCTGTCACCACCCTGTGATGTAACAAAATATTAATCCAGTTCTCAGAAGAGAGACTGGAACTTTGCTTAAATTAAATATCAGCCAGCTGATAGGATAGGTTTTTGGCAGGGCCAGGATATGAGCAGAGATCTTGTCTTTCCCAGTCTGTGCCATGTTCTCTAGGACACCAACTGACTCGAAGTGCTTATGGTGCTGTCTCTGAAGCTACCAAGTAAAAAGTCTGGTAATGAGCAAGATGATGACAATTCTAATTTTATAGATGTATTTATATATAATAAGTTTTCTTGTTTGAAAAATGCTCACACGTAGGTGCCTCTCTCTTCAATCAGGTGAGTTTTGCATCTGTTTTTCCTGCCTTCACTATCATCTGACCTGTTGTTGTAAGAGCAATGTGTGCTGCCTCCTCTCTCAAGGCAGCCAGGAGAGCATGACAGTGTGGTAAGGGTGATTGCACTTTTTTTCCTGCAATAAAGGCAGATTTTCTGTTCCTTTGTACCCTTGTATCAGTTTTAGGGACAAATAGTCCCTAAACTTGGACGTTCATTACTGAAGTGTTGAGTATTGCTGTCCTGAAACTGAGCTGCAGCCAAATTAAGCAGGTATAAATTCAATAAGCCTTTGGTTTTGGGGTCCCTGCTGTGCTACTGGAACATGATGTACCAAGAAATAGAGTTTGAGCTTCTTTAATGTTTTTTACTTAAAAAAGGTGCAGGAGTTTCAGTTTCTTGACTGAACTCTTCAGCTTAAGAAATTTTCCAGCATTTGAAGTGGTGACAGATCCCCACAGTTTGCATTTGGGATTCTAATGCTTTGTGTTCAGAAATCCCGAGGAGCTACATATTTATCAAGTTCAGCTTTTACAGCACCTCTGTGAGATGGAATTATCATCATTTGTCAGATGGGAAGGCAGCAGGATGTAGTATAACCTGCCCAAAATCATGCTGCAGACCCGTGTCAAGAGAGGAGTGGCTTCCTTCCTCCCTTAACTTCAAAATCATCCTTTCATGGAAGTGAACTTGCCTTCTCACATAGACACAAATGATGTTGTTACCCATTTAGGTTGGAAAAGCCCTCTAAGTTCATAGAGTACAGCCATCAACCCAGCACTGCCAAGGCCACCAATAGACCAAGTGCCACATCTACATGTTTTTTGAACACTTCCAGGGATGGTGATTCCACCACTTCTCTGGCTTATCCTAGTACTCTCAAGCAAGAATGCTGTCTTGATTTCTCACAAACAGCATGCTAACAGCTCTCAGCTTCTTTCATTTCAGTGATAGACAAATCCAGTGCTGAAATCATCCCTCCTCTATCCCGTGCATGGTCTGATCCCAGGCTCTGCACAAGGGGCAGGCTGACATCATAAACAATTGCTCTCCATGGCTTTAGTAATGTGAGCATTAATATTGATCCAGCACTGACTCCTCTAACGACCAGAAAAAAAAATGTATCTGTTATCTTGAGAAACCTCCCAAACAGCTCTAGTCTCCTTTCATTACAGCAGAGAGTTATGAGGGCAGATGGCCGAGGTGATATCCATTTGACCTGTAGATGCTAACTGGGGTTGGACCATTAATAAGGTGGCCGGAGATAGGGAGAAATGGCAGTGAAGAGAGTTAAAAAGCAATCCCCTGCACAAAGGATGGCACACCCAGAGGTGCCGGATAGGGAATGAGATGGACAAAGGTGAGAAAGTGGCTCATCACCAAGTCAGGCAGATCACACTTCAAACCTGATGTTTTCCCATATTTGGTTCCTGCTCTGGTGTGAATCCTTTGGGAGGAAAAAGAGCCGTAGGTCTTGAACCCAAGATAAAAATTTCACTTTCTCTAATTACCAACCCCCCCCTAAAAAGAAAAAAAAGTGCTTCATTGTTTTCTTCCACAGCCACAGCTGTGGTGGCTCAGGTTTGAAAGCTGCTGCCTGGCAGAAAACCAGTCCTTGCTGAGGATCAGACCATGGCCTCGCTCCAAGAGAAATTTGGATTTCATTTGACCACGATAGGATTCCAGATTGTCATCTGAGCATGTCTGAAAAGTGGTGAATGTGTGTCAGTAGTTAAGTGCTCGTGAACTTCCTTAGTCCCTGGATTGTTCAGGACTGACCCAGGCAATTTTTTCCAGATGTTTTGGGGAATCCAAGTCCATATAAAAGGGATGGTAATGCTTCTGCTTCCTTACTAAGTTGTCTTTGTGGCTTGCAGGAATGTGCATGAAAGCTGGAGCCAAGACACCCCGATTTCTAGTCTCACCTCTACAAACTGCACTTTAACCTTTCCTGCCCTTCCCTGGCACCTCCACACAAGATCACAGAAGCTTCATGGGCCCGCTGCAAACTTTACTTGGCCTTATTAGAAAAAAAATAAGCATCGCTCTTTTTTTATTGTACAAAACTCCGGTCCCTGTTCTCCAAACCTCCTCTGAAATTGTTTTTTCGCTTTTGATCCAGCAGCTGCTGGTATCCTGCAATCCTGAGTAGGTAAAACATGAGAAGCACCTTGGGATGGGAAGAAGTTATAAAAATATGAAATATTTCAGTGCCCTTCCGTGAGACACGGTGTAACAGAGAGGCTGTTAAAACGGACACCAGGCAGAAATCTTTAGCAAATAAATGTTCTGATTTTTCTAGTAAATGTAATTTTTTTAATGCAGCAGTTTCTCTTCCACTTTATTGAGTCTTTTTATCCCTGTGGTTTTTGTATTAAAATGGTATATGTTGCTATCTCTAAAGTCTGTATGATCAAACCCTATCTTCCCTAATATTTGAATCTGACTACACTTTTCATCTTGCGGCTGAGGCAGAAGATTTCTCTAAATCCTGATTTTAAAGTATGGTGTTTGTTTTAAATTTTATCTCTCTTTTAAAAGGAAACAAACTCTCAGTGGTGAACTGGATGGAATGGGGTTGGGAGGGAACTGCTGGGTAGCAACCAGTGCTGTGTGACATCTGATGAATGCTGATTCTTCATCCCCAAAACGCTTCCGAGCAGGCGAAGGCAGCTGATTTCTGCAGCAGCTTAAACAGGGATTGAAATGACTTCCATGATGGGGAAGCAGGTTTTTTCCCCCCATAGCAGGTGCAGGCTCAGTCTACAGTGATTTCTCAGTTATACTCTAACTTTGCAGTTTAAAACATTTAATGTCAGTGCCCAGCCAGGCAAAACCTAACTCCCTAACATTTCTGTTTTTCACGGAAGGCTAAGGCTTTATCCTCAGGCAAAGTCTTCTCTCTGGGATGGCTGCTGTAAATCCTCTGGGCCCTGGCGAAAGCCAGACTTGCTAGCTCATTTTACTTAATTTGTGATGCTGGCAAGATTTGTGCTGCAGCCCAGGGCTCTTGACTCAACTCCTCTAAATCAGAGCATTGACACATTACAGTAGAGAAACACCAGCACAGAAAACCTGAAAATAAACTCCTTGAAAAGAGATATTTCAGAAAGATGCTGCCTTCCAGAGCTTTAAACAGTGTTAGTGGAACGTTTCAAGTTTCTCGGTGTTTGCTTCTTTAAAACCACCTGTTCATTAAGAAGCTGGGCTTTAGCCACTGTCCTAATAAATGTTTTTTACTACATATTTCTTGTGAGAATCTTGGGGCACTTGATATCTTTCCTCAGAAACCCTGCTAGACAAAATGTCATGAGTTTTTGCAGCTGGGTAAACAGAGATGTGGGGTAAAGTGAAGTGAGGTTGTCTGTGCAGGAATGGTAACCAGCATAGGTGTAATGATGTAATTACTGCAAATATAAATGTGTCAGGTTAATGCCTGTGTAGACATTCTTATTCCGGACTAAGAATCCTTTTTCCTGCTCGGGTAATTCCATTTTGAAAGTAAGGAAGTGTATCCAAGAGGATAAAGTGCTTGGCTGTGGTTGGGGAGATCAGAGTTTCTCTTCTTAAACCTGTTGTGGATTTGCTGGGAGATCTCAAGTGAATTTTCTCCTTTCTCTGCACCATAACATCATGTGTGGGCCTGAAGATGGTGTTGTGTGTAGGGAAAAGAAAATAATTGCTGTTAAACAAAAAAACCAGAGCAATCACACAGGTGGTGTCCGCACTGGCTTGGACCAGTTGGTGCCTGATGTCCACACTGTGCCGCTTTCAGGTTTATCTTGTTTTCACAAGCTGGTTTTTTGTCTCACAGCCCGAAATCTCACTTGCTCTGGAGCACGTTAGGTGTTTTCCTCTTTCATCTTGATTTCACTGCTGCAGGAAGCCAGCACACGCACTCCAGGGTTGCTCCATGATGCAAACAAAACAACAGTAAGGGGGTGGGGTGGGGAAATCCATTTCAAAGGCATGTTCCTGATCCAAACCAACACACACACACACACACACACACACACACACACACAGGATGCTGGGGTATTCCCATACAGTCATAACAGATAATGTCCATGTGCAGCAGCTCTTAAGATGGTATCAGAGACAGAACTTGGGAGGTTTAATGGGACTTTTAGTCCTCTGCTTTGCCCTTTATACTGTACTGCTTCAGGAAAAACAAACCAGGTCCAGGAAGACATTTTCCTAGTGGTTAATCTGCAGTCAAAATTGTGAGATATATAGTCAAGACAGGCAATTCTGTTTAATTTTACTTCGATGCTTTGCAGTCCACTGTGTTACAGCAAAAAATGTTTCAGGCTCTCTCCCTTCATTTAAAAAGGAATGAGGAGTTAATCATGGCATTTCTGAGTAGAAGTGGCACTTTGGACCTGCTCCATGAGCTCTACCACCATTGGTGAGCTCTATCTGTGCTCATGGGTTTGATGTTGCATTGCCATGAGGGCACCTGCCAGTTCCAATGGTGGCTGATGTAAGACAGGAGATGCCACGTGTTCCTTCCAGGCAGACTAGTAAGAAGCTCTTAGGTGGCCAGTTATCTCTTATGGGCTGAGATACATGTGAACATTTGCTCTGATGCTCGTTTGTCTCTGTAAAGCACATTTTAATTATCCTAATACTTTTTAAAATGTTCTTTGTTGCAGAAGAGGAAGAGGAACAGGTGCCTACCGATGGAGGTACATCTGCAGAGGCCATGCAGGTCCCACTGGAGGAAGAAGGAGATATGGAAGAGGATGAGGCAATTAATGATGAGAACTACTTGAGTAAGGGACCGTTAGAAAGTCCTGATGCCGAGGAATTCCCACCCATGAAACGGCCAAAACTATCTGTTTCCAAAGGGGACACCTTGGACGTAACTCTGGAACCACGTGAGCCTCTCAGCTCAATAAATACTCAAAAAGTACCACCAATGCTCTCCCCAGTTCATGTTCAGGACAGTACAGACTTAGCCCCTCCTTCACCAGAACCACCGATGTTGGCTCCCATTGCAAAATCCCAAGTGCCAACCCCCAAAACTTTAGAGGCAAAGCCGTTTGTACCCAAAACAAAGTCCAAAACAAGTTCTCCAGGACAGAAGACAAAATCACCTAAAACTACACCCTCACCAGTGGTAGCTGGAAGCCCCATACGTTCACCAAAAACTGGATCCAAAGAAAAGAAGTCACCGGGTCGCGCCAAGAGCCCAAAAAGTCCTAAAAGTCCAAAGGTTCCTGCTCATGTTCCACAACCGCCGGTGAAGGCTGAAATACCTAGTAGAACCCCTCTGGCTGCATTAAGTGACAAGATTGGAAAGGAAAACATTCAAGTGAAACAAGTACAGGCCCCACCTGAGCCTCCCCCCAAGCCAAATATTGACAACCAGGTGAAGAAAGCACCAGTAATGGACAAGACCATTGACGATTCCATCGATGCTGTGATTGCTCGTGCGTGTGCGGAACGAGAACCGGATCCCTTCGAGTTTTCCTCTGGCTCCGAATCAGAAGGGGAAATTTTTACCAGTCCTAAAAGACTTTCTATTTCAGAGACTACAACTCCTAAACCTTCTGTTTCTGCCAATAATGCAAATAAGGCAGGAGCAACTCCAATACCTGCCTCAGGTGGGACTTCAAGTTCAGACATTTCATGGACAATGGATGACTCAATTGATGAGGTCATTCGGAAGGCAAATATGGGGACACCTTCTAATCCACCCACCAACTTCACTTATTTCTCCTCTCCTTCTGCGTCACCACCAACTCCAGAACCTCTTCTCAAAGTCTATGAGGAGAAAACCAAGTTGGCTTCATCGACAGAAGTGAAAAAGAAATTGAAAAAGGAGCTGAAAACAAAAATGAAGAAGAAAGAAAAACAAAAAGAAAAAGACAAAGAGAAGAACAAGGAGAAAAATAAGGAGAAAGAAAAGAACAAGGAGAAGGATAAAGACAAGGAGGGAAACAAGGAAGCAAAGTTTCAGTGGAAGGAACTACTCAAAGAGGATGATCCTGATCCCTATAAATTCAAACTAAAGGACTTTGAGGATGCTGACACAAAAGTAAAGTTGAAAGATGGCAATACCAAAAAAGAGAGAGAGAAACATAAAGATAAAAAGAAAGAGAAGGAGAAAGGCAAAAAAGACAAGGATAAAAAAGACAAAGAAAAACTCAAAGATAAGGGTAAGGAAGATAAGATAAAGATGCCATCAGCACCTCTTGTGTTACCTCCCAAAGAAATGTCTGTGCCCTTGTTCAGCACACCATCTGCCATGAGGCTTCCCAGCATGTTACCTTCCTTGTCTCCAATGCTTCCTGAAAAACTGTTTGAGGACAAAGAGAAACCAAAAGAGAAAAAGAAAGACAAAAAAGAGAAGAAGAAAAAGAAAGAAAGGGAGAAGGACAAAGAAAAGGAAAAGAAGGAGAAGGAAAAGGAGAGGAAAGAAAGAGAAAAGAAAGAGAAAGAGAAGGAGAAACACAAACACGAAAAGGTAAGCTGGTTGGATGAGTTCAGATGGCACACTTGCTTGGAAAATCCACATGGATTCCTGTGTTTGCTGCTGAACCTTGTCTAAGAGCTTTGAGGAGAAGTGGGATTACAGGTTTGGTGTCTTTTAAAAATAACAGCTCCAAGGAAGATGTCTGCCAAGAGTTTCAGGGATTGTCCCACCTTGTTGGAAAACAACACAGGAGAATTTCAATTCTGTGAATTTGAAATGTGAGATTGTCCTTCTGGTTTTCCTCAGCTCACTTTTCACCTGGAAAAGCTGGGGCTCAGGCTCAACAACAGCACACACACAACGAAGGGATGCGGTGCTGGGGTGCAGAAATTTTGTTCTGTAGACTTCCACTAGTAGGGCCAGCAGCCCTGTACCTTTCATATAAACTTTAAATTTTGTTCCTAAAAGTCTTCTTTCAAAGCCTGGAAATTCCCAGGTGGACAGAAATGAGGAGCAGACTGCCTTCAAGCAGATGAGTTCCCCACTTATCTCAGGTGCTCAGAAGAGCTGCTGAGTCCCCTCTTAGCCAGTCTGCCCCCTTGTTGCTCCAGTTTGTTTGAAGTAAGAAAACTGTTTTCAAATTATGGTCTAAATGTTCAAATGTCACCTTTCGTTTTGAGCCTTGTGCTTGAGAGAGAGAAGGCAAGAGCTAATTTTCAAGGGGTTTGAGATCCTTTCACTCCTGTAACTCTTTACTGATTTACATCAGCCAAAGATAATTTCTTCTTTCCAATATCACCTAATCTTGAGAATATATTTAATATTTAAGAAATGAAACCAGCATATTTGCATGTTATCAGATTTGAAATCCCATTAGAAGCAGCTCCCCTAATTCAGGATTTGCTCTAATTTTTTGTCACTTCACCTTATAATACTTATTAAATTGTTAATATTGAAAAGAAAGAAGAAAAGAAAGAGATTGTCTTCATATGTGATAACCTTGGATGCAGGATTTCCTAAATCTCTATCCTGAGCATTAGGAAACACTGTGTAAGTTCTGGTTTTACCAAGATGCTCTTTACATCCTCTTTTGATTGTGATTCTTGGTTTGTACAAGCTCAGATTTGGGACATTTCCCCCTCTCCTTTTTTGCCACTGTTATGTTTCCTGCTGGACTTGCAACAAAGTGCTGATTTCAAAACTTGATATATTTTTAAGTTGACAAATGTTTTTTTCCATGGAGAATCTGGTGATCTGGAGACCATTTGGGAGCTGTGGATGAGTTGGTGATCGACAGGGTGGTGGCCCAGTTGTGCATGATAATTTAATGTCTGGTTTTAGACTGCGACAACACGTTCACAGATTCCCCATTTTGTCTGTCTGTCTCTCATCACTGAGAGGTTTTGTCAGTATTTCACTGAGAATTTCTCCAGAGATTTTTTTTTAAGTTAAATGTGGGTGAATATGAAATAGAGGCAGTGAGTTGCTTCTTTTCCATGCATTCAGTTTTACATTTCTTCTTCAATTCTCTGTATCTAGTTTGCTTTGGAGTGATATAGCAGATACATAAACAAATACAAACTGGTAAAGCTTCGGTATAGACTGAACAGATAGATATATGTGGGGAAAAGGAGTTCAACACTAATAAAAACTTGGACAAATTAAATTGACAAAGCTACCCATTGCCCTGGCAAAAAGTCCCTGTCAAAAGATAAACTTTAAAGCTAGAATGCATGAAAGAGTCCCCAGATAGAATTAAAATTTAAACTGATTCTTGAGAGATAAGCTTTTTTTAAATCCACCTCTTTGCTGCAAGTCAGGATTTTAAAAATAAATTTCCCCTTTAAATCTCTTGAGCGATTTTCATTTTTTGCAAGGCCGCACTGCTGGTGTCCTGGAAAAATGGAGAGTTAGAGCTTTATCAGTTGGTGCCCTGAGGTATGTGGCAAAGAAGCTAAATCCTTGAAGATTAGCAAAAAAAATGCAGCACATGGCAATAAGGGGCTTATATGACTACTAGTATTAGTTCAGGTGAAAGAAGTATTGCTTATACATAAAACTGGACAAATCCACTGACAATGTATTTTTAGTTAGCTACAAAGGAGTCTTATATTGCTGGACTTTACCTCTTTGGTGATTTGGGAAGCTTAGTAATCCACTGTAAATGCTCTTCTGCTGGCCCCAATTCCCAGTATTACTCCAGAATGCTGCTCTTTCGTTTTAACCCCTAAAAGTACATGTTTCCTTAATTTAGCTTTTAGATCACACAATGACTTATTTAGCCAGCAGTTGTGCTGCAAGAGCAAATGATCAAGTTACAGCTCGGACGTTTAATCTTCCACGGCGCGTCCGCTCCAGAGGCGTAAGCACAACCTGGAAGATGAGTTTGTGGGCTCGCTGCAGTTCCAGCTCATGATGGCCAGTAGAAAATATCACATTCCTATTTCTGGTGTTGCTACACTTAAACAAAAGAGTGACTCAGCTGTAACGTTCCCATTTTTGAGTCTTGGTATAGTTATTACCTAAGCGTGCATCCCATCCTGCTGGGGAGTTGAAGCTTTTTATCAAGTTTTTTTTCCCTGAACTGCTGAAAGGGACAGAACAGCAAACAGAACTCTGCAAAAATGGCAGAAAGCAGAAGTTGAAGGCATCGTACTGGGAGTGTTTGGTGGTGGCACGAGGAAGAGCAGCTTTGGCACAGGGCTTGCCTGCAGCTCTGTGCTCCACAGGAGTATTGGGAGCTGCCCTCGGAGCCAGAAAAGGAGTCAGTGAGTTGGGGCACTGCCTTTCATGATCTACCAAATTAAAAGCAAACAGCTGGAGCAGTTACACCCCACTTGTACTCCAGAGATTACCAGGCGTGCTGGAGGAGTGACTGAGCAGCTGCTGACCCAGTTTCAGCAAACCTTAATGCGCTGAGCTGGAAACTAAAGTAGTTGAGGAACTGCTTCATGAGAAATGGAGCCATCCTTGCATCATAGCAGGGCTTGCCAGAGCTGCCCCAAAGTCAGCTTCCCTCGCTCCTGAGTCAAAATCCTGACATGGATGTAGAGGAAGACCAAGCTAGGCAGGATATAACTGTGGATGCTCCTTAATTTGCTCTCTGCTTCAGTCATGCAAGCCCTACACACAAGCCCATGTAGTAGAAAGATGCTTCCTATCCTCTTGCATCAAAGGATAAGATTTAGGATTGTGGTGGAGCCCTGTTTTCCGCTCCCAGCAGATTGGGATGTTGGTATCTGAGCATAAAGAAGTGGTTTATGTGCTTTTCTTCTGCCACATGAGCTCACACCACCATTGTTTAGAACATCTTGGTAGTATATAAATAATATATAAATAATAGTACCAAGGACCTTTATAGATGGCGTGGGTGTCTCTCTGTGCTGTGTGCTGGAAGCTAAAGCAGCAGTGCCTGTCTTAGGAAGTTCTGTATTCCAAACAGGCACTACAGAAGGAGGAGAAACCTGCAGGAAAAGAGGTAAGATAGTCTGCACAAAGCCATGTGCCTGAGCCTCTGGTACCCAGGGTTCAGTTCCCTGTCTCTTTGGAGTGGACAATGCTACAGGTTAAAAATGCTGGGAAAGCAGAGAAGAGACTCACCTGTGGAGGGTGGCAGTGAAATTGTTGCAGGCATTAGAAGCTTCAGAGTAAAAAAGGTCTTGCAACACTCCAGGTGAATGACAAAAAATGTCAAAAAATGTAACAAAAAAATTGTGCTACATAAACAAAGGAGTAGAGAGGGGCCTGTGAAGTTGGCTAGTCCATATCCATGGAGAACTTTATTGGAGAGCACGGTTAACTGGATCAAAGCAGGAATACCACTCATGCTGCAGCCCTTCTCTCTCTGGAGCAGGCGTCTCCTAGGGAGCAGCTCCATTTCTTTGGGCAAGGTGCATGGCACAGGACTTTTTCATTACCTTCCTCAATGTAAGTCCCAGTTGAGCCCTCCCACTCTGACCTGCTGTCTCCTGCACTGCTTTCTGTGCCTTGAATTGATTGTTTTGCCCTCCCTTTCTTTATGAAACCAGATATTTCCTCATGTTTCCATTGAATGTTTGCATGATAGTTTTGTCTCTAAGTTCCTGGACCAGGCTCAGCTAAGTGGTTATTTTGTTAAATATGATGACACACATGCTCAAAACAAGATCAGTCTCTGTCTCTTTTGAGATATATATATAAAATATATAATATATAATTTTATATATATATAGTGTATATACACGTCTTGTATAGATATAAGTTGAACAACTTATGTATGGAGAATCATTACAGTGTCCACACAGGTTTTGCAAAGCAGTAGCTCAGTGGATGTTTGTAATTTTGGCACATACTGGTTACAAGAGTTCAAAGACATATTCAAGTGATCTAAACTCCACCAGATACTGAGGTTGGAAACCAAGCCATTTGAAAAATAGTCATTAAAACACTTGGCCTAATTGCATTAAAAGGCAGTGGTTGTTATCCCTGTGTGGATAGACACTTTCTTAAAGTATTCAGTGTTGGTGCTTGGGGTTTATTTGCTTCCTCTGTGTCTCCTTTTCATTCAAGAAGGTCATGGGACATTTATGTGATGAACCTGGGAAATAATGGAATTTAAACCTCAGAAAAAAATTGCAAACACTGGTGGGTACCTGTCAAGCTTGAGTACTAAGGAGAAAGCATTTCATGTCATTGTTTAGAAACATAGTGGGGGGGTTTGTGTCTCTAGAAAAGTACTACCTCAGGAAGACCTGTTAACAAAGTGTATAAGCAGGTGCAAATGCAGCTAAATTTCAAGTTGATTTTTTAGTTTTGAATTTATATTTGTGATTTGCTATGTCTGGGATTCTCAACAAACTAAGACCATCCATGCCACAGCACGAAGAGTGAGAGAGCAGTATGTCATAGTTTTATCTCATTAAGCTGATATACTCTGTTTGGTTAACTCCATCAGTGCTTTCTTGTAATTAATATATTTTGGTAGTCTGCTTGCAGTCTTTGATTGATGATTGTGTTCCCTTGTGCAGATAAAGGTGGAACCAGTTGTTCCGGCTCCATCACCGGTTATTCCTCGGCTGACATTAAGAGTGGGAGCAGGCCAAGACAAGATGTAAGTACGAATAAATCCGTCTGTGAGGTGTGTGCTTACCACAGTTCATCCTCTGTCG
This sequence comes from Manacus vitellinus, assembly GCF_001715985.3. Taxonomy (NCBI): domain Eukaryota; kingdom Metazoa; phylum Chordata; class Aves; order Passeriformes; family Pipridae; genus Manacus; species Manacus vitellinus. The sequence goes on from NW_021940724.1 coordinate 2,800,024, forward strand.
CTTGTGGGAGCTCTTATTTTCAGTGGGAAATGCTTAAAAATTATGTGGCAAAATATATTCTTCAAGTGGGACCTTCCATCCATCCCAGTGTGTGTCCCACTCCACGTCTTTCTAGGGCATGGATTACAAGACTCCATCTAGACTTGTACGAAGCCTCCAGTGACATGTAGTGAGGTTTTTTTAATGGATGGTTATCCCTCATGTAACCTACAGCTAAGTTTCACAACACTCTTCAGCCAACAGTTGCTTTATGCTTTAAGGAATAACAGTTGGAATTCCTTTATCCGCGTCTGTTTTGTTATAACTGTTGATGATTATTCATGAGTGTACCTAACGCATTTCAAGTGTTGATTCATTAGCTCCCTAATTATTGGGTGCTGTTGTACAAATAATAGTTACTTTGTACTGGAGGAGTGTAAATAGGATGATCCCTATCCTGAGATCATCCAGCATAAACAGGTGGCTGGAGAGGCTGGGGAAACCGTGCGTCACCAGGCTTTTTAGGCTGGTCCTGTGTTGTATGTGAAGGGTTTCTTTTAGTCAGGTTTTTCATGTTGATTTAATGGTGCAGAGCACACTTTCATGTCTGGTGGTAAACATGACATGGTAAACATAAACCAAACTGTTCTTTCCATTCCTCATATTAAGGATTGCTAAGTTTCTCTTACAGAGCCATTATGAACTACATCTCCAAATCATTCATTTTTCCGCTTTATGAAGTTAAATGGCATTTTTATGATTATTCTCTTTTTCTCTGCTGTCCTACTCTTCCCCATTAGGTAACTGTGGCTTTTACTGGTTTGAAGCTGCTAAGAGATTTAGTCTTTCCTTGGTTTCTGTGGGAGACCCACACCCCAAATATCAGGACTTTATCCTGTCTTCAACCATTTTTGCTTTCTTCCTTTCACAATATTTAAGTGTGATATAAAATTTCTTTGTACAGGTTGCTGTACAAAGCTCTAGCTTTCTCAGGCCCACTGTCTGTCCTGCTGTACATGATTTGAATGTGCATGGCTGGACAAACTGTGCCTTTAAAAGCCCACAAGCCCATATTCCTCCTTGAGGAGCTATGGATACTTTTAAATTCTGCTTTTGCAAGGACTGTACAGTATTTATATGGGGAAAATTACCTCATATTTTCAATGCAGAACTTCTAAATTAAAATTCTGAAGCCATATTTAGCACCAAAGAGAGTTGACTTTGCTTCCCATCTTATCTCACCCCAGACTTTCTCATACCCGCACACATTCTGACTTCTGACTCCATCTGTTTTCTATAAATCATGTGGGTACATCAGCAGCAGCCCTGCTAGTCAATAGTGGGTCAGAGATGCTGACACCTTGTTTCATAGCCTTTTAGGAAACTCCCTTCTATTCCAAATTCCTTTTTGCATCTTTAGTGGCACCTTGGTCCCTATCTGAGGACCTCAGGTGTTGTGATCCTTTACAAGTCACAGCCTAAAGTTTAAACCCAGATTTCAGTGTGGGAGGTACACAAAGCTGATTTAGCTCAAAGTTTCTAGACAAATTAGAGGAGAATTAGACACAAAGCTGAGATCTTCAGGGGCACAAGATTCCTGGTAGCAAATGCAGAAAGTGGTTGTGCTGCAGCTCTCAGCATAGAAGGGAAACTTCATCTTCTCCCCATGACACTCATCCTTGAGGTTGCTTTAGTCTGCGTAACACCAAACAAGTTTTGATTAATTAGTATTCCGTCTCTACTTGCTTACTGTTTTCCCTTTTCTACCTTCAATATCTCCTCATTGCCCACCATGCTGGTATGCACAAGTTGTTCTGATGTGGGTTGGAACTAGATGATCTTTAAGGTCCCCTCCAACCCAAACCATTTTATGATTCCATGATTCTAGTGGCTGTATCAGCCAGTTGCACCTTCTGGCTAGTGTCAAACTAGGACTTCCAGATCTTTTAGGACGTTTTGTAGTTTTCCAAGGCAAAATCCAGGAAGAAATTTGCTGTTACACAAGTAAAAACAGTTTGTTCACATGGCTCTAGGAAGTGGTTTGTGTTGTGTGTCAATACAGCATCTATCGCGACAGGGCTCGCCGTGGAGCTGTCCTGCTTTAAGAAATACTTGTGCTTTCATCCTCAACAATTACTATTCAGCCTGAACTCAGAGCATGTTTTAATTGTCACATGTTGTGATCATTATGAAAAGGATGGTGTGGCTCTGAGGCAAAGCATTTACATAGCTGTGCGTGCAGCTTGGACCTCTGAATACCAGAAGTCACTGCAATCTCTATTTAAAGTTATTGGTGGAAAAGACTATAGGATCATCATTTTCTTAAGTAACTCAGGCAGAAAGAAAAGCTTTTTGATGTGTTTTGGTAAGGGAAAGTTAAACTTATGTTTCATCTATGTTGGTAATGAAGTGTTGAATATCTGGTAATTATTGTGTAGAAATATTGTGTTTCCATTAGCCTGTCTCTGGAGTTTACTGGCATGGAATTGTTTGAGGATACTCTGAATCACCATGGAAAGGTATAAGGAAAGTTTTGGGGGATTCATAGAATTTGATGAGTAGAAACTAGATGGAGAAATTAGCGATTTCAATTATTTCAATTTCCTCTGTTAAAGAGCCATTTGGAGGCTTTTGGAAGTACTTAATTAAATGTTCAACTGGAAGTTGGTTGGTTTGGAGGAACTACATATAAAACATTGTCTTCAATGGAAGTACTTACAGATCTTGGTGAGGACACAGAAGCTTTCAGGTGTCTGAAGAAAAAGTGTCATATTGTTGGTGCATGGAGTGGAGATTCATGTCACACCACAAACACAACACAACAGCAACACAAGCTGACTAAATAACACAGCAGTGGTGAGGAAAATGCCTTTGCAGCGTAGTGAGCTGTTGGGGCTGCTCAACCTGGAGAAGAAAAGACTCCAGAGAGACCTTAGAGCACCTTCCAGTGCCTAAAGGGGCTCCAAGAGAGCTGGAGAGGGACTTTGGACAAGGGCCTGGAGTGACAGGACAAGGGGACGTGTCTTCAAACTGACAGAGAGCATGGATAGATTAAATCGTGGGAAGAAATTCTTTACTGTGAGGGTGTTGAGAAACTGGCACAGGTTGCCCAGAGGAGTTATGGATACCTCATCCCTGGAATTGTTCAAGGCCAGGTTGGACAGGGCTTGGAGCAACCTGGTTTAGGGGAAGGTGTCCCTGCCCATGGCAGGGGGTTGGAACTGGGTGGGCTTTAAGGTCTCTTCCAACCCAAACCATTCTGTGATTCTGTGATTTCACTTCTTGGCTGCTCTGCTTGGACCAATATACAAAGCAGTGATGGCAGTGGCAGAGAAGTGTCTTCCTTTCTTGTTTCTGAACATGAAATACTAAAATACATATTTCTCCTAGATTCGAAGTGATACCTGCATTTGAGCTTGTCTGGAGTGCAAATGTTCTTATAACACACATCAGTTAAAAGAAACAGCTACTAATAATGTTGGGTTAATAGACATGAAAATGTACTATTGCTGGAGGATGGATAAACCAATATTGGAAAAACTGTTCTGCTTAAGAGTTTTTTTGCAAGTGTTTTAACTGCACAGTAAAACAAGAAGAAAGTAGATTATTATCAAAGCATTTCCATCTTAGTTGTAAACAATTACAGCAATACTTGCATGGATGCCACATTAGAAGAAATTTACTGGATTCCATTCTAATGCAATTAGAGCTAATTTTGTTCTTTAAATGAATAAAAGGTCAGCTAGTAAATCTAGTTTATCTCAAGTCCAGGCTTCAATAAATTGTTTTATTTAATTTGTTGTAAAAGATCTTATCCTTAATGGGCCTTGCTCTTATTGGTTTGCTAGGGTTCTAAAATATTTATGACCACCTTTTTAGATATGATTTGAATGATATGTTGGAAGGGTTTTTCACTGGGATTTTTTTTGCCATTCCAGTGTTATCAAGGTAGATTGCTAACTGAGTTAGTATAGGAAGGAACTAGAGATGCTATCTTTTTTTCAAAACAAAACAAACAAAACAAAAAACACAACTAGTATAGACTTTTGAATTTTAAATGAACTGCAAATGATGAGTAGAATTTAATACTTTTATTCAACTGCACCATGGTTTCTTTTTGTCCAGTTATTTTTCCTAAGCACTATAATTTTTCATACACATAATTTTTTTTAAATCATATCTATTGATGAGGTGTTGACATTCCAGCTACTACTACAGCTGACCAAAGTCAGCCAAAGTTCAGGCTGTAATTTTTGGTACTTTAGATAAATTTATTCTACATTTAAATACATTTTAAAAAAAAAGAAAACAACATGGCTGCTGACACTAATGCGAGACCACAAAGCAGAGTGCTACTCACTGGGGGCTGTTTCAGTGTTTCTGTGCCTTAAAAGCAGGAAATATGTGGGTTTTTGTGAAATCAGGTCTCCAGATTTACCTTAAAATTCCAGACTTTTGCTCCAGACTCATATCATAGCTTTGCCATCAGCAGAAAACCTGGAAACTAGACAGGAGAGGAGGAAAGACAGGTACTTTAACAGTATTTAACTTGTAAACCTGACTTGCTGCTCTAATGAAGTTGCCCCTTGTCTCCTATATTTTTAAATGAGCAGATATGTGACTTTCTCCAGAAGCAAATCACACACTGACTTTCTCCAAAAACAAATCGCACACATGCTCAGATATCTATGGGTATGTGCCTATAAAAATGTATATTAAATAACCTGTGGATTGTGAAATAAAATCCTAAAAGGATTAAGGGATAGAAAAAATTTTGTTATCCAGATATTTAATTGATTCCACTAAAGCTTTGTATTGCTTGGGTAGGATATTATCAATCCAAGGCCAACTTATTTTCATGTGATACTCCCATGACAAAAGCCACCAGCACAGCCAGCTGACATCCTCTGTAGGGAATCTCAAAACCAAGGGGCAAGGTAGAGAAATTATTCTGTGACCATAGAGGTGACCTCTCTGTGTAATGTCAGGGACCCAGAAGCATATGTTTGGGGCTAAGAGGACAGGGGGACCTGGTTTACTACACCAAGTTTCTTGATTTTCCATCTAAACCAAAGATCTAAACAATAATAGCACATCATTTTTATAAGTTGTCAAGATAGCCTGTGTCTGAAAAAATGGAAGCCTGAAAGGAAATGCAGCTGGAGAACATCTCCTCATTGAAACTGTAATGCACAGATGGACACGGTTTGGGTTTGGAACGACAGAATCACATAACAGCTTGGGTTCAGAGGGTTCATAAAGACCTTCTTGTTCCACCTCCTGCCATGGGCAGGGACACCTTCCACTATCCCAGGCTGCTCCAAGCCCCATCCAGCTTGGCCTCAGACACTTCCAGGGATGGGGCAGCCACAGTTTCTCTGAGCAACCTGTGCCAGCGTCTCACCACCCTCACAGGGAAGAATTTCTTCCCCATATCCAACCTCACCCTGCCCTCTTTCAGTGCTATTTACTCAAGAATTTGTTATTTTAGGTGCAGCACAGTTGGGCAAACAGAATTGCAGTAAAACAGTTCTTCATATTTTTTGAAATCCTGTAAAATTTTATTATCTAACCTGCAGTACGCAGAGAGCCACCACGTTGTATCGCAGGGTAATGTTCTCCAAAAAACATGCCTTAATGATGGATCCTTCTGTTTGCAACAATCTTAATCTACCAAAGACTTGAACTGCAAACTCTTCAGAGATTGAATTTTTGTGGGAAAACTACACACACATATAACACAATCAGCCTTCAAAAAGCTCATGGCACCAAGGGTGGAAAGAAGAAGAAGGTATTAGCAAATACATCACAATACTTTTTTACTGATCTGGTTGAAGACAATAAATTAGGGAGGGAGCTTTTTGTTGTTCCCCAAAGCTAACTGGGGATCTGTAGTTGCTGCTGTAATGTGAATATGTGCTTTTTTAAAAACAGCTCAAGCTCTGTGTGAGTTGTGGAGAAAAGCTGGATATCCACGACTTCACTGCTAGTTTTAATTAAACTAGAATTCTGCCATGTGTAGTTTCCAAGAATGCATCTGATTTTTACTGTATCATCTTTGGTGGATATTCAGGAGGTTTAATTTTTAATAGGGTTGTTCTCCTACAGGTAAATCAGAGGATGTGAAGAAACTTCTGAACTTTGGGTGCTATTAAGTGCTACTCAGACTTTGACAATTTAGATTCCTGACTTCATAGTGTTTGCCCACAACAGCTGAATAATGGGGTTCATTAGGCTCCCTGTGCTGGCACATCCAAACTGTTTGCCTCCAGCCTTGGCTCCCTGTGTGTGGCTGGGGAGGGAAGGATTGGCTTTTTATTGACTTGTCAAGCCCTAGGTTTGCATTACCAGCCAAGTAGCTCGTGACCCATTCCATTTATTTCACTGTTTTGTGGTGGGGAAACAGGTAAAGGAATCCTGCTGGAAGCCCCTCCCTCCGCACGTTTCCATGAATAAAGGCAGTGTTTGGAGCAGTTAAGGCACCGTGACCAAATCCTTGGAAAGACGTAATGCAAGCACAGCATGGGGCCATTGTGGGACACAGCTGTGGGCGGTGTGTGTTACCCTGCTTATTCAGCAGAGAGCTCTGGAGGAGAACTTACTGTGGAATCAAAGAGGAGGGAGGGGGGGGAAAAAGTGATACTTCGGGGAGAAAAATGAAGGAGGGTAAACCACTGTTTGGGAGAATTAAACAGTGGGGTCTGGGCAGTGGAAGTCTGTGTTTATTGCTGTGCTAATGGGCTTCCCAGTTATTTCAGCAGAGAAGGACCGTGTTAACCGTGTGTTGACAGAGCTAATGCTCTGGGTGTCAATCCAGGTTTCGTTGTAAAAGAGCGTGTAATGGTGAAATCATTTTTGATATGATCGACAGACCACCTAAGTGAGGAGGCACAGTAATGAAAAATGATCTTGCTCCTCTCCAAGGTGTGCTGAAGGAATTCCAGTGATCTTTACAGCTTTCATCAATCTTTGTGTGTGTATTTATAGACATACCAGCGTTTTTCTGGTTTGTAGTCTTTTAAATTGTAGAAGCTGGAGGACTGATTTTCGATGCCTTTTTAAATGCTGAATGTATTTTAATGAAGATATTGTCTCGGGTATAATTCATATCCCTTTCCCAATTGTTCTTTTTTAGTGTAACATATTGGTTCAAATCCTGCAGTAAAATCCACATGTGTGGTCCTGTATCCATCCAAAAGGCTCTTTCACTTGGTGGAGGTTCCCCAGCCTCTCCCTTGCTGCTTTTACATGAAAAATAGGTGAAGAATACCATATCCCTTTTACCAAACCAAGTAAATGATCATTTTTGTTTATATTTCTAGAGGTGATTCAGCACAGCTTTTTCTTCCTTGAGTGTGAATTAAATTTACAGCTTCAGATGTAGTCCTTAGCTTTTTTCCTCCCCCCCCTCCTTTTTTTTTTAATTACTGAAGCCATCCCAACTAATTATTCATCCTGTTTATGGTAGGTAGTAGGCTGTGGCAAATTATTTTCATTTTGCTGCTGGCCACATTGGGTGATGACTCCAAAAGTGAATCCATAAAAAGGCTTGAGTCATTAGAAAACAAAACAACTTACTGTGAGATTCTTTGATTTTGCTGCTTATTGCTCAAGAGTAAAAAAAAAAAAATTGTATACTGTATACCGCAATTAAAAAAAAAAAATTACTTCAGGCAAGTTTAGACACATGAGGGAATTGGTTGTGTAAATGGCCATGGGCAACTGCCCTTCTGAAGCACAACAGAAACTGATCAAATATGTGTGAAAGATTAGAAATGCAGATGGGTATTCGTTTAAAAAATAGACTTTCCATAGAAGAGGACTGCAAGACAAAGGTGCTGATTTGTTCTCCTCTTTCACAGAGGTACTTCGTTTTATTCATTCTTTTATCGAAGTTTTTCAGCAAAAGTGAGGAAACTCTATAGACCCAAGGATTTGTGTTATAGTTCCTGGGAGCTGCACATGAACAAGAAGACCATAAAGAAGTAGCCACAAAAGAACAGATGGTCCTACCTGAATTTAGTGAAGTTGTCCTGTGAGCAATTGATCTTTAGCTGTACAGAGTTTTGAGTTCAGGACTGACCATCTTACTTGCTTCTTTCAAAAACATGTCTCAGTAACAAGCTGAAAATTCCAGCTTTATAGAGACTGGCATAATTTCCTGGTAATTAGGAAAATTCATATGCTACCCCAATTCCCTTCAGAGATAGTAGATGTGGGTTTATGGGCAAGCTTCTAGATAGTGCATCCCATAACAGTTCCCAAAACAAATGACAATAAAGAGCAGTTTGCAGGGAACACATAAGAGAAAGTTTGCAAAGAGCACATTGACATAAACATGTTTTACCAGCTTCTGGTTTTGCTGCTGAGAGCTCAGCAGAAGGGGATGATGCCAGGTGGTTTTCACATTGAAGATGTTTGTTATTGATGATAAGAGAAGAAAAAAATAAAAGAGATGAAAGATACTAAGACACCACGCTACCAGCTCAGTTTTGTTTTGTCAGACTGGCAATGAACCATCCAGAGATGTATGTCCAGAATGGTGAGAAAGAATGGGAGGGAGATTTAGGAGTCATCGACAGAAAGGTGCTTGTGGTTGTTGGGAGAAATACTCTGGTGTAACAGATACAGAGGGTGGAGGCCAAGGGCAGAACTCTGTTTCACTTAAAGTAATGGGAAAATAAACAGTATAAAACCTGCAATTCAATTTCAAGAGTAAACCAAAGGAGATAGCTCGAAATGTCAGCTCGACTGAAGACCTAATGGATTCAAAAGTGGTGTTTTCTGCCTGTTGGAATGGGGCACTTGCAGCAAAATGACTACAGAGTGAATTGTATGAATAGCTCCTTCCAAAGGAATGTTGGGAATAAGCATCATATCTCTATGAGAGAAGGACTGTTAGCAAAGAATTTAATGTGTCCAAGACAGAAGATTGTGGAGATGAAGTCAAAGTGAATTAAATGTTGTGGAGGATATTGAGCAAACAGGAAAAGAAGGAAAGAAGGATCATGGAAATGAAGGCACAGAGAAGATCACCGTTCTTTTGGAAGGAGTTATTCATACAGGATGCAACTGGTTTGATTTAATAATTTCATTTAAAATTTTGTCACGGGATAAGGTAGAACACTGATGCTTTTTGTTGGCAGAAAGGTTACAGGACCGTGTCGGTACAAATGAGGATCTGCTGATTGTCTGGAAAGAACTGGATCCCCTTGAATGGAAGGGAAAAATTATATTTAATTCAGTAAAAAATTGCAGTTAAGACTTTGCATTTGAAGTGTACTGATAAAAACTTCAGCCAGAAGAAAAGAGCTGATTTGTGTGTCACTACAGTAGGCGTTTAGTGGGCGAGGGATCATTAGTTGGTCATAAAATGACAGAGTTGCCAACGTGATACAAGTGTCACAATGGGATGCATTGCAAGAGATTTTAGCAGAGACAGGGGAAGTGTCCTATGAGAACCTGTGGATACTTCTTCTGAGATACTGTGTTCAGTTCTTTAAGGCAGCTTGTGTTCAGGAAGGATGAATTAGGCTGAAAGAGTTGGTCCTGTTCAGCCTTGAGAAGAGAGAGCTGAGAGGGGACCTCATCAATTTGTGTCAGTATCCAAAGGGAGGTGTCAGAGGATGGATCCAGGCTCTGCTTGGTGGTGCCCAGCAGTAGGACAGGAGGCAATGGGCACAAACTGATGCCCAGGAAATTCCACTTGAACATGAGGAAGAACTTACTTCCTGTGCAGTGACAGAACACTGGAACAGATTGCTCACAGAGGATGTGGAGTCTCCCTCACTGGAGATATTCAAGAACTGTCTGAACACAGTCCTATGCCGTGTGCTCTGGGGTGACTCTGCCTGAGCAGGGAGGTTGGACCAGATGACCCACTGAGGTCTCCTCCAACCTGACCCACTCTGTGTGAAATGGGAAGAGCAGGTGCAGAGCAGGGCTTGGAGCACTGTTAGGGAGAACACAGTGGAGTCTGTGTTAGGAGAGCAACTTTGTGTGTTTAGTCTGGCATGTGAAGAGGGGTTATGATTGCTGGCTACAAATACCTCAGGCAAGTAAACATTTTGGAGGGTGAAAGCAATTTAAGCTGAAGAACGATATTGGCACAAAAGCAAATGGGACTTAATTGGCTATGAATGTAGGCTGGAAATTAGAAAAGGTTGCTGTGACACCAGAGCAGTGAGAGCCTGGAACAGGGTGATGGTGGGGACAAAAAGATTAACTGGTTTTAAGATGAAGCTCAGCAAACTTGTGAATGGGATTAGGTGATACAATGCCTGTGAAATCACTAGACTCACTTGCCCAGGAAGAGGTGTTTGTGGGGCTTTGCCACAGTGATAGAATTGTAGAATCATAGAATAATTTAGGTTATAAAAGACATCTAAGATCATCAAGTCCAACCATTAACCCAAGACTGCCAAGGCCACCACTAAACCTTGTCCCAAAGTGCCACATCTGCATGTCTTTTAAATCCCTACAGGGAAGGTGACCCCACCACTTCTCCTGGGCAACCTGTTCCAGGGCTTCACAACCCTTTTCATGAAGAAATTTTCCCTAATATCCAATGTAAACCTTCCTTGGTGCAACTTGAGGCCATTTCTGCTTGTCCTTTCCCTTGTTACTTTGGAAAAGAAGCCAATGCCCACCTCACTACAAGCTCCTATCAGGGACTTGTAGAGAGTGAGAAGGTCCCCCCTGACCTCCTTTTCTCCAGGCTGAGCCCCCCCCTGCAGCTCCACTGAAATGGAGAATGGGCTGTGGAGCTCCATGTGCACCACTGAAGGTCAACATGCTTGCCTGGGGGAGACAGTGTCTACAAAAATGGGTGTTGGAATAAGTGCTCCAAGTTAATTTTCCTTGACAGAGAAGAATATCGCGTGGCAGGTGATGTTTTAAGTGCTGAAGTCTTCACTTGCAGAATTGCTTGGGGCTCTGCTGGAGGTTTGGTGCTTTTTGGCACTCAGACTCATGAGTTGGTCAGAGCGTGTACTTGTGGAGCTTCTGTTTGCCAACATGACTTGTTTGCACAGAGTAAAATATTCAGCAGGGCATAATACACAGCAACTAAATTTCCCTTTCTAAAAGTAATATGGGAATTAGCCTACATTACAGAGCTTAAATTACACTGATTCTCCTCCAGGGTTGGAATAAAATTTTCAAAATCACCTCTAATCTGTGAAGAATCTAAACCATATGGAAATCTTCCTAATTCCCTGAGGTGTTTTTGACACTCTTACCCATAGGTCTTAGAGTATTTAGGTTTTTTTCTGGTGCAACAACCTCAGTTCCAGATGTGAGATTTTTCAGTAATGAAATAGTTTCTAGCACCGAGGAATTTATATCAAGAAGGGAATATCAAAACTAGTAGATAATATGATGATTAATAATCCAAGTGAATTGCACTAGTTTTAATTACGTCAGTGGAGTTGATGGTGTCATTTTCCTGCTTACGAAGGCCCCTTTAGCTCCTGCTCCTTGCTTAAAAATGGGTCATGGGTTCAGAAAAGAATTAGGACTTTTCAAATATTTTTTTTCCTTTGGGCAGAGAAACAGCTTCCCTGTAGCTCTGCCTCTGAGAAACAAAGATTACTGTGATTTTTTTACTACACCTTTCAGGGTACTGATACAGCATTTTTTTGGAGCTCATCACCCATAGCAATCATTCAGCCCTGTGGCTCATATCCTATTTTTGAAAAGCCATTTCCTTTCCGTGCACATGTATTTTCCCTGTGTTTCTGTGAAGCAGTCAATGGGGCTTTCAACCATAAGGATCAGAATGGAATCAAATAAATTACTTCCAAAGATAGGAAACCATTTCACACCTTGGAGCTTCATTTTGCTCCAAATGTAGCATGTTACAGCTCATGCCACGTAGAACCAATTATAAACCAACTGACCTGTCATGACACTTCAGACTTTGGTAGAATTTGCACTTTTCCTGCAAGCAGACACTTCAGTTTCATCCTGTTTGGGTTCAGATATGTGGCTGTAAATGGAGTGACTGCCCTGGAGTGATGACTAAAACGGGTTTTCATTCTGTCTACCATTATGAGTAGAGATATTAGGTTAAACTCTTGAAACAAATAAACTTCACCGAAGTTTGCTTTTCTTCCTTCTCCTCAATATGGTGTTGGGTACAGTTTTAAACCAGTAGATAAGCACCGATTCTGTACTCTCGAGGTTGGTGAGGCACTGCCCAGAGAAGCTGTGGATGCCCCGTCCCTGGAAGTGTTCAAGGCCAGGTTGGATGGGGTTTTGAGCGACCTGATCTAGTGGAAGGTGTCCCTGCCCATGGCAGGGGGTTGGAACTGGATGGTCTTTAAGGTCCCTTCCAACCCAAACCATTCTGTGATTCTCTGATCTGGCTCTTCAACTGAGACCTGGATATTTCACCCTGTTGTGTGTTACCTTGGGCTTGGCCCAGCTCAGCCTTGATGTAGTTGAGCAGAACTGGCAATGAAAGATCATTAAGTTCTCATATAGGCTTGAAGTGCTGCTTGCACTGGAGCAGATTGGGAGGAATTAAAATATCTTGAAAATACCATTGTCGGGAAGCTTCATGCTCTGCCCTTTAACAAAGGGGTTATAAAAAACCAACACAGAAAAATAGTATTCTTCATTGTAATCATGGTATTTGAGGATTTTTCTGTCTTTCTGTCCTTCCACTTTAAATTTCATGTCCCTTAGGCTTTTCCCCTTTTTTTATGTTCAGATATGTTTTCTTGGCTACTGCTGGGCACTGTGTGACAAATCAATATGTGCGTTCAGTGATCAATATACTGAGGTTCTGTGAACAGCACAGTTCCTGCTGGCATTTAAAAAGAAACCCAAAGTGAATTTAGGTTGGACACAACCAGATACAGATTACAATTAATGTAAACCAGTGTTTGCATTAATTCGGGGTTGATTTTTTTTTTCAAAGGGGGTGGTAACCTTTAGTTATGGTTTATGGAGTCTCTTATTACCACATGTATTCCAAAGGTTTTCTCACACCCCTTTATTCCAGAGGAACTATTTTGATTCAAAACCAACTTTTAATTGACTTTTTATCTCTCGGTGTAGAATATGTTTGTGCTACATCACTAGGCAAGCAACCTGCAGAGAAGTGCTGTTCTTGTCTCAGGACTCTTGAGTGTGTTGTTGTTGGTTGATGTTCATTTGTGTTTGATTTCTACAAAAAATACTCGCCCAGCCTCAGTTTTAGAGGGTTTGGGTTGGTGTGGGGAAGGAGGTGAAAGTTTGTCTTATATAGCATTGTACATGCAGACCTAGTGATGATTTTGGAAGCTTATGAAAACACATTTGGGAAAGAAGGCAACCATAAATGTATGGTGATGTCCCAAGGTAGAGTTTAAATCCTGCTAGGATTTAAAATCTCTAGGATGTACCCCACTAACAGGAGAAAGAGTTTAAATCCTAGCAGAGATTTAAAGTGGATTTAGATACCAGGAGGATCGTAGTGAGTGCTGCCTACTTGCAGTGTGCTCCGTGCCTCAATTTTCCTGTCTGTAAAACGCAGCTCATAAATCTTGCCATCATTTACATACTGTTTTGATATCAGGTTTCTCTCCAAGTCTGAAGTAACATTAATTATTAGTCGTGGGACTGCTATTTCCCTTTGATTTCTCCCCACCTCCATATTGCCATGTGTGCAGCCCCTTCTCCAGGACAGGCTAAACCACCCTCGCTGAGATTACTCCATCTCCTCTAATGGTGTAGCACAAAACCATTCATTTCTCCACTCTGGAGTCTGAAGTCTCTGAACTTCATTAGCCCAAGGGAGTGGTAGGCCCAAGCGTGCTCCGAAATGCCGATCTCCTGTTTTGATAACTGAGCTCTAAAATCAAGATAAACAAGCTGCCCTATATACTGAACATGTCCTAATTGCACACTCCAAGCAAACCAGCCAATCAATGAGTGTGTGTCGCTCCCTAATGAATATTTGTAGTTTTGGAAGATTTCATGTGGTATTCCTTGGAGCTTCTGCAGTTATTAGCAGAGTGGCTTCGAAGACCCTGTGCAAGGAGAAGAACCTGGCTTTGGATCAAGAAATTCTGCAATTTAATTTCATATGTTAGCTGGGCATGGTCAGTCTTATTCAAATTATATTAGCTAATACTTCTTTCAAACTGTTTACACTGTGTGCAAAGTTGTGTTTAAAATCCTATTAGCTAATACATTTCTTAGTCTAGACTTGGGGAGGGTTGACTCCCTGAAGAACTCATAGCAGGACTTTGTTTACTTGCAGGAGGTAGAAGAGGGAGGCGGGGAAAGAAGGGGTAATGATGTTTGAAACCATCCAAATGACTTTTGCTGTGCCAATATTTTGCTTTCCTCACTTTTATTATTGCTAAGAGTTTGTTTACTGAGAGGTGGCTCTCAAGCCATGAGGGTGACTTTGCAAACCATGGGAGTATTGGCACCAGCAAGGTCTTGGGCTTTCATATTGGGAGCCAGGGCTCTCTATGTGAGCAGTGGAAGGAGGAAGGCACAAAAGAAGCATCTGGGTTGGGGTGGCCAGTCTGGCAGGAGCCCAGGGAGCCACACACTGAGACTTTCACTAAACCAGAAACACATTGTGAGCAAAAGAGAAAACTTTCTTGGTAGGAGATAACAGTGGGGGTTTGGATATACCCCACTAACAGGAGAAAGAGCCTGGTTTTGATGTGTAGGTTGCTCCTATGATGGCCTGATATTAGGACTTCCTTCCTTCTGCAAGTCACAGACAACATAAATTAGGAGTCCTGCACTGACTCACAGTCTAGCACCTTACTGACACATATAAAGAGCCTGAGCTCCCACATTAGGTACCTGAAGCAATCAATGAGTGGTGTGAATGTCTTCAGTGTTGCTGATGGAAAATCATCGAATGCCTTTCAGATTCCGCTTCACTCTAAATTTCTAAACCTCCTTGACTTTGGTTTTCTTCCCCTGGTCACTCCTAGTAGGTCTTGGAAGGTAGGTGTGATGCTGCAGCTGGAGGTTAGGCAGGAATACCAAACCCATTCCTCGGTTTCCTTTTCCTAAGTCTGTTTTTACTATAACTTGCCATAGTTCTGATTTTGTAGTGCAAGTGGCATATCTTGGGAGAAAAAGCACCATTACTTCAGCCAAGCATTAAAAACTGTATCATTCCAAGCCTTTCTCAAGTGATGGCTTGGAGTATTGACTTAAAATGCAGACAATTTATCACATTGTAGTTGGTGTTGTGATACTGCCTTTGGAGTACCGTAAGAGAGTTGCAGTAAACTCTAAAGTTGAACGTAAAATTCCCATTGATGGTGGAGCTGGACATTCTTGGTTCTCAGGAGTTGTTGCAATTTGATTTTTGTCATGGTTTTTCTACTGATGTCTCCATTTTTTGCTTGCTTAGGCAGTCCTCTCAGGAATGCCTAACCTTTCTTTAAAACACCCTCTTCATACTGTCCCATCACAAATCAATTGCACTCCCACAGTTACCATTCAAATATAAATAAATTAGTTAAATGATTTACCAAAATGTGGTAAAACAAATAGACCTATCCTGTGTTTTGTTTGAGGGGTTTTTTTTTGGTTCTGTTTTCTAAAACATCCTTCTCTTTATGCTTCTAACCTAGAGCCTTATAGTAAGGGCTTTTTCTGGCTTGTCTGTTAAATTGCATGCACATCAATAACACTGTGTATCAACAGTCATTAATAAACGTTGGGTCCTCTATGTATCCCCCTTCCTGGGCAAGATTATTCTATACTGTGTATTTACTAGAGCTACATCCTGTCTACTTCAGCTACTCAAGTAAGTAGCAATATTTTATCTGCTGAGTATATAGTGTGCGTCATTTATTTGTCCTGACTAGATCCACTGCTGATTTCATAAACATTTGGGGAAAGAAATACCAAACTAGCAAATATTTGCAGAACCCCCTAATGCAGGATCTTAAGAGGATGATATCGTCTCTCAGTTTGAAGATTAAAATCAGTGCTGTTCACAGCTGATTAACTTTCCTTTCTAATATTTCCCACAAATTGGGCTAATGTAATAAAACTTAACGAAACAAGGTTTAGTAAAGCCACAGAGAATATTTATATGACAGCGAGGCACAGAGTGGTTCAGGCTGTCCTGGCATTCACTTGGTCATGGCTCTGTGCTTTGTCCTGTAGATGGATGGGTGTAGCAATGACAGCAGTCCTTGTGTTGGGTTGAAACAGCCTCTTTGGTGACTCCAAGGTGATGTGAATTAGCTGCACTATATTTCCTTTCTGTCTAGTCGGTGATGGATCTTTGCTTTCTCACCCACCAACTCTAATGATCCTCATTTTTGGTCCCACAGAGTCATCAGCAAAGTGGTGCCAGCTCCAGAGGCCAAACCTTCCGCTCCCGTGACCCGGCCCAAAACGCCTCCGCCCGTGCCGTCACCGGTGCCAGCTCCCGTTCACGTGACCCCTCCTCCAGCTCCAGCTCCTCCTCCTCCACAGGCCACCGTCTCTCCAGTCCTGATCCCACCACCCTCTCCCGCCGTGTCGGCGGCCGGAGGCTCCAAAGCTCCGGTTCGGAGCGTGGTGACCGAGACCGTCAGTACGTACGTGGTAGGTAACACACGCTGCTGTCTTCTGTCCCAGTGCCAGGGACATTCATCTCTGGAATTGCTGAGCTCCTGGGTGACTCATCATCTCAAACTCATGGTTCCTCAGCTTGTGATGTTGCTCCTGTTGTTTATCCAGCCCTTGTTTCCATGCACATGTTTTGAGGGGTTAATAGCTTAACTAAAACACTACAGCTTGGGCTGACTTTTTCATTTGTTCCTAGTTCCATATTTAAGTTTCTTCTAACGAGTCTACTTATATCCCACTTGGGTATTTTCTGCTAACTGAGCTAGAGTACTTATTTTTGGATGAGGAAGTTTTTTATAGATGCTTTCAGAAGTGCTGAATTGAAACCTCAAATGTCAAACTCACCATAGATTTTGCTGTCAGTCAGGTAAAGTACAAAGCCCTCATACAACATCAAGAATTTGACTTAGCCCTCATTTGAAATGTGTAGAGTCCACTAATCTCTTTCCTGGTTTCCTCAACATACAGAAATTGCAAACGTTTGTGCATCTCAGAAGTCTGTAGATAGTTCATTAGTCTACATTTCATTAATGTGTTTGACACATACTCTGTACTTGTCCTCAGTCTGGTGGCATTCTTCATTCTTTTGGAAAAGTCTCCCATCTAGCATGGTGTAGGAGCTACATTCCCTAAAAGAATGTGGGTATGCCTCTGGGTAGGACTTGGATTCCTATGCTGCTGCGAGTTTCTGCTTTAGATGGAAGGTAAAATGAAGTCCTGAGCATTCCTGGTCCTGGAAGAGCAGCAGTAACCGTTCACAACTGTAGCAGTGTCACCCTCCAATGTCCTGGCTGAATTCCAGCTTGATTGGTGACACCTTGCTTAGCTGCAGTGGGTAGCAGTTTAAAAATCTCACCATTTAAAACACCTAAAAATTGTTTTTATTACAGCTGTCTGAGCTTTAATTGCAACTTATAGCTGATTTTTTTTTTATTCCTGTTTTTATAACAATTCCTAGTGTAAATCTACTCTGCTGGAAAAGGTGCTTTTCCCTGCTGGACTTAAACTGCTGTATCATGTTGCTGATCTCTATTTAAACAGCTGCTCCATTTCACTCCCGAGTTAGTTACAGCACTGGACAATGTCACATAGGCTGTGCATATCTTTAGGGTGCAGGATACAAATCCTCACCTTTGGTATCTCAGGTGTAAACCCAGTGTCACTCTTAAATATTACAGTAGTGCCCAGAAACTTGGAAATTTACTCTAAAAGAGAAACATTTCCTAAATACTTCACTACATCCCATTTTCTTCAGTAAGCATGAAAAGAAATAATTTAAGAGATTATGTTAAAGAAGGAAAACCTAGAACTTTGCCTGGGTACCTCTAGTGGTAACACTCTTAGCACCTTATGGAGAATTCAGAGGACATGGATGCTCCAGGTTATTTCTTTCTTTTCGTAGAACCATGGAATCACAGAATGGTTTGGGTTGGAAGGGACCTTAAAGATCATCCAGTTCTAACACACCTGCCATGGGCAGGAACACCTTCCACTAGACCAGGTTGCTCAAAACCCCATCCAACCTGGCCTTGAACACTTCCAGGGATGGAAAATCCACAATGTCTCTAGGTAACCTGTGCCAGTGCCTCACCGCCCTTACAGTAAAGATTTTTTTCCTAATGTTTAATCTAAACCTACTCACCTTCAACTTAAGACCATTTCCCCTTGTCCTATCACTACATGCCCTTGTGAAAAATAATGTTTGACAACATTATAGTTGAAACCAAGGCTTTTAGGATCCCATGATGTGCACAGGCAGAGACACACCTTGATGTGAGACATTTTTAGGTCAAAATGCTGAGGGAGAGGTTGGAAAAGAAGAAAATAATAACAATTAACCTCCTGTATGAAGGGAACCCAGGACTAAGAATGTTGACATGGTTTTCCCCAGGTCACACGGGAAAACTCTTTGTAGAGATAAGAGTGGAGCCAGTGTGACAGAAGTGCACAACTCCCTTCTGCAGGGGAGGATGGGAGGGTGATTTTATAGTTTAAAAAAAAAAAGGAAGTGCTGTGGGATCTCTGTGTAGGATCAGTACGTGTGCTCTGCTCTTGAGCTCTCACGGGTTTGTACTGACACAGCCTTCAGCAATCCCATCCTGTCCCTCCTTCCACGACCCTTGGCTCATTAAGGAACGAGAAGTTATGCAATATTTTTAGTATCCTTGTTCAGCAGCCCAAGTTTTTGTTTAACAAACAGGCAGAGGTTTTGGTGATTATAGACCACCCTGCCCCTCTCCAGCCCCTGAGACCCTGAGACAGGCATTCTGCAGGGGGAAAAAATGCTGAAAAACTAAGTTTTGAAAAGTTAGTGTGTCTGTTTTCTAATGGGGCAACATCAAACAGCTCTACCTACACCTGGCACGGCCAGTGCCCGAAACAGGCAGCACCAGAAATGGGGTACCCATGCCTGGGGGATGATGTGGGTGCAGCCAGGTTGTTCAAGCAGGTTGTAAAAGGCTGTAGCCCTCAGCCCAACATCCCACAGCACTCCTTCTCTGCAGCACCATGGCACAGCATCCCCTCCCTCCCCAGCGGGGTTATCCCACTAAAATACCTCCGGATCTCTTCACACCAAGCCCAGACACCTGAGGAGCAGATGCTTCTTTACCAACTTAAAATGACTTTGGAGATGTGAGATTAGATGGTAGATAGGAATGATTATTGCAATCAATCAGCTCAGAAATCGAGTTCGTTTTATGACGTTGCCTACTACATATCGCTTTTGGGATGGGGATTGTTTCCTGCTTAGTATTCCTAGACCTTGTATTTTCGAGTTTTAAACCACAAAAACATTCAGGGCTTTAAGAGGAGTCAGGGAAGAGTGATGTGCTGGTTGCAGCTCTGGTACATTCCTATTGATTTTTCAGGAAGTGGTGTAAGATGTACAGACCACCGTGTAGTGGCTTTTTTTTTTTTTTCTTTTTTTTTACCAAGAACATTTGGGGCTTTTCATCTGCTACTTTTTAATATCACTTTTATAAGCTGTGCAGATAGGAAAAAGTTATTGCCTGAGATATGTGTAAATGCACAAAAGCTGAGAACAAAACAGTTTCTGTTTTTGAGATTCAGCGATAATGTGCAAATCTTCATAAAGGAATGATGGAGTCAGGGTAATACCCCAGACATTTTGTACTTTGTGTTGTTAATTGCACTCCTTCAGGTGGATTTTGTGACATTTTGCGTGTATGTTTTTACCAAAGAGCTGTTCAAGAAACCACTGGAAGTTTAAAAACACAAACAATGGGGTCCAGCGGGATATAAACATTAAAAAAATGCATAAAGCTCTGAATATGATAAACCCGGTGAGCAGCTGCCTCGCACTGTAAATGATCTGCCTTTCTTGTTTCATTTACCCTTTAGTAAATTGTACTGTGACATAAATGTCATAAGGGGAATGGAAAGTTACTCAGTAACAACTTTTTTTATATCCTGATCTTATCAGCTCGTTGGAGTTGAAGACTTTGGCTAATAAGTAATGCAGCAATATATACACACGGCGCTGTATATTTTACATGCATATAAGACTGTTATCTTACGCAGGAGGCTGCCGTGGCTCCTGCTTGCCATTAACAGGGTCGAATTTTAAAAGTATAGACAGAGAAGGAATTGTGTCCCTAAGCCCCGGCTGCTGTGTGTGAATGCCCATGCTTAGGTCGGGTGGTGTAACTGGCTTTACTGGTTTACAGGACAACACAGGAAAATACATGATTTTGTCGTCATGTGCAGTGCAGGAAAATCAATTACGACACAACGCCGAGCTCTCATGATCAGAGAACTCATAAATAGCAGCGCTGGCTGCTGAATGGCTTAGTCAGATAAGCAAGAAACCTTTTATTTTGTTATTTTAATGTCAATTTTCCTGCCTGCTTAGCCCTGAAAACCAGCTAACTTTGCTTTTCTTTGCACCAGATCCGAGACGAGTGGGGTAACCAGATCTGGATCTGTCCTGGCTGTAACAAGCCAGATGATGGCAGTCCAATGATAGGTTGTGATGACTGCGATGATTGGTATCACTGGTAAGTTCCTCTCATCCATCCTACTCTGCCAGTCCCTGGCAGATTGGGGCTATATTATTAAAAAACCTTTTTTTTTTTTTAATAGTTCGTGACGTTGGGAATATTTAAATAGCTTTACTGTGTCCAATTTAATAATCTGGGAGATATTTTTATCTCTGTTGCTCTGAAATTTGAAAAAGCAGATTTTAAGCTGTGAAGGAGAGTTACTTTTTAATTAATGGGCATTGGTGATAACGGTTGTTTTTGAAACTGCTGGGAAATATTGCTGATTCTGGTAATTTTGAGAGAACTACAGGATTATGAGCACAGTGTATACAGATAGACAGTTCAAATTATGAAGCATTGTATGAACGGTAATATAAATGTCAGCTTTTACAAAAGAGTTGGGGGGAATTAATCACTTTTTAGGCGTTTTTTTAAAAGAAACCTACATAAAATCATAGGGGTTTTTGCAGATGTGTTAAAGAAGCATTTTAAATTTTTTAAATCTAGTCTATTACACCTGAAAGTGCACGCATATTTTCTATTAAAATAACGTTTTTTATCTGAGTATCCTTTTGATTTTTTTGTTTGTTTCAAAGCAAGAGTTTTTAGGTTTCTGTTAGATCATTACATTCATTAAGAGAATGATAATATAACTGCTATATTAATAGACCTGTCTCCCACTGAAAAGTTGTATTTTTGGGGGGGGTAAGAAACAGAAGTAACGTTACTCCACCGAGCTGATACAATATTTTCCTGCCCACAGGCCTTGCGTTGGGCTGACTGCCGCACCCCCAGAAGAGATGCAATGGTTCTGCTCCAAGTGTGCCAACAAAAGGAAGGATAAAAAACACAAGAAGAGGAAGCACAGGGCGCACTGAGGACAGCACAGCGGACTGAAGTCGTGCGGTCGCCGCGGCACCTCCCGCCCTGACTCGGCTGCGGGAGGGATCCATCCTGCTCGTGTCCCCCTCCGCCACCGGCTGTTGGGGTTGTGTCTCTGGAGCGAATCCGGGGCGAGGAGATGCCCTCGCTCGGGGGCTGTTGGGTTCCACAGACCATCCGAGCCCAGGGGATTGGATTTTGGCACATTCTCATGCTGTTGTTTCCCTTCCCAAGGGGAATTTGCACAGAGCGCTGTGAAGACTTGGGTGGTTCCTGGTGCCGCTCCCGCTCCTGTGGCTCGGCAGCAACACGGATGAATGTTGTAAATACAGATATCTGTCCTATTCCTTCTCGATTTGTTATTAAGCCCTCTTGAACCTTTGCAGGAAGGTGCTGAGAGGAGGAGAAAATGTAAATTGCAGTAAGTTGTAAACTGAGACAACCTTCTGGAATGATTTCTGTAGTCTGGATACAGTTCAGCCTCGACTCCTGCTGAGCCAGATAATCATAATGTGGAAATAAAAAGTGGCTGGTAAATATTTTTGTGACGAGAATATATGAAGCTTTTTTCCTTGATTTTTAGTACTAACATGAAATAAACATGTTCAAGCTTTTGTGATATATCTTCTATTTTTAAAAAAAAAAAAGTTTCTATTGTGTCGATTTTTTTCTTCCGTGTGAATTTCTTTTGGTGGACCTGTAATATATTTTATACTTTGATTTTTGGTTGGTATTTTTTTGTTTGTTTTGGTTTTTTCTTAGTCTTTGTCAACGTACCTTTTCATGGCTTGTACATTTCATCGGTGTGTAAAAACACTTCTCCCATTAAAAGATTTTCACATGTGTAAATACCCGATATTTATAAAGTAATTTTTTTTTTTTATTTTATTATTTTGTAGGGTTTGAGGATTTTTGTTGTCGTTTGCCCTGAGAATACAAACCTAGCAGCTACTAAAAGCCCGTGTGACACAGGCCCTGTCCTCATGGCTGTGAGGGATTGGCAAGCCCTGCCCCAGCAGTGCATGCACGAGGAGACGGCCAGCACCGTAATTAGGCCTCGATTCAGATACTTAAACATGTGGTAACTTCTTAAGAAGTGAGTAATCCTATTGCCTTCAAGGAGCCTGTTCCCACACTTGGTTATACATGTGCTTAAATGCCTTCTGAATTGGGAGCTTAGGCCAGGGGGGCTCTGCACTTCTGGTGGCAGCTACGGTGTGTTAATCTGTAGCTGGAAAGGAGCTTTTTTTTTCTTTTTTTCTCCTTTTTTTTTTTTTTAACAAATAGTAGTGAGTTTGCCAAAAGGATCGGGATCGTGTTTAGGTGGGGGAGATGCAGATGTGTTCCTCTGCTCTGTGTATCCCCCTTGGAAAGACCAGTAAAGTGAACACAAGTCACATTCCCCTTTGAAAATATGGGGGGAAATTGCAGACAAAAAAAAAAAATAAAAGTCAGTATTATATAGTGTAGTGCAATGTATCTCAGAGCTAAATAGGAATAAATCTTGAAAAAAAAATGTAGGCCTTTTGTTTTCTAATGAATTTTAGATTTCGTTGCTTAATTTGGGGATATTTCTACTTTAAGCCATGCATTGGAAACATCTGATGTTGGAGAATATAGCCTTTTAACCTATTGTGCAGATATTAAGAGTTATTTTTTAAATGCATCCAAATTGATATTAATGAGAATGAATTAGTCATGTTTATAAAAGTACCAGTCCAGTTAGGGAAATGAGGCTTTGCTGATAGAACTGTTAAATTGCAAATCAGTGGAGATATGGATGAAATTGGTTTATTAAAAGTGCACTGTTACCTGCTTTGTTCGATGCCACCTCGTTTATATTCCGTCCCTCCTAATTACCAGTCAAGAAAGTTACTGGGTTTGACTTTTTATTTTATATTATTTTGAATTGTTGGCTGTTGCAAACCTGATTTCTTGGTTTTTTCCACGTGTAAATGTGCAGACATGCAAAATACACCGTCTTTGGTCATTTCTGGTTGCAATAATAAAGAATTAGCTTTTGGTAAGTTGTTTATCCATTTCCTCCTCCTCTCCATGAATCAGAACTGCTCACATTTAGTCAACTGAACCACTCAGGATGCCATGGGAGGGCCGAACTTGGCTCTTTGGATGAGCTATTTCTGTGCATGCTCGGCCTTGCTGCCACTGGGCTGGTTTCTCACTCTGGGTTTTATGATTTTATAAATGACCCCTGTGGCAATAAAACCAAAGCATCATTTTCAGGAGGCTTGTGTGGCTGAGGGGATTAGTAACAGGAGAAGGGGCCCTTCACCTCCGGGTCACCGGTTTGAAGCTGGGCTTGGTGCTGAGCCTGCCTCCCCTTTCACTTGTGCTGGTGTGTTTCGGGAATCAGGGGTATAAACGAATAATCAGCTTCCAAAAATAGTTACCCCCTGAGCAGCAGTGTGGCACGGACCTTCTTTACAGCCCTAGTGCTGAGCAAGCCCAGCTTCTTCCCCAGACCTTCCTATTTGCTGCTGGAACTTCGCAGGTTGGGTTTCTTCCATAAGCTTAGTGTATGGGGAGTTAGGGAGCAGTTAGGGCTGCTCCCTTGATTCCCTGCTTGATTTTATGGTTGGGATCTGTGTTCTTTGGAATCATCTTATGATTTGGGGTTTGGACACTGCCATCCATGGGAACAGGGCATGGCAGGTGGGCTGCAGGTTGGCTTGCTCAACGGATGTCATGGGAGAGCATCGGAGCCTCTGAGTGGTTTTCCTGCTTTGGAGTGCAGCTTCATCAAGAGGAACATCAGTTGGGAGCTCTGCCTCTGGAAAACATGCATTTCAATGGGTGGTTGGAGCAGAACTGGTGTAAAGTTGAGAAAGTAAAGAATTAAAGAGCTTTCAGTGAGGAGACAACTCACCATCTGCTGCAGTATAAACAGAAGGCAGGGACAATTTTCCTCCTTTACGGGTGCACCAAACATAGTGGATTTAAGCAGGACAATGAGGACTGGTAGTAAATATTCCAGAAAAGAGCATAAAAACTATTCTGTGAGAAAATCTTGTTGATTCCTGCCGTTACTCTGGGGCCAGATTTTTATCTGGAGCCAGTTGGAGATGTGTCAGTTTACAGCAGCCCGGGAGCTGCCCACTGGTGCGGCCGGCATTGGGGCTGGGGAGCAGCTCCATTTACTGTGAAACCAGGAGAGTTCCTTTACCCTTTTTATCCCATAAATCCTCCTTTAGGGCAGCCTGTGCCTGCGGGTCACTGGAGAAAGTGGCATTGCTGGGGGCTGGCTGCAAAGTGTGTTATTCATTAGGCAAAACTGCAACTTGTCAATGAATTTTGTGCCCAGGAAGAAAGCATGAAGTTGATATCAAGACAGTAAGCGCAAAGCTCAGAAATGGAAGAAACCATCTTGACTACTGGTTTTTGTTGGAGGACAGAGATACAAATGCACAGCATCCATCCCCAGAGTAATGGGAATGCAGTTTTCCCAAGATAATCTTCCTTCGGGGCTGTATGTCGTGCTCAAAGCATCATTTCTCTGCTTGACAAGGTGTTTCTCTTCTGAAGGTGTCCGCAGCTAAGTACAGTGAGGATCTTTATGCTCCGCAACTGATTTGTGATTCCAAATGTCCTGGAAGAGAAAGGGAATAAAAAAAACACCCTGAATCGGAGGGTATCAGAGCCTGCTGACTTTGTCTGGGCTTTCCAGAGATAAAATATAGTGTATTACTTCACTGTATCACCTAAACCTTCTTTGTTCTCCTTTCAATAGGACGATTAAACAAAGACCTACTAACCAAATTAAAGTATAAAATGAACGCTGAGATATGGAAACCTTGCCAGGAAGAATGTTAATGAATGAAGTTCACTAAAGGCATGCTGGCTAAGTTTTCAATACAAATAGTTTTATGGCCAATCTCTTTAGATCATAGCAGTTTTCTTTAGAAGTTTTAAGTCTCGAAAGTAGATGAGTTTCCTTCACTGGGGAATGAATTAGATAATGCTCTGAATAAACTCCCTCTTCGCCGTCTTGTCAGTCATGCTGCTTAGGAAACTCGCCCTTTCTTCTGGGGACTTTCGGATCAGCTGTAACCTCAAAAGTAGAAAGCTGCTATTAATCCATGTGTGCTGTATGGCAGAGGAGCCTGTAACGGGAGATTTACAGCCAGCAAACAGCTCGTACCTGGCTGATGGGAGCAGGAGCCATTAACTGTGAGCTGTGGCAGCTGATCCTGGAGTGCTTTCCCTCAAAGGTGTTGGTTCAGCCTGTTCAGGGTTTGCGCTGGGTGAAGAGGGTGGGGAGGTCAGGCTTTTTAGCAGGGCCTGTGGTGATAGGACAAGGGGTGATGGTTTTAACCTAAAGGAGGGTCGATTCAGGCTAGATTTAAAGAAGAAGTTTTTTACAATGAGAGTGGTAAAACATTGCCAGAAACATCTCTCAGGTTGCCCAGAGAGATGATAGATGCTCCACCCTGGGAAATATTCAAGGCCAGTTTGGACAGGGCTTTGAGCAACCTGGTCTAGTGGAAGGTGTCCCTGCCCACAACAGGAGGGTTGGACTAGATGATCTTTAAGATCCCTTCAAACCCAAACCACCCTAGGATTCTGTGACTCTAAGACACAGCTCTTCACGCTTGTGAAGTGACCTCTTGCGCCAGGACTTTAAATCCTGGGATATTCCTCACAAAGAGAGAGGAGGAGAACTGGGGGCTACTGGATCACCATGCCCCCTTCATCTGCTCCCCCTTGGCAGATGCCCCTTTATTTTCCTTCCAGTCCTTCTCTGCTCCAGAGAGCTGAACCCTTAGCTCAGGTGTCTGGTGGCCTCTGCCAGTGCCACTGCAGCTCAACAGTTGTTGGGTCCCTTGAGCAAGTGGGGACTTTCGTTTCAGTGTGACTCCAAACATATGCTGAGAGTTGAGATTTGGCAGGATATTGCTTGGAAATAGATGGTCTTTAAGGTCCCTTCCAACCCAAACCATTCTGTGATTCAGTGATTGCTGCCTCAAGCTTTGACCAAGAAGGTCAATTTTTTTCACAAAACAAAGTGTCAAAGCCAAGATAGATGGAAGATTTTCCAAGCATTTTGTAAAACACAAGCTGAAAGTCATTTCGTATGAACACAACTCCCTGTTATGTTCTCAATGTGAACGCTCCCGAAATTACTTCGAAACAGCTTTACAAACCCAAACAGAAAATAATTACATGATTTTATTACCTAAATGAGGGGATGAAAGAGAAGGCGACTTAAAACACATTTTCAAAAATTCGGGTTTTGTCACCTGTCATGAGCAGGAATTTGGTTTACAAATTCCAAAGTCTTGCCTGTCAATTCCTCCTTAAGCCAGCATGGGTTTAACAACTCACTGTGCCTGTCATTTGGCTACTGTGGGCCTAATGACAAGTGTGATGGCATGTCACCAGCCCAACACTCTGGTGTCACCTGGGCCCGTGGGGCTGCTGTAGCTTTGTTGTGTGCAGGACACCCTCAGTCTTCTTCCTTCAAGCTGATCCCTCGCCAGATGTGGGACTGGGCACTGTTTGTTGTGGATTTTTTTTTTTTCATTTGGCATCCAAATTTGAATAATAATATTTTTTTTCCTTTTACATAAATTAATTAAGAAATAGGGACGGGGAATAGTGTGCAGTTGTTTATTTTTAATTGAGTTGTCATTTACAGCATTTTTTAGTAAATGCTGTAAGAATTGTCTTCTCTCCACGGTTCACACTGCACGTGTTCAAAGGGAGAAACATTGTCTTTTATCAGGAAAACTGGACCCAGTTCTCAGTTTTGTCATGGCATTACTGGTGCATTTGGGTGCAGGATCAGTGCACGTCCCAGTTTCCATCCAGGGGAGATGGATAACATTTCCTGCTCTGGCAGCTCCACTTCAGCCTTGGATCCAGGTGATATGAAGCCCAGACCTTCCCACAGGTCAAATAACCAGAATAACACCCTTCACATGGGATGGATAAAAGCACCGAGCTATTGGGAGCTTCCCTGGTGACAGATATGTCCTTGAACCTGCTCCTCAACTGCAAATGTGTTTGCATTGAGGTTGGGAGCTGGAAACCATCTACTACCCTATGGAACCAGACAGATACTTTGGCTTTACAGGCTTTAGTTGACCTTCTTCCAATACTTTTCCAACATAAATCCAACCCTCTTCGCCCACTGATTTTGAACCTTTCTGTGAAAGGAGCCAGGCTGAGCTCACATTGAGACCATATTTTGCAACTGGCTTTTCTTTGCTTCCAGGGATATCTAGTGGGGTTTATCTGAGAAGCAGCTTCTTGCTCAGAATTACTTGGGGGACGTCGAAATACGCCTCTCACAATTCGTACAATAGCTGCCTTCTCTGGGCCTCGTGGGCTGTGAAATGTCTGCGTTGGTGCTTGGAGCTGGCACGTATTAAGATGCTGAGGATGAAGTGATGCTGTTGTTCTCTATATTTTCTGCAAAGACAGATGCTCAGTCAAGCCCAAAATCCAGGCCTTTGCCTCAGTATCTAATAACCCAGCCCCACCATTGGCTCTTAGTGCCATCTACTCTCTGAAAGGCTGGGTTTGCAGTGCCACAGCTCAGGAGGAAGCACATCCCTCCAGCCCTCACAGTTGCCTCTGGCTAAATGCTGCATGTTTTGGTTTCAGGATTGCTGACCAAAAAAAAAAGAGTTTCCCAGAGCAAGGATGTTCATCAGTTTCATGCTGAGGATCCCACTGGAGATGTTGTAGCTCTCTAATACACGAGATGATGTTTAGGGAATATAACCATGACCTGTGCAAAGTCCTGAGCTGAACCAGCAAGAATCCCATGGAGATGCACTAAGTTGGGGACAGTTTGTAATGGAGAAATGTCCTCCTAATTCACTGAACCTAAACTTCATGTGTCACACGTCTGTCATGTCTGGGATGGTTTTTAAGTCTGCCAGAAGTTTCATAGGAAACATGGCAAAGCCATGAGCTCAAGCAACCACTACTGTGCATCCACTTAACCTTTATTAAGACTGTGTTCACTTATTTTAATCAGATCACAGGGGATCTATTTTGCAAAACCCTTAGAATTGGGAGAAGCATCTCCTGCCTACGAACTCCTTTGGAAGCTGATCCTGCTCCATTTGATTGTCTATGTCCATGGTTTCTGTGCTCTTCAAGATTTGGCTGCACAACCTGTGGGGACCTGAGGAATGGCCTGTTTTTGCCCTGTGATCTGAAGTCACAGTGAGTTCAATTCAGATTTGTTTAAGATGACTGTTTAGCTATTTTGTAGATCACAGAATCATAGAACAGTTTACGTTGGAAGGCACCATAAAGATCATCCAGTTCCAACCCCCTGCCATGGGCAGGGACGCCTTCCACTAGACCAGGTTGCTCAAAGCCCCATCCAACCCGACCTTGAACACTTCCATGGATAGGGCATCCACAGCTGCCCTGTGGATCATCCACAGCAACCTGTTCCAGTGCCTCACCAGCCTCACAGTCAAGAATTTTCTTCCTAATATCTTATGTAAGTCTCTCCTCTTTCAGTTTAAAGCCATTCCCTCACATCCTATCACTATCTGTTTGTCTCTAATGAATCTAATCAACATGGGATATTTTCATTCTTTTGAGGGGCTTTGGGTGGGAAAAGGATGAAGAGGAGAGCAGAGGGTGAAATGTTTTAAGCTATTGAGAAAACACAGTTTGAGTAGGTGTATTTGTCCAGCATAACAGCTTGATTCCACCTTCACCCCTCATCACCACCATTTCAGGCTTTGGAGTTTGTCATCAGTCCTGTGCAGGTCCAGCTCCTCTCCCTGCCCAGAACCTTTGGAAAACTTAATTCTTTAGAGTAAAAACAGAAGCAGTTTGCAACTCCTTGCAAGCACCTCCCAGGGCAGATCTGCATTTGCTAACGACGGCGAGGCCCGAGGTGAGCTTTTGGCAGGTATCAAATCCTCCTTTGAAGCCAAGAAGTTCCCACTACTAGAGAGCAACACTATGGTCTACTTAAGTTTTGTAAGCCCTTAATGAGTCACTTGATATCAGCAGGATCAGTTTGCTTACATGGAAAGGGCTCCTGTTTCTCCTGGTGGCGTTGGCTTCGTCGTGTAGAGCAGGGGAGTGCAGAGCTCCAGTGACTGATCCTTCCTACACTCATTGCACAAGGATACGGAGCAGCGATGGACTCATCTCAGATTCCTTCAGGAGGTGGTGACAGAGCTCCACCTTAATGAGTTCATCGCTCTGCCAGCATTCTTCCCACACCCAGGTGCCCGTGTTGGCAAAGCTGCGCTCCACCAGCTCGCTGGAAAGCATTCCCTGGGCTTTTAACAGGGAACAGATCTTGGGATACCCACCTGATTCCTCGTTTTCAGTTGGCCTCAGTTGGTGGTCTGGTTGTGTTTACAAGCAGAAGCAAATATGCCGGTGTGGTGTTGGGGAAGGAGGGTGGTGGGGAGATGCAGGGGGCACCAGATTAATTTCCAGGGCTCCCACTAGGCCAAGTTTTGTACAAGTCATCCAGTGTGCAGGTGGGTGGAGGGAGGAGCCAGTGCCTTGGCCTGTGCCCGAGGCTCCGGTGAGTGTTATACCCACTCTGTTTACCAAAGCCATGCTTAAGTGGCTGCACAGCTGCATCATGTCTTTGTTTTTCTTCTCCCTTCTGGATGGCATGCACTGGTCATGGAGTTAACACTTGCCAAATCACATTACTCAGGCCTCTGGTATGAATCCAGCCTTGGATGCACACGTTGCAAAATGTTTTCAGAGCTGAGTGTGCTCGTGGCATTGCCTCCCCCAAGGTACTCTGATTTTCTGCAACGACTTAGTAATTTAGCTGTTTACCTCCATTTTGAGTTATCCTTATCTCAATCACAAGTGTCCTGCTGCTCGTAATGGGTCCCTCACTCTTACTTGTCTGACACCACGCGCTCCCCCTGCCTGTTGTCATCTTCAGGAGGTAGATCTTCCAGGCTTTCTTTACCCTGAAAAAGGGTGGATTTAGATTGGGTATTAGGATGTTATTCTTGACTGTGAGGCACTGGAACAGGTTGCCCAGAGAAGTTGTTGATGCCCCATCCCTGAAAGTGTTCAAGGTAAGGACGGGGCTTGGAGCAACCTGGTCTAGTGGAAGGTTTCCCTACCCATGGCAGAGGGGTTGGAACTAGATGATCTGCAAGGTCCCTTCCAACCCTAAACCATTCTTTGGTTCTATGACCTCCTGAGCTATCTAGCCAAATTTTACCATCACGGATGCAGCACATCCCACCTTGCCATTCCTATAAGTGCGTTTGGGCAAGGCATTGGTGGGAAAGGGTAATAAAACCAGATAATATTCAGTGTTGTCATTAGTTTAGTGGCTTAAGGACTCAAAAGCTGTGGTAGTTCCCATCAGATGTGCTTGGAGAAATCTTGGGGCCGGGCTAGCGTCACTCACTTTCTGTGAACAAGGACTGATTTGTTTTTTTGCTGGCATTAGGAACAGCGAAACCGAAGCGGGGCGGTGACGTGATTTGTGCCAGGTCACAGAGCACGTCGGGGGCAAAGCCAAGATGGGAACAGGCACCTCTGAGCTCCCATGGACGCCAAGCAGGCGGCTGGTGCCGGAGCTGTCTGAGGCCAAGAGGGTCAGGATCTGCAGAGGAGTTGCCTGATGATACAGGAAGGGAAACTTTCTTCTGCTTTCTAAGCTTAAGGATCCCTCTAGCAGCTAATCCTGGCTTTAATAGTGACATTTGTTGCAAAATACACCTTTGAGGCTCCATCCTTGGGTACCTCTCCAGGTACTTTTCCAGGCACCTTTATATGAACCTGTCACTGGGGGCACCAGTTTATGTTGAGTGTTTATCCCAAAAGAGGGGTCTCGGCTGCCAAGATCTTCCTGTAAGAGACATGCAGAAGTCTGGATCCCTCTGCAAGGTCCTCCCAAATCAAAGGCATGGGGAGATGTCTGTGCATGGGCTCCCCCCGAGGCTGCCTGACACACCTCCCAGCCACAACTGGGATACGATGCAAGGAGAGCTCAGGGAAGCACTTGCAAGAATTAGGCAGGAAGTGGTATTTTGGGCTAAAATCAGGTTCTTTTCTTCCTGAAGCAAAAGATGCACCTCTGCAGAGACCCCAGTTGCTTTGTCACAGACGTACACAAAGAGAGGACTGTGATCTGGTGAGCAAACTGGAAGTGAGAGTCTCCCAGCTGGTTGCCATAAACTCTATCAGCCATCTGAGAAAGGCATTTCCATTTCTGTGGTCCTGGGTCAGGATAACGTGTTTCTAAATCCACACTTGCTTTTTCTTTAGGTTATTGCAACCCATCTCCGAGTTGAAGTGGTTTAGCTGCCTCCATTGGGTAATTTTCCACACCTAACTCCTCGGGATCTCTTTTTTTAAGTCTCACCTTAACTCTAAATTTATTCAGGTTTGTTTTTGTTCGTATGATAATCATAACATTCTTTTGATACATTTTTTTTCAGCCTTGATTTACTGAGATTTGCTTGCAACCTCCGTTCCAGTTTACCATTTTTTGTGCGTGGGGATATTTTAAATGAATATAATTATATTTAATAACATATGCAGGTACTAAAGCATCTTTTGATTTGAGTCCTAACTTTCGTTATTACCCCCCACACACATACACACCTTTTTAGATATTCTCTGTTTAACCTATGCCTAGAGATTAATTAAAGTGTCATTAAAATGCCTTTAGTAAGTTTTGTGTCCTACATGCCTGGAAATACTTTTTTCCCACAGTCAGAATTGTTGTGCTTGTACCAGCAATAACTGGCATGTGGCTTGTTTTGTAGATCACCATGAGATATAACGAACACTCCTAATTAGAAGAAAACACATTCATTTTTTGGATGCCTGTTCAAAGTTGTCTCAGGAAGATCCACTAGCTTTTCATTTACATCTCTCCATCGCTCTGGGCTGGCTCTGACACTGGGGCCAAGCGCTCACTCGGAAGCACAACGTGAGTCCCACATCACAGGTGGTTGTGAAATGCAAATTTAGGATCTTCCCAATGAGTTGTGGGGCAGAGTTTCTACCCCATCCATGAATTTTTCAAGCTTGAGTGTGTTAATATGTATAATCCAGCCTTGAGTGCAAAGTCTCTGTCCTCTTTCAATATTTCTGCCTGGGGAGAACCATAGCTGGAAATTAATCTGAATTTAGAAAGGGGCTCGGCACGGCCCTGATGCTGGATAGGAAAGGAGTGCACAAAGCAGGAGTAGAAATGAGCAGCTCCTGGTCTCTCTCTGGGCAAGGAACGGGGTTAGTCTAGATGTTATTGTAAATAATTTGGGACACTACACAAATCCAGTTCAGTGCTTTCTTCTCCAGCCCTTTTTGACTCCTTAAAAGTGTTGAAAACACCCAACGAATAAATACCCATATGAGCAGCTGGGGTAGAAAAACAAAACCCAAACTGCACAACCTCCCCAAGGGCCCTTCCCATTCTAAAGTAACACTGAGCTCCTCATTCCCAGTTCTTAGGAAGCCAAAACATGACATTAGGTTGGGCATCAAAGCTCTTGTGCAAAACCAGCACCAGCTTGGAGCTGCCACAGCTGCTTTCTGGTTTCACCTCCATCCAAGGAGGAGCTGAGACTCCCACCATCCCAGAGGTTTTCAGCCAGGGAGCCAGGCTTGGAGCCCTCCTCATGCCCTTGCTCTGAGGGACACACCAGAAAGGCACCGACCCAAGGGTCGTGGGTGCTTTTAGCATCACCCCAGTGCAGCTCCTGCACTCTCCTCTCCTGAAAGACATGAGAAGGATGAAACAAAACATGACACAAGAAGAAAAAAAAACAAAAAAAGGGTGGCCAATTACTGACTTCTGGGGAAAGATGGTGCTGAAGATACTGTAATTATAATCCCTTTCAACAGCTGACAGGAGCTGGGGTGTTTCATGGCCTGACTTCCAAACCTGGACAGGTTTCGCAGCCATAGGCTTTGGAAGCCTAGCTGAGCACCTCTCCCCCTGCTGGTAATCTGTCCCTGGCCTTGGCAGGTTGGAACATCCACGGGGACACCTTTGGGACATCACCAGGGAGCACTGTGGGCAGACCCCAGAGCCCCTCTCCTGCCACGACTAAGGGCCAGGGCCACCCCATCTCCTCTCAACAACAATGGTCTTTTGTAAGAGGGCTGGCAGTGACCCACCTTGCAATTAGCAGGTGGTTTGGGGAGAAATGCTAATAAGCACCCTGGGAAGGCAAACCTGGGAGGGAGGCAGGAGCTGCCTTGACTCAGCACCCTCCTGGGGTGGGGGGAGAAGGGTGCTCGGGACCTGCTCAATGTGATTCTGCCACACAGCTTTGCTCGCCCTCTGTTTCCAAAGACTTTTGGGGCATCCTACCCTGGATGAGCCAGTGAAAAGCCTTGGAGAATAGGTCTGGATTTCGACTGGCGCTGTTCTCTGCCACGCTCTCCCTGGGAATTTTTGTAGCCTCTCTGCCTTTCTGATTCCATAAATACCTTATTACCAACACCTTTTTCATTCCTTGTTTTCTGGTGGATACCACAATGCCAGAGGATTGGAAAAGCCATAGCAAACCATTGTCAGTTCAGGAAAAAAGGTCGCCACCCAAAAAAAAATCCCAGGTCTTCACTCCTGCAGCCTTTAACCCCTCCATCCCCCCTCATGGGACAGTGCCATGGGTTATAATTTGTGCTACAGTAGCTCCAATCAGGACCTGAGGTATTATTTCTTGCATTTAGTACCTGCCATCAGTCATGAAAACTTAACAAAGACCCCATTGGGTTTATCTATAGGCAGCTAAACAAACGTATCTTGCTCTCCTGTTATCTTCTTGTTAACAAAACACTATCAGGATGTTCTAAACATCAGCATTTACTGTGCAAGAGCCCTTTATCTGGCATGATATATAGAGAGCCCATCAATTAGTGCAGGGGGCTTGGAAATACCTGCCACACTTCGCTCAAAAGTCCCAGCACCATCCCAGGGCTGCATCACTAGTAAATATCCCTGTGCATTTCCTGGCCTTGAGCATCCCTACATGAGCTGGGAGAGCTCATTATGAGCAGAAATCATGATAAATAAATTTTTTCCACACTTTTTTTTTTTAATATCAAGCCAGTCAGGCTGGAGACTTCAATGGAAGGAGTGATGCAAGAGCAGCCAGGGCGGTGGATGGTGCAGGGGATGGGGAAAAGGGTAACGGGCTTTTATTCAAAAAGTTGGGATGTGGTTTGGGAATACAGTGAGGAGTGCCATGAGACAGAGCATCCTCCTGACAGCAAGCCCTTGTCTGCAGGATCAGCCTCTCCTGGATTTCCCCACTGTAATGTTGCACTGGTGGAACAAGCCTCACTCTGGCTCACCATCAGCTCAAAAAGGTGGATGTGACAGTTCTTGGACACCAACCACTGTGGATCCAGGGCAGCTGCTTTCTTCAAACACCTCTGCTAAATCAGCCCCTCAGCAGAGGAGCCACTTCACCCCACACCATAAACCCCCCTGCTGAGTGTCAGCTGGACCGAGGGTGTTTCATCCTCCTCCTCAGTGGTTGTATCGCAGTGAGAAAGTGATTCTTCAGATAAATGGCAGATTGGGAGGTTTAACCCCTACTCCTGTTTGTCTCAGATTATTTGAATGTCTTGCAAAACAGAAACTTTGTAAACAAGCACACGAGCTGGTTTGGAAACCACTGTGGCTTGTCTTCAAGTGATGGTTACTCACGGAAGGTGTTTTCCTTCAGGTGGATTTCCGAGCACAGGATTTACTTCATGCACTTGCAGACATTGGGCTCATGTGGACTTCCCAGTTATATCAGTGTCTCCACGTATCCAAGAGAAAAAACTGAATGTTTAAAGGTTGTTAATTTGTAATTTTTTTTAATTCCCAAACTGAAAATAAAGGGAGGGGCAGTGAAGTAGCCGGGGCTGGGCTTTGAAGAGGCGGCATCAGGCATTTAAGTGAAATAGGTGTTAAAACCAGTGAAGCCAGTGATGGGAGTCAGAGAGGGCAGATGGGATCAGAGCTTTGGGGCAGGCCAGTGCAATTAGGAGTGTGTTTTGCACCAACCTGAGCAGGACAGTGTAGGAGGGAGGCCAGAGAGGTGCAGCAATACAGAGAGATAAGATCCCGGAGCAGTGCGGGAGCTGTCTGGACAGAGAAGAGTAGGAGGCACCATAGAAATTTTCTGGGAGCTTATCACCGTGGGCCATCTTCTCCTCCTCTTTCACATCCGTGGCAGACCTGATGCCGCAGGACTGTCCGAGCTGCCGCCCAGCCCTCGCCCGCCCCTGCTGCCGTCAGCCACCGTGGCTGCAGGACCCACCGCAGCAGGGTGGGGGGCTGTGGAAATGGAGACCTCCAGAGATCTTTAGCACTGTTAAGGTTGGCTCCAGTGCTGAACTCGCAAATCCACGGGAAGGCGTTTGTGCCTGCATCCGTGCCGTTCCCAGTGGGAAAGGGCTGCTCGCTAAAAGCCGGCCCGGAGCGTCGCATCGCGTTCGGTCTCCAGAGGCGAAGGATGGGGCTGAAATAAAACCCAGCAGTGTGGCCCCATATGGGCAAAGCCTCACTGGTGGGGGGGGAGCACCACAGGTTAGTGGGGGCCCTTTCCAGCAACACGTTAATCCATTGTCCTCTTAAAGCCAGAGCTGGCTTTTAACACCCTTAAATCAGCTCCTAACACCACGAGACAGACCCTCTACAACTCAACCCCAGAGCCAGGTAGGAACTGGATTTAAAGGAATGGTCGTTGCTGATGGTTATTCAGTTTTGGGAGGCGTTTGGTTTTGCAGGGCAAAGCTCCATGTGGGTTTTACACTCAGATATTCACCTCACACCGCTCTCATATCATTGCTGTTGGCTGGTTTTCCTCCAGCTGCTATTAAAGTTGCTATTTGATAGGAGAACAAAAGACAAATCGGAATCATTGGTTCAAAACCTCACCATCTAAGCATGATCTTTCCAGACCAGGAACTCTAAGCCCCTGATCTGTGCGATATATACTTTGGGTACAATAATATCTGCCACAGTTATTATTACCTATATTACAAAGATCTCCTTAAAAAAAAAAAAAAAAAGAAAAAAGGGAGATATTGTACACGTGCTGGCTAGTTTCTCTGTTAGGGGGAGGGAAAGAAAATAAAAAAATAAAATAATAAAAGTTTAATAAACGTGTGCTGTGTTGTGGATGACTTTGTGGCGACCTTTGTTGCAAATGGCCTATGCATGCGGAATAATGGTCTCCGTGCAGAGAGGGAAATGGCTTAGTGCTATCATCGTTGCCTCGGTAACCATCAGAGTCTCCATCTAGCAGAGAGAAATGAGTTATGAAAAGGCTTGAGTGAAGAAGGGATTAACACATGATCCCAGGGACAGCATGTCAATCAAAATCAGCGGAGAAATTACACTGCTCTATTTGAGAATGTCTCCGGAAACGCACCCTTGGTGGGTGTATGTATGTGGATGTATGCAGGCGTGATGGGGAGACGTATAGCTCTGAGCCTCCTATGGGATATATATACATTTTTATATGTATATAACACAGAATATCTGAGATCACTGGTGTGCACGTGCACAAGCAGCCCCTGCACACACATTGCTTACAGGTTCTTGTCCCAACACACACGAGGCACCCCTCTGTAAGGACACGCCTTTGTGATGCCCATATTTGCTGGGCTCCATGCTGCCCCGAACAGCCAAGCCAATGAAACCCATAATAATTTAAAAAAGAAAATTTTAAATGATCCAAAATGCACGTTTGATCCTGAAACTTGCTCATCCTCTCTCCCATCCTCACCAGCCTTCAGTGAAATGCCCCTGATGACATCTCTTTTGAGACTTCACCCTCTGAAGTCCTTTGTGCACCTCCAAAAGGGAGAGTAGAAAGGAGCAGATGCCCTAGAAGATGCTAAAAATGCAAAATCCAGGGCAACATGGAGACTTCAGCTTTAGCCTGAGAGCCTCTGTGGCTTCACCTGAATTTCTTCCTCCAGCACCACACTCCTGAGCTCTGCAACTTGTAGGTCAAGGGCATGGGAATTAAACCCACGATTAACTCCCTCTTGGTTTTAGCTCCTGCAAACTCTGTGGTGGTTACAACCCTGGCGCTGCTCAGCCGTGTGTGGCTGTGCACACATTTCCTATGGCGATTGTTTGCCTTGATTCAGCTGACGAGCTTTACATTACCTGGGACCGGAGTGAGTTTTCTGCTAATGTCAGGAGCAAAATGTGATTGCTGGAAAGGGAGGGCTGGAGCTGAGGAGTGTGGCTGGAAAAGGCCTTGAGTATTTGTTCTGTTCATTGGCCACTTCAGTAATAGAAAAGTTTTTCTTCCAGGAAATTCTCTCTCTCTCTTTTTTTTTCCCCTGAGCAGATGATTGTTATGGGCAAAGTAAAATTTCTCTTTGGTTTCTTCACTGACTGCTGAGCCATCCAACTTGCCCTCCTGCTGGGAAATGCAAGAGCACTCAGGGAGGGGATTTGCCCCCTGAAAGCATTGCCCTCCACCCTCCATAGTCCCGGGTTCTGCCTTTGCTCATGGTCCAGCATGTCCCAGTCACACCTGCTCGTTGGCCCCTCAAACCCACAGTCCTTCCTCCCTGCATGAGGCCCTGCACAGCTCATCCCACACCCACAGCCAATTAACACTTCAGCTACAGTCCCTTCAAAACCATCCCTATACGTTCCATATGTGCATGGACTCTTCACCTGCCCCCATCCTGCCATACCCCCATCACCACAGGCAAACCCTTCCACACATCCCTCTTTTTTCCTGACACACAGACACACGTGGCATTGTCCTACCTGCCCTCGGAGCCTCGTGCCCGGTGTCACCCCAGGGTGACAAACCCCTCCCGGGTGCTCAGCCCTCCCAGCCAGCCCTGCACAACTGCACCTTCTCAGGTGCATCTTTGGGCTTTCCCCCAACACAAACACAGTGCGACCTCTCCACCCACACGCTACAAAATCACCCCTGTTTTCAAACCCCTGTGGCTGCACCCTCTCATCTGGGGTGCGTCCACCCACCCCCTGCAGCTTCCCACAGAAAACACCCGGGATCAAGCACACACAAGCCCAAATGTGGGTGCCATCAAAACTCATCCATTTTCCAAATGATCCCAAACGCACACACTCCCCTTTAAGGGACGGGGACACCCCAGCCTACCCATGACCACCAATAAACTCTGTACCAAAGGTTTCCACAGCCCTCCACCACAGTGAGACCCTTGACCCCAGCTTTTTGGGGGCTCTCTGAGATGCCACCCTCTTCCTTCCCCCCCTCCTTGCTTTCCCTTCTCTCGGGTTTATTTCCCCTCGGCTTCCACTCCTTCCCCCCTCTCCTTCCCTCCCCCCTGCCACGTCCCCAGCCTCCCACACAAGTTTAAAGCCATCAGCCCAGCCAACGGTTAACCAAATCGCCTTGACCTCTCTGCTATTTGATATTCGCCTCCTTGACACTCATTTAGGAGCGCGCAGCGGTAAAGCAGACATTGGACAAGTCCAGCCTGAAACCAAAGCCCTATGAAAGGAGGAGAGAGATCAGAAGAACCTGATAGCTAGGAACTTGTTCTCTCCAAAGGCTTTCTGGACATTTTAGCCTGGATCAGGGGTCCGTGGAGCGCCAGTTCGTCGCCAAGCAGGGTGTAAACGTTAAATGTTAGCTATTTGTTCCAGAGATTGGCATGAAGATCGAGCCTTTCTGCCTCCTCTCCCGCCCGACCCCCCTCCCGCAGTCTCTCCAGCCCGTCCAGAGTCTCACAGACACTCATTCATTAGCGGTTTAATAACCCTCCCGACGTGATAACATCCTTTACTCCCGGCTCTGCGAGCGGAGGTGACCCTGGGGGGGGGCTGCTCACTCGAGATGCTCCGGGAGGCGGGGGGTCGGGGGGTACCGGCACTCCTGATGCAGTTTGTTGGTGAGGAAAAGCATCTTTCCACACACAACCCTCCCACCCCGCGGCAGGAAAACAAAAAAAAAAAAGGAAAGCTCAACTTCAAGTGATACGAGTCTCGTAAAAGTCCGCGGGACGCCTCCCCGGCGTCCCCCCAACCTGGAGGGGGACACACACACGCTGCCACCCCACCCACCACCCGTGTCCCCAGCCCCGGCTCTGCCGCCGGAGCCCTCGGCGCCCTTCTCCCGTGATGCGGAGGTGCTGGAGATGCTGGCGGTACCTCACCTGATCGAGCCCTATATTATTTTAAATGGCTCTAATGTCACTATTTATCGCGTTTGGCCCGTAACTGAGGATTCAGGCATCTGAAACAACCTTTCGAAACTCTGATTAGTTCAGCTTCGTTCAGTGCCTTTTCCTCCCTCTCCTTTCTCCCCATTTTTTTCCCCCCTTCTCGCTCCCTTTCTGCGCGACTTTCATGCGCTGCAGATAAGATATAAAATGCTCTATCGGGATACTGTAATATTAAAGATCAAAAGTGGCATCAATTGAAGACCAAACGCGCGGAAAACAAAGGGGAAGGCTGGGAGATGTTCATCAGCTAATTACAACTGCAAATATTATGCAAATTTATCTTGGCACAGAAATGGAGAAAGCGAGTTTAAGTGTGGAGATAATGCTGGAATATTGAATGTTCAGCTAAGGGTGGGACGCGGTCCAATAAATTCATCTGAGGGAGAACCGGTATTATATATATGTATATTCCTATCAAATCATCTACACTTCAGATTGGGGGGGGTGGGTATCAAAAATTGAGGTTATAATTGATACTTGAAATTCCTTGACAAATATTGCACGGCATATACGGTGGAGGAAGAGTAGGGAAGCCGAGATTAGCGTTTGGATGGGATTTGTGAAACACCGCATACGAAACGATGAACCTATAGCGGGGAGACGTGGAGAAGGGGTGGGGTGGAAGGTCTCCCCCACTCAAGACCCCGGGTGGGAGCCTTTCCCTTTAGGCAAAGGAGAAAACCAAGTTATTTTTCAACCTCATTTTAGAAACGTCTCTCCCTTCCTGGAAAAAAAGGACCGTGCTAGACGTGGTTAATGATTAAACACCGTCCCTGTGCCGTGAGAGCCAAGAAGGTATGAGAGGGAGCCAGGGAAACTTAAACCAAGGCAGAATAGAACCGCCAGCACCTGTCCCCAGAAATTTTATCATCATCTTTATGCACACAAAGAAGGAAAAAAAAGGGGAAAAAAAAACTTAAACAAAAAAACCCAACACACAATCGAGACGCAGCAAATTGACCACGAAAAGGATTTTAGGCACCATTTTCTCTCCTGTGCTGCCCAAGAAATTCAGAGGCGGGGATGCTCCAGCACGGGTCGGGATCATTCCCCAGCCCCTGGCAGGGTTTTGGGGGGGTTATCCCAAATCCCGTTATCGGGTTTGACCCATGCGGTGGTTCAGCTGAGATGAAGTTTTGGGTTGAGTTTTTATTACTGTGGGAATCCCTCCCTCCCCCACCACATCCCTCAGAATGGAGCAAAGGGGGTTTTATTCGCCGCAGAAAATGTTTGAAATGCAGCTTTTCCCTGTGCAGGTGAGAAGGCAGAGCCCGGCTGCTGCTTCCCTTCAAGGATTCAAACGAATACATTCAAATCCAGCAAAATATCAGCAGATCTTCCCCTCCTCAGGCACGCGAATATCAATAATTTCAGGTGAATGTTTTCCCCCCCGCCCTCCATCCCCTATTTCATTTCTGCAGCCAGAAACACAGAGCAGCGTTCATTTGCATACAAAGCAACACGCGGAGTTTCTCCAGTTTATGAGAAATGCCTTAAAAAAAAAAAAAAAAAAGGAGGCAGAGACACAGGGAGAGAGAGGGGAGAGACTCCTCGCAGAAACCTTATCGATTTTTTGCTATGCATGTATTTATTTGGCAACGGGGCGGGGAGAAAAAATGAACATTATTGGCAGCCCTCCCTTTAAAAAAAAAAAGGGGGGGGGGTAAAGAGAGATGCAAATTGTGTTTTCTCTTAGCCCGGCTCCGTGCTTTATTCAAGGTTTATGATGCATTATCTCCCCCTTAAATAAAAAATAAATCATGTAAAATTAGGATCTCAGAGCCACCGAGAGGAGAATCTCCGGTCGATTTTCTTAATTTCAGTCTGAAAGTGACACACTAATTAAAGCGCCTCATCATCCCCCCTCAACTTCTTTTTATTATTATTATCAGATTTACCTTATATTTTCCCAATTAAAAAAAAAATCAGTTTCGCGCTGCCCCCAGGATAAAACTAAACTAAAATAAGGACCCACGATTTTTTTCCCCCAACGTTGCCCATCGCTTTCCGCCATCAGATTCATTGTGATGTATTAGATGCAATAAATTATCCCATGTAACAAAACATTGGGAGCTGAAAGGGTGATAATCTGGAAAGCAGAGATAAGGATTCATTATTCCGAATCATTATGAATCCAACGTTGCCTCTGACTTCTTTCTTAATCAGCTCCTCTGATCCTGGATATGTGAGCAGCACAGATAAGGAAAGAGTCATTTATAATTCTGTACCTCGTCTAATATTTTAAAAAAAGTCAGAGGCAAGAAAACGCTATAAAACACAAGCAAGAGGCGGGCTCCGAATGAAATATCACTTCGATGTTGTTAGAGCCGCAGTAAGATTTAATTAAAATTCTCCTCTTCCACGTGCTTTATA
This sequence comes from Manacus vitellinus, assembly GCF_001715985.3. Taxonomy (NCBI): domain Eukaryota; kingdom Metazoa; phylum Chordata; class Aves; order Passeriformes; family Pipridae; genus Manacus; species Manacus vitellinus. The sequence goes on from NW_021940724.1 coordinate 2,842,041, forward strand.
TATTTTTTATAAATACATTTTGCACCTTGACTGTACTGGATAGGAATTTACAACTGAGGCTATTTGTTGGGGTCTGGCTTTGACTTCATTCCCAAGCCCCCGACTTGGGTGAATGGAAGATGTGAACGAAGGGGGAAAAAGGGGGGGATTATTTTAATTTCCGAGGTTCCCCCCCATCCCCGCTCTCCCTCCCCAGCGCCCCCACAAAGTCATTAGGTCGATCCTACCAATGTAGGCGGCCGCGTTTAATGGAAATCGTTTTAAAGCGAGTATACTCTGCGCACACAAAGCGCAGGATCAATGCCAAAGCGGCTGATTTGGGGAGATCAAGACGGAGGGTGCTCTCTCCCCCTCCTTGGAAACGAAGATTGCAGCGATGATATTAAAAAAATAACCTCTCTGAGACTGTGTTTTCACAGCTGTGGAAGGGGGAATTATTGATTATCGACAACTTTTCTCCGGGGTGGGGGGCAGAGAGGGTGTTTGTTTTTTTTTTTTTTTCTCCAGAGCAGACAAGGCAGTTTAATTATAGCGAATAAAACATCCTCAACCTCCCCTCTGCAGCCGGCAGAGCGGTTATCCCTAACAATAACGTATGGATTTTATTTATGGAGGGTCCGACTGCAAATCTTGGTACAGGCGGAGCCGAAATCGATTGTGTGTGTGTTTGTAGGTATTTATTTCGATGTATACCCGTCTAACTGTGTGCCAGGAAGAGAGCAAGAGGTGGGGTCAGCCACACGAGCTGTGAGAATCACAGGCTCCCCTAGTAAGCTGGAAAACACAAGGAAAAAATTTATTCCATATATATATGGAAAAATATGGAATATATACATACACGCACACCATATATATATTCTGCATATATATATATTCCATGTATACATATATATACACACACACAGAAGGAAAAATGTGTATGTGTGCGCATATATATATATATATATAATTTTCCATGTATTTATTTATTTTAATGGCCTCTGGGTATCTGACTATTGCTTTAATGTATATTCGGACCTAAACTGCAGGCATCGAGGCAGGTCTGTGATATTTATGATAAACCCCGGGTGCCATTTAAAGCCTCATTAGTTATGTTTAACCTTTGAATCACCAGCCATCGTAGCTGGAAATGAACTTCACGGTGCGGGGTGGGTGCGGGAGGGGGGGTATGAGTGTGGATGCGCCTGCGCCTGTGCCCAAATTCTCTCTCCCCCCACCCCAGCAAGCCCCGGCCAGAGGAATAGAGACAATAGTGCGGGGACTCCATCTCCGTGGGCTTCCCGAGAGGTTTCGGCAGGAGGATTCTTGATTTTTCGTTTCCTCACCTCGCCCCCCACTTTCACGGTGTGCTCAGACAGCCCAGATCCAGCTTTCTCCCCCCCTTCCTCGCTTTTTTTATTTTTTCTTTTTCTGGGCAGTTTTGAAGGGATTCCGGGCAACACCTTCCAGGTTGATCTCACCTCCTTCCCGCAGCACTGTTTTGGGGAGTAGAAGATTTCCCAGGGATTTTCCCAGCCCGATGATGGGGAACACACACCCTGAGTGATTTCAGCTGCATTCTCCTTTTTTGTTATCCCATACCGCGCAAGGATTTATCCCCGGCTCCTCCACTCGGCTCAGTGGAAACCACACAAGCCTCGTGGCTATAAAATCCTCTTTTTTTTCCCCCGAAGCTTTTCCTTAGCAAAAGGCACAATTCTTGGCGAGGGTAGATGGGCTCAACCCTCCTCCCTCCGCTGTTGGGGTGCCCGAGCTGTTTCCATGGGTGTTTGGCTGTAGGAAGGTTCCCTTCGCAGCCCTAATGAGCTTTAAGTTATTACCTTAATTGAATGTGTTTTCTAAAGATAGAATTGGGAGGCGATCGCGTTACCTTTCACCTCACAGAGAGTCACTCTAGAAGCAGCGATAGCGAACTCCCAACGTCAGCAGAAAAACCCAACAATATCCCTCCAGGACCAGGAATGTGTGTGTATATACACATATTTAATTTTTTTTGCCTCACTAAGCGATCAATTATCAAATTTTGCCCCACTTTCTGGAGCTCAGGGACTCAGCACGGCCGGGATGCGCTGTCGGGGTCTCTGCTGGGTACCGGAGTGGGGCCGAGGAGGGTGGCTCTGCACTCGTGGGGTCTCCCACTCGTGGGGCCTGGGGTCTGCTCCACGCACCGTGTTTAGTTCCGGGAGTGAAGCATTTCTGGTTCCTTCCCGTGGTAGCATTTCACGCCAGTGGTGGATGTGGGGGTTGATGTTAAATGATGAGGTGGGGGAGCGTTTTTCCCCCTCCCCACTTTTCCCGCTCGGACGTGGCTGCCCATCCTGGTAAAAGAGCGTGGCCACTCCGGGAAGCGTTTTCCGTGGATGAGCCCCCCCAGGCTGGTCCTCCGTGTCTTGTCTGGTTTTGCTGGCAGGACACCCCCTCCCGCCCCCAATTCCTTCCCCCCGAGATGAACACCCACCCTTAACAAACAAAAAGATCATCACCAAACCGTGGGGAAGTTTTCTTGCAAGCAGAATCTGCCGGTGGATCGAGTGTAACGGGGGGACACACTGAGGCTGCAGCATTAGGTTTTGGGGAGTGACACGAATGGGGGGTTAAATATGGAAAATCAGCACCTTCCCCCGCTTGCCCCCGTCAGTTCCTCCGTCTTCTCATCGCTGAAAAATTTGGGACATCCCCGAGAGCCTGTAGCATGACCACAGCCCGGTTCCCTGGCTTCTCCTCCCCTTACAGCAGTTTAAGAGGGGTTTTTATCTTCACTCCCTAGCCCTCGAAAAACCCCAGGTGTTCACAGGGAGGGGAGACTGAGGAGCGGTCAGGAGACTGAAGATCCCCCCTCGCCCACCCCTTTTGCTCCGCACTGGCCCTGGGCTCAAGCCAGTCCAGCTCTGAGGGGACAGAGAAGGGGACAGACAGACCCCCAAGGCTGGGACCGATTCCTAAGGTCGGTGTCTCCCCGCCGCGCTCCTGCCCGTGGCTGGGAGCCTTCCTCGTCCCGAGGAAGACTGGGGAACAGGGGACACAGGGGGACTGTCGTCTCACCCTCCACTCTCGGAGGGCCAAGACATGTGTGTGAATTATTATTATTTTTTTTCCTGTCTAGATCCTGGAGCCTTACACAGACACACGTACAAAATAAAAATAAATTAGCGATGGTTAAAAACAAGTAAATAAAGGAAAATAGGCTAGTTAAAGGTGTGTCCGTCCCCCCTCCCCCACTCCCGAGGAGAAGGGGGGGCAGAGGAGAAGAACCAGCCCCTCGCCGTTAATGTCACCGCTTTTCCTTGAAAGCTTTCGATGCAGCGGAGCGAGCCCCGGCGTTATTTGTGCGATCATACGCTTAATTATATTTCCCCCTCTCCCTCTTCCCGGTGTTCCAGGCTCACGGCGCTGACAGTTGCTCCCGGGACGGGTTACATCACGCTCACACCGCTGCGAGCCCCAGTACCTGGCGCGTCCCCCCGGCCCTGGCCCTGCCCCTGCCCCCCGCCTTCCACCTCCCCGCCCCATCGATGGGTGTGTAAAGAAATGGCCCATCATATTCCTCTCACTCCTTCTCTGCCCTTTCCCAACCCGGAAGAGCTCTGATCTTCAGCCCAGCCCGGAGGAGGAGGAGGAGGAGGGCAAGGGTGGGCGTTCGGAGGATGCGGCTCCCCCAGGTTTTCCCCCTCGGTGGGAGCTTGCGACATGCCAGCAGCGGCTCCGCTCCTCCCGCACTCCTGCCCTGAGCGCTCCAGAGGAACCGGCCAAAATCAAAAGCGTCTGCCCAGGTCAGTGAACACCGATTTGCCTGTTCGTGTGTCCCCTCACCCTCCTCCTATTTTCTTCTTCTTCTTTTTTTCTTTTTTTTTTTTTTTAATTCTTCCCATTTTTACTCCTTCTCCACGTGGAGGGCATTAGGATGGGGAGCTCGGCTCAAAGGGCTTGAAACGCAACCCGACTCTCCCTCATTGCTTGGGGTGCATGGGGGGAAATTTAGTTTTCCCGGTGACCTTGGGGAAAGCCCCCACCACCCCGATCCGGGAGGAAGCCGAAATTTTGGAAGCGGGTGAGAAAAAGCTGTTTTACCCCTGGATGTTAAGGGGCAAAGGAGTGAGGCTGGGATGGTGGGGGGTGGGAGATGAGACACGGCGCTGTCATAGCTGGGATGTGAAATATTAATCTCAGGAATGGAAGGGGTAGGTAGATACCTACGGGATATGCGAAATCGGGGCCTTTCCGTTCTGTCTTAGTACCTATGTGCACATATATTATACTTTGTATATACGGACCTAGTCGTATGACTCTGTGTACAGCGATATTCATGCCGGCAGGCATCTGCCGATGGCTGCGGTTCTGTACTATTCCCACAAAAAATTCCGATTTGATTTGATTCAGTGACATCGATCTGCGCTCTACAGTGCCTAATATATACTATATATGTAGTACTCTATACATCCATGTTAAAAATACCTAATATATAACACGTAACAGGAATACTATGATTCTAGCAGAATCCATTTAGGACGATCTTCCACCGCTTTTCGTAGATATTTCTTCTTTTTATACCTTGTAAACCCAAACCAGAGCTACCTCAGAGACGTGTAATTAAGGTAGGCTGAGATGGGGAGGGAGATGACTCCGCTCCGGGGCCGGACCCCGCACCTTCCCGCGGTTCCCAGTCCCGCCGGGGGGATCCCCGGGCCGGGCCGTTCTGGGCTCCGGCAAGACTCGGGGCCGCGGGGCGAGAGGAGAGCTTCCCCTCTTTCCTGGTGTCCCTGGATTTAAGTCTCCCTCCTCCTTGCCCTCCTGTAGGAAAATTTTCCACCCCCCACACCGGGCGGAGGGTGTTTCAGGAGGGAACCTGGAAATGGCTCGGGCTGTACAGAAATCCGCGTTAGCTGTCATTGAACGTCTTCAGAAGAGAAAAGGGAGAAAACTATCTATCTATCTATCTGTCTATCTATCTATCTATCTATCTATCTATCTATCTATCTATCTATCTATCCATCCATCCATCCATCCATCCAAGCTCTCTTACCTTCACGTGTCCGTACACAGGCAGCGGGCTCCGGGTGACAGATTTTAATGCAACCGGATAATTAATAACCACGGGCCCCGCTTGTTTTCTCCATTATTTATGGGCCGCAGGTGCTGAGCGGGGGAGCCGAGACCCGGCGGTGCCGCGGGCAGGGGCTGCTGCTCCGAATGGGCGGACACCGATCCCCCTTCCCTGGGAGTACTGGGATGTATCCCGGACAGAGAGGGGGGACAGCCAGGGTCCCGGCAACCTGAGGGCCACGGGAAAGGCGAAACAGGCTCTCGGAAAGGAAGGAGGGGAGAGGGAAGGTCTACTCCACCCGCGGCGTTTTGCTCCCGGCTGGGACAAAGCGCTTCCTTCTCCCCGGGGAGGTGATTTTTTTTTTTTTTTTTTTTTTTTTTAACTGAGCCGAAGGGGGTGTTTTAATTTCAGGTGGGGAAATAAGACGAGAAGGTGTTTCCCCGCAGGGGCAGGTAGGGAGTGGGATGCGAGGGAGGGGGAAGTCTCGTCTGGGGGCTCCGCTCGCCCCCCGGGATGAGCAGGGCATCGCCTTGTGCTTGGACGGTGGGCGGGGGATAACACCTTGGGGAGCTTGTATGGGCTCCTCAGGGGAATTTGGGGTGCGGTAGTCCGCTCTTTAGAGCGAAAAGAAACCGTGTAGATTCCGACATCCTCGGAACTGTTTGAATTTTGTAGTTTCTGACGGTAGATGTGAGCCCCGTGTTTACGGAGTGGCCTGTCACTGTGCGGGGCGGCCGCATCTTGCGGGGTTACCCCCGGCGGGGTCTGTGGACAAGGGGTGTTTGTTTTGGGGCGTGCAGGGACGGCTTCAAACGAGCAGCAGCCAGACGCTTCCCGGAGCAAATCGCTCCGGCTTTAATCCCGGGAGGTCGGGATATGCCCCTGCGTCTCACCGAGGAGCTGGTGTTAATTCTGCCGCCTCCTCTCACGCCAGCAGCCTGGCGATTTGTGCTTTCTTCAAGTCCCGGGGTAATTTCTGCTTTCAGGAAAAAAAAAAAAAAAAAAAGGAAAAGAAAAGAAAAAAAATCCTTAAACACCACGACAGCTTCCCCTTCTCCGTGGGGTTCGAGGAAAACGGCGCTTGTCGGCTTTAAAGCCTGCAAGATGCTTCAGTACGCCTTCAAATCTATCGCTCAAAACGTTCCTGGGAGATAAAGCAAAACCGAGAAACACGAAATAAACTGATTCCCCCTCCCTCCTTTTTCCTTTTTTTTTTTTTTTTTTTTTTTCTTATTTCCCCACTCTTAAGCACGTCCTCTAACCTCACCGTAATTTGGAAGTGGCTGTTCAGCGGCGGTTTTTCTGGCTTTTCTGCTCTTATTTTTCAATTCTGTGGGGTCGAATCCTCCTCGGAGCGCCGCCCGCCCGCCCCTGCCCAGCGCCGTGCCCGGCGGGGACCCGCTCCAGGGTCGGGAACCTCTCGCCCAGCCTGGAGAGAGGGGGTAAAAAAGGAGAGAACGGGAAAAAAGGGGTGGGGGAATAAAAAGGAGAAGCAGAACCCCTTGTCCAAGTACACTTCTGCTGTCTGAGAAAGGAAAAGGTGCATGGTGGAGGGAGAAAAGAGACTTACCGGGCTGAGCGTGAAACCGTGGCTGTGCTGCGGAGGGAAGGAAGGAAGGAAGCAGGGAGGGAGAGAAGGAAGGAGGGAAGGGAGCTGGGTTCTGCCTGCCATCCCAGAGCAGGACGGGGCACCGGCAGAAAGGTTGACATGACTCCCCCCCTCCCCTTCTCCCCTTTGCCCGGCTCCTCTCCGCGCCTCAGCCGCGCAGTTTGGGGAATGTGTCGGGGGGAGAGGTCGCCCCTGGGACTTGCGGAGCCGGTTTTTGATCTTTCTCAGACTTTTTTTTTTTTTTTTTTTTTTTTAACTCCTGCAGTGTCCCGGGGCAGTGGCCCTCCTCTCAGCTTCAAAGAAGCGGGGGGGAGGAGGGGAAAGAAAAGTCCCAGTTTCTCTCCTCCCAGTTTTAATTCTTCGAATTTCTTTTCTACGGCAGAGTAGGGTTTTCCCCCTCTCTTCCTCCTCCTCCGTCAAATAGCATCATTTGCGCTGAAACAAACAAAAAAATTGTGTGCGTCTGGGGTGGGTGGTGGTGCACGAAAGGAGAAAAAATTGGACCCGGTGTAATCAGCCGATGATTTGTTCTCTCTCTGAATTTGCATGGCTCGGCACTTCTTTTTGTGCGTGTGTTTACGTTTCCTCCAGATCTTCGTGAAGGGGAGATAAATGAATTATAAGAATAGAACGGAAATATATACGCATATGTTAAAAAAAAAAGAAGAGTGAGAGAGGGGAAAAAAAAAGAATGAAACACTCATGTGGCTGGTTTTGAAGCGAAGGGGAAGGCTCATGTGAGATGAGAAAGGGAAGATGCAGAAATGCAGTCTCTCACTTCGACCACTATTATTATTATTATTATTATTATTATTATTATTATTATTATTATTATTATTATCTATTAATTTGCCGGCTGACTAGCTGGAGGGATGGTGATCATCGTTTGTTACTGATAAAAGGCCGGGGGGGGGTGGCTTGGGAAACGGAATTCCTGCCTGATTCACGACGAGGGGGGGGAAAAAAGAGGGATAAAAAAAATTTTCCCTGCTTCTCTCCGCCTTTTGTTACGCGGGAGATTATCTCAGCAGCCTTACCAGGGCCCAGCACCGTCCCGTCCCGGGGGCTGACAGGATTTGTGCCCCGGGAGGGGTTGCCCCAGCCGGGAAGGTGGCAACGCCGCTCACAGCCCCGGGTCCCTCTCTCTCGGCAAGTTGCTGTACACAGGCAAAAAAAATTAATAATAATCTTCGGAGCTCTGCCCTGGGCCGTGTCCTCTCCATAACCCCCCAATTCCTCGCTCCCGGCTGTTTGTACAGCTTTACCTGTACTATTCTGGTACCCTGGAAGAAAAAAAAAAAAGGCAGCCCGACAAACGTAACTTAATCCCTTTTCAGTCAATTGTCGTTTAAAGGGGGGCTAAAGGAGAAGGGGGGGAGAAGGGGGAGGAGGGGGTCTGCCTGTCCCCGCCCCGAGGTGCCAGTCGCTGCGGTGGGCACCAACGAGGACGGAAGAGTGGGGTGGCCCCGGGTCCCGGCTCCACAACAGCCTTCCCTGTATCTATTTTAACAGGAAGACTTGAAGGAAAAAAAATAAAAGCGGGGGGCCCCGGCAGCTTTAGTGCCCTTTGACTGATCATTTTTGGGGGAGCGGTAGGTTGTGTGACCGCCCCATCCCACCGAGTTCGGGATTTTTTTGTTGTTGGTTTTATTATTATTTAATTCCCTCCTTTTTGGGATTGTAAGTGACTTGTGCTAAAAGCGTTTCCTCGTGACCTTTTAGAGCCAGAGTTAACCCCATTCCCCCTCCCTCTATCCCTTCCCAAGCTCGGAGGGATGCTGGAGCCCCTCTCCTCGGGGTCCCCTTCCCCCCTCCCGGCAGAATTAACCCCCGAGCCCCCGACCCTTATCTGGCGGCTGGTGGCGAGCTTGGGGCTAATTGCTCCAACAATGGGCTCCTATTAACGCCGAGCTGTCACTGGAAACCCTGCTGGGGGCTGCCGCGGGGGGGCGAGGTGATGGATCTGCAGCCACAGCCTGGGAAAAGGACGGTCAAGGCCAGCGCTCCTCGCAAAACCCCCGGGGATCACAGGATAATCCGAGGAGAGGAGGAAAATGATGGGTTTACTTTTTTTTTTTTTTTTTTTTTTTTTAAATTATTTCCTTTCCTTTTTTTTTTCTTTTTGTCTTTTGGTGGGGGCAGTGTTTGCCCTCCCCACCACGACTTCCCCCCGGCTGGGAAGGGGATGGGAAGATCGAGTCTATCCAAGATGGGTTGAAAATAAAGGGACAGCTGAGAAAACTAGATTTGAAAGCGGGGGTCCTCCTCCCGTGACTGGGCTGTGGCTGGCGCAGGTGGCAGGCGGGGAATGGATCCCCACTGTGACACCCATTGTTGTCCTTCATAGGGGCAGGACGAGACACTTCTTTTCCTCCCTGCCACTGATGGGACTTGGTGTAGTTGCTGATTGATTATTTTATTTTACTTATTTTAATTTTTATTTTATTTCTTTTTTTTTTTGCTTTATTAATTTTAATTTGCATTAATCGTTTCGTGTCCGCCAAACAGTTGAAGGAAAGCGGTTTCCCCAGTGCCTCTGGACAGGCTAAAGGCACGTTTTAAAATGGCTTAGCGATTTTGTGACCTCTGGATGGAAATTCCCCTCCTGTGATCCCACGGCTGTAGGTCTCAGGGCTGTAACTGCCGGAGGGAGGGCGGGTGTGGGAAATCTCAGCTCACCTGCCCAAAGATCCCAGCTCAGCACTAGACGCCCCCCAAATGTTAAAAGAGAGAAGGTGACTTTTCCCAAGCTCTGGAGACCACTCTCGCCCGCAGGATGTGCTTGGGGAGGCGGAATAAAGGGGCAAATCCCGGGGAGACACTTCGCCCTCACATCCATAAAACGCTTAAAGCTGAGGAGGGTGGGAAGCGGAAAGTTTGTGCTCTTGGACGTTGCTCTCCTCTTTACCGTCCTCCTCCTCCCCAAAGGAGGGCCCACCCCGGTGCTGGGGCACCTTAAACACCCCAAAACACCCCCACATCGCGGGGGTAGAGGCCATGGGGCCACCTGGTGCGGAGGGACCCGGCGGGTCAACCCGGGAAGTGCATCAGGAGAGATCGCGCTGTTTTCCCTTCCGTTTCCCCCCCTTGCAGTACACCCCAGCTCCTGGGGTGTGTAAAGGAGGGGTCACCCCGCAAAATAAAAAAGCTACGGGCAAAGCGGCTTCTCTGAGTGGGGGGAGAGAGGAAACACGAGTTTTCCCGGAGTGAGTTAAAGCCCCCGGCTCGGGGAGGGCCATCCCGCTTCTGTCTCCCCTTTCCCTCCCGTGCCCCCGATGGGATGCCGGGAGCGGTGCCCGCTCCCTCCAGGCGGCGGGACTCGGTCCTGGCGGCGTCGGCGAGGCTGGGCAGGGCTGGGGAGGGTCGATCCCCATCCCCCGGACAGTTCTGGGAGGGGGGGCTGCCACCCCCATCTCGGCTCGTCCACCCTCCTCGGCGCTCCCAACCCGGCACGTTTCCCGGGTTCCCCCCCTGTCCAGGCTACGCCGACCCCAACGTATAGCTGATTCTCGGTGTTTATACCTGCCCCGGAAGGTGACTTTTTAAAAAATAAAATAAATACATGTATGTGAATCCCCACGGCGCATCCTTCACGCGTGAAACCGCAGCGCTGCTGCCCTGTCCCCACGCCCAGCGCCGATGGGCTGCGCCGGGGGCTTAAAACCAGGCTTAAAAATGGGCGCCCTCGAGGACCCGGGGCATCCATTCATCCATCCATCCATCCATCCATCCATCCATCCATCCATCCATCCA